>NC_134353.1:930141486-930791486 GCF_048569485.1 Anomaloglossus baeobatrachus | reverse complement strand
CTCAGGATCAGTAATGTAATGTATGTACACAGTGACTGCACCAGCAGAATAGTGAGTGCAGCTCTGGAATATAATACAGGAGGTAACTCAGGATCAGTACAGGATCAGTAATGTAATGTATGTACACAGTGACTGCACCAGCAGAATAGCGAGTGCAGCTCTGGAATATAATACAGGAGGTACCTCAGGATCAGTAATGTAATGTATGTACACAGTGACTGCACCAGCAGAATAGTGAGTGCAGCTCTGGAATATAATACAGGAGGTAACTCAGGATCAGTAATGTAATGTATGTACACAGTGACTGTACCAGCAGAATAGTGAGTGCAGCTCTGGAGTATAATACAGGAGGTAACTCAGGATCAGTACAGGATCAGTAATGTAATGTATGTACACAGTGACTGCACCAGCAGAATAGCGAGTGCAGCTCTGGAATATAATACAGGAGGTAACTCAGGATCAGTAATGTACACAGTGACTGCACCAGCAGAATAGTGAATCGGACATGTCAGACACGTCTGTGTAGGAATAGCTATAGATTTGTGCTGCTCATGTTACTGGAAGGAGCCGTGTGTGCAGGCTGCGAGCCTCTATATTCAGTTTTGCTTCTCACTGGTGCGGAACGAGACATATGGTGGCAAGTAAAGTATACAGCGGGGGATGTATAGTCTATCACACTGGCGGTACATGTAATGTATATACAGACTATTACTGAAACATGGTGGAGGAGAGCTGTACAGGTCCGGGCAGAGGGATCACATGAAATGATGGAGAGCCGCACTGTCCTGTGGATACAACCACTAACGAGGCCTCCACAATTAGTGAGAAATGCAAGAGTGACCGTCAATTTTATTTCATAAATCACATAAATATACCAAAACTTCTACATTTTTTTATGTTAAAGTGGCTACAAATAGAACTTTAACGTCAGATCGCTATGCCTGCCGATCTGAATGGGGTCTTTAGGCTTATTTCAATCAGCTAACTATACAACACACTACCTCTTGATGCCGCACAGGCTTGTTCTACAATTTCTCAGCTCACCATGAAATGACAGCACAAGAAATTCTGCAGATTTATAATTATATGTTATGTTTCGCCTATGGGGGAGTCTTCAGGGGGACAGACTTTGAAGCAGATCGGTCAGCGTTCTACTCAGTAGAGCAGCTGCAGACGATTGTGCAGCTCTGACAGCGAGGAGCTGACTGTTAGACATAGCCAATACCCTCATTAAGAGGGCAGAGATGGTTTATTACAGTCTCTGCCTTCTAAATTGATATATACACTATGGTATTAATGGCACACTATAAGTGATTTTATATATATATATATATATATATATATATATATATATATATATATATATATATATATATATATATATATATATATATATATATATATATATATATATATATATATATATATATATATATATATATATATATATATATAATATACACACACACACACACACAAACACACACACACACAAACACACACACACAGTGTTGAACAAGCAGTCTGTATACAGTATGAGGAGTCAAAAGAGCACTTTCTATTCTGGACCCAGCCATCATGTGAGGAAGAAGAAGCTGCTGGGTCCTAACTGCTCTGCCAGGAGGCTGAATTTCCCCTGTAACTAGGACTCATACACCAGCCCCATTAACAGGGGAAATCGGATTTGAAAAAAGGAATTTAAAATGTTGAAATGCCCCCTAAATTAGAGCAGCTCTCACTTCACTTCTTCCAGATGTCTTGATTCATCCAAAGGAAGGGTTTCATGCTAGGTATGTACCAAGCAAACAGTGAAAGGGAAGCAAAACCCTGTTTCTAGGGAAGATGGTGATCTACTGCTGGTCCCTGGGATCCTTCACTGCCCTAAATAGGTTCTGCGCCTATGCACCGAGCCGGATACCTGACCCTAGGTATCCCTAGTGCTGGACCCTAAATAGGGAGTGGGTGGGATGAGCTCTTCGTCATCCCGGCTAAACAACTATAGAAGACACAAGGAGGACACACACTGAAAGTGCATGAACTACTTATCTACAGATGACTCAGGTAGAAGTTCAGCAAAGTTTCAGCAATGATACCACAGAGGAGTACAAGACACCTGCTTGCACCCAGGGATTGAATGATCTGAATATCAATTGCACCAGTCCACGGATGAAGGAAGTATAGAATACTGATGATCAGCAGCTAGGTGGAAGGCAAGCTCCGCTAGGTCCTAAAGGGGGAGAGATGAAAACCCAGCAGGAAACTAATGAATACTGACAGCAAAAACAATAGAAAGTCAGAGAGTACTTTGCACAGCCAAACACTGTGACCTTCTATTGCCAGAAACCACATAACTGACTGTCACCTGTGACAAGAGGACAGCAAAGCCAGCGCTGTTTGTTATGCCATGGAATCCCTGAGGCCAATGTCACGCAATCCCCAGGAGAAGCAATGCCAATAGCGCTGGAACAGCACCAGCACAAGAGTGGAGTATAGGTGTTATTTTTTTGTGGGGGAAACAGATTGAGAAGGAGTTGTCTGAATATTGGACAATGCCTTTAAATCGCATTTATTAGAACCCCTGAAAATGTGACTGGTCGGGAACGAACTTTCGTAAGTAAATCGTTTAAGCAAATTAGTCAATAACGACCCCTCTGACTGTACTCCCTGCCACCATCACAAGGTGGCGCTGTTTAGGGAGCGTGATCACTTGTGGATGTAAAATTTAAGTAATGAAAACTATCACACACCTTCGCTTGGTTGAGAGCTTCGTTACGTAATCTTTGTTTGTTCTTCTGCAATTTACTGGGCATCATCTTCCCCGTCCTGAAGTCAAAACTGCTGAGGTCCACCGTGTTGCCCAGGTACCTCGCCAGCTGGGGCTTACTCCGGAACTTCTTACCGCTAGGACTAGAAAGAAGACAAAAAATACATCAGTAAGTATGGGTCCATTCAGACCAGGAAGGGGGGAGGGGAGCCTAAAAAACTTTGTTATCGCATGGCACAGCACGCACCTTCCTCCTAACAAGGGAAGATAGCGGTCCCAGGCGGGGAGGACGGGGCAGGATGGGCCCAGGCAGGACGGACGGGGCGGGATGGGATTGGCCCAGACAGGGAGGACGGGGCGGAATGGGATCAAGCAGGGAGGAAGGACTGGGTGTGATAAAATGGGCCAAGACAGGGAGGACGGGATGGGATGTGATGGATCCAGACAGGGAGGACGGGGCGGGATGGGCGCAGACAGGGAGGACGGGGCGGGATGGGCGCAGACAGGGAGGAAGGGATGGGATGATGGGACGGGCCCAGGCAGGGAGGAAGGGATGGGATGATGGGACGGGCCCAGGCAGGGAGGAAGGGATGGGATGATGGGACGGGCCCAGGCAGGGACGACGGGGCAGGAAGGGACGGGCCCAGGCAGGGACGACGGGGCAGGACGGGACGGGCCAAGGCAGGGACGACGGGGCAGGACGGGACGGGCCAAGGCAGGGACGACGGGGCAGGACGGGACGGGCCAAGGCAGGGACGACGGGGCAGGACGGGACGGGCCAAGGCAGGGACGACGGGGCAGGACGGGACGGGCCAAGGCAGGGACGACGGGGCAGGACGGGACGGGCCAAGGCAGGGACGACGGGGCAGGACGGGACGGGCCAAGGCAGGGACGACGGGGCAGGACGGGACGGGCCAAGGCAGGGACGACGGGGCAGGACGGGACGGGCCAAGGCAGGGACGACGGGGCAGGACGGGACGGGCCAAGGCAGGGACGACGGGGCAGGACGGGACGGGCCAAGGCAGGGACGACGGGGCAGGACGGGACGGGCCAAGGCAGGGAGGACGGGGCAGGACGGGACGGGCCAAGGCAGGGAGGACGGGGCAGGACGGGACGGGCCAAGGCAGGGAGGACGGGGCAGGACGGGACGGGCCAAGGCAGGGAGGACGGGGCAGGACGGGACGGGCCAAGGCAGGGAGGACGGGGCAGGACGGGACGGGCCAAGGCAGGGAGGACGGGGCAGGACGGGACGGGCCAAGGCAGGGAGGACGGGGCAGGACGGGACGGGCCAAGGCAGGGAGGACGGGGCAGGACGGGACGGGCCAAGGCAGGGAGGACGGGGCAGGACGGGCCGGGCCAAGGCAGGGAGGACGGGGCAGGACGGGCCGGGCCAAGGCAGGGAGGACGGGGCAGGACGGGCCGGGCCAAGGCAGGGAGGACGGGGCAGGACGGGCCGGGCCAAGGCAGGGAGGACGGGGCAGGACGGGCCAAGGCAGGGAGGACGGGGGAGGACGGGGCAGGACGGGACGGGCCAAGGCAGGGAGGACGGGGCAGGACGGGACGGGCCAAGGCAGAAAGGACGGGGCAGGACGGGACGGGCCAAGGCAGAAAGGACGGGGCAGGACGGGACGGGCCAAGGCAGAAAGGACGGGGCAGGACGGGACGGGCCAAGGCAGAAAGGACGGGGCAGGACGGGACGGGCCAAGGCAGAAAGGACGGGGCAGGACGGGACGGGCCAAGGCAGAAAGGAAGGGGCAGGATGGGCCCAGGCAGGGAGGACGGGAAGGGATAAGGCAGGGAGGATGGGGCGTGACGGGATAGGTCCAGACATGGAGGACAAGTTGGGATGGGACGGGCACAGCTTAAAGCCAATGACACAAAAGGATTTGATTTACTGACAGCAAGCAGTGCTGCTAAAAATAGCCCAATTCATTATCTGATAATTTTTTTTATTCTTTTTATTCACTTTTCTTTGCCTTTTGGTTACAGATTCCAGTTTTATTTATTTCCATCAAATTATTATTCTTCAAAAAAAAAAAAAAAGGAGAAGCTCGCGGGGGTGGGGGGGTTGGGTTTACGAATGTAGCCAAAAGATTAAAAAAAAAAAAAAAAAAATGTTCTTTATTTTTGCTTATTAATTTTATTTGGGCCTTTTTTGGGGAGTGGAGGGGGCAAAATAGCCCCTTTTTCATTGCAATGTCATTCACACCCAAGAGAGTGCCATGTCCATAGCATAAAGCAAACAATGGGGCAGAGGTGACCCTACCCACAGGATAACTGTAGGGGTGCAGCTGCTGGGACCCCTATGTGAATGTGTTAGTGAGCATGTGCGAGCACCACACCTATAGTCAGTGGGAGTAGCAGAGGCTGCACATGCTCACTTCGGCTTTATCCGCTCATGTGACTTTTGTATCCTCTTTCTCCGGATCGGTGATGACTTTAGCGGGCGGACCACCACAGAGCACCCATATATCATCTATATTGTCCATAGGTAACATTTGTTGTGTATGATACAACCCCTTTAATTCAGATGTGAACTGAACCCTGCAAGCACGGTCATCACAAATAACCATTATTAAAAACACACTTGAGATGTTGCAGTTTTCACTCTGAGCCGCGCTAGGCGCTGACACTTCATGTTGTGTGGAGGCAACTTTTCAGCAGTAGTCTCATTATCATCACAGGCAGGATTACAATGGATGGTAACACTTCTAAAAAGGGCAGAATATCCACAGTCGGTGATGTCACAGCTCAGCGCCTCCTCCTTTCCTGCACAGTGACCTCTGCGCAGTTGACAGAGCATGCCCACACTGCCCACTACACTTGCTTTCAATGCCCAGAGGGCTGCTGTAAAGCAAATCACTAAAGTAGCAAGACCCCGAGGTGTGAAGGTCCCATAAGTGGCCACGGCACAGCAAAGTACAGGATATTTTTGGTGCATTCTGCCCACACCGGCCGCGGGTGCAGCACACTGGTTCTGTATCATTTAGGATGGTCCCCCCCAAAACCAGCCCTAAAAATGGCTTAGGTTCCCCAGTCTGGTTCGAGAATGTCCGTGTGTGGCGCAGAGACCGTCAGTGCCAGGTTCATCCACAGAAATCCTGAGGGTCTGCATTTAACTTATAGGTTTAGGGTGCGATAGCCCCAAAATCTGGACCTACCAGACTACCCACAAATCAATGCATGAGCCCCTTTCCCCCCACTGATCCTAGTAATGAAGGGGCCACAGCGCTGTGTGCCCTCACAATTCATGACGAGCACGTATGCTCAGCCGACCTGAGCGTGCACGTGTATTGAGGACACAGGAGCAACAACTGTGGCCAAACAAGTCTGTAGGATTCCTTAAGTTCTCAAAATCGAGAGTTACCCCCTATCAAAAGGACATGGGCTAACTTGCTTAGGGCCGAGGTTCTGACGGCTGGGACCTGCAGGGATCCGGAGAACGGGACCCCCATCCTGAACCGCGCAGCACATTCAATGCAGAGCTCTGGAGGGGGTCCCGGAGGGTGACTTGTGATTTGGGAAGAGCCCTTTAATAGGGTTGTGCTTGCACTTTGCAATATAGGGATTTCACTAATTTAGCGCTGTGCCCCATAGCGCCCCCTCTAGCCTTCCTGCTGGGCAGGGAACTGCAGCCGACTCGCCGTCATCCTCAGGATTGTAGGGTCCGAAGTGTCAGATCTTCCCCAGCAATAAACAGATGGCGAATCCGACCAATGAGCCACCATCGCACAGAACATCCCTTTAAGAGCGGACAGTGCAGGACGCTTTCTTTTAACTGAGCTGCAGGAAGCCGATGTCACAGCAGAGGAACCCGAAAATGACGTCTGATCCTCACAGCAGAGGAAAAGGAGAAGAAGAGCCCGAGGCCGGGGACTGAGTCACCCCGGAAGAGCAGGGCGCCGCACACACCGGCAGCTGCCGCGCTCTGGAGGGAAGAACTCACACATTTCTTCATGCAACGTCCCGACCAACCCAGCCAGTAACCCCTCGCCGGCCCGGTCCAGCTCAGCTCAGCCAGTAACCCCCTCGCCGGCCCGGTCCAGCTCAGCTCAGCCAGTAACCCCTCGCCGGCCCGGTCCAGCTCAGCTCAGCCAGTAACCCCTCGCCGGCCCGGTCCAGCTCAGCTCAGCCAGTAACCCCTCGCCAGCCCGGTCCAGCTCAGCTCAGCCAGTAACCCCTCTCCGGCCCGGTCCAGCTCAGCTCAGCCAGTAACCCCTCGCCGGCCCGGTCCAGCTCAGCTCAGCCAGTAACCCCTCGCCAGCCCGGTCCAGCTCAGCTCAGCCAGTAACCCCTCGCCGGCCCGGTCCAGCTCAGCTCAGCCAGTAACCCCTCTCCGGCCCGGTCCAGCTCAGCTCAGCCAGTAACCCCTCGCCGGCCCGGTCCAGCTCAGCTCAGCCAGTAACCCCTCGCCGGCCCGGTCCAGCTCAGCTCAGCCAGTAACCCCTCGCCGGCCCGGTCCAGCTCAGCTCAGCCAGTAACCCCTCTCCGGCCCGGTCCAGCTCAGCTCAGCCAGTAACCCCTCGCCGGCCCGGTCCAGCTCAGCTCAGCCAGTAACCCCTCGCCGGCCTGGTCCAGTTCAGCTCAGCCAGTAACCCCTCGCCGGCCCGGTCCAGCTCAGCTCAGCCAGTAACCCCTCGCCGGCCCGGTCCAGCTCAGCCCAGCCAGTAACCCCTCGCCAGCCCGGTCCAGCTCAGCTCAGCCAGTAACCCCTCGCCGGCCTGGTCCAGTTCAGCTCAGCCAGTAACCCCTCGCCGGCCCGGTCCAGCTCAGCTCAGCCAGTAACCCCTCGCCGGCCCGGTCCAGCTCAGCCCAGCCAGTAACCCCTCGCCGGCCCGGTCCAGCTCAGCTCAGCCAGTAACCCCTCGCCGGCCCGGTCCAGCTCAGCCAGTAACCCCTCGCCGGCCCGGTCCAGCTCAGCCAGTAACCCCTCGTCAGCCTGGCCATTAACCCTTCTCCTCCCTGGCCCAGCTCAGCCATTAACCCCTCGCCTGCCTGGCCCCGCTCATAAATTAACCCCTCGTCGGCCAGGCCCAGCTATTAACCCCTCGTCGTCCAGGCCCAGCTCAGCCATTAATCCCTCGTCGGCCAGGCCCAGCTCAACTATTAACCCCTTATCGGCCCAGCTCAGCTATTAACCTTTCGCCTGCCTATCCCAGCTGAGCCATTAACCCCTCGCCGGTTCAGATCCACTGAGCCATTAACCCTTAATCTGCCTGGCCCAGCCATTAACCCCTTGCCTGCCTGGCCCAGCTCAGCCATTAACCCCTCATCAGCCTAGCTCAGTCGTTAACCTCTCCCTGGCCCAGCCATTAACCCTTCGCCGGCTCAGCTTAGCCATTAATACCTGACAAGTCCCGCCATTAACCCATTTTGTGGCAATAATTCAAAAACCGAGGGAATTATTGAGAGTAAAAAAAAAAAAAATATTGGTTAATACTGTTAAGTTGTTAACACTGATGAGGGCCAAAATATGGTGCTCACAATGGAGCCATATTACAGTATTTTTATGGGCAATGTGAATTTTCGAGGGGGAAATTTGCCATGCATTACAGAAGTATCGCTGGGGGGGGGGGGGGGGGTCGGGGGTGTTTGGGAATCTGATCCGTCAGCTGAGTATAGATCAGCAGCGTACAGTGACCGGCAGGGCATTTACAGGGGCCCTGCACACCGGACCCTCATTGATGAGACTTATCCAGCGCCCCTGGCGGCCACATCGATGACAGTTCGCTCAGTGTCCGGTATCGTCCTCCGATGCCTTTAGTCCAGAGCAAGTTACCGGTCGACACAGCGCTGCGATCCGTTACATGGCGGCTACGACTGACCGGTCAATGACCAGCACAAATAGGTAGACATTGTCAGCTGCCGGCCCCCCAGACACTCCGACATTACACCCATCAGATCAGACGCTGCTGTGGAGCAAGGAACGAGAGTCTGACGTCACCGGGACAGAAAACGATCCCGAGCAGCAGGACCGCACCCGGCCATAAATCCACCCGCAATCCAGGCTAAACCCGTCCTGTGACTCATCCACCTGCCGATATCGCCCCACAGAACAGTCTCCATGTATCTGACACTACAGAGATAGCGACCAGATCCCGGCATCCACCGCCGCCTGGAAACTAGACCACCACAACACACGCCGGAGCTTTAAGAGACATTTCCTCTCGGCTCCTTAAAGGGTTTGTCCACATATTCTTCCACATCGAGAGGCGCTAGTGATGTGGTCATCCGCCGGCCTCAAGCCAAATACAGGACGGGTGCTCGAGTATCGTCATCCCCCCCCCCCAGTTGAGCGAGCATTCATGTGTATGGAGGGGTCCGGAGGGATAGATGTCAGCTGAGCGAGCGTTCATGTGTATGGAGGGGTCCGGAGGGATAGATGTCAGCTGAGCGAGCGTTCATGTGTATGGGAGGGGTCCGGAGGGATAGATGTCAGCTGAGCGAGCGTTCATGTGTATGGGAGGGGTCCGGAGGGATAGATGTCAGCTGAGCGAGCGTTCATGTGTATGGGAGGGGTCTGGAGGGATAGCAGTCAACTGAGCGAGCGTTCATGTGTATGGGAGGGGTCCGGAGGGAGAGCAGTCAGCTGAGTGAGCGTTCATGTGTATGGGAGGGGTCCGGAGGGAGAGCAGTCAGCTGAGCGAGCGTTCATGTGTATGGGAGGGGTCCGGAGGGGGGAGCAGTCAGCTGAGCGAGCGTTCATGTGTATGGGAGGGGTCCGGAGGGAGAGCCACAGCTGAGCGAGCGTTCATGTGTATGGGAGGGGTCTGGAGGGGGAGCCACAGCTGAGCGAGCGTTCATGTGTATGGAGGGGTCCGGAGGGGGAGCAGTCAGCTGAGCGAGCGTTCATGTGTATGGAGGGGTCCGGAGGGGGAGCAGTCAACTGAGCGAGCGTTCATGTGTATGGGAGGAGTCCGGAGGGATAACAGTCAACTGAGCGAGCGTTCATGTGTATGGGAGGGGTCCGGAGGGAGAGCGGTCAGCTGAGCGAGCGTTCATGTGTATGGGAGGGGTCCGGAGGGATAGATGTCAGCTGAGCGAGCGTTCATGTGTATGGAGGGGTCCGGAGGGGGAGCAGTCAACTGAGCGAGCGTTCATGTGTATGGGAGGAGTCCGGAGGGATAACAGTCAACTGAGCGAGCGTTCATGTGTATGGGAGGGGTCCGGAGGAGAGCGGTCAGCTGAGCGAGCGTTCATGTGTATGGGAGGGGTCCGGAGGGATAGATGTCAGCTGAGCGAGCGTTCATGTGTATGGAGGGGTCCGGAGGGAGAGCAGTCAGCTGAGCGAGCGTTCATGTGTATGGGAGGGGTCCGGAGGAGAGCGGTCAGCTGAGCGAGCGTTCATGTGTATGGGAGGGGTCCGGAGGGAGAGCCACAGCTGAGTGAGCGTTCATGTGTATGGGAGAGGTCCGGAGAAAGAGCAGTCAGCTGAGCGAGCGTTCATGTGTATGGGAGGGGTCCGGAGGGGGAGCAGTCAGCTGAGCGAGTGTTCATGTGTATGGGAGGGGTCCGGAGGAGAGCGGTCAGCTGAGCGAGCGTTCATGTGTATGGGAGGGGTCCGGAGGGAGAGCAGTCAGCTGAGCGAGCGTTCATGTGTATGGAGGGGTCCGGAGGGAGAGCAGTCAGCTGAGCGAGCGTTCATGTGTATGGGAGGGGTCCGGAGGGATAGATGTCAGCTGAGCGAGCGTTCATGTGTATGGGAGGGGTCCGGAGGGATAGATGTCAGCTGAGCGAGCGTTCATGTGTATGGGAGGGGTCTGGAGGGATAGCAGTCAACTGAGCGAGCGTTCATGTGTATGGGAGGGGTCCGGAGGGAGAGCAGTCAGCTGAGTGAGCGTTCATGTGTATGGGAGGGGTCCGGAGGGGATAGCAGTCAACTGAGCGAGCGTTCATGTGTATGGGAGGGGTCCGGAGGGGGGAGCAGTCAGCTGAGCGAGCGTTCATGTGTATGGGAGGGGTCTGGAGGGGGAGCCACAGCTGAGCGAGCATTCATGTGTATGGAGGGGTCCGGAGGGATAGCAGTCAACTGAGCGAGCGTTCATGTGTATGGGAGGAGTCCGGAGGGAGAGCAGTCAGCTGAGCGAGCGTTCATGTGTATGGGAGGAGTCCGGAGGGATAACAGTCAACTGAGCGAGCGTTCATGTGTATGGGAGGGGTCCGGAGGGAGAGCAGTCAGCTGAGCGAGCGTTCATGTGTATGGGAGGGGTCCGGAGGGGGAGCAGTCAGCTGAGCGAGTGTTCATGTGTATGGGAGGGGTCCGGAGGAGAGCGGTCAGCTGAGCGAGCGTTCATGTGTATGGGAGGGGTCCGGAGGGAGAGCAGTCAGCTGAGCGAGCGTTCATGTGTATGGAGGGGTCCGGAGGGAGAGCAGTCAGCTGAGCGAGCGTTCATGTGTATGGGAGGGGTCCGGAGGGAGAGCGGTCAGCTGAGCGTGCGTTCATGTGTATGGGAGGGGTCCGGAGGGAGAGCAGTCAGCTGAGCGAGCGTTCATGTGTATGGAGGGGTCCGGAGGGAGAGCAGTCAGCTGAGCGAGCGTTCATGTGTATGGGAGGGGTCCGGAGGAGAGCGGTCAGCTGAGCGAGCGTTCATGTGTATGGGAGGGGTCCGGAGGGAGAGCCACAGCTGAGTGAGCGTTCATGTGTATGGGAGGGGTCCGGAGGGAGAGCAGTCAGCTGAGCGAGCGTTCATGTGTATGGGAGGGGTCCGGAGGGGGAGCAGTCAGCTGAGCGAGTGTTCATGTGTATGGAGGGGTCCGGAGGAGAGCGGTCAGCTGAGCGAGCGTTCATGTGTATGGGAGGGGTCCGGAGGGGGAGCAGTCAGCTGAGCGAGTGTTCATGTGTATGGGAGGGGTCCGGAGGAGAGCGGTCAGCTGAGCGAGCGTTCATGTGTATGGGAGGGGTCCGGAGGGAGAGCAGTCAGCTGAGCGAGCGTTCATGTGTATGGAGGGTCCGGAGGGAGAGCAGTCAGCTGAGCGAGCGTTCATGTGTATGGAGGGGTCCGGAGGGAGAGCAGTCAGCTGAGCGAGCGTTCATGTGTATGGGAGGGGTCCGGAGGGAGAGCGGTCAGCTGAGCGAGCGTTCATGTGTATGGGAGGGGTCCGGAGGGAGAGCAGTCAGCTGAGCGAGCGTTCATGTGTATGGGAGGGGTCCGGAGGAGAGCAGTCAGCTGAGCGAGCGTTCATGTGTATGGGAGGGGTCCGGAGGGAGAGCGGTCAGCTGAGCGAGCGTTCATGTGTATGGGAGGGGTCCGGAGGGAGAGCAGTCAGCTGAGCGAGCGTTCATGTGTATGGGAGGGGTCCGGAGGGAGAGCAGTCAGCTGAGCGAGCGTTCATGTGTATGGGAGGGGTCCGGAGGGAGAGCAGTCAGCTGAGCGAGCGTTCATGTGTATGGAGGGGTCCAGAGGGAGAGCAGTCAGCTGAGCGAGCGTTCATGTGTATGGAGGGGTCCGGAGGGAGAGCAGTCGGCTGAGCGAGCGTTCATGTGTATGGGAGGGGTCCGGAGGGAGAGCAGTCAGCTGAGCGAGCGTTCATGTGTATGGGAGGGGTCCGGAGGGGGAGCAGTCAGCTGAGCGAGCGTTCATGTGTATGGAGGGGTCCGGAGGGAGAGCAGTCAGCTGAGCGAGCGTTCATGTGTATGGAGGGGTCCGGAGGGAGAGCAGTCAGCTGAGCGAGCGTTCATGTGTATGGAGGGGTCCGGAGGGAGAGCAGTCAGCTGAGCGAGCGTTCATGTGTATGGGAGGGGTCCGGAGGAGAGCAGTCAGCTGAGCGAGCGTTCATGTGTATGGGAGGGGTCCGGAGGAGAGCGGTCAGCTGAGCGAGCGTTCATGTGTATGGGAGGATAGAGTACGGAAAAGCTTCGTGTGTAGCTGCATTTCCCCACACTGACCACTAGGGTTCAGCGATTCTCTTTTTTT
Organism: Anomaloglossus baeobatrachus; assembly: GCF_048569485.1. Classification (NCBI taxonomy): domain Eukaryota; kingdom Metazoa; phylum Chordata; class Amphibia; order Anura; family Aromobatidae; genus Anomaloglossus; species Anomaloglossus baeobatrachus. Next base: position 930,778,808 of record NC_134353.1, on the reverse strand, counting down.
TGCCTGTTTATCGATTTTATTTTTTCCACTCTGTCACTTTCCTTTTCTTTAGTTTATTTTTTATTGTATTTAATTTTATTTATTTTTTTGGGTGGGGGGGGCAGGATGAGGATTGCACAGTTGTAAAGGATTGCGTGACTTTAAAATTAAATATTATATATATATATATATATATATATATATATATATATATATATATATATATATATATATATATATATATATTAAAAGAAAAAGGGGGGGGGACAGAAAACCACCAAAAATAAAAAAATAAAGCCTGCAGAGTTCTACAGCACAAACTAAAAAAATAAAAGAAAAATAAACATATCCAATATTTACAGCCACGATCCGGCCCCACCTCTGCACTCATTAGATGGACCGCTCAGGACGCACAAGACCGATCGTCTCCAGCCGCGGACGTCGTGGTTTCATTCACTGACAGTCGGCGGAGATCCTGACAACAGCCAGAGATTAAAAAAAAAGATTTTTTTTTTTGATTTTTTTTTTCCTATTACCGTCCGCAGTTTTTGCTACAAAACTTTTATCTTTATTCGTCACTAGAAAGTTTTGACAAAAATAAAAAAATAAAATTATTTTTTTTTTTTGTTTTGCATAATTTTACCCTAGTGTTTAAATTAAATTAAAATTAAATATAATAAAATTAAAGCACTATTTTTTTTATTTTTTTTGGGTGGGCGGGGAATTCAACGTGCGACATTTTAATACTTATAAAAAATAATAAAAGCAGAAATAAATAAATAAAAAATAAAAACACAAATTGCACCGATTCCCGCTGGCATACAATAATTTCCAAAAAAAACGTCTGGATGGTCGCTGCCATCGGGTGCGGCTTCATCGCTCACGTCTGACAGCAACGAGGAACCAAAAAAAAAAAAAAAAAACTTTATTGGAAACTTCGGAAACGTTTTCTTGGGTCTGGTTAACCCTTTATGAACCTGAAAACGTAAAAATAAAAAATCCGACACCGGTACGTGCTCCGCCGGCTGCGACACGACGATCTCATCGGACGACGGTCGCATGACTCGTAAATTAAAAAAAGTAAATAAAAATAATATTTTATGTTTTAAGTGTCACGTGACCCGTGCTGTCACTAGCCCACTTGCTAGCCACCAGCGCTGCCGCCAGTCACCTGCCTCCCCCTCACCTGAAGTAGTAGACATCGCTCTTGCCAGCGCTCAGTCCGGACTTTCTGATCACCTCCTCCTTCTTCCAGCCGGGCGGCAGTGCCGGACAATCCATCCTAATCTTCTCCATGGACCGGCTCAGCGCCCTACACCATCGCCGGCCGCCGCGCTCTGCCCCCGCCGCACACTGCGCCCTCTGGCGGCCGCAGCGCCATCCAGCAGCGACAGTCTCTTCCGCAATCTAGTCCCGGCGCGAGCAGCGCGGAAGGATATCCCCGACCAGGAAACCGGCCTGGTGACAGCAGCACGTTTAACCCTTTCCTTGCATAGAACAAGTCCTTTGAGAGAAGAGACGTCTAGTCACTTAACGATTGTCTTTTTCTTCTGAGGTTTTGCAAGCAGATTTTCTCCAAAAGCCTTCACTTTAGCACGGGTTTTGTTGTCCCCTTCCCACACAGCGTTTTACAGTGACAGGAAAATTAATGAGATTTCTAATCCCATTCATACAATGCGTTTTTTTCTTTCAACAATCTGCGTTTGTCTATGCTTTCACTGCAGTTTAAGTTCAAAATGGCAGAAAAAAAAACAAAAAAAAAAGTGTGAAAGAACAAACCGCGTTTTTCTACTACGATTCTGGATATTTATTTTACGTTTTGAACCTTTTTCTCTTTCATTTTTTTGAGCTTTTAACCTTTCATGTTTTGAACTTTTGTTGGGGTTTTTTTTTAGGTTTTTTACTTTTCCCTTTTAGTTTTTGAACCTCTCCCATTGTTTTATTTTTAAGTTTTTAACCTTTTTTCATATTTTGAAACTTTTTTTCTCTTTTAGGTTCTTAACCCATTTTTTCCCCTTTTTTCTTTTTATTATTATTAATTATTATTATTATTATTATTATTATTATAGCGCCATTTATTCCATGGCACTTTACAAGTGAAAGAGGGTATACGTACAACAATCATTAACAGTACAAAACAGACTGGTATAGGAGGAGAGAGGACCCTGCCCGCGAGGGCTCACAGTCTACAGGGAATGGGTGAGAGGGTACAGGAGGAGAGAGGACCCTGCCCGCGAGGGCTCACAGTCACAGGGGATGGGTGAGGGTACAGGAGGAGAGAGGACCCTGCCAGCGAGGGCTCACAGTCTACAGGAAATGGGTGAGGATATGTGGCGCCCTGGACAAGCCAGGGGCCACAGTTAACAACACACACACACACCACACTCCCAGCAGTTCACAGCAGACATCCCCAGTGAAACTTGATTCCTTTCCTCGGGCTCAGACTGACACACCAGGTGGGCGGAGTCAGGAGATGGAGACGCCCACCCAGGAGTTAGCTGGCCTGAGGCAGGAAACAAGCCCAGTCAAGTCTAGGAGAGGAAGAGAGAGGAGGTCTGCAGAGAGGCAGACATAGCCAGGGGCCTAGGATTGGATCCTAGGGCCCTCGTGCAGCAGAGAGTCAGGCAGACGGTAGTGGCCGTCTGAAAAGAGTCGGGGAGACAGTTGGTGGAACCGTAGGTAGCCGGGACTGGGCGGTGGCCTACCGGTACCGAACCGGGGAGCCAGCTGGAAGCCGGAGCGCAGGAGCGTACACGGAGGTGGAAGAAAGGACTTACACCACCAAACTGGGTCAGGGGAGAAACAACAACCGCAGCCGTCTGTGGGCACCCGTCCATCCAGCCGAGTGTTTTACCAAGGACTGTGTCGTGACTACTGGCTGAGTGAGTACCCCGTGCCATGCGGCACAGCGCTGCCCCTGCGACCCTGCACCTTGCCAGGCCCCGTAACCCGCCTACTACCCATCCACCTACCTCACCGGGCCCCGGGACAACCAACCCCCTACCCACGGAGGGGAGAACTAACATCTAGCTGCTCCATACCATCACTCCCGGGATCCACGTCCAGAGCAGCGGTGGTGTCACAACCTCACCACAACCGTGGGTGGCGTCACGGACAATCTCCCTTACCAAATCCCCTTTCACTCACGGGCGAGGAGCGCCGCTCGAGTCCCCGGGATCTGGCCCATCGCTCGAGCCACCGAGCAGCAGCAGGCCACAGCAGCAGCGGCAGCCGGACCCGAGCAGTGGGAGAGCACAGCGTCCCCTCCTCCGCCCGCGACAGATACAGGAGGAGAGAGGACCCTGCCCACGAGGACTCACAGTCTACAGGGAATGGGTGATAGTACAATAGGTGAGGACAGAGCTGGTTGCGCAGTGGTCTACTGGACTGAGGGCTATTGCAGGTTGCAGGCTTGTCAGAAGAGATAGGTCTTCAGATTCCTCTTGAAGCTTTCCACAGTAGGTGAGAGTCTGATATGCTGGGGTAGAGCGTTCCAGAGTATGGGGGAGGCACGGGAGAAATCTTGTACGCGATTGTGGGAAGAGGAGATAAGAGAGGAGCAGAGAAGGAGATCTTGTGAGGATCTGAGGTTGCGTATAGGTAGGTACCGGGAGACTAGGTCACAGATGTATGGAGGAGACAGGTTGTGCATGGCTTTGTATGTCATGGTTAGTGTTTTGAACTGGAGTCGTTGGGTGATGGGAAGCCAGTGAAGGGATTGGCAGAGAGGCGAGGCTGGGGAGTAGAGAGGGGAGAGGTGGATTAGGTGGGCCGCAGAGTTGAGGATAGATTGGAGGGGTGCAAGAGTGTTGGAGGGGAGGCCAGAGAGCAGGAGGTTGCAGTAGTTGAGGCGAGAGATGATGAGGGCATGCACTAATGTTTTTGCTGATTCTTGGTTAAGGAAAGCACGGATCCGGGAGACATTTTTGAGTTGTAGTCTGCATGATGGTGAAGAGGGCTTGGATGTGTGGCTTGAAGGATAGAGCAGAGTCTATGATTACTGCAAGGCAACGAGCTTGTGAGACTGGGGAGAGTGAGCAACCATCAAGTTTGATGGAAAGGCTTGTTGGAGGAGATGAGGAGGAGGAGGAAAGACAATGAACTCTGTTTTGTCCACGTTAAGTTTTAGGAATCGCGCAGAGAAGAAGGATGAAATAGCAGACAGACATTGTGGGATTTTGATTAGTAGAGAGGTAATGTCAGGTCCAGAGAGGTAGATCTGTGTGTCATCGGCATAGAGATGATACTGGAAGCCGTGGGACTCTTACATTTTTACCTTTCTCCTCTTAGTTTTTGAACCTCTCGTTTTTTTATTTATTTTTTTTTAAGTTTTCTAATCTTTCATGTTTTTAACCCATTTCTGTTTTATTGTTGTTTTTTTTACCTTTCCGTCTCTTAGTTTTTGGACCTTTTTCTCTTTTATATTCTTCACCCATTTTTTCCCCTTTTTTCCATTTTTATCTTTCCCCTCAGTTTTTGAACCTCTTATTTTTTTTTATTTTTTAACCTTTTTTCATGTTTTCAATCTTTTCTTCTCTTATATTCTCATGCCGCCCCAGCGCAGACCAGGGTGCTTGTGTCGCGGGTAGAGGAGGGGACGCTGCGCTCACCCACTGTTCGGGTCCGGCTACTGCTGCTGCTCGGTGGTGGCTCGAGCGGTGGGCCGGATCCCGGGGACTCGAGCGGCGTTCCTCGCCCGTGAGTGAAAGGGGGGTGGTGTGTGGTTTGGGGATATTGTCCGTGACGCCACCCACGGTTGTGGTGAAGTTGGTAACACCACCGCTGCTCTGGACGGGGATCCCAGGAGCGATGACATGGAGCAGCTTGGATGTTGGTTCTCCCCTCCGTGGGTAGGGGGTTGGTTGTCCCGGGGCCCGAGTGAGGGTTGGGCATGACAGGCGGGTTACGGGGCCTGGTGAGGTGCAGGGTCGCGGGGGCAGCGCTGTGCCGCATGGCACGGTGGTACTCACTCAGCCAGTAATTTACACGGAGTCTCTGTTCAAACAAACGGCTGGATGGACGGGTCCCACAGACGGCTGCGGTTGTTCTCCTCCCGGTAGGTTGATAGTGACTGCCTTTCCCTGCACCTGTGTTGTGTTTACGGTTCCAATGGCTTCCCACTGGTAACCCGCTCCCCAGCTTGACGGTTTGAGCTGTTGCCTTCAACCGGGTCTTGACTGCTGGGAAACCCCGGAGGTTCCCTTCGCTAACGGATTTGACCGGTTTTACAGCGACTCCTAGCCTGGTCGGGGTCCGTAGGCCCTGCCGAATGGTGCTGACTTCTCTTCACTCCCCGATCCGGTACCAGCGGGCCACCGCCCGTCCCCGATCCTTACGGTTCACTCCAATCAGCCTCTCCTGCAGACGGTCACCACCGTCTGCCAACCTTGCTGTATGTGCCCGGGCCACACACCCGGACACCGTCAGGCTGCTCCTCTACCACTTCACTTCTCTAACTCCAAAACTGATCTGCCTACTTTTTCCGCCTCCAGGACTGTGAACTCCTCGGTGGGCGGGACCAACCGCCTGGCTCCACCCCCTGGTGTGGACATCAGCCCCTGGAGGAAGGCAACAAGGATTTGTGTTTGACGTAGGTGTGCCTAGCCGAGGTGTGGGATGTGTTGGTGTAGTACCTGTGACGACCTGGCTTGTCCAGTGCGCCACATTCTTCCTTAGTAAAATGCAGACCTTCCGCGGGCTGCCCGTCCTTCACCGGTTTTATTTTTGTCAACTGCAAAAGAGTAGAAAACGGTAAAAGACATGTAAAAACATCAAACATTTTTCAACGGTACGGCTTCCGCTCTTCTCCCACCCAAACAACCTGGCCCTGATGCTGCCCCTAAGAAGTGGGCAACACCCCTTGACCCTAGTCCAGCACCAAGTTGCCCGAGCGGGTTCTGTCTCTTTCAGGGGACCCATGCCCATGGGGACCCCTGAACCCCCGGAGGATCGCCACCGGCTACGGTAGTGGCGGGCCTGGGCCATCCCTTTCCTCCAGGCCCATCCTCCCAAATCAGCCTCTCCGGAGGCGGTAACGGTATCAAGCCAAAATATTTTTATTTACATTCCACTAACTTTGTGGTTGCCCTGCAAGTTCTCGGGCTTGTCCGTAAGCAGTTCCTTACGCAAGGTTTGCAGACAGTCCCTACGGGGACAACAGTTGCCGGCAACGGCCGGTTCAATCACAGTGCAATCAGGTTACTTCTTTGGTTGATTTGCTTATCATTCAAAAACTTTCAAACTGGTGGTCCCAACGGGGACAACTGGCAGCGGGGCTCCGCTGACTTTACTGCTCACTCTCGTCCTCCTCACCCGGTCCTGGGTGGAAGACCACAGACACCAGCCCCTCCAGCGCATAGCAGGCGCGACGAGGAAGGGCCGCCCGATATCAATTATTCCCGCTCCGGGGGATGTAAGTGGCCTCCGCGCCATACAGGGCGACGACTCCCTTGTCCTCCTCTGAAACAGGCTCTGTGTTGGGTCCGGAGTCACTATCATCTGACCCCGCGCCAGGCGGGTTACCACCAGCTGCCGCCGTCTCCAGGCTCACCACTCTTTCAGCTACCGTTATGATGGGGTGTACGCCAGACAGACCAGCAGCAGCGGGGTGCACGGGCAGGGCAGACGGAGGCAGCATGGGGGCCAGGGAGAGACCGGGTCCCTCAGCCGCAACGGCTGGTCCCTCGGGGACACAGGGGCGTGGGTCACTCACCAGCTCCTCCATCATGGCCTCCATTCCGTATACCCGGGCGACCGCAGCTACCTCTTCCACCTCCGCGGTCCACTGCTCCATCAGCAGACATATCTGACTACGGTAGCGCCGGCAGATCCCCGCCGTTCGGGCCCTGAGCCATGCCGCTGTCCCCCTTGGCACCGGCTCCGTAACCTCTGCATAGCTGCGCGGGGCGGACATGTTGGTAGCGGTATTTTCCAGGAACTATAAGATTGCAGAGTCCCAGCGTCCCTGCTTCCACAGCCGCGGCTACATGCGGCCAGACGCCCTCCGTCCCCCTTAGTCTTTTTCCGGCTCCTCCTCTATAGGGCGGGGTTTCAGCTTTCGCGCCTCCACTACTCGGGAAGACGCTCGAGCGGGGACTTTTCGCGCCCAAAATGGCGGCTTCTCCAAATTTTCAGCCGGACACCTCCCGCAGTCACAAGGCGCACCTCTATCAGACGGCAGAGCTGTAAGATCCTGTTCGTGACGCCAAGTTGTCGCGGGCGGAGGAGGGGACGCTGCGCTCACCCACTGCTCGGGTCCGGCTACTGCTGCTGCTGCTGCTGCTCGGTGGTGGCTCGAGCGGTGGGCCGGATCCCGGGGACTCGAGCGGCGTTCCTCGCCCGTGAGTGAAAGGGGGGTGGTGTGTTTTTGGGGATATTGTCCGTGACGCCACCCACGGTTGTGGTGAAGTTGTGACACCACCGCTGCTCTGGACGGTGATCCCGGGAGCGATGACAGGGAGCAGCTTGGATGTTGGTTCTCCCCTCCGTGGGTAGGGGGGTTGGTTGTCCCGGGGCCCGAGTGAGGGTTGGGGATGACAGGCGGGTTACGGGGCCTGGTGAGGTGCAGGGTCGCGGGGGCAGCGCTGTGCCACACGGCACGGTGGTACTCACTCAGCCAGTAATTTACACGGAGTCTCTGGTCAAACAAACGGCTGGATGGACAGGTCCCACAGACGGCTGCGGTTGTTCTCCTCCCGGTAGGTTGATGGTGACTGCCTTTCCCTGGACCTGTGTTGTGTTTATGGTTCCAATGGCTTCCCACCGGTAACCCGCTCACCAGCTTGGATGGATGCTGAGGGAGCCCCTCTTGCCCGCAGGCTCTGGCCCTGGGAACTGTAGCCTTGGCGGTGACTGTGTTTCCCTTCACGGTGTGAGCTGTTGCCTTCAATCGGGTCTTGACTGCTGGGAAACCCCGGAGGTTCCCTTCGCTAACGCATTTGACCGGTTTTACGGCGATTCCTAGCCTGGTCGGGGTCCGTAGGCCCTGCCGAATGGTGCTGGCTTCTCTTCACTCCCCGATCCAGTACCGGCGGGCCACCGCCCGTCCCCGGTCCTTACGGTTCACTCCAATCAGCCTCTCCAGACGGTCACCACCATCTGCCAACCTTGCTGTATGTGCCCAGGCCACACACCTGGACACCGTCAGGCTGCTCCTCTACCACTTCACTTCTCTAACTCCAAAACTGATCTGCCTACTTTTCCCACCTCTAGGACTGTGAACTCCTCGGTGGGCGGGACCAACCGCCTGGCCCACCCCCTGGTGTGGACATCAGCCCCTGGAGGAAGGCAACAAGGATTTGTGTTTGACTTAGGTGTGCCGAGCCGGGGTGTGTTGGTGTAGTACCTGTGACGACCTGGCTTGTCCAGTGGGCCACACTTGGATCCGGGGTAGTCGTGACTCGAGGGGTCTGGACCCGGGTTGGCAGACACTTTGATCTTTGAAAAGGGGATTATTTACAGAGTAAGAAGTTCGTGACGCCACTTGCGGGTTGCAGTAATAGGAGGCTCGGCGGTCGCAGCCGAGTCCGCAGGGCGGTTAAGATGTACCGGGGCAGATGGTGTGGAGCAGCAAGGTGTCAGTCCCTCCGCAGGTAGGGAAGGCCCCGGCCTCTGGGGTTGTTGGTGAGATGTTTGGGAGCGCAGGATGCAGGGTGCAGGTTACTCACTGTGGGTAGTCGTGGTGCAGGATGAGGATTATAAAGCAAACACTCACACTGAAGATAAACCAAAGTCTCTGTGCATCACAGTCTCTACAGGGGACCCCGTCCAGGTGTCCGCTCCCACCGGTGTCACTGGGTAATCCGGAGCCGCCTCCGTGCACAAGTTAGTTTTCTGTGTGGCCCCTCGGCTTGAAGCTGTTGGGGCCCCGCTCACTATGTTTTTAGTGTAGCTGTGCTCTTGATGGCTGGCACTTGGGATTTTAGTGGGCCATGTTACCGGAAAGCCCCATCCCCCGCGGTGTGCTGTCGCCTTCAATCTCTGAGATCTGAGGCTAGGGCCCCACTTTGCGTTTCCACCATGCGTTTTTGGTGCTTTTTAGGTCCGTTTTAAGAATTACCTTTTTCATGCCAAAAGACATGCGTTTTGAACTGCAAAGCTGAGTTTTTGCCCAAATTTCTGCAACAAAAAGGCAGCATTTTGAACTGCATAGTGCGGTTTAGAAAACCAAATTCCCATAGACTTTGCTTGAAAAGCAGAACACATCCATTTTGGCATTAAACGCTACAGTTGAAAAAGCAGGTAAAAAGCAAAGTGCGTTCTTACCCTTAAGGGTTTTTTTTCTTTTGTTTCCCTGTGGCGCCCCTGAGGCTTCCGTCGCCACAGGAACATTGCACCCCAGCCAGAGGTGTGATGTCCCATCCTGGGTAAGGAAAGGAGTGAACGCCGGTCCACAGGCAAATCTGCACTACACCCATTGTTAGGTACACACAGGGACCAGGGACAGTGGCAGCCACCCCCCATGCTGCATGCTGGGAGGGGCCGTAAGACCCATCCCTGCTTCCATAGGGTGGGAGCTTAGCAACTGAGTGAGTGGGAGCCGAGAGTAGAGTAGAAAGAGGAAGGTCAAGTTTAGTGAGAAGTCTGCGGGAGGCAGAGGAGACAGACAGTCTGCAGAGTGAAGTTGAAGTGAGAGCTGAGAGAAGTAAGAAGAGTAGTGCTCTAGTCAGTCAGGAGCAAGAAGGAGAAAGTGATGCTTCCTGTTGAAGACCCTGGGGCCCGGCTAGGCCCAGGTGACACCACAGCAGAACAGAGGGGATTCCAGGGCCACTGAACCACTTTCAGGCTAGTGGCCTGTTCCACAGAACAATAAGGTGGAGGGATCAAGCTGCACACAGGGGACGGTCCCTAGAAACTGGAGGAAGAGAAGTCAATTCCAAAGGTAAAAACCGAGGCCCAGGGTAGTTGCAAACACCCCGGGCCACAGCCCACAGCAGAACCTCTGGAAAGGGGGTAGAACACCCAGTAGGAAAGCCCCTGGTCTGGAGGCTGTAGTGGAGGCCAATCCAGGTTCATCCAGCAAAGGCAAGGCTTAGAAGTCAGCTGAAGAAAGGAACACAATAGAGGGGTGCACCGGCTTTCGCCCCCAGAGCTACCCAGGATCGGCGGAGGTCCCTGACAGTGGGTTCCAGCAGTCCAACGGCACCAGTGTGCACCAGCCAGGAACTGTGAGTAAAGACCTTGAAACTGCACCCCCTGGTGTTGTCTCCGTTATTTCACTGCATAGACTTCCATCACTACATAGACACTTACAAGCACCAACTGTTGCCCCGGGGCACCGCTCCACCTGTGGGGAGCAGAACCATCCAAGCTGCCATTCCACCAGCCCTGGAGGCCTCATACAGCAGCGGCGGATTAATAGCGGCAAACCACAGGTGGCGTCACGAATATTATAAACTTTAATCACCCCCAACACTGAAGCCATATTAATTGACTCCCGCCAGGGTCACGGAGTCGTGCCCCGCCACCACTGACTACCCCCGGACTAGTTTGGCCCGGCACCAGGTGTCCCATAGCCCTGGGGTGGGCGAGTCATCCCCCCTTCCGATAATGGATTTATTTTTTTTACAAAAATTTCTTATCGAATATTTAATATATACAAAAGATAATTAAAAATTCATAGCAGAAAAAAGAAAAACATATGCAGGTGACAGCTAGAAAGTAGATACTGTTAGAACCTGATCTAAAGTAGGCCCCATCCAATCAAAAGACTGCAAAAAAAGAAACATTTTTAAAATTGCTTTAGATATCGAAACATTTCTGCAAAGACCTTGTTCGCACACATTGTTCTTACTGCATTTTTTCTGCTGCTTTTTAAGTTTTCTGCAGGTGTTCTCACCAAACTATGGGACATTTTCCTCACTGTGGCTTTTTTTGTAGATTTCAAGCAGCAATTTTCATGCATATGTATATAAAAACTTTCCTTCCGTTCTTTAAAATGCAACTATGTTTTTTCATGATCACCCTAACAGTTTATAAGGGGGGGAGAAATCAGCAAAAATGCGTATTTCGACACACGGTGGGCCCAGTTTTCATGAAATCACATCCACATTTGATGGACAGTTAAATGGAGTAGATTTTCTGCAAAAAAAAAAAAATGCAATATTTTTGCTTATGTGAACATGGCCAAAAACTCTTCCAAGAAGGAGTGATCCCTGAAGAGGTTTCCTCTTGAAATTAATTTTATTTTCTACTTATATATATATATATATATATATATATCTATATATATATATATATATATATATATAATCTATATCTATCTCTGATCACACCCAAAGGCCTAAAACACACTTCCGCAAAAAAAACGTCCGGGTGACACGGTCCGTTTTTCGGGTCCGTGTTCCGTTTTTTTGGGGCATTTCTCCGGTACGTATGGCATCCGTGTGATGGCGTATGCGAGACATGTGCACGTGTAAAATGTCTGTGTTTGTGTCTAAAATGCCCGTGTATGTGTACGTGGAATGTCCGTGTGGAATGTCCGTTTGTGTGTTGCACAATGTCGTTGATACATGTCGGCTGACAGCAGACAGAGTTGCGCGATGAGAATGAACTCGGGTGAACTTCACCCTACTTCATTGTCATGCCGCGGCTCTGTCTGTGCCGCGTACTGATTAGCGGTCACCTGTGAAGGATTCACCAGTGACCGCTAATCCCCCGAGTGACTGAAGTGAGCAGCTCTCTCTCATACTCACCGCTCCCCGATCACCAGCGCGGCGAGGAACAGCTGTGCAGAGAATACGCGGCAACAATTACTTTGAATATGCCGGCCGCTCATTAATCAATCTCGTATTCCCTGCTTTCCCCACCCACAGACGCCTGTGATTGGTTGCAGTGAGACACGCCCCCACGCTGAGTGACAGGTGTCTCACTGCACCCAATCACAGCAGCCGGTGGGCGTGTCTATACTGTGCAGTAAAATAAATAAATCAATAATTAAAAAAACAGCGTGCGGTCCCCCCCAATTTTAATACCAGCCAGATAAAGCCATACGGCTGGTATTCTCAGGATGGGGAGCCCCACGTTATGGGGAGCCCCCCAGCCTAACAATATCAGTCAGCAGCCGCCCAGAATTGCCGCATACATTATATGTGACAGTTCTGGGACTGTACCCAGCTCTTCCCGATTTGCCCTGGTGCGTTGGCAAATCGGGGTAATAAGGAGTTATTGGAAGCCCATAGCTGCCACTAAATCCTAGATTAATCATGTCAGGCGTCTATGAGACACCCTCCATGATTAATCTGTAAATTACAGTAAATAAACACACAAATGTTCGTGCGACATTTAGTGATCGCTGCCCTAGCGAACATTATCGCTACGGCAGCGTCACACGCACATACCTTTGCAGCAACGTCGGTGTTGTGACGCCCTGGACTATCCAGGTCGTCCCAGGTAGACACAACAACACCACACACCCCCCTTCCAGTTAGGTAACAGCAGTCAACCTAAAAGCCTTGTCACCACCCTCCAGGTTTGATGTCCACACCAGGGGGGTGGAGCCAGGCAGTTGGCTCCACCCACCGAGGAGTTCACAGGCCTGGAGGCGGGAACCTAGTAGTCAAGTTCAAAGTAGTAGAGAGAGTAGTTTTGACCGTGAAGGAGGGAGGTTGTGTCCAGAAGCAGACCTGTGCTCAGGCCTGCCAAAGACTACTCCGGTGGTTGGGTTGGAGCCCAGTCACTATTGGCAAGGAGGCAGACGGTAGTGGCCGCCTGCAGGAGACCGGGAATACAACCGGTGGAACTGTAAGGGACCGGGACAGGGTAGTGGCCCGCCGGAACCGATCCGGGGAGCCAACTGGATACCGGAGCACCAGGCAGGGTACTCAGACCCCAAACTAGGCTATAAGCCACCACCATAGTCAAATTAACTGATTGCTGTCTGGCCCCCATGGGTTCATTCCCACCTAAGTCCCGATTGAAGTCAACAGCCCAACGATCCCGGATAAGTGCCACCGCCAAGGGCCAGAGATCCAAAGGGCCAGTGTCTGCAGGCAAACGGGCTCCTACGACAGATACACGCCGGGGAGCGGACTACCGGTGCTTAGGCATGGGAGGCAAGATTCACATGCAAAGGTGCAGGAGAAAAGCGGACATTACCAACCTAATCTGGGAAAAGCTGCAGCCAGCTGCGGGCCCCGTGCATCACTCAGTTTGGTTTACCAGTGACTCCAGTGTCTTGTGTCAGAGTAAGTACACCAGCGCCATCAGGCACCGCGCCGCGCTGCACCGCAACACTACACCCTGCACCCGGGCCCCGGCCCACCGGACCCCGGGACCAACATCCCCTACCCACGGAGGGGTCAACACCTAGCTGCGCTACTACACCACTCCCGGGGGCCCCTACACCTACACCACAGCGGTGCTGTCTACGATCACCACAACCGTGGGTGGCGTCACAAACTATCACCTCAAATCCAAACACCCCACATCCCCGCGTGTAGCGCCAACTCCCTTGCAGAGTGACGTGACCCCCAGGTCCGTGAGAGGCTCGAGCCAACACCCGCAGTGCGAGCACGGATCCGAGCGGCTAGGCGGTCGCAACCGAGCCCGCGGGGCGGTACACTGTGACTGCCAAACAATCCCTCCTTCAAGGGGGAGGCGCGTTCGGCATCATAGCGACGTCACAGCAGCCGCCCAATAGCAGAGGAGGGGCGGAGATGAGCGGGATGTAACATCCCGCCCACCTTCTTCCTTCCTCACTGCCGGTGGACGCAGGTAAGGAGATATTCGTCGTTCCTGCAGTGTCACACATAGCGATGTCTGCTGCCGCAGGACCGACGAAAAACCAGTGGCATGCAACACCAACGATATTATGAAAAGGAGCGACGTGTCAACGATCAACGATTTTCACTTTATACCCGGGACCTCTGGGGACAAGACAGAAAATGACTGATTGTTAGGGCCTATTCCAAGTATTAGAAAAACGGACTGATTTCATGGATCAGACTTTGATAGTGTGGCGCCCCTGAGGCTACCGTCGCCACAGAGGTACTGCACCTCAGCCAGAGGTGTGGTGCCCCTTCCTGGGTAAGAAAGAGGCCATCTACCGGTTCACACACCAAAAACCTGTAGACATCCAATTGTTAGCTCACACATTAGATCAGGGCCGGGGCAGGTCCCATTAATGCACGTCGACCAGTAATCTGGTTATGGCACTTAAGGCTAGGGCCCCACTTTGCGTTTTTACCTGCGTTTCTGCAGCGTTTTATGGCCAAATGCCTTGCGTTTTGTTTTTCCATGTTATCCTATGGAAAATGTGAAATTTCTGACCCCACTTTGTGTTTCAAAACGCTGCGTTTAATTTGCATATTTTTTGGCAAAAACTATGCGTTCAAAGAAGCAGCATGTCAATTGTTTTTGCCATTTTGGGTGCGTTTTGCTAACATTGAAGTCTATGAGAAATGGCAAAAACCAAGATTCCAGCAATTTCCAGTATTTTACCTGCTTTTCCAGTGCAGAAAACATGCGTTTTGGACTTCAAAATAATGATTTCATATGTCCCTTAACACACACACATAGTCCGACAATTAAAAATAAGAAATGTAATAAAGTATTGCAATTTTTCCATTAAATATCATATTACCGCTATAATTTCATTAAATTAACCCCTTAACGACCCATGACGTACTGGGTACGTCATGGATCGTGTGCTGGTAAGCCCCACCCCCTGCCGCCGGCAGGCGGCCGCGATCCGCGCACATATCAGCTGTTATCAACAGCTGACATGTGTGCCTGCTAGCCGCGGGTGGAATCGCTTCCACCCGCGGCCATTAACCCCTTACATTTCGCTGCCAAAATCTGGTAGCGATATGTATATGGGCGCCGCCATGACAGTCACTTACCCCGCCCCCACCGGAAGTCACGTGACATGATCATGTGACTTTCGGCGGTTGCCATGGTAGCACAGGGTCATGTGATGACGCCTGTAGCTAACATGACTCACTTCCTCTCAATGCCGGAATACAGCTGGCATTGAAAGTAAAGCAGCAAATCTGCAGTTCTCAGCTCTGTAGCTGAGATCTGCAGATAGTGCAGAGCGATCGGATTGCTGATCGCAATAGCCCCCTAGGGGAACTAGTAAAATAAAAAAAAAAAGTAAAAAAAAAAGTTTTAAAAAATTAAAAAAAATAAAAAAACCTAAAAGTTCAAATCGCCCCCCTTTCACCCCATTGAAAATTAAAGGGTTAAAAAAATACAAAATACACACATTTGGTATCGCCACGTTCAGAAATGCCCGATCTATCAAAATATAAAATCAATGAATCTGATCAGTAAACGGCGTAGCGGCAAAAAAATTCCTAACGCCAAAATTACGTTTTTTGGGTCGCCGCAAATTTTGCGCAAAATGCAATAACAAGCGATCAAAACGTAGCATCTGCGCAAAAATGGTACCATTAAAAACATCAGGTCGAGACGCAAAAAATAAGCCATCACAGCCTCAGATCCTGAAAAATGAGAACGCTATGGGTTTTGGAAAATGGCGCAAAACGTGTGCCACGTTTTTTGGACAAGCTTGTGAATTTTTTTAACCCCTTAGATACAAGTAAACCTATACATGTCTGGTGTCTACAAACTCGCACTGACCTGAGGCATCACATAGATATCTCAGTTTTACCATATAGTGAACACAGTGAATAAAATATCCCAAAAACTATTGTACGATCCCACTTTTTTTTGCAATTTTTCCGCACTTGAAATTTTTTTGTCGTTTTCCAGTACACTGTATGGTAAAACATATGGTTTCATTTAAAAGTACAGCTCGTCCCGCAAAAAACAAGCCCTCATATGGCAAGATTGATGGAAAAATAAAAAAGTTACGCCTCTCGGAAGAAGGGGAGCAAAAAACAAAAACGCAAAAACGGAAAGTGCCCGGGGGCTGAAGGGGTTAATCTATTCTCAATATTTTTCACAAAAATATAGATTTGTTTCTTTTTTTCCATTTTTTTCATTGAGTTTGACTATTTAAACTTTATTTAGCAGTGTCTTGATGTTCAAAACGCAACTATCAAAACGCAGGTGGAAAAGCAGGTAAAAAGCGCTGAAAACGCGGTAAATACGCATGCGTTTTTAGCGCTAAAGTTCTGAAAAAGGCAACTTTGGTCAAATCAATTAAGCCCAAAACGTGCGTTTAGAACTGCAAGTAGGTGAACGCAAAGTGGGGCCCTAGCCTAAGCCCCGTGCACTGTCTCTAGAACCAGCCAGGGGGTGGAGCTTAGTGGGTGAGCTGTCTGAGGTTGGTGGGCGGAGCGAAGCTTGAAAGTTGACAGTTGCCAGAGTCATTTAGGAGTGGGGAGGAGACCGACTAGGGATGAGGACCCCGGGGGCCATGTTCGACCCTGGTGATGCTGAAAGGGGAATCCCAGCGATTTAGGGGAAGCGTGCCAGTCTTGTTCCACAACCAACATCTCAAGGTGGAGGGATTTGGTTGCAAATGGGGTTCTGGTCCCAAGGCTAGGAAAAGACTTTAGGACTTTCTAGTAACACCGGAGGCCTGGGTGGCCGTACACACCTTTGGGCCACAAGCAGCACACAAATCCAATGGAAGGGGTCACAGAGGGTCAGGGAGCGAGGCAGGCAGAAGTCCCTTTAAAGGACCGCGACCCCTTGGCTCAGGACACTGTGTGTGGAGGCGCAGAACTGGCGGGAGAGAGTCAGCGCAGAGAGATGACCAGGAAAGGCAAACAAAGGCGAACCGATACTGGCCTCAGACTTACTCGGGACCGACGGAGGCCCATCACTGAGGATCCCAACATACTGTGGTGGACTAAGCTGGTACAGTGAGTAAAAGTCTATTGTTGCAAAGCCACAGTGTCGTCTCCATTCCTCCTGCCATCATAGACTTTTGATATTTCCAACAGTCGCCCCTGGGTCCCGCTCTAGCTGTGGGGAGCAAGAACACCTCAGCTGCGCCATCATCACCTGCCCCGGGGAACACGCAGCGCAGAGGCGGCCCACATAGCCGCAAAACCACAGGTGGCGTCACACACCTTTATTTAATTGAAAATACAGCTCCCATCATCATCCCCTTTATTAGAAAGGACACCGCCAGGGTCACGGAGCCGGGCCCCGCCACCGCTGACATCCCCGGACTATCTGGCCCGGTTCCGAGTACCCCCAGCCCTGGAGTTGGGCGTGTCCATAACCGTGTGCTCCATGTGTCATCAGTTTTTCTCACACGTTGAGAAAAAAAAAAGTTTCTCCACCTTCTCCTGACAGTCCTTCTCTCACCTTACTCCTGACAGTCCATGAAAATTGGACCGTAGTGTCACCTTACTGAAGTGCAATTTTTTCCACTGACCCGTAGACTTGCAATGGCAATTTTGATCTGACGTGTGTCCATGATTTTCCGGTCTCCAAAAAGTCCCAGACATGTGAGTGGCCCCATAGACTATCACCGTTACATATGTAAAACCCTGGATCAGCTGTCTGAATAATGCCGTAGAATAGGTCATCAATATCACGCACCCGGCACCACACATATCAGCTGTTTGTAGCTCCCGCTGCAGTCGGATGTGCACAGTATACTGGGTGAGTGCAGCACAGCTCCGTACACTATGCTGGTTATCCTTAGATACTGCACCTCAGTTTCCATTCACTTCAATAGTGGCTGAAATGAGAAACTAAAGGCGCTTCCTAACAGACAAGTGTGAACAGGAACATGAAATATACTCTAACAAATGTACAGCTGCACTCTGAGATGCTAAGGCATGCAAACATTGAATATAGGAATTTGGACATGCATTATTGCTAAAGAAATAAATTTAAGTTTTTAAGACACTTAGAGCATAAAAAAGACCAGTTTTATGTGAGCCCAGCAGCCGGGGTCAAGGCGTATTTATTTTTGCTGGGTCCCTACCTAATGCCTCTACCCAGGCTGGACAGCCTACAATTTTATAGGCTGGCAGGAACGGGTGTGTCACAGGTGACAGACAGTCTTGTGGTTTCTGGCCATAGAGGGTCACAGCGTTTGGCTGCACAGAATGCTCCCTGACTTTCTATTGTTCCTGCTGTCAGTATTCATTGGTATAGAAAAAACAAAAAGCCAGCACCAAATGTGCACTTCAGCACTAAACATTCCAAACTGTACTTATTATAAAAAAATTTTGAGATTTTTGGCAAAAAATTGCAATTTCTTGAGCTGCCTCGCCACGTCACGGCAAATCTCATTAGAGGCAGTCCTACACTAAAATATTTTTATAAAATGTGCCATACGGCCTCACATATGAATAGTAGAACTGCTCTCAGCAGCACTCACCTGGTCTATTTCAATCCCGTACCCATGACTGAGTCATGGCTGTGGGCGGGACAGGTCCAAGCAAATGCTGCATGAAGTAAATAGCCTGTGGACAAAGCCTGATGACTCAATGTGAACAGTCACCAACCGCCAAAATCTAGACAGATGGAATACATCCCAAATTGGGGTGCATAGCAAGGTGGAGGTCAACCACCGACCAATTCAATGAAGAAAAAACAAAAAGCCAGCACCAAATGTGCACTTCAGCACTAAACATTCCAAACTGTACTTATTATAAAAAAATTTTGAGATTTTTGGCAAAAAATTGCAATTTCTTGAGCTGCCTCGCACCTTGCTTTGCACCCCAATTTTGGATGTATTCCATCTGTCTAGATTTTGGCGGTTGGTGACTGTTCACATTAAGTCATCAGGCTTTGTCCACAGGCTATTTACTTCATGCAGCATTTGCTTGGACCTGTCCCGCCCACAGCCATGACTCAGTCATGGGTACGGGATTGAAATAGACCAGGTGAGTGCTGCTAAGAGCAGTTCTACTATTCATATGTGAGGCCGTATGGCACATTTTATAAAAATATTTTAGTGTAGGACTGCTTCAAATGAGATTTGCCGTGACGTGGCGAAGCAGCTCAAGAAATTGCAATTTTTTGCCAAAAATCTCAAAATTTTTAAAATAAGTACAGTTTGGAATGTTTAGTGCTGTAGTGCACATTTGGTGCTGCTTTTTTGTTTTTTATTCATTGGTATAGGTAGCTTTCCTGCTGGGTTTTCATCTATTCCCCTTTTGGACCCAGCAGGAGCTCTCCTTCCACCCAGCTGCTGACCATCAGTATTTTCTTGGTGTTTAAATGCTCTCTTGTTCCTTTGGACTGGTGCTGGTGATATTTTCAGTTCATTCACGCCTTGGTTGCAAGCAGGTGGCTTGTACTTCTCTGTGATATCATTGCTGAAGCTTTGCTGAACTTCTACCTGGGTCACCTATGGATAAGTAGTTAATGCATTTTCCTCCTGTGTGTCCTCTTTATATTTTCCTTTATCACTTAATGGGGTTGACAAAGAGCTCATCCCACCCGTTCCCTATTTAAGGCCCAGCACTAGGAACACCTAGGGTCAGTTATCCAGTTCAGTGCATAGGTGCAGAACCTATCTAGGGTGGTGAGGGACCCCAGGGACCAGCGGTAGGTTTGGTCAGGGGTCACCATCTTCCCTCTCCCTAAACACAGGGTTTACCTTCCCTTTCACCATTCACTTAGTACTTCTCGGTACCTAGTGTGACTCTTGCTAATTGGAAACTAAAAATCGTCTTAAGCTGGTGGGAAGGAGCGCTCAGTCAGAAGGCATGATCCTGTAATCTAAAATGAGGAAGCTAATGGCACTTCCTAACAGACAAACTCTAACAAATACACAGCTGCAATGCTAAGGTATGCAAACATAGAAATTTGGTCGCGTATTACTGCAAATTAAAAAATTGAGACACTAAGGGGTACTTTGCACACTACGACATCGCAAGCCAATGCTTGCGATGCCGAGCGCGACAGTCCCCGCCCCCATCGCAGCAGCGATATCTTGTGATTGCTGCCGTAGCGAACATTATCGCTACGGCAGCTTCACACGGACTTACCTGTCCTGCGACGTCGCTCTGGCCGGCGAACCGCCTCCTTCCTAAGGGGGGCAGGCCGTGCGGCGTCACAGCGGCGTCACACGGCAGGCGGCCAATAGAAGCGGAGGGGCGGAGATGAGCGGGACGTAAACATCCCGCCCACCTTCTTCCTGCCGCATTGCCGGTGGAGGCAGGTAAGGAGATGTCCCTCGCTCCTGCGGCTTCATACACAGCGATGTGTGCTGCCGCAGGAACGAAGAACAACATCGTAATATCAGTCGTTCCAAAATTATGGAAATGACCAACGCTACACAGATCACCGATTTACGACGCTTTTGCGATCATAAATCGGCGCATCTAGGCTTTACACGTTGCGACATCGTTACTGGCGCCGGATGTGCAGTAGTGATGTCGCAACGTGCAAAGTACCCCTTAGAGCATAAAAAAAAACAGCTTTATGTGAGCCCAGCAGCCAGCAACAAGGTGTATCTCTTTTTGTTAGGTCTCTACCTAAATGTCTCTACTCGGGCTGAGCAGCCTGCAATTTTATAATCTGGCAGTATTATTATTATAAATTATTATAGAGCCATTAATTCCATGGCACTTTACAAGTAACCTGCTAATTAAGGTGGGGGGAAGGAGCACTCAGTCAGAAGGCATGGCCATATAATCCAAAATGAGAAAACAGACGGCACTTCCCAACAGATAAATGTGAACAGGTGCAAATTGAACATGAAATATAGTCTAATAAATAAACAGCTGCAGCGCTAAGGTATGAAAACATTGAATATAGAAATCTGGCCATACATTATTGCTAAAGCTTGAGACACTTAGAGCATAAAAATGTCCAGTAGTAGCTGAGCAGCCATATCCTATGGACAGGTCATCATTATACAAGTCCTGGACACCCCCTTTAAGTTTATAGAAAGCTGATTTAATTGAAATGCAGTGAGCTCCCCCTAGTGGTGTCTGTAAACACAGATTTTTGATACTTTTATTCTTGGCTGTGTAAAGGAAAGCTCGGGATCTGGTGATATCAGCTAAATTAGCACTCTCCCACCCCCCATATCCCACCAGAGACATCAGGTATTAACCCTTACAATACTCTAATCACTTCAGATCCCTGCGGATATTGGACACGGCACCTCTCTTGATGTTCCCATCATGGCCCTGTGTCTCTGGTGACTTCACATCTAATCATCTATTATCCAATTATCCCTAATCCATGCAAGACATAACCTGTAGATCATGGCTTCCCACGTGCACCCGGCAGCACCGAGTCCCGTACACTTCACAAGCGTGTACAGGAGCAGGACCAGGCACGCCACCAGGATGCCTCTGTGGGATTCGCTCATCAGACGAGGGAATGGCCGATACTTTGATGTTGGCTTGTGTTGCTCTTCTGGGTTCGGTGTAATTGGCTGCTGTTCAGGTTATCGGCATCTTCCAAACATTCTGCGATGAAGATTACAGGATAGAGGCAGCGTCACTAATTGAAAGGTGGTCATACATAATGGAAGAACATCAGCCCAAACTCTTATGGTGCCACAATCATCCAACCAGATCGGTCATTATCATGCAGTATTACATGGGTGCACAGAGTCCTCCTGCTCCGGCAGATTGGTCATTATAATGCGGTATTACATGGGTGCACCAAGTCCTCCTGCTCCGGCAGATCGGTCATTATAATGCGGTATTACATGGGTGCACCAAGTCCTCCTGCTCCGGCAGATTGGTCATTATAATGCGGTATTACATGGGTGCACCAAGTCCTCCTGCTCCGGCAGATCGGTCATTATAATGCGGTATTACATGGGTGCACCAAGTCCTCCTGCTCCAGCAGATCGGTCATTATAATGCGGTATTACATGGGTGCACCGAGTCCTCCTGCTCTGGCAGATCGGTCATTATAATGCGGTATTACATGGGTGCACCGATTCCTCCTGCTCTGGCAAATCGGTCATTATAATGCGGTATTACATGGGTGCACCGAGTCCTTCTGCTCTGGCAGATCGGTCATTATAATGCGGTATTACATGGGTGCACCGAGTCCTCCTGCTCTGGCAAATCGGTCATTATAATTCGGTATTACATGGGTTCGCCGAATCCTCCTGCTCTGTCAGATCGGTCATTATAATGCGGTATTACATGGGTGCACCGAGTCCTCCTGCTCTGGCAGATCGGTCATTATAATGCGGTATTACATGGGTGCATTGAGTCCTCCTGCTCTGGCAGATCGGTCATTATCATGCAATATTACATGGGTGCACGGAATCCTCCTGCTCTGGCAGATCGGTCATTATAATGCGGTATTACATGGGTGCACCGAGTCCTCCTGCTCCGGCAGATCGGTCATTATATTGCGGTATTACATGGGTGCATCGAGTCCTCCTGCTCTGTCAGATCGGTCATTATAATGCGGTATTACATGGGTGCACCGAGTCCTCTTGCTCCGGCAGATCGGTCATTATAATGCAGTATTACATGGGTGCACGGAATCCTCCTGCTCTGGCAGATCGGTCATTATAATGCGGTATTACATGGGTGCACCGAGTTACATACTTTAGAAAAAGTTTCTAAAAGAGTCAGAACTTTTTTTAATTGTCCATAAAAAGTCATTACAATTGGCCGCAGAGCTTGGAGCTGAGCTATTCCGATTGTGCAGCGTCTGGAAAATTGTAATGATCTCATATAAAAAAAAGTGCTGGGTTTATTGCAGGTATCGTAAACTCTTAACCCTTTCTCTGGCAGACACCAGATATTCACCTCCGAGAGCTTTTGTTTCTGTTTCTTCTACAAGTTTTTTTTTTTCTGGCAGCATAATCAAGGATTTAAAGCAGTAATAAACTCCCGGTAATGTAATCTCACATGGGAACCCTAATACCGGCCTTGTAAGCACCACTGTCTAATGATGATGTCACTAAATCTTAATTTACAAACTTATTTTGCAACTTTGAATATAGTTTGAATGTAATTCCAAAAACTTTCAATTGTTTTGTGAATACAGTTCCTATGAAAATATATATATATATATCTTCATGATCAAAGATTACAAACAAACCCTGTCTGCTCTGATCCTGTAGAGTAGAATAAGTCTCTGTCATCCCTCACCTACCGATCATGGTCCTACTATTGATGCAAGAATTGAAGAACATATCACTGCAGAGTCAGACTGCACAACATGACCCCAATTAATCAAGACCAGCAATTTTGCATGCCAGTTTTAAAGGAGTTTGTGATGGGGGTTGAACTGTGCTTAATTAGGCCAGACGTATTGTTCCTTTTTCAGTAAATCAAAATAACTTAGCCATTGTTTCATGTCAGACTGACCTGAGCCCTATTGTGACTGAGCCCTGCACAATATGACCCCCCATTGATCTAGACCAGCATTTTGCATTCAGACTGTCCAATATGAACCCGATTCCTCAAGACCTGCATTTTTCATGACAACCTTAAAGAAGTCTGTGATGACTCAGCGTCTGGCCACTTGTGTGGGGGGTGAACTGAGCTTAATTAGGCCAGATGTATTGTTCCTTTGTTCAGTAAATGAAAAGAAGTTAGCCATTGTTTCATGTCAGACTGACCTGAGCCCTATTGTGACTGAGCCCTACACAATATGACCTCTATTGATCAAAACCAGCATTTTGCATGCTAGTCTTAAAGAGATTTGTGATGACTCAGCATCTGGCCACTTGTATTGGGGTTGAACTGTTCTTAATTAGGCCAGAAATATTATTCCTTTGTTTGGTAAATCAAAATAAGTTACTCATTGTTTTATGTCAAACTGACCTGAGCCCTATTGTCTGTTGAATGTGCATTGCCTGGTAAATGTGGATTGCCTCAATCCTTTTGACTACATAATTCAGAGGAAAGTTATGCAGTTGAATTGAACTAATGATCAATGAGAGCAGCCATCTCCAACCAATCCTGTAAGACCCAATTCCCTAAAATGAGAACTGAGGGATATAAAAAGGGCCATGCTTCTGTCACCAGTGTCATTCATTCTACAGGACTTCAGCCAAGGATTCACGGTTCCAGCTAGAGGACCACAAAACTGTTTCAAGATTCATTCTACAGGACTTCAGGCTAGTATCAACGGTTCCAGCTGAAGGTTCACAGGACGGCTTCACTGTTCTATGCTGAGCCCACAAATTCACTGGGAGAACCAAGGTTGGGACAATTCGGTCACCTGGCTACTTATCTTGCTGTGTTCGGTCTGCTTCCTAAGCTTGCCGCTATCTCTTCTCAGTGGGAGGTTGCCAAACGTGGGGTGCTGCTTTCTGGGATATTTGGCCCTGAAGGCCCCATAGTCAGGAAGATTATAATCCCTGGTAGACCAATAGAAGGGTGAGACTCTGTCGCTTGTACCAGCTTGTGGGAATGTGCTATATGTTTTTTGCCTATTAGTGACCCAGTAAATTTTTACCAATATGTGGTTCCCTCACCCTGTGTTGTCTGAGTAGTGTTCTGCCCACAGGTAAGGAGTGCGGGTGTTCAGTGAGATGAGCCCCTGGTCCATTTGGTCTTTCTGAAGACATCCAAGCCAGTGGATGAGAGCACACACTGACACTCGTGTCTCCACAGGCTTGTCCAGGACTTTAACATTGATGACCTTTCCTTACCTGTAGCAATTATCAATTGTGAGCAATAAGAAAATCACACCTGAAACCAGATAAAAAGCGGAGAAGTTGACTCACTCTTTGCATTCTGTGTCTGTGTGTGTCACACTAAGCATGAAGAAAAGAAAGAGGAGTAGAGAAACTGTCTAAGGTCTTGAGAACAAAAATTTGAAATACGTAAACAATCTCAAAGTTACAAGTCCATCTCCAAAGATCGTTTTCCTTTGTGCACGGTGCACAACATAAACAAGATGTTTATAACCCATAGCACTGTAGTTAATCTCCCTGAATGTGGAGGGCACAGAAAAATTGATGAAAGATTGTAACACAGGATAATGCGAAAGGTGGATAAGCCGCCCCAATCAAGTTCGAAAGACATTCAAGCTGTCCTGCAGCTCAGGGGTCATCAGTGTCAGCGAGAACTATCTGTCAACACCTGAATGAAATGAAGCGCTGTTGAAAAGACCCAAGAGGACCCCACTGCTGACACAAAGACATAATAAAGGCAAAATGTACATGAGTAACCAAAATCCTTTTGGGAATGCGTCTTGTGGACAGATAAGACCAAGATAGAGGCTTTTGATAAACCACATCATTCTACTATTTACCAAAAACGGAATGAGGCCTACAAAGAAAAGATCACAGCACCTACAGTCACACATGGTGGAGGTCAGAGATGTTTTGGGGTTGTTTTGCTGCCTCTGGCTCTGGGGGCCTTATCTGTGTGCAAGACATCATGAAATCTGAAAATCACCAAAGGATTTTGGGTGGCAATGTAGTGCCCAGTGTCAGAAACCTGGGTCTTCTAGCAGGACAATGACCCCAAATACTTCAAGAAGCCCCCAGAAATGGATGGAAACAAAGCGCTGGAGAGTTCTGAAGTGGCAGCAATGAGTCTGTATCTAAATCCCATTGACACCTGTGGAGAGATCTAAAAATTGCTGTTGGGAGAAGAGAAGACGCCTTCAAATATGAGAGACCTGGAGCATTTTATAAAGAAGAGTCCAAGACTCCAGGTGAGGGGCAGGGGCATAATGATCGTGGTTGCAGTGATCACGACTGGCCCTAGCTCCTGTTTCAGAGGATGTGCGTCCCAAGGCGCGCATCCAACTGTAATACATAGCGGCACAGAAACCCATTGGGTCCCTGCACTGCGATGCGCTGGCCACAGGGCTATGAATTTTCACTGCTTCCCACATCCATAAACCAAGGTATGGGAAGCGGAGAATACTCCGGCACCCGCCACGCTTGACAGTGACGTCATGCGCTGCACCGTTTACATGCTGGTTAGTTGTGGCATGCCATCAAAGGAGAAGGACACAGGGGAAGCAGAGGGTGGGTGAGTATAATCGTTTATTTTGTTTACAGCATGTGGCACACGGGGTTATATGTATCAGGATGGGGACATCAACCAGTCTGGGACCATTATGGGGACATATATACCAGGATAGAGCCATTATGAGGACATGTACACCAGGATAAGGCCATTATGAGGCCATGTATATCAGGATGGGGCCCAATATGGGGAAATCTATACTAGGATGGGGCCATGACGAGGACATATGTGTCAGGATGGGACCATCTTGGGGACATATACTAAGATGGGGCCTTGATGGGGACATATATAGCAGGCTGTAGCCCTGATGGGGACATACACTAGGATGGGGCCATGATGGAGATATATATACCAGCATGAGGCCATATATACCAGGATGGGCCATAATGGGGACATATATACAAGGATGGGCCATGATGGGGACATATATCCGGATTGGGCCATGATGGCGCCATATATTCCAGGATAGGGACCATTACACCACACCCTGTCAGGCACACCAGTGGGTGGTCTAGCTGGAATATGGCCACCCGCCTAGGGGTCAGGCAGACTGGTGGGAGGGACTTGGGTCAGTTCAGTGTCAGCTTTCAGTGAGAGAGGAGCTGAAGTGGCAGCTCCTGGGGAGCTGGAAGAGGAGTTGAGTGGTAGCCCTCGGAGAGTGAGGGGCTAGGAGTGGGAGGAGAGGGAGTTGGAGCTCCCTGGGAGACATTGGCTAGGTCGCAGACGGTGGTCTGGGTCCGGAGGAGTCGGAGACACGGTCGCAGGGTATTGGAGAAAGGAGCCAGGCTGATAATTAACCTGTGGAGGATAGGCTCTCTATGAACTGTCCCCAAGAGCTCAGAGATCGAAGGCACCAACACAAAGAGGGGGATAGGGCTTTCCAACCCATGCGGCCCACTGAAATCCCAAGTGTCAGCCATCGAGAGCACAGCTCCCCTATCTAAGCATAGGGAGCGTGACCCCAAAAGCTTCAAGCCAAGGGGTCACTCAGAACATCTACAAATACTGCAGGGAGGCAGGTCAAGACCCCCAGCAACATCCAAGGGAGCGGAATCCCGGACGAGCTCCTCCCCGGAGAGGCAGCGGTGCCCAGAGACTTGGTTTACTATTGTGTCGGAGTCTGTTTGATCCTGAGTGAGTATGCTGCATTGCCCCCACTGCGTCCGGCTCGCTGCACGGCCTGCACCCTGCATCCCTGCACCACCACCATCCAGAGTCCCAGGGCCTTCCCCTACTCGTGGAGGCAACATCATCTGGCTGCCCCCCCTACTCCATCTGTCCTGGGTACTCCCATCGGCAGCGGCGATACTCCCATTTATCGTGAACCACGGGTGGCATCACGAATTCTTATCCCTTGTAAAATACCCCCCTTTTCGTTTGAAGTGACTGTGAGCCCCCATTCACTTCCATGGGCCTCGCACCCCATGCGCTCAATAAGCAGACAAATACCAGGTAAAACTTAAACGATTTTACTGAGCAAGTGCTTTACATTTACTTTCCATTTTCTTAGGACAGAGACGTCATCATCATCATTTTTCATATATTTGTTTTTTTGTAATTGTTTCTGCAACCGGCTCCACTCTACAGGGACGGCCATAATGGGGCGACTTATCCTCCCGCTTCGACCCCACTCCCCCAGCGTGATGGTGATTTGTTCAGCTCGGCTCACAGATGGATGGACGCACTTGCCCTCCCGCTGCAACTGCTTTCCCGCAGGTACTGGCAGATGCTAGCATAAGGTAAGGGCACCCCAACTTCTCCTTTTATGTCTCCATGACACACTGGACTTAGGTGGGCTTTGCACGTTGCAACATCGGTAACAATGTGTTACCGATGCTGCAGCGATAGTCCCGCCCCGTCGCACGTTCGATATATAGTGAAAGCTGCCGTAGCGATTATTATCGCTACGGCAGCTTTACACGCACATACCTGCCGTGCGACGTCCCTCTGGCCGGCGTCCCGCCTCCTTCCTTAGGGGGCGGGTCGTGCGGCGTCACAGTGACGTCACACGGCAGGCGGCCAATTGAAGTGGAGGGGCGGAGATGAGCAGGATGTAAACATCCCGCCCACCTCCGTCCTTCTCATTGCAGCCGGGAGGCAGGTAGGTGAAGTTCCTCGCTCCTGCCGCTTCACACACAGCGATGTGTGCGGCCGCAGGAACGAGGAACTACATCGTACCTGTCGCTCCCCCGGCATTATGGAAATGTCGGAGGCTGCAGCGATGATACGATAACGACGCTTTTGCGCTCGTTCATCGTATCATCTAGGATTTACACACTACGACATCGCAAGTGACGCCGGATGTGCGTCACTTTCGATTTGACCCCACCGACATCGCACCTGCAATGTCGTAGTGTGCAAAGCCGCCCTTACACTCCACTGCAGATGAGCCCCCTTGAAACATCTTTACTGCTTTCTTCTCCTTTTCCTTTCTGTCCTGTCTCTGTCATGCTTCAGCCACCTCCACCCTGATCACTCCACTCTGCTCTTCTGACCCTTCCGCTCCTTTCTTTCTTGTGTTCTGCACACTACAACAGCATCTCCCTATCTGCCTTGTAACAGGAAGTTCCTTCTCCTATGTCTTCTCCTGTGCTGGGGACCCTCCTCCCCTCACTTAGCTCCTGTCACTCCCTCAACATTCCCTCACCTTAAAGGCCCTAGTGACACCTAGTGGCAGAGCCGGATATGTTACACAGGAAAACTCATGCATCAAATACAATGCAGCAAAACACATCAGAACAATACAGTCCAATAATCACAAACATTAACAGTTGCAGTACTCTTGGTCACCACATCAGCCTGGGGCGGTAGGGTACTGGTCACCCTATTACATTACATTACTTATCCTGCACTGATCCTCAGTTATCTTCAGTATTGTCACGCTCCCGGTGTCCCAGCAGCGCTCCTTACCCACTGAGCCGGTCTCACCATCCAGGCACCGCTCCGTAACCACTGAGCCAGTCACACCTGTGTCACGCCACCGCTCTGTACCCACTGATCCAGCCTCGCCAGCGGACCACCGCTCCTTCCTCACTGGTCCAGTCCATGCGTCCACCGGTCACGCCTGCCATTCCCGCTCATGCTCCCCTGAGTCCTGTTCCTGGTCTCAGGAGTCTGATTCTGACGAATGTTCTGTATAGGACCGGACCGGGCCCACTCACCTGGTCTTATAGCCCCAGCACTGCTGCAACAGGAAATGACCTGAGGCTGTGCTGAGTATATAAGACTGGCCTCTCCATGTGGGCGGGGCCTGATCATTGCTTGTGTTTCTATGCCTTGTCTTGTGAGCTAAGTGCTCAGGTCTTTGTTCCTGTTTCCTATTACTGCCTTAAAGTACGCTGTGACCTTAGTGACCTGGTCCTGTCTTTGCTTCCTGATACCTGCACCCATTCCTGCCACGTTAGTGCTCCAGCTACCGTGTACACTGCCCTCCAGGTGGGGTGCTCGGTCCAGTGGATCCACCTCCTGGGCCTACCAGTCCTTCCTGGCCCTCACAGTATGATCAGGCCATGGATCCCGCTGGAGCGCAAACATCAGAGCTGGCTGAGCTGCGCCAGGAGCTTGCACAACCGCGTGAAACCCTGAACCGGATGCTGAAATTCATGACGTCCGTGGACCACCGGTTGTATACGCTGCAGACCGCCGCCTCGTCCACGCAGCAACCAGTCTCCAGGTCTGAACCAGGTTCCTCCACAGCCTCGCAACTTCGCCTTGCTGCTCCGTCTCGCTACGCAGGGGATCCCAAGTCCTGCCGCGGTTTCCTGAACCAGTGCTCCCTGCACTTCCAGTTGCTCCCGCACTTGTTTGCCTCAGACCAGGCCAAGGTGGCGTTCCTGATGTCACACCTGGAAGGCGAAGCCCTGGCCTGGATTAACCCCCTGTGGGAAAATGAGGACCCGATGATCACCGACATCCAGGAGTTCCTGCAAGCTTTCCGAAGTACCTTCGATGAGCCCGGACGAACTACCGCAGTGACCTCTTCGCTTCTCCGGCTACGCCAAGGGACCCTGACCGTCGGCCAATACGCCATCCAGTTCCGCACGCTCGCCTCTGAGCTGGGCTGGAACAATGAGGCCTTGACGGCGGCCTTTTGGGAAGGTCTCTCTGTCTGCATCAAAGACGAACTAGCCGGCCGTGACGTTCCACGAACCTTGGACGCTTTGATTTCCCTGGCCACCCGGATTGACCTCCGTTTTCAGGAGCGTACCAAAGAGATAGTCCGGGAGAAGCGACCACCTTGCCACGCCTTGCCCCCACAGAAACCTACCGCACCCTCGTCCCTGCCTTTCCGCGAATCGTCACCAGAACCCATGCAAGTGGACCGTCTGACCCAAGCCAAGCAACGCCGTGCAGAACGGCTCACCGGGGACCTGTGCTTCTATTGTGGAGACGGGTCACATATGCTTCGAACATGCCCTGAGAAACCTGGTAGACCCCAGGTCCAAGGGATGGTGGGAACCGCCACCCTTGCCACCGAAATCACTTTGGTTCCAGTTAAACAGACTGTCCGGGTGACGACAGAGGGGACCCGGTTTTCAGCTGAGGCCCACATCGA
This sequence comes from Anomaloglossus baeobatrachus, assembly GCF_048569485.1. Lineage (NCBI taxonomy): Eukaryota > Metazoa > Chordata > Amphibia > Anura > Aromobatidae > Anomaloglossus > Anomaloglossus baeobatrachus. Next base: position 930,748,469 of record NC_134353.1, on the reverse strand, counting down.
TTCTGGGGCAGCAGGCAACTTTATCCACCAGGCCACGGTAGACAAATACCAGGTCCCTGTCACCCCGCTGAAGAAGCCTCTCTGGTTCGCCTCCGTAGACGGCAAACCGCTCTACGAACCTGTCCAGTTTACCACCGAGCCCGTGAACCTCCAGGTTGGCACTTCGCATACGGAGACCATCGCCTTCTATGTCATCCCGAGGATGGCTCCTGAGCTCCTGCTGGGTCTGCCCTGGCTGAAACTCTATGACCCTGTTATTAGTTGGCGCTCTGGCGCGATTACCCGCTGGAGTCCCTTGTGCCACGAAACCTGCTTGCAGCCTGTTCCTCAGCCCCTGGCACTTGACTCAGTCAAGCTGCAGGACCCTGAAGAAGAGACTACGCTATCCAGTGACGTTCCACCGCCCCAGGCATCCGAGACTTTGATTCTACCATCTTCTGGAGATGAGACTTTGATTTCACCGCCTTCTAGAGTTGAGGCTTTGAGTCCAGCGGCTGAGGATGGGACTATGACCGATACCCGGTCCGAGATGCCCAATCCGGTCGTCCAGGATTCCAGTCCTGCTTCTGACTGTCCTTCCCTTTCCGTTGCTTCCGTTGCCACTGCTCGAAAATCTTCGGTTAAGCGTGTTGCGGTCCGGAAGGGTGCATGGGGTCAGCCGTCCCTCCTTTCCTTTGCGCTGGGTTACGGTCCGGCGGGGGCTCGGTCCCAGGTGCCCCGGGGGTCCTTTGCTCGGAGAGGGGGGCTTCAAGGGGGGGGTACTGTCACGCTCCCGGTGTCCCAGCAGCGCTCCTTACCTACTGAGCCGGTCTCACCATCCAGGCACCGCTCCGTAACCACTGAGCCAGTCACACCTGCGTACCACCGCTCCTTCCTCACTGGTCCAGTCCATGCGTCCACCGGTCATGCCTGCCATTCCCGCTCATGCTACCCTGAGTCCTGTTCCTGGTCTCAGGAGTCTGATTCTGACTAACGTTCTGTATTGGACCGGGCCGCGCCCACTCACCTGGTCTTATAGGCCCAGCACTGCTGCAACAGGAAATGACCTGATGCTGTGCTGAGTATATAAGACTGGCCTCTCCATGTGGGCGGGGCCTGATCATTGCTTGTGTTTCTATGCCTTGTCTTGTGAGCTAAGTGCTCAGGTCTTTGTTCCTGTGTCGCGGGCGGTGAGGAGGGTGTTAACACTGCGCTCACCCCCACAGCTTGGGTCCGGCTGCTGCTGCTCTGTGGTGGCTCGAGCGGTGGGCCGGATCCCGGGGGTCTCGAGCGGCGCTCCTCGCCCGTGAGTGAAAGGGGTGTTTGGGTGTGGGGATTGTTTATTGTCCGTGACGCCACCCACGGTTGTGGTGATTTGTTGACACCACCGCTGCTCTATAAGGGGATCCCGGGAGTGATGGTATGGAGCAGCTAGATGTTAGTCCTCCCCTCCGTGGGTAGGGGGTTGGTTGTCCCGGGGCCCAGTGATGTGGTGGGAGATGCAGGGCTTGGTGGGGTGCAGGGACGCGGGGGCAGCTCTGCGCCTTGCGGCACTGTGGTACTCACTCAGCCTGAGACGATGACACAGTTCTCGGTAAAACACACGGCTGGAAAGACGGTTCCCACGGACGGCTGCACTTGCTTTTCCCCAGTAGTTGACGGTGACGGTCCCTTTTCCTGCACCTAAGATGATGATGGTTGCGATGGGTTCCCACCGGTGCTCCAGACCGCCGGGTCACCACCCGTCCGCGGTCCTTCCAGCAACCTCTGAGCAGTCCCCCTGCAGACTATCACCGCCGTCTGCTGACCTTGCTGTCTCTCAGTCCGGGCCACTCACCCGGACTAACTTCAGACTTTCTTAACTGTTTCTTTTCTGTCACCACTCTTACTTTCCTCCTTTACCACTTCACCAGCTTCACTTCACAGTTCCTTTCACTTTCACTGCCCTAGCTGGACTGCCTGGTTTTGCCGCCTCCAGAGCTGTGAACTCGGTGGGTGGAGCCAACCGCCTGGCCCACCCCCTGGTGTGGACATCAGCCCCTGGAGGAAGGCAACAAGGATTTTTGGTTAGCCTTGGTGTTCCTAACTGGGGTGTAGGGTGTAGTGGTGTCATGACCTGTGACCCCTGGCTTGCCCAGGGCGTCACATTCCCCTTTAGCAAAATGCAGACCGTCCGCGGGCTGCCCGTCCAACACCGGTTTTATTTTCTGAAAAATATATAAAAAGGATAACACACATACAACTTATGACATCATCCCACATCAGGAGGTTCAGTTCTTAAATGTTGCAAACGGTTTACAGTTACGGTCTCCGCTCTCTCCCACCCAAGTAACCTGGCCCTGATGCTGCCCCTAAAACCCAGGCAGCACCCCTTGACCCAAGTCCAGCACACGTTACCCGAGCGGGATCTGTCCTTCCCCTCCAGAGGGTAGCCACCGGTTCCTGTGGTGGCTGGGCCCCAGCCGGCTCTACTGCGGGCCCTCCCTCCAACCTGCCTCTCCGGAGGCGGCAACTGCGGAAACGGTAACGGTAAAACAACTTATTTACATTCCACTTAACGTTTGTGGTTGCCCTGCAAGTTCACGGGCTTGTCCATAAGGAGTCCCTTATGCAACTTTTTAAACGGTCCCACCGGGGATAACGGTGCCGGCAACGGCCGGTTTTCCTAATCACGGTTAATCAGGTGAAGCTTCGGTAATCATCTTATCATTGCTTTAAACTTTCAAACAAACACACTTAAACACACCTGTTTCCCCCCCCCCCTTTTAAAGAACGGTTTCCCTGTACCTAAGTGGGGGCCTACCTAGGTTGGGACGGGTGGACCTCCGGGGTCCGGTGTCAGTGGGGCTAGGCAGTGGGGCAGAGGGAACAATCGGTTCCTCCTCCCGGCTATCGTGTGGGGCAGGCGAAGGTATAGGGGAGCTGGGCACAGGTTCCTCCCTGGGCACTGGCACTGGTTCTGGCTCACGGTTGACCGCTTCCACCACTTCTTCATCCACAGGTTGTGGGAACAGTATCACTGGAAGAATCACCGCGCCGTTCTGTGTAGGCCAGTCTGCTGGGAAGTCACCCATCACAGTGTGGATCACCTCTTTCGCCGTCTCTGCTGGTGGAGGAGCTGGTAATTCAGCCATCGCCCTTAATGCTGGTGGGCACCTTTTCAGATGGTCCCGGGAAACCGTGGCCATGGTACCCCCTTGGTCACGACTGATCTGGTAGTCCTTTCCATCTTCCCATCCTGTGGGTTGGATGACGTAGGGGATTTGTTCCCATTGATCATCCAGCTTGTGGGCTTTCCTCTTCTGCTTCAACACCACATCTCCAGGCTGGAAAGGGCCCGCAGAAGCTTTCTGATTGAAGCGCTGCTCCTGTTGTTCTCGACTCCGACTTAGGTCCTTCTCCACATACTCCTGAATCTGTCGGTACTGCACCCTCCGCCGGGTGTCCCATTCAGCCGTTGAAGGGAGTGTCTCTGGGGCCTCCAGTCCCATTTCCAGGTCCACCGGCAGTCGGCCAGGCCGAGCCCTCATCAGATATGCTGGGGTGCACTTCGTTGAGCTAGACGGGATATTGTTGTACATATCGACCAAGTCAGGCAGCTTCTCCGGCCACAGGTTCCGCTCCTCCAACGGCAACGTTTTGAGGAGGCCAAGGACCAGATGGTTCATCTTCTCACACATGCCGTTGGTCTGGGCATGGTAAGATGTGGTCCTGATTTTCTTGCAGCCATACAGCTGACAGAACTCATGGAACACCTCCGCCTCGAAGGCTGGACCTTGGTCGGTAAGCACCTTCTCAGGGTATCCATGGGGTCGACAGAAGTAAGCTTGGAACGCTCTAGCGGCGGTACAGCCGGTTAAGTCCTTGACCGGGACAACCACCATGAACCGGGAGTAATGATCTACTATGGTCAGAGCGTAAGTATACCCACTTCGGCTGGGGGTGAGCTTTACATGGTCCAAGGCGACCAGCTCCAGCGGTTGGTGTGTAACGATCGGGTGTAGGGGAGCCTTCTGGCTGGCTTCATCCTTCCTCCTCAACGTACAAGGACCGCACTCTCGACACCAGGCCTCCACAGACTCCCGCATCCCACTCCAATAGAACCGCTCCCTCAACAGCATCTCCAGCTTCTTCCATCCGAAGTGGCCGGCACCATCATGGTACGCCCGCAGAACATTGGGTACATCAGCTTGGGGGATAACTGCTCTGCGCCTTGCGGCACTGTGGTACTCACTCAGCCTGAGACGATGACACAGTTCTTGGTAAAACACACGGCTGGAAAGACGGTTCCCACGGACGGCTGCATTTGCTTTTCCCCAGTAGTTGACGGTGACGGTCCCTTTTCCTCCACCTAAGATGATGATGGTTGCGATGGGTTCCCACCGGTAACCCGCTCCCCGGCTTGGATATGGGCCGGAGGAGCCCTACTTTGCCCGCAGGCCCTGAGAAACTGGTGCCCTGGCGGTGGCGGTGTCTCTCTGTTACGGTTGGACTGTTGCCTTCAATCGGGACTTGGCTGTTGGGAGACAGTCGTCCCCTTCACTGACGGATTTGGCAAATTATGGCGACTCCTAGCCTTGCCGGGATCTGAAAGGCCCCTGCCCTGGTGCTGACTGTTCTTCGTATACTGCTCCAGACCGCCGGGTCACCACCCGTCCGCGGTCCTTCCAGCAACCTCTGAGCAGTCCCCCTGCAGACTATCACCGCCGTCTGCTGACCTTGCTGTCTCTCAGTCCGGGGCACTCACCCGGACTAACTTCAGGCTTTCTTAACTGTTTCTTTTCTGTCACCACTCTTACTTTCCTCCTTTACCACTTCACCAGCTTCACTTCACAGTTCCTTTCACTTTCACTGCCCTAGCTGGACTGCCTGGTTTTCCCGCCTCCAGAGCTGTGAACTCCTCGGTGGGTGGAGCCAACCACCTGGCCCACCCCCTGGTGTGGACATCAGCCCCTGGAGGAAGGCAACAAGGATTTTTGGTTAGCCTTGGTGTTCCTAACTGGGGTGTAGGGTGTGGTGGTGTCATGACCTGTGACCCCTGGCTTGCCCAGGGCGTCACACCTGTTTCCTATTACTGCCTTAAAGTACGCTGTGACCTTAGTGACCTGGTCCTGTCTTTGCTTCCTGATACCTGCACCCGTTCCTGCCACGTTAGTGCTCCAGCTACCGTGTACCCTGCCCTCCAGGTAGGGTGCTCGGTCCAGTGGATCCACCTCCTGAGCCTACCAGTCCTCCCTGGCCCTCACAAGTATTCTCTCACCCACCGCACTATTACATCCAGTTTTATGCACTCCTCATGTTGGGATGGAAGGATTCTGCCAGTTAAAGATCCAGATCTGCTCTTCTGTGTGAGGCTGCTCACAAACGTCACCATTTGAAAACCCGTTTTTCATAGCCTGTTGTTGATGTGACACCCTGACAAAATCAGGATGTCACAGATGACTGCACCCCTCTTCTAGGTGCAGGATTCCCTCCTTTTTGATCCTCCAACACAATCCCCATCCTGGTACACGCCATCAGCCATCAAACCCTAGTCACCCCCCCATAACAATAGGGACACACCAGTGGGAGGAGCCAAGTGGATGGTGACGCCCACCTAGGGGTTCTGAGGTGTGATGGAAGGGGACAGAGTCAGTTGAGAGTGGAGACAGTGAAGTAGAGAAGTGAAGTGACAGGGTAGTCAGGGGTTGGAGCTCCTGGACTACCGGACAACTGGACAACTGGACTAGGGGGCAGTCGGCGGACAGGGCCATAGGTGACGTAAATCCGGTCGCAGGAGACCTTAAGTGGACCGGAGTAGGGTTGTAGCCCGCCGATGCCGACAGCGGGAATACGGTCCGGAGCCATGCATGACAGGGTACCTCGACCCTAGAGCAAGGACAGCTTCAAGCACCTTACTAATTGATCAGCCGGGGACAGGATTTCAGGTCTTGTCCCACAGGAGGCCCAGATAGAGCGAGATGGAAGCCCAACGAGGGGGCTAGGGGATATGGCTCTGTGGCGCCCTGGACAAGCCAGGACGTCACAGGTACTGCAACAACACACCCCACACCCCGGTGAGGCACATCAGCCGCACACACAAATCCTTGTTGCCTCCCTCCAGGGGCTGATGTCCACACCAGGTGGGGTGGAGCCAGGAGGTTGGCCCCACCCACTGAGGAGTTCACAGTCCTGGAGGCAGGAAAAGGAAGTAAGAGAGGAGTTCAGTTAGAGAGAGTGAAGGAAGAGGAGTGTGAAGTAGCAAAGGAGCAACTGACTGACGGTGTCCGGGTACGTGGCCCGGGCACATACAGCAAGGTTGGCAGACGGTGGTGACCGTCTGCAGGCGAGGCCAATCGACGCGGAACCGTAGGACCGGGGCCGGGCAGTGGCCCGCCGGTACCGAACCGAGGAGCGAAGAGAAGCCAGCACCATTCGGCAGGGCCTACGGACCCCGACCAGGCTTGGAGTCGCCGTTAAACCGGTCTAATCCGTCAGCGACGGGAACCTCCGGGGTTTCCCAGCAGTAAAGACCCGACTGAAGGCAACCGTCCAAACCGTGAGGGAGATAAAGCTACCGCCAGAGCTAGAGCTCCCAGGGCCAGAGCCTGCGGGCAAAGAAAGGGATCCCTTAGCCAACATACCGCTGGGGAGCGGGCTAACAGTGGGAAGCCATTGGGGCCGAGAACAGAACACCGGTACAGGGAGAGACAGTTACCGCCAACCTACCGGGAGTAACCGCCGCAGCCGTCTGTGGGACTCGACCATCCAGCCGTTTGTTTTACCGGAGACTCTGTGTGTGTTACTGGCTGAGTAAGTACCACTGTGCCGTCTGGCACTGCGCTGCCCCGCGACCCTGCACCCGGCCATGCCCCGCAACCCACCTTCCAACCTCCATCACCGGGCCCCGGGACCACCCAAACCCCCCTATCCACGGAGGGGAGAAAACAACTCAGCTGCTCCCTGACATCGCTCCCGGGATCCCCGTACAGAGCAGCGGTGGTGTCCCAACCTCACCACAAACCGTGGGTGGCGTCACGGACAATTTCCCCAAACCAAACCACCCCTTTCCCTCACGGGCGAGGAGCGCCGCTCGAGTCCCCGGGATCCGGCCCACCGCTCGAGCCACCGACCGAACGAGCAGCAGCAGCAGCCGGACCCGAGCAGTGGGTGAGCGCAGCGCCCTCCCCGCCCGGGACAGCTGCGCAACTGCCTGTTAAGATCCCATGGGTCAGTTCTCGTGGGCCACAGCTCCCAACACACAGAATCACCGGGAGTGGACTTCCCGGGTCCAAGCGGAGTGGTTAACAAAGAGGACACAAACACTAAGTGCAGGAGGAAGGGACCCCTATCTGCTGTAACAGGGTGCGGGATCCGAACACACCCAAAGGAGGTCACAGGTCACTGGCAATTTAGTTTACTATCTGGACTCTGTGTGAATTTATTCAGGAACTGTGAGTACACCAACATCACCCGGTCCGGCCCTGCAAATTGCGCTCCAAAGCACCATTTCACCTGTACTGGGCCCTGAGACAACACCTCCCCTACCCGTGGAGGAGATAACATCTAGCTGCCCCACTCCATCGGTCCCAGGCATCACCTTCAGCGGCAGCGGCAGTGTCACCAACAATCACTGCACCCCACGGGTGGTGTCACTGACAAACCTCCTCTGTACATATAAACTCCACCCTTTTTCACTTGTGGGCGACAGGCGGGTGCTTAGGCCCGGATCCGGCCTTCCCTCAAGCCACCGCAATAATCCCGGATCCGAGCGGCTCGAGCAACCCCCGATCACAGCCGCGGTCTTCCCCCCTTTGCCCGCAACATTGACAGCCACGAGCCAAACATGGCAGGCCTGGGAGCCGCAGGTTGGAGTCCCCTGGTCTACAGGAACAGGGAGCTTTCGTGCGGCCTCTTATTCTCAGCAGTGATGGGGATCGGGAATTTAAGCCTCCACCAGTTACACTTCTATGGATGACTTGTAATGTTCACCATGAAGACAAGCTCTGCCTATATGTTACTGTGTAATATGGATGTCAGGCAGTAGTCCTCCACTTGAGACCTCCTAATGCTGGAAAGACATTGATAAGTGGAGCTCTCATGGGGTTTCTGGCCATTTCTGCCTGTGATAAAAACTAATTCGAGGGTGTTTTGTAGGCAGAAGCTTGGAGGGAAATAAGTCTGCTTCTATGATGGGATGAATCTGATTATTGTTATCAGGCAGGAGCCATAAACTCAGTCTGAGGGAAGAAAATCATGGCCGACCAGAAACCCTCTGATCAGTATATACAATATATTATGAGGCGTCTACTCTGTATACAGAACATGTGTATGGCAGCTGGGAACAAGCGGGGGTTACATATATAAAAGACAGTAACACTATTACAATACTGCACCCCAATATATCCTGGGGTCACCACCTTCCATACTAAATATGCAGATGAAGGAGACTCGTACACACGGCCGGTTATAATAATAATAATAATATTTATTCACTCATATAGCGCCATTAATTCCTCAGCGCTTTACATCCTATCAGTAATGTCTTTGGAGTGTGGGAGGAAACCGGAGACCCCGGAGGAAACCCACGCAAACACGGGGAGAACATACAAACTCCTTGCAGATGTTGTCCTTGGTGGGATTTGAACCCAGGACCCCAGCAAGACTGCAGTGCTAACCACTGAGCCACCGTGCCGCCCATGTGCTGGATAATGGCAGCATGTGCCGTCGATCGTGGTGGACGCAGCAGAAGAGTCACTTACTCTGTGATTACATCTGACTGCGGAAAGTAATGAGAACAGAGACCGAGCCCGGAATCTGCCCTGTACTGAGGAGCGTCATCTGCTCCTGACATGGCGGCCGCCACATCATTGACTTGTCATGGTCGTCTTCCCTGGCCGTACCCCATCTTCATTGTGGGGGCATAGCGGACCCCCCCGCTCTGGAGCAGTGATCTGTAGGAAGAAGAAACAGAACTGGTCATGGAGTAGCCGAATATTACACATCAGAGAGGGGCACACGATTTACCCCCGGTCACCACCAGTTATTATATTCATCTTACCTGGAATATATTGGGGTCCATGGGTCCCGCGTCTTGGGGGTTGTTCTTGTTCTTGTTCACACCCCTGTGTACAAAATAACAGAATACGCTTTATAATTCTGCATTGATTAATCTCATACTATATTTTTCGGAGGTGGAGCTCAGTTTTTCTGATACACAGCTCTGAATTCTCTGTCACTGGTCATAAATCTGGGTACCACTAGGGGGAGCAGTGGAGCCTGTGCATTGTGGTGAATGGGAGCTCCCCCTAGTGGTGGCTGCATGCAGATTACTAATGGTTACTTCTCCTCTCATCTTCCAGGAGAATCTTCACTACTCTGTGTCAACACAATGTGGCGTCATGGCCGCTGTTTTTATCAGCTCCTGTCATTACTCACATTACACACTGGTGATCTTACCTTATATAAGGTTTTGTGGTCGCATGATGTGATCCGTCTCTGGTCGGGAGTCACTGCTGAGATCAGGTGAGGGTCGGACTCTGCGCCTCGCTTTGTCCATTACTTTGGTGAAACAGAAAACACAAAAATATATTTATACAAAAAGTGACAGAACATCAGTATACAATGAGGATACAATGAGACAGACGCTCAAACATATCTGACAGGAAACCTGGCCGTATACATAGCAACCAATCAGAATGCAGCTTTCATTCCACCAGAGATATTTAAGGCTTTTTCATGGATGTGACCCAGTGGCGTAACTACAGTTTGATGGACCCTAATGCAATATTTGGACCTAGGCCCCCCCCCCCCAACTTTCCTATGTTCCACTATGCATCTTTCCCTCACCACCTGGTTTTCCTATGTTGTGTTATGCATCGTTCCCTCACAACCCAGCTTTCCCATGCTCTGTTATACATCATTCCCTCAACACTAAGGTTTTCCATGCTCTGCTATATATCTTTCCTTCAGGAGCCGGCTTTCTCATGCTCTGCTATACATCTTTCCTTTAGCACCCAACTTTCCCATGCTCTGATATGCATCTTTACCTCATCACCCAGCTTTTCCATGCTCTGCTATACATCTTTCCCTCAACACCCAGCTTTCCCATGATATCATAGTATGGGAAAGCTGGGTTCTGAGAGAAAGAAGTATAGCAGAGTATGGAAAGCTGGGTTCTGAGAGAAAGATGTATAGCAGAGTATGGAAAGCTGGGTTCTGATAGAAAGAGGTAGAGCAGAGCATAGAAATCTGGGTGAGGAAGGAAAGACCCTCTTTCCCTCAACAATCAGCTTTCCCATCCCATGCTTGTATCTTTGTCCCCCATCTTTGTATATGTGTCCACATCCTGTTATTACATGGCCCCCATCCTGGTATTGCATGGCCCCAATCCTGATATTACATAGCCTCCCTCCTGGTATTACTTGGTCCCATTCTGGTATGATATGGCCCCCATGTTGGTATTATATGGCCCCCCCATCCTAGTATTACGTGGACCTATCCGGTTGTTTCATGGCCCCATCCTATTATTTTATGGCTCCCATCCTGGTATTACATGGCCCCCATCCTGGTATTACATGACCCCCATCCTGGTATTACGTGGCCCCCATCCTGGTATTACGTGGCCCCCATCCTTGTATTACATGGCCCCCATCCTGGTATTATATGGCCCCCATCCTGGTATTACATGGCCCCTATCCTGGTATTACATGACCCCCATCCTGGTGTTATATAGTTCTGCCCCTGATGTGACCCCTGTCCTCTGATTGTCCCTGATATGTTCCCAGCAAGGAATCTGGAACTTTTTGTAAATAATGAAGGAAAAATCCCCTTTTACTGGAAAGTTAAATATAATGAGAAGATATGAGACTACAAATTATTAATCCTGTAAGAAGGAACTTACGTGATTTAGGGTTTGCTGAGGGTGTCCATTGTGATCCATCTCTGGGCCTCCAAGATGGCGAATTTACTCGCTTTGTACTCTTTTTCTAATAAAAAGTAAAAACAATGACGATCAGACGCCCCCAATAATGGCAGCACCCCCCCCCAGCTACCATATTTCTACATTCACTATATTGAGGCATAATGGAAATTCCATGGTTACTTACCCGTGCAGACTTGTCTCTGGGCCCAGGGTTGTTCCTATGTGAAGGTCGGGGCGGTCTTTTGGACAGTCATAGACTCTACATGTCGTTTATAGACAGGAGTCATTTCTGATAGACTCTACATGTCGTTTATAGACGTGGAGTCATTTCCTGACCTGTTTTAGAAATTCACTGACCCTGCCGTTCGGCAGGCAGGATAGTAGATGAGCTCTTATCTTCTCATGCTGGAACTGAGCTGTGGGGTCACCACCATTTGCCAAAAACTAGTAGGCAAACGCTGTAGCAAACACCCCACAGTCGTAGCAATTTTTCTGTTGATCCACATTGAGAAAGCTCAGATGTTTCAGGGGCTCGTCGGCCACTTCATTGTACATGTTGATAATCTGCTGACTGATAGATATTGACAGTTTTCTAGTATTGAAGCGGCGTCCATTGTGATCCATCTCTGGGCCTCCAAGATGGCGAATTTACTCACTTTGTGCTCTTTTTCTAATAAAAAGTAAAAACAATGACGATCAGATTCCCCCAATAAATGCAGTCCCCCCCACAGCCACTATATTTCTACATTCACTATATTGAGGCAGAATGGAAATTCCATGGCTACTTACCCGTGCAGACTTGTCTCTGGGCCCAGGGTTATGCCCGGTTGAAGGTCGGGCGGTCTTTTGGACCGTCATAGACTCTACATGTCGTTTATAGACATGGAGTCATTTCCTGACCTTTTTTGGAAATTCACTGATCCTGCCGTTCTGCAGGCAGGATAGTAGATGAGCTCTTATCTTCTGATGCTGGAACTGAGCTGTGGGGTCACCGCCATTTGCCAAAAACTCGTAGGCAAATGCTGTAGCAAACACCCCGCAGTCATAGCCGTTTTTCTGTTGATCCACATTGAGAAAGCTCAGATGTTTTAGGGGCTCCTTGAGCACTTCATTGTACATGTTTATAATCTGCTGACGGATGGATGGAGACAGTCTTCTAGTATTGATGCTGTCGGCCACCAAGATTTTGCCATCTTTGAAGCAGGTAGTCAGCCAGTGCACCCTTTCCTCATCATAGTGGATCTGTACGGCATTCTTCAGTACGCTGCACCCTGGCACTAAAAGAACAGCCGGGGGATGCAGGCCATCAAAACCCTCAAACTGATTCTGCAGCAGCTCCTGGGCCATGCTAATGATGTCATCATCCAGCATGCCCGCCGGGCCTCTGCTCCTAAGGATGAGTAATTGCTCTGGAGAAAGGTTGTCCTCCTGATTCCTGAAATTAGTCATCTCGACTGGTGGAGTCTTCTGGTCCGGGGATCCTTCTCTACATAGATCCGTAAAGTTTTCTGTAGCGGCTCTTTTTGCCGGTGGCAGCATCTCGGACTGAATGTCCTCGGATGTTGATGCTTTTCTTTTCAGACTGTCCCGGGGTCTTTCTTCTGGCAGCCTCTCGTGTGTATCTCCAGCACATTCTGGATGTGCAGGATTCTCTCCACTTTCTGTAATGCTGGAAGTGGATCCAGTATCACCTACTGTGTAGGTTGGGCTCTTCTCACCTCTGTCTTGGCTGATGACGTTGTCGTCACGTCTTTTTCTTGCAACCAACCTGAAGCTCCTGATCGCTGGAACGGTGGCGGATTTCATGGCCAGGAAGAAATTTCCCATCAGTGTTGTCCTCTTGCGATAGGATTTCTTGAATTGGGTCACAATTTTGGAGCCAATTGACATTCAGGATGAGAGAGCCTTGACCAGCAGCCGCTGGCCATAATGTGGACGCCTATACATCCTCATGATCGCGTTGAAATCGCGTTGAAATAGCGTTGAAATCGCTTTGAAATCGCTTTGAAATCGCGCTGAAGTAGCGTTGATTTATTTTTCCTTCGTATTCCTGTAGCTGTGTGAAACCAACAACAGGGAGTCACAAAAGACAGCTCTGGCCCTGCGCTCAGGCTTTACATAGAATAATCCCATTGTGATGTCATAGAGTGGAAGGTGACATCAGAGTTCCATTAGATTGTGACATCACAGCCCCAGGCCCAGCTGCTAATGGCTGATGTTGTGATCATGGTGAAGAGACCTCACATTTTTATTTTTTTAAACAATCCAAATCATTTTTTGAAACTTCGGCTTATAACAAAAGAAAATATATGGAAATTTATGAAATATGCAAAAATGACAATAATTATATTTTTTTATCGATTTCTACAACTCCCAATAAAATATGTATTTTTAGATAAACCTTTGGGAAAACTCCAGCTTTTTATTTGATTGGTACAATATCCTAATACATGTTTTTTGGATATAATTTAATCATTGGATAGATTAAGTGGTTTAATTGTATGAAATTACATGAACAGTTTTCTTAAAGGGATAGCGACCTCAATATGCCACAATATGCAACTTTCCTTTTGCACAGAACTTAGGCACTTGATGTATATAATATTTATTTTTTGTGCATATTGCACTTTTAAAGAGAAAGTGACCCAAATCCTTTTTCCTCTTTACACAGAATTTATTCATTAAATATTACTAAATAGTTTGTGTAAGATTGCACTAATGGCCCTTTTAAAGGGATAGCTACGCCAATATAAATATTTTTTGCAGCTAATTTATAATTTTGACATATTAAACAGTCATAGCTTAAATTCCCTAAAACATTCAGTAATGTGAAAGGGATTGATACCTATCGGATATATTCAATGTATTTAAGCTATAAATAAATAATAAATATATATATATATATTTATATATATATATATATATATATATATATATATATATATACTGTATATATACAGTGTATATATACGTGTATATATATATATATATATTTACAGTGCCTACAAGTAGTCTTCAACCCCCTGCAGATTTAGCAGGTTTGACAAGATGCAAATAAGTTAGAGCCTGCAAACTTCAAACAAGAGCAGGATTTATTAACAGATGCATAAATCTTACAAACCAACAAGTTATGTTGCTCAGTTAAATTTTAATAGATTTTCAACATAAAAGTGTGGGTCAATTATTATTCAACCCCTAGGTTTAATATTTTGTGGAATAACCCTTGTTTGCAATTACAGCTAATAATCGTCTTTTATAAGACCTGATCAGGCCGGCACAGGTCTCTGGAGTTATCTTGGCCCACTCCTCCATGCAGATCTTCTCTAAGTTATCTAGGTTCTTTGGGTGTCTCATGAGGACTTTAATCTTGAGCTCCTTCCACAAGTGTTCAATTGGGTTAAGGTCAGGAGAATGACTAGGCCACTGCAACACCTTGATTTTTTCCCTCTTGAACCAGGCCTTGGTTTTCTTGGCTGTGTGCTTTGGGTCGTTGTCTTGTTGGAAGATGAAATGACGACCCATCTTAAGATCCTTGATGGAGGAGCGGAGGTTCTTGGCCACAATCTCCAGGTAGGCCGTGCTATCCATCTTCCCATGGATGCGGACCAGATGGCCAGGCCCCTTGGCTGAGAAACAGCCCCACAGCATGATGCTGCCACCACCATGCTTGACTGTAGGGATGGTATTCTTGGGGTCGTATGCAGTGCCATCCAGTCTCCAAACGTCACGTGTGTCGTTGGCACCAAAGATCTCGATCTTGGTCTCATTAGACCAGAGATCCTTGAACCAGTCTGTCTCAGAGTCCTCCAAGTGATCATGAGCAAACTGTAGACGAGCCTTGACATGACGCTTTGAAAGTAAAGGTACCTTACGGGCTCATCTGGAACGGAGACCATTGCGGTGGAGTACGTTACTTATGGTATTGACTGAAACCAATGTCCCCACTGCCATGAGATCTTCCCGGAGCTCCTTCCTTGTTGTCCTTGGGTTAGCCTTCACTCTTCGGACAAGCCTGGCCTCGGCACGGGTGGAAACTTTCAAAGGCTGTCCAGGCCGTGGAAGGCTAACAGGATGATGCTCCCAACAGTGGAGACAGGTAGGCCCAACTCCTTGGAAAGGGTTTTGTACCCCTTGCCAGCCTTGTGACCCTCCACGATCTTGTCTCTGATGGCCTTGGAATGCTCCTTTGTCTTTCCCATGTTGACCAAGTATGAGTGCTGTTCACAAGTTTGGGGAGGGTCTTAATTAATCAGAAAAGGCTGGAAAAAGAGATAATTAATCCAAACATGTGAAGCTCATTCTTCTTTGTGCCTGAAATACTTCTTAATACATTAGGGGACCCAAACAGAATTCTTGTGGTTTGAGGGGTTGAATAATAAATGACCCTCTGAATAAACTTTTCACAATTTAAAAAAAAAATTAAAAAAGAAATAACATTCTTTTTTGCTGCAGTGCATTTCACACTTCCAGGCTGATCTACAGTCCAAATGTCACAATGCCAAAATGCCAAGTTAATTCCGAATGTGTAAACCTGCTAAATCTGCAGGGGGTTGAATGCTACTTGTAGGCACTGTATATATATGTATGTACTGTGCATATATATATATATATATATATATATATATATATATATATATATATATATATATATATATTAGTATTATTAAATTATTGATAAGAATGATCAATATAAATAAATATATATAATAAATAAAATAAAGTAAATATAAATAAAATAAATATATATTGTGTATAGAGGAGCTGTAGGCCCATTATACTGTGTATAGGGGGCTGTAGGCCCATTATCCTGTGTATAGAGGAGCTGTAGGCCCCATTATTCTGTGTATAGAGAGCTGTAGGCCCATTTACTGTGTATAGAGGAGCTGTGGGCCCATTATACTGTGTATAGGGGGCTGTAGGCCCATTATACTGTGTATAGAGGAGCTGTGGGCCCATTATACTGTGTATAGGGGGCTGTAGGCCCATTATACTGTGTATAGAGGAGCTGTGGGCCCATTATACTGTGTATAGAGGAGCTGTAGGCCCATTATACTGTATATAGGGGGCTGTAGGCCCATTATACTGTGTATAGGGAGCTGTAGGTGTGACGCCCTGGCCTAGCCATGTAGTTACAGAAGAGTGCATCCTCCTTGGTAATTCCACACACCCCCACATGGTTCATATGAGCAGCCGCCCTTCCCCCCCTAGGGTAGGAAGTGAAGAGAGCGGGAGGGGAGGAGTTGAGTTCAGTTGTAGGAGAGAGGCAGAGCAGTGATGTGTGTGTCTCCTGGGCTGCTGGAGAGAAAAAAAAAGAGCAAGCTGTGTGTCAAAGGAGTCTGCAGAGAAAGGAGCAGAGCAGTCAGGGGTTGGAGCCCCTGGACTGCGGGAACAAATTCGGCATTAGGAAGGACCCGAAGTGGACCGGGGCAGGGTAGTGGCTCGCAGGCATCGTGATCGGGAACCCGGACTAGTGTAAGGGAGTGGACTCCCCATTCCAACCAGAGAAGCTAAGCAGACTACGAAGGGGCCCCTGCTCATTGCACCATGTGTGGAACCCGGACACTACTCGCCCACGGCTCCCGGACACCGGCAGTTTGGTTTACAAAAGGACTCTGTGTTTACTGACACTCCACATCAGTACAGCCTCATCCAGCACCACGACTACCAACTGTAAGTTCCCTACTTCCTGCCTCCTAAAGACTGCTCCCTGCAACCCTTCACAATACACTGGGTGTGGCGCCCTGGACTAGCCAGGTCATCACAGGTACTGAAACACACACCCCCACCCCGAGACAGGCACATCAGGCAGACACAAAATCCTTGTTGCCTCCCTCCAGGGTCTGATATCCACACCAAGTGGGGTGGAGCCAGGCAGTTGGCCCCACCCACTGAGGAGTTCACAGTCCTGGAGGCGGGAAGAGGAAGTCAGAGTAGAGTTCAGTTAGGGAAGTGAAGGAGAGAGGAGTGAAGGAGAAGTGGAGGAGCAAACTAACCGTGTCCGGGTGTGTGGCCCGGTCACTAAGAGCACGGTTGGCAGACGGTGGTGGCCGTCTGCAGGAGAGGCAGATCAACGCAAAACTGTAGGACCAGGGACGGGCGGTGGCCCGCCGGTACCGAACCGGGGAGCGAAGTGAAGCCAGCACACACAGGCAGGGCCTACGGACCTCGACCAGGCTTGGAGTCGCCATTAGAGGTCAAATCCGTCAGTGACCAGAACCCCAGGGGTTTCCTAACAGCCAAGACTCGATAGAAGGCAACCGTTGACATCCAAAAGGAAATACAGCTACCGCCACAGCTAGAGTTCCAAGGGCCAGAGCCTGCGGGCAAAAGGGCTCCTCCGGCACATATATACGCTGGGGAGCGGGTTCCCGGTGGGAATCCATCGGGACCGAACATACACAAAGGTGCAGGGAAAGGCAGCCACCACCATCCGTCCGGAAGAAGCTACAGCAGCCGGCTGCGGGACCCATCCATCCAGCCGTTTGGTTTACCAGAGACTTTGCGTACATTTGTGGCTGAGTGAGTACAAACGTGCCATCCGGCACCGCGATGTGCTGTCCCCGCGACCCTGCCACCTCACCAACCCTGCCTCCCCGTCACCTCACCGGGCCCCGGGACCACCAACCCCTACCCACGGAGGGGAAAACAACATCCCAGCTGCTCCCTACCATCGCTCCCAGGATCCCCGTCACCAGCAGCGGTGGTGCCCTAACCTCACCACAACCCGTGGGTGGCGTCACGGACTAAATCCCCAAACCAAGCTACCCCTTTCACTCACGGGCGAGGAGCGCCGCTCAAGTCCCCAGATCCGGCCCACCGGTCGAGCCACCGAGCAGCAGCAGCACCGGACCCGAGCGTTGGCGAGCGCCGTGCCCCGCCGCCCGCGACAACTTGGCGTCACGAACAGGAACTTACCGTTCTACCGGCTGGTAGAAGTGTGCCTTGTGTCCCGCCGACAGTGTCCGGCCGAAAAATTTCAGAATCCGCCATCTTGGGTGCGAAGATTTTCCCGCTCGAGCGTCTTCTCGAGCAGTGGAGGCGCGAAAGCCGAAGCTCTGCCCCTGAAGAGGAGGTGCCGAGACAAGACCAAGGGGGGAAGGATGCCGTCCGGCCGCATGTAAACCGAGGCCATAAAAGCAGGGACGCCAGGACCCTGTCAACAACCCGGTTCCTGGAACCCCGAAGCCACGATACCATGTCAACCCCGCTTGCACCGCCCGAGGCCCAGCAGCCTGTGCCCGGGACCGTGGCGTGGATGAGGGCCCGAGTAACTGAGTCTAACCAACGTCATCGGAATCAGATACGTCTCCTGGCAGAGCAGTGGACCACCGAGGTGGAAGCGCTGGCTGCGATTGCCCAGATGCACGAGATGGGAGCCGACGTGACGGAGCTGGTGAGTGACCCACATCTCCATGTCCCACAGGGACCGGCCGCTGCGGCTGGGAGACCCGGTCCGATCC
Organism: Anomaloglossus baeobatrachus; assembly: GCF_048569485.1. Taxonomy (NCBI): domain Eukaryota; kingdom Metazoa; phylum Chordata; class Amphibia; order Anura; family Aromobatidae; genus Anomaloglossus; species Anomaloglossus baeobatrachus. The sequence goes on along the minus strand of NC_134353.1, from coordinate 930,730,127 downwards.
TGACCCTTGTACCGTCCCTGCCACTATCCATGGGGCTCCCCAGCGCTAACCTGCCTGACTTGCTGCCCCAAAAAGCAAAAACAGTAACTCGGGCACACAAAAGATAAGAGTCTGAGGCAAGATGATGCTTGAAAAACAGTTTGCTTGTTTTTATTGATACAAAAAATCCAGAAATTCCAACGTTTCGGCCTCAACACATAGGCCTTCGTCAGTGAATTTCTATGATATAAGTATACAGAAAGGAAAATAAGATTAGTTATTGCATAAAGAAAATAATGTATTCTGTCATACATGTACAATACACGAGCATACCAAATGAAAGGGTAAAAAGGCAATATAAACAAGCTTCTAGGTACTGATAGTTATTCTATGCTAAGGAACAGAACATAATGTACCAATATTCAATATCTTGGAACAGTGTTCACTAGAGGAGGTGACTGTCAACGTGACCGCCAATAAGGAAAACCACCATAAGAGATACTCAAAAATATATATATAACATACCTAAAGGGTCGTAGGGAAGAAATTATAAGAATTCACATGTGTGAGATTTCCATGAGAGGGAGTAAATGCCTAAAAATAGACAGGTATTTTACTAATCCATTGGGCATAAAGAAGAAGAGGTTATGTAGAGCCAGGTTAGAAGCCATAGAGGTTGCAAGATGAACCTGGGAGGACCGTGAAGATATAAGGAGATGACAGAAGGATACAGAGAGAGGGAAAATATAGAAAGGATAATAAAAGAAAAATTAGAGAAAAAGGAAAGAAGAACAGAGCACACAGTGGGTAATAGAAAAACCACAGGGGACAAAGGAGGGTAGAAAATTGAGGGTATTGGCGGAATACCATAAAGCCAAAAGAATACCCCGTGGGTTACGGGTCCCTCTTCGTCGCACACTATTTGCTGATAACACTACCTACTGTGACAAGTTCAAAAGTATACTCAATAAATGCTCTATGGACATTATTATACTTACCATTGACTTCCTACAACAGGAACTCATAGACGTTGGGGAAAGGATCCGAGGCATCCGTTGTGGATTTCAAAATGACTCTACAAGACCGGAAGAGATCAAAATACATTAGGGATCAGGAGGACTATTCAAAAAACCGTATCTATAAATGGAGATTCCAGGAGCCTCAGGACAGACGACAGTCCTATTATGGGACATATCAGGGCTCCACCAGCTCTGATAGTGATCACAGTCAGTCCCGTGGATCTTCCTCTTCTTTTTTAGGGCCACGTCGTCCCCAAAGAGAAAGACGAGGCGTGGGAAAAGGAAACCAAGGGGCCAGGTGCAAAGTCACGACTCGTTCTCAGGTAGGACCAACATCCTGTATAACATTTCATCCTACCACTTATCGCCAACAGAGTCCCTTGTACTACAAAAGGGTCTCTCATTCTGCCCCACCCCAACATTTAACCCATTCAACCTCGATCAGGAACTCAGACGGTTCTTCCGATCCCTTAGATTAAAAACACATTTTCAGTCCATTGATTCCAGTGATACTACTCCTCCCACTATCCCCCCAGGAATGTTTCGACTTAAGGACCTCAAATTAACTGTACCTAGTTCCTTTCAACCACCAAAAACATATCATCTGGTTGAAACTTACATTGGTTTAGTCAGCTCTGACACCAGGAAGGTCATTAATGACATTAAAAATGGTCATCTACAGGTTCGTCATAATCTCACACCTGAGGAAACCCAAGCTCTTAATGGACTTAGGAGTAACCAGAAACTAGTCATCAAACCGGCCGATAAAGGCGGGGCCATTGTAGTGATGGACAAATCCTACTACATTTCTGAGATACAGGGTCAGCTTAATGACCACACTACTTATAAACCAGTCTCACGAGATCCGTCACCTAAGATCCGGGTTCTTATTCAACACCTTATTGATGAACATGTGAAATTGGGAACCATTGATAAAAAATTATCAGAATTCCTATTGAAGGATTTCCCCATCACACCGGTATTCTATACCTTACCCAAAATTCACAAAAACCTGAATCAACCCTCCGGACGCCCTATTGTGGCCTCCACAGACTCTATTCTATCGCCCCTGGCCATCACGCTTGAAAAGATTCTGAATCCCATGGTGCCATCCATTCGATCATACATCAAAGATACCAATGATGTCCTCCATTTCCTCAGAACAACCAATAGCGTCTCGGAGGATGACATTCTGGTCACTCTGGACGTGACGAGTTTATATACAAGCATTAGTCACCAACAGGGCATTGAGGCCGTCGACTAATTTCTTGACAAGCAGGATACACTATCGCTACACCGAAAGAAATTGGTCATTGACCTCTTGACATTAATACTACACAACAACTTCTTTCTTTTCCAAGACCAATTTTACATACAAATCCAAGGGACCGCGATGGGATCGAACGTAGCACCGCTATATGCTAATATTTTCATGTCACATTTCGAGGAGACTTTCGTTTACTCCCATCCCATGTTTTCGTCACATGTAATTACATGGCGAAGGTACATAGACGACATTTTTATGATATGGCATGGTGATCCATCCGGTCTTGATACATTCTATTCGGATCTCAATAGCTGTTTACCTAACCTAAAATTCACCTTACATTCCGACCAGCATAAGATCAATTTCCTCGATGTCCTTGTCCAGAAATCATCTAATGGTACTATTTCAACTGATCTCTATACTAAATCTACAGACAAAAACAGCCTGTTGCATTACACCAGTGCACATCCCAGCCACATCAAACGGGCACTACCATTATCCCAGTTTAAAAGAATGAATCGCATTGTATCAGACCCCGACACACGAGAGAGACGCCGTACGCAAATGAGTGATAAGTTTCTTGCCAGGGGATATCCACAGAGAATTGCGATTCCTGAAGCCTCTAATAAATACACTAGTCCGATACAAGGCCCTAGAGCTACTTTTGTAGCAACCTACCACCCCTTTCAGGCACAGATTAAGGGCATTATCCTGAAACACTGGTCACTGTTGTGCCAGGCCTATCCCAATATCTCAGAGTTCCAAAATAGGCCATTGTTTTGCAATAAGCGCCCCAAAAACCTGAGAGATGCGCTCGTTCGGGCTGACATTGGTTCTCAGACTAGACAGGCTCGACAAACGGTATTACAGACAACCCGTACTGGCAATTACCCGTGTCTACATTGCATCCAATGTTCTAACCTTACAAAAGGCAATACTTTCACTCACCCCCGTACAGGTAGAATTTTCCACAACAAAAATTCCTTCACTTGTGACTCATCGTATGTGGTGTATCTTATAAAATGTCACTGCAGTTTCGGATATGTTGGGGAGACTACCCAACATATCCGAGACCAAATAAGTAAACATAAATCCATGATTAGGTGTAAACAGACACTTCTACCTATCCCAGCACATTTTATACGAGCCGGTCACACAGTAGCACAGCTACGGTATCAATTTTTGGAGCAAGTACCTCAACTCAGGAGAGATGGTAATAGGATACGGAGGTTGAAAGAACGGGAGGCATATTGGATCTATACCTTGCAGACGTTAGAACCTTTTGGATTAAACCGTGAATACAAGGTCAATTATTAAGGCCTTTACAATGTCCTAATCTTATTTGTGCATCTGGTTTTTCTTTCCTTTATTCTGTTTTCCTTTAAGATTCCATTTATCCATCTGAATTCCTTTTTCCTTTTTCTTTAATTTATAATTTTTCATTTTTTCCATTATTTCCCTATCTATTAATATATCACCCTTTTTCTTTATTTCAGCTGACTTCCCTTCTGTTTCGCTTTTTTCCATGGTCCCTTTCGTTTTCACATTTTACTGTTCTCTACATTCTTCTTCTATATTATCTCCTATAGAGACTATATATTTTCATACTACATATTCTCATATATGAATTTTATACAAGTGTCGCTTTCTTAACCCTTTTATCTCTTTATTTTACAGGCGCTGTAGCACCCTCACGATCTCTCCACGGCACTGAATATCCTGTCGGCAGTCTTCACCAGCATTACTCTAAGGTTCAGTGTGCCCGCACGTGCGCGGTCGCGGCCGCAACCCCGGCCGGCTGCGCACGCGCTTGGCCCACTCCTCCCACTTCCCCACACCATTCACCTTTCGTGGCCGCTGCTTGTCCATGCGCCGTTTGGCCTCTAGGCCCTTCTGCGCATGGGCGATCATGCGTTCAACGATCGCGACTTGTGGGTCATGCACCAGATATCCGGGCTGTTCTGCATCACATGCTTTTTGTTCTCCTCAACATGCACGCACACGGACCGGCTGTGGCCGCCGCTAACGCATGCGCCAATCAGCCCTCCTGGCTCTTCCGCGCTTGCGTGGCGTGCGTGCCACAGCGTGGCCCTGCGTTCCATACACAGGACTTCCTGGTGGAGTAGTCCCACCCAGGCAATCAGGCACCATTTAAATAGGCTGACTTTTCACCTCCCCTTATACCGCAGGAGTTCACAGGGGGACCGTTCACCACACAGGAGTTTCTCCACTACCGGGTATAGTCCACTTACTCAGGTTCCTATTAGGCTATAGTCATTTCCATGACTCATACTTTTCTTTGACCTTGATCCTCATAACTTTCTTCCCCTCAGGAATGCGATTGATATCCCTATTATCATTACCTCTTTCTGATCACTTAGTCTCCTTTCAAAAGGTTTGTGCCCTTATACACTATGTCTTTTTGTCCTTGATTTTGATTCTAATGTGACATTCACCTATGTGTCCACAGACCATATCACCAGGGACTTCATACTTCCATTGTGCCTATTCAGAATGTTAACTATCATATAGTATTTCTACTTAAGGGTATGTGTTATTTTTTCCTTCTTTCTTTTTCCTTTTTCATTTACATATCTCTTCTCTTTGAAAATATGATACTAGCATATTTACTAATTTCCGTATTTGTAGACTACACTTGGCACCATATAACTGAATAGGATAACTGAAGTGAGCACTAATATATATATATTATGAGTGCAAGCCAAAAAATACATACTATATAAGGATAAGGCTGCACATCAAACTTAGATAATGGTATAATGCCTCAAGCATATGGAAAAATATTGGAATATACAATGAAAAATGCTACTTGCTAATTTGAACATGTGAATAATGAATTGGAAAAAACATGGCCGAAAGGGGCGGAGCTGTGTTCACATTCAGAAAAAAAAAACTACATATAACTTTTGGCTTGCACTCATAATATATATATATTAGTGCTCACTTCAGTTATCCTATTCAGTTATATGTAGTTTTTTTTCTGAATGAGATATACCTTGACGAGGTCTTGGGGCTCAGTTACATTGATCAATGCGATTGCTAAATATCTCCTTTTTCCTAATATTCATAGCAGGTATGCAATTCATTATTCACATGTTCAAATTAGCAAGTAGCATTTTTCATTGTATATTCCAATATTTTTCCATATGCTTGTGGCATTATACCATTATCTAAGTTTGATGTGCAGCCTTATCCTTATATAGTATGTATTTTTTGGCTTGCACTCATAATATATATATATTAGTGCTCACTTCAGTTATCCTATTCAGTTATATGTAGTTTGTTGTTTTTTTTCTGAATGTGAACACAGCTCCGCCCCTTTCGGCCATGTTTTTTCCATCTCCTATATAAGAAAGTCCTTAGTTACCCCTCTCCACCCACAGCAGTTTTTAATTGCAATGAGATGACACACAGTTAGGGTCACAGAGCTAGGGACCCCAATATAGAGATATACCTTGACGAGGTCTTGGGGCTCAGTTACATTGATCAATGCGATTGCTAAATATCTCCTTTTTCCTAATATTCATGGCAGGTATGCAATTCATTATTCACATGTTCAAATTAGCAAGTAGCATTTTTCATTGTATATTCCAATATTTTTCCATATGCTTGAGGCATTATACCATTATCTAAGTTTGATGTGCAGCCTTATCCTTATATAGTATGTATTTTTTGGCTTGCACTCATAATATATATATATTAGTGCTCACTTCAGTTATCCTATTCAGTTATATGTAGTTTTTTTTTCTGAATGTGAACACAGCTCCGCCCCTTTCGGCCATGTTTTTTCCATCTCCTATATAAGAAAGTCCTTAGTTACCCCTCTCCACCCACAGCAGTTTTTAATTGCAATGAGATGACACACAGTTAGGGTCACAGAGCTAGGGACCCCAAAATAGAGATATACCTTGACGAGGTCTTGGGGCTCAGTTACATTGATCAATGCGATTGCTAAATATCTCCTTTTTCCTAATATTCATGGCAGGTATGCAATTCATTATTCACATGTTCAAATTAGCAAGTAGCATTTTTCATTGTATATTCCAATATTTTTCCATATGCTTGTGGCATTATACCATTATCTAAGTTTGATGTGCAGCCTTATCCTTATATAGTATGTATTTTTTGGCTTGCACTCATAATATATATATATATTAGTGCTCACTTCAGTTATTCTATTCAGTTATATGTAGTTTTTTTTTTTACACTTGGCACCAGACCTACAGAGGTATTCTCTGCGTTCATATATTAACAGGGTATGTATCCATTGTTTTTTCATAGTTTTTAATTTTATTCATTTTTAGCCCTGAATTTACTATGTAAATATAACAGGAGATATGTCCTATTTCATAATACTCAATCCTTTTTCATTTTTTCAACATATACTTCCAGTAAAGTACCTCTGAGCGGAATTCACCGTTACCTTTTGCACTACCCTGGCCAGCATAGCATTTAACAGTGTTGTCCATAAAGGTAAATCCGACCGTTTTCCAGAGCTACTCACTACTTCTCATTTGTCTACCCTCAGTTTTCTACCCTCCTTTGTCCCCTGTGGTTTTTCTATTACCCACTGTGTGCTCTGTTCTCCTTTCCTTTTTCTCTAATTTTTCTTTTATTATCCTTTCTATATTTTCCCTCTCTCTGTATCCTTCTGTCATCTCCTTATATCTTCACGGTCCTCCCAGGTCCATCTTGCAACCTCTATGGCTTTGTAGCGGGCGGAGGAGGGGACGCTGCGCTCTCCCACTGCTCGGGTCCGGCTGCCGCTGCTGCTGCGGCCGCTGCTTCTCCTCGGTGGTGGCTCGAGCGGTGGGCCGGTTCCCGGGGACTCGAGCGGCGCTCCTCGCCCGTGAGTGAAAAGGGGGGATAATTATGGATATTGTCCGTGACGCCACCCACGGTTGTGGTGATATTGGTGACACCACCGCTGCTCTGAACGGGGATCCCGGGAGCGGTGACTGGGAGCAGCTTTGTTGTTATTTCTCCCCTCCGTGGGTAGGGGGTTGGTTTTCCCGGGGCCCGGTGATGGGGTAGGTAGGGATGATGGCAGGCGGGTTGCGGGGCCTGGTGAGGTGCAGGGTCGCAGGGGCAGCGCTGTGCCGCACGGCACGGGGGTACTCACTCAGCCTGAGACGATGACACAGTTCTCGGTAAAACACACGGCTGGATGGACGGGTCCCCCAGACGGCTGCGGTTGTTTCTTCCCCGTAGGTTAGTGATGACTGTCTCTCCCTGCACCTATGTTCTATGTTGATTCCGATGGGTTCCCACCGGTAACCCGCTCCCCGACCCGGATGTAGGCCGGAGGAGCCCCTTTTGCCCGCAGGCGCTGGCCCAGGGAAACGGTTGCCCTTGGCGGTGGCGGTGTCTCCCCTTCACGGTTGGACGGTTGCCTTCTGTCGGGACTTGACTGTTTGGAAACCCAGGAGGTCCCCTTCACTAACGTATTCGGCAAATTCACGGCGACTCCTAGCCTTGCCGGGGTCCGAAAAGCCCCTGACAATGGTGCTGGCTTCTCCTTGTGTACCGGTCCGGTACCGCCGGGCCACCGCCCGTCCACGGTCCTTACGGCAAACTCCGATAGGCCACTCCTGCAGACGGTCACCACCATCTGCCAACCTTGCTGCTCCGTCCGGGCCACACACCCGGACTCACTTCAGTCTACTCTCTTGCCACTTCACTACTCCTCACTTTTTCCTCCTTCCACTTTCACTGTCCAAACTAATCTGCTCCTTTTCCCTCCTCCAGGACTGTGAACTCCTTGGTGGGTGAAGACCAACTGCCTGGCTCCACCTCCTGGTGTGGACATCAGCCCCTGGGGAAGGCAACAAGGGTTTTGTGTCTGGCTTAGATGTGCCTAACCGGGGTGTAAGGTGTGGTGGTGTAGTTACCTATGGCCCCTGGCTTGTCCAGGGCGCCACAGCTTCTAACCTGGCTCTACATAACCTCTTCTTCTTTATGCCCGATGGATTAGTAAAATACCTGTCTATTTTTAGGCATTTACTCCCTCTCATGGAAACCTCACACATGTGAATTCTTATAATTTCTTCCCTACGACCCTTTAGGTACCTTATATATATTTTTGAGTATCTCTTATGGTGGTTTTCCTTATTTGCGGTCACGTTGACAGTCACCTCCTCTAGTGAACACTGTTCCAAGATATTGAATATTGGTATATTATGTTCTGTTCCTTAGCATAGAATAACTATCAGTACCTAGAAGCTTGTTTATATTGCCTTTTTACCCTTTCATTTGTTATGCTCGGGTATTGTACATATATGACAGAATACATTATTTTCTTTATGCAATAACTAATCTTATTTTCCTTTCTGTATACTGATATCATAGAAATTCACTGACGAAGGCCTATGTGTTGAGGCCGAAACGTTGGAATTTCTGGATTTTTTGTATCAATAAAAACAAGCAAACTGTTTTTCAAGCATCATCTTGCCTCAGACTCTTATCTTTTGTGTGCCCGAGTTACTGTTTTTGCTACACTGTGATTTTCCTTGGAGGCACCTACTAATATAAGTGAGCCAGACTCTATTGCTATACTGACCTGCTGCCCCGTGCTACAGCGGTGGGGCCCGAGATGCTGAGTGCGAAGGGCCCGGAGGTTGGAGAGCTGGAGGAGGCTACAGGCCCGGATGCCGCTGCGACTGGTAAGGACCCACCTGGCACGGAGGAGAAAAAGACCCCGGCAGTCTGCCTGGCCCTAGAGGAGGCGCCTGGCCGAGAGGGGGTTAAGAGTGATGATTTCGGGCCTGATACAGAGCCAGTTTCGGAGTCCGAGGAAGTGGGTGAGAATCTTTGTCACGCCAGTGGGTCGGTGGCTTTCTATGTCCCGCGCGCCGGTGGAAATGGATACCGGGCGGCCCTTTCCCAACAGGCCTGTCACCGCATGTTTGAAATATTGGCAGCGGAGGGTGAGGCCACCTCAGAGGAAGAGTCGGAATAAGGCAGCGGTCCCTCCGTTGCACAGTTGTCACCGTTGGGACCACCAGTACAGTTACCCTGTTAAATGAATGACTCAAACCGAGTAAATAACCTGATTGACACCGTGATTGATCCGGCCGTTGCCAGCAAGTTGTCCCCGTGGGGACCCTTTGTTACCGTTGGCATGAGGAATTCTTCATGGACATGCCTGAGAACTTGCAGGGCACCCACGAATTTGTGGGATTGTAAATAGGTTGGGGTTGTTTCTGTTGCCGCCTCCGGAGAGGCAGGTTTGGAGGATGGGCCTGGAGGAAAGTGATGGCCCAGGCCCGCTACTACCGCAACCGGTGGCGATCCTCCGCGGGTCAGGGGTCCCCCATGGACGTGGGGTCCCCTGAAATGACAGCCGGGTGCGAGGCACCGTACCCGTTCCCACTCGGGCAGCCTGGATCTGGACTGGGGTCAAGGGGTGCTGCCCACTTCCTAGGGGCAGCATCAGGGCTAGGTTGCTTGGGTGGGAGAGCGGAAGCCGTCCGTCCGTTGTTATTAAAAGTATATAAATATGTGTTTTGCAACGTTCAAGATGACCTGAAGTATTCTTAATGTTTACCGTTACATGTTATTTGTTCTTTTTACAGTTTGCAAAATAAAACTGGTGGTGGACGGGCAGCCCGCGGACGGTCTGCATTTAACCAAGGGGGAATGTGGTGCCCTGGACTAGCCAGGTCGTCATAGGAACTGCAACACACACCCCCACCCCGAGACAGGCACATCAGCCAGACACAAAATCCTTGTTGCCTCCCTCCAGGGGCTGATGTCCACACCAGGTGGGGTGGAGCCAGGCGGTTGGCCCCACCCACTGAGGAGTTCACAGTCCTGGAGGCGGGAAGATGAAGTCAGAGTAGAGTTCACTTAGGGAAGTGAAGGAGAGAGGAGTGAAGGAGAAGTGGAGGAGCAAACTGACCGTGTCCGGGTGTGTGGACCGGGCACTAAGAGCAAGGTTGGCAGACGGTGGTGGCCGTCTGCAGGAGAGGCAGATCAACACGGAACTGTAGGACCGGGGATGGGCGGTGGCCCGCTGGTACCGAACCGGGGAGCGACGTGAAGCCAGCACACACAGGCAGGGCCTACGGACCCCGACCAGGCTTGGAGTCGCCATTAGAGGTCAAATCCGTCATTTACCGGAACCCCAGGGGTTTCCTAACAGCCAAGACCCGATTGAAGGCAACCGTCCGACCAGCAAAAGGAAATACAGCTACCGCCACAGCTAGAGTTCCAAGGGCCAGAGCTTGCGGGCAAAAGGGCTCCTCCGGCACATATATACGCTGGGGAGCGGGTTCCCGGTGAGAATCCATCGGGACCGAACATACACACAGGTGCAGGGAAAGGCAGCCCCCACCAACCGTCCGGGAGAAGCTACAGCAGCCGGCTGCGGAACCCGTCCATCCAGCCGTTTGGTTTACCAGAGACTTTGTGTACATTTGTGGCTGAGTGAGTACAACCGTGCCATCCGGCACTGCGCTGCACTGTCCCCGCGACTCTGCACCTCACCAACCCTGCCTCCCCGTCACCTCACCGGGCCCCGGGACCACCAACCCCTACCCACGGAGGGGGAAAACAACATCCCAGCTGCTCCCTGCCATCGCTCCCGGGATCCCCGTCACCAGCAGCAGTGGTGCCCTAACCTCACCACAACCTGTGGGTGGCGTCATGGACTAAATCCCCAAACCAAGCTACCCCTTTCACTCACGGGCGAGGAGCGCCGCTCGAGTCCCCGGATCCGGCCCACCGCTCGAGCCACCGAGCAGCAGGCAGCAGCAGCAGCGCCGGACCCGAGCGCAAGCGAGAGCGCAAGCGGCTGCTCCCTCCCCACCCGCGACAGATGCAGTAATAGGGGCACATATGATAGCAGTGGCTCAGTATTGGGGTATCAGGAGGATGAGGGGTTTGTGCAGGTTGGGAATAGATGGGGTCGGGGCTGGAAATGTGAGAAGTCAGATAAGTGTGTGTTGTAAATTCTGCAGACAAGCCCTGGCTGGAGAAGTCGTCATGTCGGGCTGGGCCGGAAAGAAAAGATGAGAAAAGTGAATGTGAAAGAACATTAGCTGTAAGTCACCACCTATAACTGTACTATAATCTCTCACATGTACTGCAGCACTGATATCTACCACTATATAGTCACCATATGGTGGTAATATCAGTGTTGGCCTTTGTGTAGATTTATTTTCAGTAACAGCGCGGTCATCTGCTGAGGTTCCTCTATACCCATTATTAAGGCGTGATACTGAAGCGACCGGAGGTAAGGCCGCGGGTGTGTGTGTATGCTCTATTCCAACAAAATTCCCATACTCAGATTTTACCGGTAGTAACATTTCTTTACTAGGAAACATATTTATAATACAATCAACTGAACTATCTGCACACATGAGTATAGGGAAGCCCCTGGACTTTCACTCCTTCCGGGTATGCAGCAAGAAAAAAACAGAAGGGAAAACAACAACAAAAAAAATGGCGGCAACTTTCCCTAACTTTCCCTACAAACACGTACCAGTCTATCCCGGAAGAAGATGCCGCTCCCACGTCGCAGGCCTGGAGTCTCACGGTGATGGGTCCTGGTGCAGCGCTGAAGAAATGAAGCTCCTCGGTCTTTTCCTTCTTTTTCTCCTTCCCCCGCAGGTGACGGATTCTAAGTAGTCTTTTGGTTCCGGAGCACGCCGGGCAGAAGAAAGCAGGTCACAGTCCTTGCAATTACCCTCAGATGGCGGTGCTCGGCAGTCCGATTAACTCCCTGAAGAAAACAAAGTTCTGCAGACCGGGAGTGACAGAAACTGTTTCCACCGGGTGATTTCTTCCTGACTTTTGCGGCAAAACGAGCCCTCTCTTCAGGGAGACCACACGCAGGTCTCTCCTCACTGAGCTCCGGAGCTGAACAACCACTTCCCGCGTCTTTTCTTCCTGGCTTTCATACACTAGTTCCTGTGGGGAATTTCCCAACTCTGTGTTTGTCGTTGTACAGTCTGACGCTGCCCCCTTGTGGGCAATTGCTGGAACAGTATTCAAAGCCATTTCTACAGAAAGGATGCAGTCGGACTTGCTGACCCCATTACATACCCCCCCACTTAAAGGTTGGCAGTCCCTGTCAACTACCGTCGGTTCCCAGGCAGCGATGACTGCAGACGTTACAGGGGTTGGTTGAGAAGTGGGCCATACATACTGGTCCCTGTAAGACCGCCCGGGCGGGATCCCAGCAGTGGTGCGGTCAGTGCGTCTCAAGGGTCGGTTGTTCCCCACCCTGTCACTGTCTCTACACCCCACTCCAGTCAACGCTCCGGGGAAAGAACTGGGTTGTGTAGGGGGGTCACTGATCTCAGAGTCAAGGTGATCACTATGCCGGGAAACGTCTGTGACGTCAGTCGTGTTGGTAGTGTCACCCCCTCCGGGTACTGTGGTAGGGGAGTCAGGCTGGGATCGGCAGGGCCGCAACATATTTCGGTGCACAGTGCGGATGCTGTGATTGTCTTCACCCCGCACTCGGTATACATGCCCGTTGGGGTAGGGGCGTTCGATTACCCGGTAAATCTCAGTCTCCCACTTGGCTCGAAGTTTCCCTTGGGGCTTCTTGATACGGAGCAGGACCAGCTGTCCCAACTTCAAGGGTTGCTCTTGCACGGGGAGTGGATCAGCATGTATCTGGTCCCGGATTTGTTTGCTCACCAGTCGGTGCACCGTCTCCATCTTCTGTCGGTGAGCATTTAGCCAGGAGGGGTAGTTATGGCAGACGTCAACTCCAGGGCGAAATAGGTTCAGGTCATGGACCCCTTTTCCGGGGCGACCAAAGAGAAGGGTGTGTGGGGTGTAGCCAGTCACAGAGTGGACCTGGTTGTTGTAGGCCCATACTAAATCAGGAAGGAATTGAGGCCATTGGTCTCTCTTATCATCGGCCAAGGTGCGAATCAGCTGGAGTAGGGTCCGGTTGAAGCGTTCACATGCACCGTTCCCTTGTGGGTGGTAAGGAGTGGTCCTCGACTTCTGGATCCCATACATCTGGTGCAGCTCTTCGATGACTCGGCCCTCGAAACAAGCCCCCTGGTCGGAGTGCAACCTCTCCGGGCACCCGTAGACATGGATGAACTGTCGACAGATGGCCCGAGCAGCCGATTCAGCCGTCTGGTCTTTGGTAGCGACAGCGACAGCGAATTTTGTGAAGTGATCCACCATGACTAGACAATACTGATAGCCACTGCTCGCCGTCCCAACCAGCAGATAATCCACCATCAACAGCTCAAGGGGTCTGGATGTCCTAATTGTCTGAACAGGTGCACGCTGCTCGGAGGACTTGTGCAGTTCACAGGTGCGACAGGTCTGGCAGACGTCTTCAACCAGCTTGCGGAGCCCCGGACAATAGATAGACTGTTGAACCCACCGAAAGGTCTTGTCCATTCCGAAGTGTCCATTCCTAATGTGGGCCTGAGCCACCATCTCACGGGCCAATTGTTCAGGCACTACAACTTGTGTACATTCTTCCAGCATGTGTGACAAGAGAACCTTCCGGTATAGCACTCCTTCTCTCAGAATCAGCCGGTCCCACTGGCTGAGCAGGGTCAAGGTCCCAGTAGACAGTCGTGCCCGTATATCGGCGGGAGGCTTCTGCTGCCGTTTCACCCATTGTTTGAGTAGAGCCCAATCAGGGTTCTGGTCCTGAATCCTGCACCACTCCTGAGGTGGCAAGGCGACTCCCACCGGAGTTCCAGCTTCGCCCACAACGAACTGGCGATGATCCACCATCTGTTGGGCGAGCTTTGCAAAGTCAGGTGTCTCGTCCCCTTCTAATTCTTCATCCCGGTCTCGGTTGAGTAAGGGGTATGACACCCTAGACAGGCTGTCCGCATTTTGATTCTCAGCTCCAGCCCGATACTTGATCTTGTAATTGAACTTGGAGAGCCGAGCCATCCAACGCTGCTCCATGACTCCGAGCTTCGCATTTTCTAGATGGGCCAACGGGTTGTTATCGGTCAGGACTAGTACTTCGGTCCCCGTGAGGTACCCTGCAAATTTCTCCGCCATAGCCCACGTTAGGGCCAACAGCTCCAGCCGGAACGAGCTATAATTGGTGGGGTTCTTCTCGCCCTCATGTAGGGACCGACTGGCATAGGCTATGACCCGTTCCTTGCCGTCTTGGACCTGTGAAAGTACTGCCCCTAGACCCTGTAAACTGGCATCGGTGTGTAGTTGAAAGGGCAGGTTGTAGTCCGCATATGCCAGGATGGGGGGAGACGTTAAGGCACCCTTTAGGGCTTGGAAGGATTCTTCCTGACTGGGCCCCCAGCTGATGGGTCGTCCTCTGGGACTGTGGGTGGTCCCTCGAAGCAGATCATGCAAGGGTGCAGCAAGCTGGGCGAAGTTTTTGACGAACCGGCGGTAGTAGCCGGCCAACCCCAGGAAAGCCCTGACCTCTTTGACGTTTGTGGGCTGCGGCCAATCCCGTACGGCGGCTATCTTCTCTGAAGATGGCTGGACGCCTTCGGCTGAGATCCGGTGGCCCAGGTAATTAATCTCGGGCTGCAGGAGACGGCACTTGTTGGGTTTCAACTTCAGGCCATGTTCCCTCAACCTACTGAACACACGGCCCAGCTGCTGCAGGTGTTCTTCAAATGTGGCCGAATAGACTACAATGTCGTCCAGGTAGATGAGGGTGAAGTCGAAGTTGAAGTCTCCCAAGCAGCGCTCCATCAGCCGCTGGAAAGTCCCCGGCGCGTTGTTCAGACCAAAGGGCATCCGGTCAAACTCGTACAGGCCCATGGGTAAGATGAAAGCAGTCTTCTCTCTATCTTTCTCATGCATAGGTACCTGCCAATATCCGCTGGCCAGATCCAACGAGGAGAAGTATTTGGCTTTCTTCAGGGCTGTCAGGGATTCTTCGATCCTTGGCAGAGGGTACGAGTCCCGGATGGTGCAAGCATTCAAACGGCGGTAGTCCACACAGAATCTCAGGGATCCGTCCTTCTTCTTGACTAACACTACCGGCGCCGCCCAAGGGCTCTGGCTTTCCCGTACCACTCCCGCGTGTAGCATGGAATTCAGGAGATTTTTCACTTCTTGGTATTGCTGGGGAGGAATTTGGCGGTACCTTTCACGGATAGGAGCAGTGTCACCGGTGGGGATCTCGTGCTTGATACTGGTGGTGCACCCAAAGTCGGTGTCGTGCCGGGCAAAGGACGCCTGATGCTCTTGGAGTAGCTCTTCCACCTGAGACACCTCCCGTTTGGAGTATTGGGATACGTCCAACTGACACTTCTCTCGGAGTTCTCGCCCTACGTTGGTGTCACCCGCGACAGCGGCCATGGTAGAGACCGTCACTGTCCAATCTCCCTCTGTAGACGGTACAAACTGGAGGGGGCTCATAGGGTTCACCCCTTCGGTTAGAGCGTAGACTTGGCCGAGCTGTGTCCCGGCTTTTAGGTCAACGCTCACATTAGCCGTGTTGCCCAGCCTGACAGGAATTCTTCCCTTTCTCACTACTGCTAGAGTTCGAGCGACTAGTGGGTTCAGTTTCCCCTCCCTCGGGGAGCGCGGCTCAATCAGCACCTCCACGCCTTCAAACTGTCTCATGGTGCCAAGGGGTAGTGAGATAACTGTCTCTTTTCCAGCTGGTAAGGTGATCCTAGTATGGCGGGGTACGGTGACCGTGGCCAGCGGCAGCTGTTCTTCGGTCATTCGTTGGAGGTTGCAGGTCCGGACCACTTGTTGAAAGGCACGGCGGGTGGCCTTATGTGCGGTCACTCCTTGCCAGTACTTGGGCCCCTTCTTGGTAAACAACACCAGATTCAGGTCTTTCAAGATGTTCATCCCAATAATCATGGGCGTTTCTGGTTCAAAGCCTTCCCTGACCACGATTATCCCTCTCTTCCCGAGATCTTGGCCACAGATTTGGGTGTTCATCCAGGCAACTCCCGACACCGGAATGGGTAAATTATTGGCTGCTTTGATCTTGATGGCGGTATCAGGGTCATAGGCAACTCGCGGCTTTAGACATTCTTCGTAGAACTGCTCGGAGATAGTGGATACCTGAGACCCAGTATCCATTAACCCTTGTACGGCGATCCCTTCCAGTAATACTTCCAGGGTGGGGCTATTTGATGCAAGTTTGTTCCGTGGCTGGCTCTGTTTTCCTACACCCCTCTCTTTGGCATCCCCTGTCGAGTGAGCCTCTTTGACAGGGGCGTCTAGTTTAAAGGCGGCCTCTGTTGTGGGACCTGACTTGCTGGTCCTGGTAGATCGGACTGTGGAGGAGCTTGAGAGTTCTGGGGGCAACGGTTGGCTTTGTGGCGGGGATCGCCGCATGTCCAGCATCTTCCCATCGGCCGGCTGGGTTGTTGTCTCGCTTGCCGGCCCGCCTGTTGATCTAAGGTGAGCTGTAGCACCTGTTTCTGCAACTCTGCCACCATCTGTTTCAGTTCCTCCGTGTTGCTGTTCGGCGTCCCGATACCAGATATGGACCTGCAAGCCGCGGTATATGTCTGTGTCTCCACGACAGGTCCCCTTGAACGTTCTATAGCTTCTTGTTTGGCCTCAGCGAACGTAAAGGCCGGATTTATCCGGAGTAGATCTTGCAATGAGCGGTTAAGGTACGGGTCTCTCAATCCGGTCACAAACTGATCTCTCAATACCAGGTCACGGGTACCCGTACTAGCTATCTGTTCTTCTTTTCTACAGGCTTGTTCTAGTAGCACTTGAAGGGCATTGGCATATTGAGGG
The DNA here is from genome assembly GCF_048569485.1 of Anomaloglossus baeobatrachus. Lineage (NCBI taxonomy): Eukaryota > Metazoa > Chordata > Amphibia > Anura > Aromobatidae > Anomaloglossus > Anomaloglossus baeobatrachus. Next base: position 930,713,150 of record NC_134353.1, on the reverse strand, counting down.
ATGTCCTCCGACTCGAGTTGCGTCCGCCGGAAAAACATATAGCGCAATGTTCCCGCATATGTGGTCGGTCCATAGGTGTTCTCCAGCACCCGCACTAAGTCATCCAACGTACGCTGGCCCCTAACCGTCTCCAGCCTGACTGTCGTCCACGCTTCCCCCTCTAATGTTAGCATGGCCATTTCTGCTAAGGTCTTAGGATCAGTGTTATACATTTCCCCCACTATCTTAAGTTGTTCAGTCCATTCAGTTACAGGATAGTTCCGTCCGTCAAACTTCCTCACCTGATTGACAATAGATGGCGGGGGAGCTGTCCGGTTATAAGTTACTACCGGGGGATGATTTTGTTGGTCACACATCCTGCCGACTACGCCACATGAAGCGACCGGAGGTAAGGCCGCGGGTGTGTGTGTATGCTCTATTCCAACAAAATTCCCATACTCAGATTTTACCGGTAGTAACATTTCTTTACTAGGAAACATATTTATAATACAATCAACTGAACTATCTGCACACATGAGTATAGGGAAGCCCCTGGACTTTCACTCCTTCCGGGTATGCAGCAAGAAAAAAACAGAAGGGAAAACAACAACAAAAAAAATGGCGGCAACTTTCCCTAACTTTCCCTACAAACACGTACCAGTCTATCCCGGAAGAAGATGCCGCTCCCACGTCGCAGGCCTGGAGTCTCACGGTGATGGGTCCTGGTGCAGCGCTGAAGAAATGAAGCTCCTCGGTCTTTTCCTTCTTTTTCTCCTTCCCCCGCAGGTGACGGATTCTAAGTAGTCTTTTGGTTCCGGAGCACGCCGGGCAGAAGAAAGCAGGTCACAGTCCTTGCAATTACCCTCAGATGGCGGTGCTCGGCAGTCCGATTAACTCCCTGAAGAAAACAAAGTTCTGCAGACCGGGAGTGACAGAAACTGTTTCCACCGGGTGATTTCTTCCTGACTTTTGCGGCAAAACGAGCCCTCTCTTCAGGGAGACCACACGCAGGTCTCTCCTCACTGAGCTCCGGAGCTGAACAACCACTTCCCGCGTCTTTTCTTCCTGGCTTTCATACACTAGTTCCTGTGGGGAATTTCCCAACTCTGTGTTTGTCGTTGTACAGTCTGACGCTGCCCCCTTGTGGGCAATTGCTGGAACAGTATTCAAAGCCATTTCTACAGAAAGGATGCAGTCGGACTTGCTGACCCCATTACAATACTATAGTTGTTACCAGGTTAGGGGCCCATTCAGATGTCGCCCCCCCTGAGCTGAACCACTAGCTACGCCACCGGATCCAGCACAACCTCTTAATCATAACCTAATCATTGGCTATGATTAAGATGTTGTTCCTCGGAGCATGTAAACCAGATTTAGGGGTGTTTTTTGTCTCCTCCATGTTCACAATTGGTATTTTTAATATGCATTAAATGAGTTCATTTTCAGTGCTGGATCCTTTCCCTTTTTGATTGTTCCCTGTTGGTTTTTTTGATCCGTACACGTCTTGCAGGTGAGCTGGTTTTCCTTTTTCTTTTGGCTTTATTACATTACTGATCCTGAGTTACATCCTGTATTATACTCCAGAGCTGCACTCACTATTCTGCTGGTGCAGTCACTGTGTACATACATTACTGTAAACTTCCGGAGAGGGGCAGTCGTAGGCATGGGTCATGGCAGACCTCAAACCCCCCAACGGCACAGTACACATGGGCCGCCCCTGCAGCGGTCGAACCGCTCGGTTCCGGGGGTTGCTACGACTCGAGGGTCTCCAGACCCGGGGGCTCACGGCCACTTCAAATGAAAAGGGGGGCATTTTACAGGGGATAAGAATTTGTGACCCCACCCGTGGTTCGCGGTAAATGGGAGTACCGCCGTTGCTGATGGGAGTACCTAGAGGAGATAGAGCGGGGCAGCCAGATGACGTTCCCTCCACGGGTAGGGGAAGGCCCCGGGACTCTGGTGGTGGTGGTGCAGACATGGGGGGTGCAGGCCGTGCAGCGGGCCTGACGCAGTGGGGGCAATGCAGCATACTCACTCAGGATCAAACTCCGACACAATAGTAAACCAAGTCTCTGGGCACCGCTGCCTCTCCGGGGGGGAGCTCGTCCGGGACTCCACTCCTTTGGATATTGCTGGTGGTCTTGACCTGCCTCCCTGCACTATTTGCAGATGTTCTGAGTGACCCCTCAGCTTGAAGCTTTCGGGGTCCCACTCCCTATGCTTAGGTAGGGGAGGTGTGCGCTCGATGGCTGACACTTGGGATTTCAGTGGGCTGCGTGGGTTGGAAAGCCCTATCCCCCTCATTGTGTTGGTGCCTTCGATCTCTGAGCTCTTGGGGACAGTTCATAGAGAGACTATCCTCCACAAGTTAATTATCAGGTTTCAGGAAGCTACTCCCTGATCTAAGGTCCAGTACCCGGCCGTGGTCAGTACCAATCCGGTTACTATATACTCTGATGCCGACTGTTCTCCAAAACTAAGCCTGGCTCCTTTCTCCAATACCCTGCGACCGGGTCTCCGACTCCTCCGGTCCCAGACCACCGTTTGCGACCTAGCCAATGTCTCCCAGCGAGCTCCAACTCTCCCTCTCCTCGCGCTTCTAGCCCCTCACTTTCCAAGGGCTACCACTCAACTCCTCTCCCAGCTCCCCAGGAGTTGCCACTTCAGCTCGTCTCTCACTGAAAGCTGACACTGAACTGACCTAAGTCCCTCTCACCAGTCTGCCTGACCCCTAGGCGGGTGGCCCTATTCCAGCTTTACCACCCACTGGTGTGCCTGACAGGGTGTGGTGTGAGGTGACTATGTGGCGCCCCTGACCTGGTCAGGCACCACTGAGTACTGCACCCATGCTGGGGACAGTACAATACAGGTAATCCAGAAGGCTGACAGGGGTGTGGTACACAGGCGCATAGTAATCAGCTCTCACACATGTACCCATGAGAGGACCCCTGGGGATCCCAGGAGGGGGAAAAGCCTTGACCTTCACTGGAATAGTGGAGGGGGCCAAAAGCCTCCATCTCCTCTCAAGGGGTGTGGTAAGAGAATCTGGTTGCTAGGTGGCGTAGGCAAGAACAGGAGAGGAGGGGCAGTGAGTCAGTTAGAGCAGAACTCCATAGGGCTCAGTGAGGAGCAGACCTGTGGGGCTGTTGCTGTCTAACAGCGCCCGCGCAGTGGCTACTGACGGGGGAGAACGGTCAACTAGGAGTGCTACCCGAAATCCATCTTCAGCTAAAGAGAGAGCACGGAGTGGGAAGTAAGGAGACTGCTAGAGAGTACCAGGCCCAAACGGGCGGCAGATCCCGAAGCGGAGATAGATCCAGCTTTCTTTTGCTAAACCTGCCGGTGTGGGGCTCTCAAAGCCCACGCCACAACACCACAAAAAGCCGCAGCCACGTAGCCACAGTTAGGGCCCATAGCTCACAGGAGGCAAGAAGCTGGAGTGATCTGGTCCAGGCGACAAGCAAACGGCAAACGAAGGGGAGTGAGGCTTCAGCAACTTCCCTGGGTGACCCCCATAGGGACTAAAAGTCGGGGTCACCCCAAACCAAAAAGGGCTAAGGAAGGCGAGTTAGTAGTCACCCTCACAAGTCAGCCTGAAGGACACCTGGTTCCCGCCTGGTTCATCCCAGCTACGCCCGGGTTACTCACCCTGCCACCTGAAGTGAGTAAAAACCCTGAAAGACATTCTGCCTGTGTGGAGTCATTCTGCGCCTTGTGGTACTACGCACCTACATCGGGCCCTGGGGCTTGCCTCACTCTCAGGAGGCTATTCCAACTAACTGCACATACCATCAGCCCCAGGCGACCCTCAACCTGCAGTGGCGGTCCCTACTGGCCGCAATACTGAGAGTGGCGTCACGACAAGAAGATCTCCTACCTGTGACCAGATCCAGCTGAGTGGAGTCCCTGAAGGTAATGCACCGACACAACACCTGTGGGGCTTCACATCTGGCGTCACGAACAGGATAAGGACTAGACCTGTTCAGACAGGTGACCATGTGCCTGGGCGGTCCGCTTGGAAAATTGGAAGCGCCGCCATATTGCCACCATGAAAAGCGCGCTGAAAAACAACAGCAGCCCGCGCTGGAAGAAGTTACCGCCCACGAAGAGGTGTGGCTACCCAGAGATCCCCTGCAGAGTTCTGACCTTGCCAGCTATGAGAGTGGAAGCGTCCAGAGACATCGGGACAGAAAGGGAGCCACAAGCCTGCTGCTGGGAGAGGAGCTGCTGAAAGAGGCAGAGCAGAAACTGAACAGCTTGCTATCAGAGGCAACGGCGAGTCCACAGCTGGAGAGTCGTGCAGAAGAGGGCGCAGAAGAAATGGCGTCTGACCGCAGAAATCCAGAACCGGGCTCCGCTGCCTGGTGGTATCGGGAGCTGGCCCAGTTCTGCGACCGACTGGAGACCCGGGTTGTGGAGCAGATCCGGGAAGAACGAATGGAAATGCTGGAGATGACCGCGGCGGTTCGGGCCTATGAAAGGAGAGCCGCGCGCCGAGTGCCAGACAGGACGGCGATGACGCAGACCCCGATGCTGCCACCGGTGGGTGAGTCGAGTGATGCCCCGGCCAGCGCAAGTGCCCCGACCCCTGCTGCCACGCCCGCGGTCCCCGAAGAGGCGTCCGGTGCGGCGACGCTGAAGCAGGCCGCAGCCACACCAGGTGCGGCCTTCCAAGCCCCAGCGGCCGCAGCGATGCCCTGCTCGGCCCACCAAGACCCGGTCCCTGCAGCAACGCCCAGTCCGGCCCGCAAAGAACCGGCTGCCACCGCGACCCTCATCCGCGCCGCAGGCGTAACGCTGACCCAGGCCGCCGCCCTGCTAGGCCCGGCCCGCCGAGACCCCACCGCCGCAGCAACGCTCGTCCGCGCCGCAAGTGAGGTGCTGAACCAGGCCGCAGCCACGTCAGGCGCGGCCCGCCAAGCCCCGGCCGCCGCAGCGATGCCCTGCTCGGCCCACCAAGACCCGGTCCCTGCAGCGACGCCCAGCCCAGCCTGCACAGATTCCATCACAGCTGCGACGCCGATCCAGGCCGCCGCCATACAGGGCGCGGCCCGCCAAGACCAGGCCGCCGCCATGCCAGGCGCGGCCCGCCAAGAAGAGATTACCTCATCATTTACCCCGGCCTGCAAGGCCAGAGCAGACACCGCTCCCCAGTCCAAAGAGGTCCCTGCTAGGAAGACCCTGATAGGAGAGGACCCCGAATACTGGAAGCTGAAGGCTGACCTAGAGGCCCAGTTCCCACAAGAGATGGTGGATCGGTATCTGCTCCCTCCGCATACCCCCAAGGAGATTCAGGCAACCCCTGCAGCCACGCCGAAGAGTCCACCGCCTGGGCCAGCTGAGGAACACTCATCCCCAGCGCTGCCACAACCAGAGTGCAGCGAAGAACTAAGGGGGAGAGGAGGCCAGGAAGCTGAGGAACTGACTCAGGAACCACCAGCGGTGGATCTATGCCCAGAGCCAGAGATGTTGCCATACTCCCGCTGGGATGAAGAAGACCTGACACTGTCCGCTGACGAAGATCTGCCTAAAAGTCTCACCTGGGAGCTTGCAAGCTGTACCACGCAGAGTTCAGGCCGCAAGACAAGGCGTCGCAACAAAACAACGCTGTCCCCTGCACCGCCATCCCCAGAGCAGAGGGAAGTCACGGCCAGAGACCTACAAGAAAAACGGTTCCTGAGAAGAGCCAAAGCACAGGTCAGAGGACCCCTTTGTAGAGGAGTAGTGGAGGACTTCAGCCTAAAGTCAGGATACGGGTTCATTGTTGCACCTGGTATCAAAGAAGGTATCTTCGTCAATAGAAGAGATGTGAGAGCTCATCTGCCCAGAGGACACCCTGGCAGAAACTTAAAAATGGGAGACTCAGTACAGTTCACTATGCATCAGGGAGAAAGAGGCTGGTATGCCTTAGATGTAGCACCATGTCCCAAAGAAGAAAGAAAAGACAGAGATAAAGAAACAGATGCAGCAAAGGAAACAGATGAAGATCAAGAAAGAAAAGACAAGGAACCTACAGATGAGACTACCTCAGACGACGACAAAGAGCAAGAAAGCAGCAGGTGCCGCAGCCCAACAGGCCAAAGCCCTGGTGAAGAGGAGTCTGCCTAAGTTTAAGTAAAGTACAGCAAGTTTTGACCAGTTTGGAAAGTTTGTTTTGCAACGTTTTAAAGTTCAAGAATGTGCCCACAAAAACTATTGTGAGAAAACCATAAACCTTAAGGCTATGAACTGGCTATAGCCACAAACTCTCGCAGTGTAAATAGTTACACCAGAGGGCACCACCGCCACCAGAGTCAGCCTGTTTAGGGGCTTGGCTCGTCTGCAACCAGGAGGAGCCCGTCCGTATATAGGGCCTTGGCTCACCTGCGACCAGAGAGCATGCCTGTTTATGGGGCCTGGCTCTCCACCACAAAGAGGGTACCTGGTCAGCACCAACTGTGGAGGCCGCCTCTACATCCTGCCAGAAGAGGCTGAAGGCGCGGATCCACCAGGCCAGGTATACCCTGAAACCACCAGCCCATGTAAGCCGCCTCTGCATCCTGCCAGAAGAGGCTGAAGGCGCGGATCCACCAGGCCAGGTATACCCTGAAACCACCAGCCCATGTAAGCCGCCTCTACATCCTGCCAGAAGTGGCTGAAGCCGCGGCCAACGTGAAAGGGTTTTGGGTGGGTTAACGGACTTGTGGGTGGAGGGTGGTGATGTATGGTACCTGGTGCTTTTAAAAATGTTTTACATGTTTTAATGTTTTATGCATTTTAAAATGTTGTCTTGCAGCCCGAGGACGTGCTGGTGATAACTAAGGGGGAATGTGGCGCCCCTGACCTGGTCAGGCACCACTGAGTACTGCACCCATGCTGGGGACAGTACAATACAGGTAATCCAGAAGGCTGACAGGGGTGTGGTACACAGGCGCATAGTAATCAGCTCTCACACATGTACCCATGAGAGGACCCCTGGGGATCCCAGGAGGGGGAAAAGCCTTGACCTTCACTGGAATAGTGGAGGGGGCCAAAAGCCTCCATCTCCTCTCAAGGGGTGTGGTAAGAGAATCTGGTTGCTAGGTGGCGTAGGCAAGAACAGGAGAGGAGGGGCAGTGAGTCAGTTAGAGCAGAACTCCATAGGGCTCAGTGAGGAGCAGACCTGTGGGGCTGTTGCTGTCTAACAGCGCCCGCGCAGTGGCTACTGACGGGGGAGAACGGTCAACTAGGAGTGCTACCCGAAATCCATCTTCAGCTAAAGAGAGAGCACGGAGTGGGAAGTAAGGAGACTGCTAGAGAGTACCAGGCCCAAACGGGCGGCAGATCCCGAAGCGGAGATAGATCCAGCTTTCTTTTGCTAAACCTGCCGGTGTGGGGCTCTCAAAGCCCACGCCACAACACCACAAAAAGCCGCAGCCACGTAGCCACAGTTAGGGCCCATAGCTCACAGGAGGCAAGAAGCTGGAGTGATCTGGTCCAGGCGACAAGCAAACGGCAAACGAAGGGGAGTGAGGCTTCAGCAACTTCCCTGGGTGACCACCATAGGGACTAAAAGTCGGGGTCACCCCAAACCAAAAAGGGCTAAGGAAGGCGAGTTAGTAGTCACCCTCACAAGTCAGCCTGAAGGACACCTGGTTCCCGCCTGGTTCATCCCAGCTACGCCCGGGTTACTCACCCTGCCACCTGAAGTGAGTAAAAACCCTGAAAGACATTCTGCCTGTGTGGAGTCATTCTGCGCCTTGTGGTACTACGCACCTACATCGGGCCCTGGGGCTTGCCTCACTCTCAGGAGGCTATTCCAACTAACTGCACATACCATCAGCCCCAGGCGACCCTCAACCTGCAGTGGCGGTCCCTACTGGCCGCAATACTGAGAGTGGCGTCACGACAAGAAGATCTCCTACCTGTGACCAGATCCAGCTGAGTGGAGTCCCTGAAGGTAATGCACCGACACAACACCTGTGGGGCTTCACAACTAGGATTTGAATGCTGATAGAAGCAACACTAAAGATTAGGATCCCAGAACCATGGAGGGTGGGTTCTGCACTATAAGGGCAGGAGTGCAGTTTCCTGTGACACCCTGACTAGTCCAGGGCGTTACACAGACACAGAGGGGAGCATAGTGGTGTGTGTGTGGTAGGGGTGGAGGTGGTACCTGCTGACTACTGCGCTTCTGTATCTTCACTTCCATGGGCCTCGCACCCCATGAGCTCAATAAGCAGACAAACACCAGGTAAAACTTAAACGATTTTACTGAGCAAGTGCTTTACATTTACTTTCCATTTTCTTAGGACAGAGACGTCATCATCATCATTCTTCATATACAATTGTTTCTGCAACCGGCTCCACTCTACAGGGACGGCCATAATGGGGCGACTTATCCTCCCGCTTCAACCCCACTCCCCTAGCATGATGGTGATTTGTTCAGCTCGGCTCACAGATGGATGGACGCACTTGCCCTCCCGCTGCAACTGCTTTCCCGCAGGTACTGGCAGGTGCTAGCATAAGGTAAGGGCACCCCAACTTCTCCTTTTATGTCTCCATGACACAATGGACTTACACTCCACTGCAGATGAGACTCCTTGAAATATCTTTGCTGCTTTCTTCTCCTTTTCCTTTCTGTCCTGTCTCTGTCCTGCTTCAGCCACCTCCACCCTGTTCACTCCACTCTGCTCTTCTGACCCTTCCGCTCCTTTCTTTCTTGTGTTCTGCACACTACAACAGCATCTCCCTATCTGCCTTGTAACCGGAGGTTCCTTCTCCTATGTCTTCTCCTGTGCTGGGGACCCTCCTCCCCTCACTTAGCTCCTGTCACTCCCTCAACATTCCCTCACCTTAAAGGCCCTAGTGACACCTAGTGGCAGAGCCGGATATGTTACACAGGAAAACTCATGTGTCGCGGGCGGGGGGTGCGCTGATCGACCGCGCTTGCGGCTCGGGTCTGGCTGCTGCTGCTGCTCGGTGGCTCGAGCGGGGGGCCGGATCCGGGGACTCGAGCGGCGCTCCTCGCCCGTGAGTGAAAGGGGTGGTTTGGTTTGGGGATGTAGTCCGTGACGCCACCTGTTGTGTCCCATGAATGGGAACAACCTGTTGTATATAATTCTTGCATTGCATATTTTTCCTCCTATCAGGAAATTCCTTATTGTTACTAGGTAGATTAGACTGTATGAAGTTTGTCCCTATGTACCTCCCTTAGTTGGCTTCTGTATAGAAAGCTCCTCCCTTCTCCTTGAGTTTAGTCTAGAGGAACCATTACTGAAGAGACATGTCTGCAACCCTGTACAGATTATTCCTTTTCACCTGCCTTTACTTTGTACTTAATACAAGATTCTAGAAGAAAACTACAGTGTTTCTCCTTGTCTTTCTACAAGTCATCGTTGGGCTGAGTTAACACTATCTGTGGAAGCCGGTAGTGTGAGTAAATCATACAGTTATCTAAAGGACTGATAATTAGAGCGGTTGGATTCATTGCTACCAGGAAGAGACAGAATACCACCCACGGTTTATGATGATAATGGGACACCACCGCTGCTCTGGACGGGGATCCCGGGAGCGATGACAGGGAGCAGCTGAGATTTTTCTCTCCCCTCCGTGGGTAGGGGGGTTTGGTGGTCCCGGGGCCCGGTGATGGTGACTGGGAGGTGGATTGCGCGCTTGGCGAGGTGCAGGGTCGCGGGGGCCAGCGCAGTGCCAGACGGCACGGTGGTACTCACTCAGCCAGTAACGTACACGGAGTCTCTGGTAAAACAAACGGCTGGATGGACGGGTCCCGCAGCCGGCTGCTGTAGTTTCTCCCCTGACTCCAGGCTAATAGTGTGCGTCCTTTCCTGCACTTTCTTTGTATGCTCCTCCTGTGCTCCGGTTTCCAGACGGCTCCCCGGTTCGGTACCGGACGGGCTACCACCCTGTCCCGGCTACCTACGGTTCCACCAGGACTGTCTTCCCGGCCCCTGCAGACGGCCACTACCACCTGCCTGACTGACTTCAAGAGGGTCCTAGGCTCCAACCTAGGCCCCTGACTGCTTCTGCCACTCTGCACACCTCCTCTCCCTTCCTCTGTCTGGACTTGTCTGCGTTGTTTCCTGCCTCAGACCAGCTAGACCCCTCGGTGGGCGTGTCCATCTGCCCGACTCCGCCCACCTGGTGTGTCTGTCTGAACCCGAGGGAGGAAATCAGGTCTCACTGGAGATGACTGCTGTGACCTGCTGGGGGTGGGGGGTTGTGTGTGTTGTTACCTGGGGCCCCTGGCTAGTCCAGGGCGCCACACATGCATCAAATACAATGCAGCAAAACATATCAGAACAATACAGTTAAGATTAACAGTTGCAGTACTCTTGGTCACCACAGCCTGGGGGCGGTAGGGTACTGGTCACCCTATTACATTACATTACTTATCCTGCACTGATCCTCAGTTATCTTCAGTATTCTCTCACCCACCGCACTATTACATCCAGTTTTATGCACTCCTCATGTTGGGATGGAAGGATTCTGCCAGTTAAACATCCAGATCTGCTTTTCTGTGCGAGGCTGCTCACAAAAGTTATTTGAAGACCTGCTCTTCATAGAATGTTGTTGACAGCCACGAGCCACACATGGCAGGCCTGGGAGCCGCAGGTTGGAGTCCCCTGGTCTACAGGAATAGTGAGAAGCGCAGGGAGCTTTCATGCGGCCTTTTATTCTCAGCAGTGATGGGGATCGGGAATTTGAGCCTCCACCAGTTAAGCCCCCGTCACATTTAATGACTTACCAGCGATCCCAAAAACGATGTGACCTGATAAGGATCGCTGGTAAGTCGCTGGGAGGTCGCTGGTGAAATGTCACACAGTCAGATCTTACCAACGACACAGTAACGATCAGCGACCTGTATAACGATCTCGGTGGGCGCTGGGACCGTGTTAGGAAGTCGTTGGTAGGCGTCAAACACAGCGATGCGTCCTGCCCAGCAGGACGTCGCCTTTGAAGAATATGGTCCCAACCATTCAGCAACGACTAGAGGTCTCACAGCAGGGGCCTGATCGCTGGTAGGTGTCACACATAACGAGATCGCTGCTACGTCACGGAAATAGTAACGCAGTAACGATCTCATTAACGATCTCGTTGTGTGTGACGGGGCCTTCACACTTCTATGGATGATCTACCAGACAGGTAATGTTCACCATGAAGACAAGCTCTGCCCATATGTTACTGTGTAATATGGATGTCATGCAGTAGTCCTCCACTTGAGACCTCCTAATGCTGGAAAGACATTGATAAGTGGTTTCTGGCCATTTCTGCCTGTGATAATGTGCCACCCCTTCAGCGGTCGAACCGCTCGGATCCGGGGGGTGGTTATTCGTGGCTTGAGGGTCTCCGGACCCGGGGGCTAGGGGCCACACTCAAATGGACAGGGGGAGTATTTACAGTGGAGATATAGTTTTTGACGCCACCCGTGGTGTACGGTAATTGGGAGTACTGCCGCTGCTGTTGGGGGTACCCAGGGTGATGGAGTGGGGCAGCTAGATGTCGTCACCCTCCACGGGCAGGGGAAGGCCCCAGGGCTCGGTGGGATGCCGTGGGATGCAGGGGTCACTCAGGTACTCACTCAGTCAATAAGTAGACGCTGACAACCGGGTAATCCAAATCTCCGGGTATCGCTGTCGCTTGAGGGGAGCTCTTTCGGGTCCCGTCCCCTATGGTGTTGCCTGGTGATCCGTGACCTGCCTCCTGGCACTAAGTTTAACTTCAACGTGGTGGCCCAGTAGTCTGAAACTTGCCGGCCCCCACTCCCCTCTGTGTAGGAGCCTACTCTCAGGGCTCATGCTTGGGATTTTCTGTACCGTTTGTTCGGGAGGCCCTAACCCCCTCGTTACGCTAGTGCCCCGATTCTGGAGTGAGTGGAAACAGATCATAAAGGCTCCGTTCTCCCCAGGTTAATTGCTGGGTTGCCTGAATCTTCTGTCCGACCTAGGGTCCGTGTACCCCGCCATGCCTTTGGTCCCACTCCAGTCATAGTGCCAGGCTGCTGACCATCCTCCTTGACAGGTCGAGGCACCTAGCCGCAATCCCCTGCGACCGGGGGTCCGATTCCTCTAGGTCCAGACCATCGTCTGCAACCTAGACAGTTTCTCTTTGGGGCCACTACTCCCAACCTTCTCTGAGCTCCTCACAGCTCGAGGGGTTCTACTCACTCCACTCACTACTAACTGACAGGCTACACTCCTCAACTTCCCTCCCTGACTCCCCCAGGTGGGCGACTCTATTCCACTCAAGCCGTCCACTGGTGTGTCTGGTGGGTGTGGTGCAAGGTGTCTCTAGGATTTGATTTGCTGTTGGAGGCAACACCCTAAGACTGGGACCCAGAACCAAGAGGGAGGTGGATACTGCTCGGAAGGGCAGCTTGTGCAGTACCCTGTGACAACCTGATAGTCCAGGGGCGTCACAATAAAAACTAATTCTAGGGTGTTTTTTAGGCAGAAGCTTGGAGGGAAACAAGTCTGCTTCTCTGATGGGAGGAATCTGATTATTGTTATCAGGCAGGAGCCATAAACTCAAAGTCTGAGGGAAGAAAATCATGGCCGACCAGAAACCCTCTGATCAGTATATACAATATATTATGAGGCGTCTACTCTGTATACAGAACATGTGTATGGCAGCGGGGAACAAGCGGGGGGTTACATATATAAAAGACAGTAACACTATTACAATACTGCACCCCAAAATATCCTGGGGTCACCACCTTCCATACTAAATATGCAGATGAAGGAGACTCGTACACGGCCGGTTATAATAATAATAATAATATTTATTCACTCATATTGCGCCATTAATTCCTCAGCGCTTTACATCCTATCAGTAATGTCTTTGGAGTGTGGGAGGAAACCGGAGACCCCGGAGGAAACCCACGCAAACACGGGGAGAACATACAAACTCCTTGCAGATGTTGTCCTTGGTGGGATTTGAACCCAGGACACCAGCAAGACTGCAGTGCTAACCACTGAGCCACCGTGCCGCCCATGTGCTGGATCATGGCAGCATGTGCCGTCGATCGTGGTGGACGCAGCAGAAGAGTCACTTACTCTGTGATTACATCTGACTGCGGAAAGTAATGAGAACAGAGACCGAGCCCGGAATCTGCCCTGTACTGAGGAGCGTCATCTGCTCCTGACATGGCGGCCGCCACATCATTGACTTGTCATAGTCGTCTTCCCCAGCCGTACCCCATCTTCATTGTGGGGGCATAGCGGACCCCCCCGCTCTGGAGCAGTGATCTGTAGGAAGAAGAAACAGAACTGGTCATGGAGCAGCCGAATATTACACATCAGAGAGGGGCACACGATTTACCCCCGGTCACCACCAGTTATTATATTCATCTTACCTGGAATATATTGGGGTCCATGGGTCCCGCGTCTTGGGGGTTGTTCTTGTTCTTGTTCACACCCCTGTGTACAAAATAACAGAATACGCTTTATAATTATGCATTGATTAATCTCATACTTTATTTTTCGGAGGTGGAGCTCAGTTTTTCTGATACACAGCTCTGAATTCTCTGTCACTGGTCATAAATCTGGGTACCACTAGGGGGAGCAGTGGAGCCTGTGCATTGTGGTGAATGGGAGCTCCCCCTAGTGGTGGCTGCACGCACATTACTAATGGTCACTTCTCTTCTCGTCTTCCAGGAGAATCTTCACTATTCTGTGTCAGCACAATGTGGCGTCATGGCCGCTGTTATTATCAGCTCCTGTCATTAATCACATTACACACTGATGATCTTACCTTATGTTATGTATTGTGGTCGCTCGATGTGACCCGTCTCTGGTCGAAAGTCACCGCTGAGACCAGGAGAGGGTCGTCTCTGCGCCTCGCTTTGTCCATTACAGACTCTAGTGAAACAGAAAACACATAAATATATTTATACAGAAAGTGACAGAACATCAGTATACAATGAGGATACAAGGAGACAGATGCTCCAACGTATCTAACAGGAAACATGTCCTTACACATAGCAACCAATTAGAATGCAGCTTTCATTCTAACAGAGATGTTTAAGGTATGCAAGCTGAGCTCTGATTGGTTGCTATGGACAGTGTTGATAAATGAGGCCTAGTGTCTTTTCATGGATGTGACTACGGTCCTCTGATTGTCCCTGATATTTTCCCAGTCCTGATGGACTGTAGATCCCAGATTCATGTTGAATTTGGGATCTACTATTTTGCCCCAGTCCTTTCCCCGATGCTATCACCTAGTTCTATTCCTTCCATACTATATTTGCTTTTTACATTTTTTTTTCCCAGATGTAGGACTTTGCATTTGTGCCTGGTAAACCCCATTCTGTCCTCCTCAGCCCATTGTTCTAGTGTGTCTAGATCGTTTTGAATCCGCTCTCTTTCCTCTCTAGTGTTGGCTACTCCTCCTACTCCCATACTCTACCAGTTATTATATTCTTCTTACCTGGAATATATTTGGGTCTATGGTGACACACCGACATTTATTATAGCCGCGTCTTTGAAGTTGTTCTTGTTCACATCCCTGTGTACAAAATAACAGACATCACTTTATAATTCTGCATTGATTAATCTCATACTATATTTTTCGGAGCTGGAGCTCAGTTTTTCTGACAAACAGCTCCAAATTCTCTGCTCTCTGTCACTGGTCAAAAATCTGCATGCCACTAGGATTAGCAGTGGAGCCTGTGTATTGTGGTGAACACACTTATGATCTTACCTTATATAAGGTTTTGTGGTCGCATGATGTGACCCGTCTCTGGTTGGGAGTCACTGCTGAGATCAGGTGAGGGTCGGACTCTGCGCCTCGCTTTGTCCATTACTTTGGTGAAACAGAAAACACATAAATATATTTATACAGAAAGTGACAGAACATCAGTATACAATGAGGATACAATGAGACAGACGCTCAAACATATCTGACAGGAAACCTGGCCATATACATAGCAACCAATCAGAATGCAGCTTTCATTCCACCAGAAATGTTTAAGGCCTTTTCATGGATGTGACCCAGTGGCGTAACTACAGTTTGATGGACCCTAATGCAATATTTGGACCTAGGGCCCCCCCAACTTTCCTATGTTCCACTATGCATCTTTCCCTCACCACCTGGTTTTCCTATGTTGTGTTATGCATCGTTCCCTCACAACCCAGCTTTCCCATTCTATGTTATACATCATTCCCTCAACACTAAGGTTTTCCATGCTCTGCTATATATCTTTCCTTCAGCAGCCGGCTTTCCCATGCTCTGCTATACATCTTTCCTTTAGCACCCAACTTTCCCATGCTCTGATATGCATCTTTACCTCATCACCCAGCTTTTCCATGCTCTGCTATACATCTTTCCCTCAACACCCAGCTTTCCCATGATATCATAGTATGGGAAAGCTGGGTTCTGAGAGAAAGAAGTATAGCAGAGTATGGAAAGCTAGGTTCTGAGAGAAAGATGTATAGCAGAGTATGGAAAGCTGGGTTCTGAGAGAAAGAAGTAGAGCAGAGCATAGAAAGCTGGGTGAAGAAGGAAACACCCTCTTTCCCTCAGCAATCAGCTTTCCCATCCCATGCTTGTATCTTTGTCCCCCATCTTCGTATATGTGTCCACATCCTGTTACTACATGGCCCCCATTCTGGTATTACATGACCCCCTTCCTGGTATTACGTGGCCCCCATCCTGGTATTACATGACCCCCATCCTGGTATTACGTGGCCCCCATCCTTGTATTACATGGCCCCCATCTTGGTATTATATGGCCCCCATCCTGGTATTACATGGCCCCTATCCTGGTATTACATGACCCCCATCCTGGTGTTATATAGTTCTGCCCCTGATGTGACCCCTGTCCTCTGATTGTCCCTGATATGTTCCCAGCAAAGGAATCTGGGACTTTTTGTAAATAATGAAGGAAAAATCCCCTTTTACTGGAAAGTTATATATAATGAGAAGATATGAGACTACAAATTATTAATCCTGTAAGAAGGAACTTACGTGATTTAAGGTTTGCTGAGGGTGTCCATTGTGATCCATCTCTGGGCCTCCAAGATGGCGAATTTACTCGCTTTGTGCTCTTTTTCTAATAAAAAGTAAAAACAATGACGATCAAAATCCCCCAATAATGGCAGCACCCCCCCCCCCCCCCAGCTACCATATTTCTACATTCACTATATTGAGGCAGAATGGAAATTCCATTGTTACTTACCCGTGCAGACTTGTGACTTGTCTCTGGGCCCAGGGTTGTTCCTATGTGAAGGTCGGGGCGGTCTTTTGGACCATCATAGACTCTACATGTCGTTTATAGACAGGAGTCATTTCTGATAGACTCTACATGTCGTTTATAGACGTGGAGTCATTTCCTGACCTATTTTAGAAATTCACTGACCCTGCCGTTCGGCAGGCAGGATAGTAGATGAGCTCTTATCTTCTCGTGCTGGAACTGAGCTGTGGGGTCACCACCATTTGCCAAAAACTAGTAGGCAAACGCTGTAGCAAACACCCCACAGTCATAGCAATTTTTCTGTTGATCCACATTGAGAAAGCTCAGATGTTTCAGGGGCTCGTCGGCCACTACATTGTACATGTTGATAATCTGCTGACGGATAGATATTGACAGTTTTCTAGTATTGAAGCGGCGTCCATTGTGATCCATCTCTGGGCCTCCAAGATGGCGAATTTACTCGCTTTGTGCTCTTTTTCTAATAAAAAGTAAAAACAATGACGATCAGATGCCCCCAATAAAGCCAGTCCCCCCCACAGCCACTATATTTCTACATTCACTATATTGAGGCAGAATGGAAATTCCATGGTTACTTACCCGTGCAGACTTGCCTCTGGGCCCAGGGTTATGCCCGGTTGAAGGTCGGGGCGGTCTTTTGGACCGTCATAGACTCTACATGTCGTTTATAGACATGGAGTCATTTCCTGACCTTTTTTGGAAATTCACTGATCCTGCCATTCTGCAGGCAGGATAGTAGATGAGCTCTTATCTTCTGATGCTGGAACTGAGCTGTGGGGTCACCGCCATTTGCCAAAAACTCGTAGGCAAACGCTGTAGCAAACACCCGCAGTCATAGCCGTTTTTCTGTTGATCCACATTGAGAAAGCTCAGATGTTTTAGGGGCTCCTTGAGCACTTCATTGTACATGTTTATAATCTGCTGACGGATGGATGGAGACAGTCTTCTAGTATTGATGCTGTCGGCCACCAAGATTTTGCCATCTTTGAAGCAGGTAGTCAGCCAGTGCACCCTTTCCTCATCATAGTGGATCTGTACGGCATTCTTCAGTACGCTGCACCCTGGCACTAAAAGAACAGCCGGGGGATGCAGGCCATCAAAACCCTCAAACTGATTCTGCAGCAGCTCCTGGGCCATGCTAATGATGTCATCATCCAGCATGCCCGCCGGGCCTCTGCTCCTAAGGATGAGTAATTGCTCTGGAGACAGGTTGTCCTCCTGATTCCTGAAATTAGTCATCTCGACTGGTGGAGTCTTCTGGTCCGGGGATCCTTCTCTACATAGATCCGTAAAGTTTTCTGTAGCGGCTCTTTTTGCCGGTGGCAGCATCTCGGACTGAATGTCCTCGGATGTTGATGCTTTTCTTTTCAGACTGTCCCGGGGTCTTTCTTCTGGCAGCCTCTCGTGTGTATCTCCAGCACATTCTGGATGTGCAGGATTCTCTCCACTTTCTGTAATGCTGGAAGTGGATCCAGTATCACCTACTGTGTAGGTTGGGCTCTTCTCACCTCTGTCTTGGCTGATGACGTTGTCGTCACGTCTTTTTCTTGCAACCAACCTGAAGCTCCTGATCGCTGGAACGGTGGCGGATTTCATGGCCAGGAAGAAATTTCCCATCAGTGTTGTCCTCTTGCGATAGGATTTCTTGAATTGGGTCACAATTTTGGAGCCAATTGACATGCAGGATGAGAGAGCCTTGACCAGCAGCCGCTGGCCATAATGTGGACGCCTATACATCCTCATGATCGCGTTGAAATCGCGTTGAAATAGCGTTGAAATCGCTTTGAAATCGCTTTGAAATCGCGCTGAAGTAGCGTTGATTTATTTTTCCTTCGTATTCCTGTAGCTGTGTGAAACCAACAACAGGGAGTCACAAAAGACAGCTCTGGCCCTGCGCTCAGGCTTTACATAGAATAATCCCATTGTGATGTCATAGAGTGGAAGGTGACATCAGAGTTCCATTAGATTGTGACATCACAGCCCCAGGCCCAGCTGCTAATGGCTGATGTTGTGATCATGGTGAAGAGACCTCACATTTTTATTTTTTTAAACAATACAAATCATTTTTCGAAACTGCGGCTTCTAAACAAAAGAAAATATATGGAAATTTTATGAAATATACAAAAATGACTAATTATATTTTTTTATCGATTTCTACAACTCCCAATAAAATATGTATTTTTAAATAAACCTTTGGGAAAACTCCAGCTTTTTATTTGATTGGTACAATATCCTAATACATGTGTTTTGGATATAATTTAATCATTGGATAGATTAAGTGGTTTAATTGTATGAAATTACATGAACAGTCTTCTTAAAGGGATAGCGACCTCAATATGCCACAATATGCAACTTTCCCTTTGCACGGAACTTAGGCACTTAATATATTGAATATTTATTTTTTTGTGCATATTGCACTTTTAAAGAGAAAGTGACCCAAATCCTTTTTCCTCTTTACACAGAATTTATTCATTACATATTACTAAATAGTTTGTGTAAGATTGCACTAATGGCCCTTTTAAAGGGATAGCTACGCCAATATAAATATTTTTTGCAGCTAATTTATAATTTTGACATATTAAACAGTCATAGCTTAAATTCCCTAAAACATTCAGTAATGTGAAAGGGATTGATACTTATCGGATATATTCAATGTATTTAAGCTATAAATAAATATATATAGTGTATATATACGTGTATATATATATATATATATTTATATATATATATATATACCGTATATACTGTGCATATATATATATATATATATATATATATATATATATATATATATTAGTATTATTAAATTATTGATAAGAATGATCAATATAAATAAATATATATAATAAATAAAATAAAGTAAATATAAATAAAATAAATATATATTGTGTATAGAGGAGCTGTAGGCCCATTATACTGTGCATAGTGGAGCTGTGGGCCCATTATACTGTGTATAGAGGAGCTGTAGGCCCATTATACTGTGTATAGAGGAGCTGTAGGCCCATTTACTGTGCATAGAGGAGCTGTGGGCCCATTATACTGTGTATAGGGAGCTGTAGGTGTGACGCCCTGGCCTAGCCATGTAGTCACAGAAGAGTGCATCCTCCTTGGTAATTCCACCTCCCCCCCACATGGTGCAAATGAGCAGCTGCCCTTCCCCCCCTAGGGTAGGAAGTGAAGAGAGCGGGAGGGGAGGAGTTGAGTTCAGTTGTAGGAGAGAGGCAGAGCAGTGAGGTGTGTGTCTCCTGGGCTGCTGGAGAGAAAGAAAAAGAGCAAGCTGTGTGTCAGAGGAGTCTGCAGAGAAAGGATCAGAGCGCTCAGGGGTTGGAGCCCCAGGACTGCGGGAACAAGTTCGGCATTAGGAAGGACCCGAAGTGGACCGGGGCAGGGTAGTGGCCCGCCGGCATCGTGATCGGGAACCCGGACTAGTGTAAGGGAGTGGACTCCCCGTTCCAACCAGAGAAGTTAAGCAGACTACGAAGGGGCCCCTGCTCATTGCACCATGTGTGGAACCGGGACACTACTCGCCCACGGCTCCCGGACACCGGCAGTTTGGTTTACAAAAGGACTCTGTGTTTACTGACACTCCACATCAATACAGCCTCATCCAGCACCACGACTACCAACTGTAAGTTCCCTACTTCCTGCCTCCTAAAGACTGCTCCCTGCAACCCTTTACAATACACTGGGTGTGGCGCCCTGGACTAGCCAGGTCGTCACAGGTACTGAAACACACACCCCACCCCGAGACAGGCACATCAGGCAGACACAAAATCCTTGTTGCCTCCCTCCAGGGGCTGATGTCCACACCAGGTGGGGTGGAGCCAGGTGGTTGGCCCCACCCACTGAGGAGTTCACAGTCCTGGAGGCGGGAAGAGGAAGTCAGAGTAGAGTTCAGTTAGGGAAGTGAAGGAGAGAGGAGTGAAGGAGAAGTGGAGGAGCAAACTGACCGTGTCCGGGTGTGTGGCCCGGGCACCAAGAGCAAGGTTGGCAGACGGTGGTGGCCGTCTGCAGGAGAGGCAGATCAACGCGGAACCGTAGGACCAGGGACAGGCGGTGGCCCGCTGGTACCGAACCGGGGAGCAAAGTGAAGCCAGCACACACAGGCAGGGCCTACGGACCCCGACCAGGCTTGGAGTCGCCATTAGAGGTCAAATCCGTCAGTGACCGGAACCCCAGGGGTTTCCTAACAGCCAAGACCTGATTGAAGGCAACCGTCCGACCAGCAAAAGGAAATACAGCTACTGCCACAGCTAGAGTTCCAAGGGCCAGAGCCTGCGGGCAAAAGGGCTCCTCCGGCACATATATACCCTGGGGAGTGGGTTACCGGTGGGAATCCATCGGGACCGAACATACACAAAGGTGCAGGGAAAGGCAGCCACCACCAACCGTCCGGAAGAAGCTACAGCAGCCGGCTGCGGTACCCATCCATCCAGCCGTTTGGTTTACCAGAGACTTTGCGTACATTTGTGGCTGAGTGAGTACAACCGTGCCATCCAGCACCACGCTGCGCTGTCCCCGCGACCCTGCCACCTCACCAACCCTGCCTCCCCGTCACCTCAGCGGGCCCCGGGACCACCAACCCCTACCCACGGAGGGGAAAACAACATCCCAGCTGCTCCCTACCATCGCTCCCGGGATCCCCGTCACCAGCAGCAGAGGTGACCAAACCTCACCACAACCCGTGGGTGGCGTCACAGACTAAATCCCCAAACCAAGCTACCCCTTTCACTCATGGGCGAGGAGCACCGCTCGAGTCCCTGGATCCGGCCCACCGCTTGAGCCACCGAGCAGCAGCAGCAGCGTCGGACACGAGCGTTGGCGAGCGCAGCGCCCCGCCGCCCACGACAACTTGGCGTCACAAACAGGATCTTACCATTCTACCGGCTGGTAGAAGTGCGCCTTGTGCCCCGCCGGCAGTGTCCGGCCGAAAAATTTCAGAATCAGCCATCTTGGGCACGAAGATTTTCCCACTCGAGCGTCTTCTCGAGCAGTGGAGGCGCGAAAGCCGAAGCCCCGCCCCTGAAGAGGAGGTGCCGAGAGAAGACCAAGGGGGGAAGGATGGCGTCCGACCGCATGTAAACCGAGGCCATAAAAGCAGGAACGCCAGGACCCTGTCAACAACCCGGTTCCTGGAACCCCGAAGCCGCAATACCATGTCAACCCTGCTTGCACCGCCCGAGGCCCAGCAGCCTGGGACCGTGGCGTGGATGAGAGCCCGAGTAACTGAGTCTAACCAACGTCATCAGAATCAGATACGTCTCCTGGCAGAGCAGTGGACCACCGAGGTGGAAGCGCTGGCTGCGATTGCCCAGATGCACGAGATGGGAGCCGACGTGACGGAGCTGGTGAGTGACCCACGCCTCCATGTCCCACAGGGACCGGCCGCTGCGGCTGGGAGACCCGGTCCGATCCTGACCCTTGTACCATCCCTGCCACTATCCATGGGGCTCCCCAGCGCTAACCTGCCTGAATTGCTGCCCCAAAAAGCAAAAACAGTAACTCGGGCACACAAAAGATAAGAGTCTGAGGCAAGATGATGCTTGAAAAACAGTTTGCTTGTTTTTATTGATACAAAAAATCCAGAAATTCCAACGTTTCGGCCTCAACACATAGGCCTTCGTCAGTGAATTTCTATGATATAAGTATACAGAAAGGAAAATAAGATTAGTTATTGCATAAAGAAAATAATGTATTCTGTCATACATATACAATACACGAGCATACCAAATGAAAGGGTAAAAAGGCAATATAAACAAGCTTCTAGGTACTGATAGTTATTCTATGCTAAGGAACAGAACATAATGTACCAATATTCAATATCTTGGAACAGTGTTCACTAGAGGAGGTGACTGTCAACGTGACCCCCAATAAGGAAAACCATCATAAGAGATACTCAAAAATATAAATAACATACCTAAAGGGTCGTAGGGAAGAAATTATAAGAATTCACATGTGTGAGATTTCCATGAGAGGGAGTAAATGCCTAAAAATAGACAGGTATTTTACTAATCCATCAGGCATAAATGAAGAAAAGGTTATGTAGAGCCAGGTTAAAAGCCATAGAGGTTGCAAGATGGACCTGGGAGGACCGTGAAGATATAAGGAGATGGCAGAAGGATACAGAGAGAAGGAAAATATAGAAAAGATAATAAAAGAAAAATTAGAGAAAAAGGAAAGGAGAACAGAGCACACAGTGGGTAATAGAAAAACCACAGGGGACAAAGGAGGGTAGAAAATTGAGGGTATTGGCGGAATACCATAAAGCCAAAAGAATACCCTGTGGGTTACGGGTCCCTCTTCGTCGCACACTATTTACTGATAACACTACCTACTGTGACAAGTTCGAAAGTATACTCAATAAATGCTCTATGGACATTATTATACTTACCATTGACTTCCTACAACAGGAACTCATAGACGTTGGGGAAAGGATCCGAAGCATTGAGGACCAATTATCCAACACTCTTCCACCTGCGGAATGGAACACCATGAAAACGCGGATGCAGGACTCCGTTGTGGATTTCAAAATGACTCTACAAGACCGGAAGAGATCAAAATACATTAGGGATCAGGAGGACTATTCAAAAAACCGTATCTATAAATGGAGATTCCAGGAGCCTCAGGACAGACGACAGTCCTATTATGGGACATATCAGGGCTCCACCAGCTCTGATAGTGATCACAGTCAGTCTCGTGGATCTTCCTCTTCTTTTTTAGGGCCACGTCATCCCCAAAGAGAAAGACGAGGCGTGGGAAAAGGAAACCAAGGGGCCCCGTACAAAGTCACGACTCGTTCTCAGGTAGGACCAACATCCTGTATAACATTTCATCCTACCACTTATCGCCAACAGAGTCCCTTGTACTACAAAAGGGTCTCTCATTCTGCCCCACCCCAACATTTAACGCATTCAACCTCGATCAGGAACTCAGACGGTTCTTCCGATCCCTTAGATTAAAAACACATTTTCAGTCCATTGATTCCAGTGATACTGCTCCTCCCACTATCCCCCCAGGAATGTTTTGACTTAAGGATCTCAAATTAACTGTACCTAGTTCCTTTCAACCACCAAAAACATATAATCCGGTTGAAACTTACATTGGTTTAGTCAGCTCTGACACCAGGAAGGTCATTAATGACATTAAAAATGGTCATCTACAGGTTCGTCATAATCTCACACCTGAGGAAACCCAAGCTCTTAATGGACTTAGGAGTGACCAGAAACTAGTCATCAAACCGGCCGATAAAGGCGGGGCCATTGTAGTGATGGACAAATCCTACTACATTTCTGAGATACAGGGTCAGCTTAATGACCACACTACTTATAAACCAGTCTCACGAGATCCGTCACCTAAGATCCGGGTTCTCATTCAACACCTTATTGATGAACATGTGAAATTGGGAACCATTGATAAAAAATTATCAGAATTCCTATTGAAGGATTTCCCCATCACACCGGTATTCTACACCTTACCCAAAATTCACAAAAACCTGAATCAACCCTCCGGACGCCCTATTGTTGCCTCCACAGACTCCATTCTATCGCCCCTGACCATCACGCTTGAAAAGATTCTGAATCCCATGGTGCCATCCATTCGATCATACATCAAAGATACCAATGATTTCCTCCATTTGCTCAGAACAACCAATAGCGTCTCGGAGGATGACATTCTGGTCACTCTGGACGTGACGAGTTTATATACAAGCATTAGTCGCCAACAGGGCATTGAGGCCGTCGACTCATTTCTTGACAAGCAGGATACACTATCGCTGCACCAAAAGAAATTGGTCATTGACCTCTTGACATTAATACTACACAACAACTTCTTTCTTTTCCAAGACCAATTTTACATACAAATCCAAGGGACCGCGATGGGATCGAACGTAGCACCGCCATATGCTAATATTTTCATGTCACATTTCGAGGAGACTTTCGTTTACTCCCATCCCATGTTTTCGTCACATGTAATTACATGGCGAAGGTACATAGATGACATTTTTATGATATGGCATGGTGATCCATCCGGTCTTGATACATTCTATTCGGATCTCAATAGCTGTTTACCTAACCTAAAATTCACCTTACATTCCGACCAGCATAAGATCAATTTCCTCGATGTCCTTGTCCAGAAATCATCTAATGGTACTATTTCAACTGATCTCTATACTAAATCTACAGACAAAAACAGCCTGTTGCATTACACCAGTGCACATCCCAGCCACATCAAACGGGCACTACCATTATCCCAGATTAAAATAGTGAATCGCATTGTATCAGATCCCGACACACGAGAGAGACGCCGTACGCAAATGAGTGATAAGTTTCTTGCCAGGGGATATCCACAGAGAATTGCGATACCTGAACCCTCTAATAAATACACTAGTCCGATACAAGGCCCTAGAGCTACTTTTGTAGCAACCTACCACCCCTTTCAGGCATAGATTAAGGGCATTATCCTGAAACACTGGTCACTGTTGCGCCAGGCCTATCCCAATATCTCAGAGTTCCAAAATAGGCCATTGTTTTGCAATAAGTGCCCCAAAAACCTGAGAGATGTGCTCGTTGGGGCTGACTGGTTCTCAGACTAGACAGGCTCGACAAACGGTATTACAGACAACCCGTACTGGCAATTACCCGTGTCTACATTGCATCCAATGTTCTAACCTTACAAAAGGCAATACTTTCACTCACCCCCGTACAGGCAGAAGTTTCCACATCAAAAATTTCTTCACTTGTCACTCATCGTATGTGGTGTATAAAATGTCACTGCAGTCTCGGATATGTTGGGGAGACTACCCAACATATCCGAGAACGAATAAGTAAACATAAATCCACGATTAGGTGTAAACAGACACTTCTACCTATCCCAGCACATTTTATACGAGCCGGTCACACAGTAGCACAGCTACGGTATCAAGTTTTGGAGCAAGTACCTCAACTCAGGAGAGGTGGTAATAGGATACGGAGGTTGAAAGAATGGGAGGCATATTGGATCTATACCTTGCAGACGTTAGAACCTTTTGGATTAAACCGTGAATACAAGGTCAATTATTAAGGCCTTTACAATGTCCTAATCTTATTTGTGCATCTGGTTTTTCTTTCCTTTATTCTGTTTTCCTTTAAGATTCCATTTATCCATCTGAATTCCTTTTTCCTTTTTCTTTAATTTATAATTTTTCATTTTTTCCATTATTTCCCTATCTATTACTATATGACCCTTTTTCTTTATTTCAGCTGACTTCCCTTCTGTTTCGCTTTTTTCCATGGTCCCTTTCGTTTTCACATTTTACTGTTCTTTACATTCTTCTTCTATATTATCTCCTATAGAGACTATATATTATCATACTACGTATTCTCATACAGTTAGGTCCAGAAATATTTGGACAGTGACACAATTTTCGCGAGTTGGGCTCTGCATGCCACCACATTGGATTTGAAATGAAACCTCTACAACAGAATTCAAGTGCAGATTGTAACGTTTAATTTGAAGGTTTGAACAAAAATATCTGATAGAAATTGTAGGAACTGTACACATTTCTTTACAAACACTCCACATTTTAGGATGTCAAAAGTAATTGGACAAATAAACCAAACCCAACAAAATATTTTTATTTTCAATATTTTGTTGCGAATCCTTTGGAGGCAATCACTGCCTTAAGTCTGGAACCCATGGACATCACCAAACGCTGGGTTTCCTCCTTCTTAATGCTTTTCCAGGCCTTTACAGCCGCAGCCTTCAGGTCTTGCTTGTTTGTGGGTCTTTCCGTCTTAAGTCTGGATTTGAGCAAGTGAAATGCATGCTCAATTGGGTTAAGATCTGGTGATTGACTTGGCCATTGCAGAATGTTCCACTTTTTTGCACTCATGAACTCCTGGGTAGCTTTGGCTGTATGCTTGGGGTCATTGTCCATCTGTACTATGAAGCGCCGTCCGATCAACTTTGCGGCATTTGGCTGAATCTGGGCTGAAAGTATATCCCGGTACACTTCAGAATTCATCTGGCTACTCTTGTTTGCTGTTATGTCATCAATAAACACAAGTGACCCAGTGCCATTGAAAGCCATGCATGCCCATGCCATCACGTTGCCTCCACCATGTTTTACAGAGGATGTGGTGTGCCTTGGATCATGTGCCGTTCCCTTTCTTCTCCAAACTTTTTTCTTCCCATCATTCTGGTACAGGTTGATCTTTGTCTCATCTGTCCATAGAATACTTTTCCAGAACTGAGCTGGCTTCATGAGGTGTTTTTCAGCAAATTTAACTCTGGCCTGTCTATTTTTGAAATTGATGAATGGTTTGCATCTAGATGTGAACCCTTTGTATTTACTTTCATGGAGTCTTCTCTTTACTGTTGACTTAGAGACAGATACACCTACTTCACTGAGAGTGTTCTGGACTTCAGTTGATGTTGTGAACGGGTTCTTCTTCACCAAAGAAAGTATGCGGCGATCATCCACCACTGTTGTCATCCGTGGACGCCCAGGCCTTTTTGAGTTCCCAAGCTCACCAGTCAATTCCTTTTTTCTCAGAATGTACCCGACTGTTGATTTTGCTACTCCCAGCATGTCAGCTATCTCTCTGATGGATTTTTTCTTTTTTTTCAGCCTCAGGATGTTCTGCTTCACCTCAAGTGAGAGTTCCTTAGACCTCATGTTGTCTGGTCACAGCAACAGCTTCCAAATGCAAAACCACACACCTGTAATCAACCCCAGACCTTTTAACTACTTCATTGATTACAGGTTAACGAGGGAGACGCCTTCAGAGTTAATTGCAGCCCTTAGAGTCCCTTGTCCAATTACTTTTGGTCCCTTGAAAAAGAGGAGGCTATGCATTACAGAGCTATGATTCCTAAACCCTTTCTCCGATTTGGATGTGAAAACTCTCATATTGCAGCTGGGAGTGTGCACTTTCAGCCCATATTATATATATAATTGTATTTCTGAACATGTTTTTGTAAACAGCTAAAATAACAAAACTTGTGTCACTGTCCAAATATTTCTGGCCCTGACTGTATATGAATTTTATACAAGTGTCGCTTTCTTAACCCTTTTATCTCTTTATTTTACAGGCGCTGTAGCACCCTCACGATCTCTCCACTGCACTGAATATCCTGTCGGCAGTCTTCACCAGCATTACTCTGAGGTTCAGTGTGCCCGCGCGTGCGCGGTCGCGGCCGCAACCCCGGCCGGTCTGCGCACGCGCTTGGCCCACTCCTCCCACTTCCCCACACCATTCACCTTTCGTGGCCGCTGCTTGTCCATGCGCCGTTCGGCCTCTAGGCACTTCTGCGCATGGGCGATCATGCGTTCAACGATCGCGACTTGTGGGTCATGCACCACATATCCGGGCTGCCCTGCATCACATGCTTTTTGTTCTCCTCACCATTCACGCACACGGACCGGCTGTGGCCGCCGCTAACGCATGCGCCAATCAGCCCTCCTGGCTCTTCCGCGCTTGCGTGGCGTGCGTGCCACAGCGTGGCCCTGCGTTCCATACACAGGACTTCCTGGTGGAGTAGTCCCACCCAGGCAATCAGGCACCATTTGAATAGACTGACTTTTCACCTCCACATATACCGCAGGAGTTCACAGGGGGACCGTTCACCACACAGGGGTTTCTCCACTACCGGGTATAGTCCACTTACTCAGGTTCCTATTAGGCTATAGTCGTTTCCATGACTCATACTTTTCTTTGACCTTGATCCTCATAACTTTCTTCCCCTCAGGAATGTGATTGATATCCCTATTATCATTACCTCTTTTTGATCACTTAGTCTCCTTTCAAAAGGTTTGTGCCCTTATACACTATGTCTTTTTGTCCTTGATTTTGATTCTAATGTGACATTCACCTATGTGTCCACAGACCATATCACCAGGGACTTCATACCTCCATTGTGCCTATTCAGAACGTTAACTATCATATAGTATTTCTACTTAAGGGTATGTGTTATTTTTTGCTTATTGGCGGTCACGTTGACAGTCACCTCCTCTAGTGAACACTGTTCCAAGATATTGAATATTGGTACATTATGTTCTGTTCCTTAGCATAGAATAACTATCAGTACCTAGAAGCTTGTTTATATTGCCTTTTTACCCTTTCATTTGGTATGCTCGTGTATTGTACATGTATGACAGAATACATTATTTTCTTTATGCAATAACTAATCTTATTTTCCTTTCTGTATACTTATATCATAGAAATTCACCGACGAAGGCCTATGTGTTGAGGTCGAAACGTTGGAATTTCTGGATTTTTTTGTATCAATAAAAACAAGCAAACTGTTTTTCAAGCATCATCTTGCCTCAGACTCTTATCTTTTGTGTGCCCGAGTTACTGTTTTTGCTACACTGTGATTTTCCTCGGAGGCACCTACTAATATAAGTGAGCCAGACTCTATTGCTATACTGACCTGCTGCGCCGTGCTACGGCGGTGGGGCCCGAGATGCTGAGTGCCGAGGGCCCGGAGGTCGGAGAGCTGGAGGAGGCTACAGGCCCGGATGCCGCTGCGACTGGTAACGACCCACCTGGCACGGAGGAGAAGAAGACTCCGGCAGTCTACCTGGCCCTAGAGGAGGCGCCTGGCCGTGAGGGGGTTAAGAGTGATGATTCCGGGCCTGATACAGAGCCAGTTTTGGAGTCCGAGGAAGTGGGTGAGAATCTTCGTCACGGCAGTGGGCCGGTGGCTTTCTATGTCCCGCGCGCCGGTGGAAATGGATACCGGGCGGCCCTTTCCCAACAGGCCTGTCACCGCATGTTTGAAATATTGGCAGCGGAGGGTGAGGCCACCTCAGAGGAAGAGTCGGAAAAAGGCAGCGGTCCCTCCGTTGCACAGTTGTCCCCGTTGGGACCACCAGTACCGTTACCCTGTTAAATGAATGAATGACTCAAACCGAGTAAATAACCTGATTGACACCGTGATTGATCCGGCCGTTGCTGGCAAGTTGTCCCCGTGGGGACCCTTTGTTACCGTTGGCATGAGGAACTCTTCATGGACATGCCTGAGAACTTGCAGGGCACCTACGAACTTGTGGGATTGTAAATAGGTTGGGGTTGTTTCCGTTGCCGCCTCCGGAGAGGCAGGTTTGGAGGATGGGCCTGGAGGAAAGTGATGGCCCAGGCCCGGCACTACCGCAACCAGTGGCGATCCTCCGCGGGTCAGGGGTCCCCCATGGATGTTGGGTCCCCTTAAATGACAGCCGGGTTCGAGGCACCGTACCCGTTCCCACTCGGGCAGCCTGGATCTGGACTGGGGTACTGGGGTCAAGGGGTGCTGCCCACTTCCTAGGGGCAGCATCAGGGCTAGGTTGCTTGGGTGGGAGAGCGGAAGCCCTCCGTCCGTTGTTATTAAAAGTATATATATATATGTGTTTTGCAACGTTCAAGATGACCTGAAGTATGCTTAATGTTTACCGGTACATGTTATTTATTCTTTTTACAGTTTGCAAAATAAAACCGGTGGTGGACGGGCAGCCCACGGACGGTCTGCATTTAACCAAGGGGGAATGTGGTGCCCTGGACTAGCCAGGTCGTCACAGGTACTGCAACACACACCCCCACCCCGAGACAGGCACATCAGCCAGACACAAAATCCTTGTTGCCTCCCTCCAGGGGCTGATGTCCACACCAGGTTGGGTGGAGCCAGGCGGTTGGCCCCACCCACTGAGGAGTTCACAGTCCTGGAGGCGGGAAGAGGAAGTCAGAGTAGAGTTCAGTTAGGGAAGTGAAGGAGAGAGGAGTGAGGGAGAAGTGGAGGAGCAAACTGACCGTGTCCGGGTGTGTGGCCCGGGCACTAAGAGCAAGGTTGGCAGACAGTGGTGGCCGTCTGCAGGAGAGGCAAGAGGCAGATCAACACGGAACCGTAGGACCAGGGACGGGCGGTAGCCCGCCGGTACCGAACCTACGGACCCCGACCAGGCTTGGAGTCGCCATTAGAGGTCAAATCCGTCATTTACCGGAACCCCAGGGGTTTCCTAACAGCCAAGACCCAATTGAAGGCAACCGTCCGACCAGCAAAAGGAAATACAGCTACCGCCACAGCTAGAGTTCCAAGGGCCAGAGCTTGCGGGCAAAAGGGCTCCTCCGGCACATATATACGCTGGGGAGCGGGTTCCCGGTGGGAATCCATCGGGACCGAACATACACACAGGTGCAGGGAAAGGCAGCCACCACTAACCGTCCGGGAGAAGCTACAGCAGCCGGCTGCGGGACCCGTCCATCCAGCCGTTTGGTTTACCAGAGACTTTGCGTACATTTGTGGATGAGTGAGTACAACCGTGCCATCCGGCACCGCGCTGCACTGTCCCCGCGACTCTGCACCTCACCAACCCTGCCTCCCCGTCACCTCACCGGGCCCCGGGACTACCAACCCCTACCCACGGAGGGGGAAAACAACATCCCAGCTGCTCCCTGCCATCGCTCCCGGGATCCCCGTCACCAGCAGCGGTGGTGCCCTAACCTCACCACGGACTAAATCCCCAAACCAAGCTACCCCTTTCACTCACGGGCGAGGAGCGCCGCTCGAGTCCCCGGATCCGGTCCACCGCTCGAGCCACCGAGCAGCAGCAGCAGCGCCGGACCCGAGCGTTAGCAAGCGCAGCGCCCCGCCGCCCGCGACACTGGGCCCCGCGGCATCCATCCCTACCCACGAAGGGGTTAACATCCAGCTGCCATCCCATCGCCCCTGGGTGTCCCACAATAGCAGCGGTGGTGCCATAGCTCACCACACACCGTAGGTGGCTTCACAGACAATCTCCCTTGTAAATATCCCATTTTCACTTGTGGGCAGAGGACCGCTGCTCGAGCTCGGGTCCGGTTCCCACTCGAGCCACAGAAAAGCCCCGGATCCTAGCATCCCCGAGCATCCCCTGAGCTACGGTCTGGCCCTCGTCCGCAACATAGGCACATTATACTATGTATAGAAGATCTGTGGGCCAATTATACTGTATAGGAAGCTTTTTGGCCCATTATACTGTGTATAGGGAGGTGTGGGCCCATTATACTTTATAGGGAGCTGTGGGCTCATCATACTTTGTATAAAGAACTGTGGGGACATAATACTTTATATAGAGAGCTATGGGGACCCTCATATTGTGTACCTGGGAGACTCAGGAGACATTGTTAAATGTTAAGTAGTGGACACTTAAGAAGCATTATAGTTAAAGGGGCATTCAGGGTATTTGAGGGGCCAATTCTACAATCTAGAGGGCACAAATGAGGCATTATTACCATGTGGGGGTACAGGGATGGCATTATTACCATGTGGGGGTACAGCGGGGGCATTAGTATGTGGGGTGGTAAGAGGAGCACTGTTATTGTACCACGCAGCAAATGTGTGGCGCCCTGGACAAGCCAGGACGTCACAGGTACTGCAACAACACACCCCACACCCCGGTTAGGCACATCAGCCACACATACAAATCCTTGTTGCCTCCCTCCAGGGGCTGATGTCCACACCAGGTGAGGTGGAGCCAGGCGGTTGGCCCCACCCACCGAGGAGTTCACAGTCCTGGAGGCGGGAAAAGGAGGTCAGCACAGTGAGGGACAGTGAAAGTGAAGCAGTGAAGTGGTAGTTGAGGAGCAAGAGCAGACTGACCGTGTCCGGGTACGTGGCCCGGGCACCTGAGAGCAAGGTTGGAAGACGGTGGTGACCGTCTGCAGGAGAGGCCGATTCACGCACAACCATAAGGACGGGGTCGGGCGGTGGCCCGCCGGTACCGGACTGGGGAGCGAAGAGAAGCCAGCACCATTCGGCAGGGCCTATGGACCCCGACCAGGCTTGGAGTCGCCGTTAAACCGGTCAAATCCGTCAGCGACGGGAACCTCCGGGGTTTCCCAGCAGCAAAGACCCGACTGAAGGCAACCGCTCAACCGTGAAGGGAAATACAGCTACTGCCACAGCTAGAGTTCCCAGGGCCAGAGCCTGCGGGCAACAAGGGGCTCCTCTGGCAAATACACCGCTGGGGAGCGGGTTACCGGTGGGAAGCCATCGGGGCCGAAAACAGAACACAGGTGCAGGCAGAGACAGTCATCGCCAACCTACCGGGAGTGACCACCGCAGCCGCCTGTGGGACCCGTCCATCCAGCCGTTTGTTTTACCAGAGACTCCGTGTACGTTACTGGCTGAGTGAGTACCACCGTGCCGTCTGGCACTGCACTGGCCCCCGCGACCCTGCACCTCGCCAAGCCCCGCAATCCACCTCCCAGTCGCCATCACCGGGCCCCGGGACCACCAAACCCCCTTACCCACGGAGGGGAGAGAAACATCTCAGCTGCTCCCTGTCATCGCTCCCGGGATCCCTGTCCAGAGCAGCGGTGGTGTCCCAACCTCACCACAACCCGTGGGTGGCGTCACGGACCACATCCCCAACTCAAAACTATCCCCTTTCACTCACGGGCGAGGAGCGCCGCTCGAGTCCCCGGATCCGGCCCACCGCTCGAGCCACCGAGCAGCAGGCAGCAGCGCCAGACCCGAGCGCGAGCGAGAGCGCAAGCGGCGGCGGTGGCGCCCTCCCCGCCCGCGACAGATGCAGTAATAGGGGCACATATGACAGCAGTGGCTCAGTATTGGGGTATCAGGAGGATGAGGGGTTTGTGCAGGTTGGGAATAGATGGGGTCGGGGCTGGGAATGTGAGAAGTCAGATGAGTCTGTGTTGTAATTTCTGCAGACAAGCCCTGGCTGGAGAAGTCGTCATGTCGGGCTGGGCCGGAAAGAAAAGATGAGAAAAGTGAATGTGAAAGAACATTAGCTGTAAGTCACCACCTATAACTGTACTATAATCTCTCACATGTACTGCAGCACTGATATCTACCACTATATGGTCACCATATGGCGGTAATATCAGTGTTGGCCTTTGTGTAGATTTATTTTCAGTAACAGCGCGGTCATCTGCTGAGGTTCCTCTATACCCATTATTAAGGCGTGATACTATAGTTGTTACCAGGTTAGGGGCCCATTCAGATGTCGCCCCAACTGAGCTGAACCACTAGCTACACCACCGGATCCAGCACAACCTCTTAATCATAACCTAATCACTGGCTATGATTAAGATGTTGTTCCTCGGAGCATGTAAACCAGATTTAGGGGTGTTTTTTGTCTCCTCCATGTTCACAATTTGTATTTTTAATATGCATTAAATGAGTTAATTTTCAGTGCTGGATCCTTTCCCTTTTTGATTGTTCCCTGTTGGTTTTTTTGATCCGTACACGTCTTGCAGGTGAGCTGGTTTTTCTTTTTCTTTTGGCTTTATTACATTACTGATCCTGAGTTACATCCTGTATTATACTCCAGAGCTGCACTCACTATTCTGCTGGTGCAGTTGTAACGGGGTGCCAGGGGTGCCTCGGGGCTTGTAGTCGTGACCCTTGTTGTCAGGCTTACCCCTGGCTCCGCCGTCACTATCGGGACAGGAGATGTCTTGGTGGGGCAGAGTGTGGTGGTGCAGAGGTCGTCCGACGTATAAACACTCTCCAGGCATGATTCGGTGCAAATAAAAGACATTCTTTATTTCACAACTCTTTCCAAGACCGGCAGTTACAGATGACTTCACGTTTTCCTTAGCTGGGGAAAGCCTGCCCTGACGTCTCCTCCAGTGGGGATGTGCCCGGCTAATCTTCTTCACCCGGCTCCCACTACGGCTACCCACAGCCCGGACCCACACCGGGACTGCTTCACACTTTGAGTTTCCGCCCGCTCCTTTTCTCTCCGGCTTCCCTATTCTTCCAGCTCCCACACTCTGCCCCTTCTCTGCTTCCTTTCTCCCGTCCCGGACACAACTGCCTTCTCCAACTCACACCTTCCTACACACCACTACTCCGCCCTCCCCTTTCAGCTGCCGGCTCCTCCTACCACCTGTTCCTGTGAGACAGCCGTCCCACCCGGCCACTAGGGGGACCACTAACACAATATAATAGCAATAACAATAAAAACATTTTTATTAATAACAGCGTTCCGGGTAAAACTGTGCTCCTTTGTAAGGGGTCTGCCCACCCCTTACACACCTCCCCTCTTTGAGCCTAAGCCTCCCGGCAAGGCATAAATCTAAAACTACATTTTAACTAAATAAAGTCATTTCAATAAAAATACGAGGATGTTCAACTTTGGGCGACCGCAAGGGGCGCACCAGTCCGGCGCCCGGAGTTCCTCCTGGAAGCTCCCGGTCTTAGTCGTGCCCGGAGGCCGTTGGCAGGCACTACCGGTCTTAGTGGAGTTTCTGCCCGGAGGCTTTTGCAGCACTCCCGGTCTTAGACGTTAAACGGCAGGAACACAACTGAAAAGAGACTTCTTCTTCTTAACGACGCGGAGGGAGCCCCTGGCTCAGTCCAGCAGCAGGTTCCCTCCGGGCTCAGCAACTTGAACGGTACAAACAGCAAACTTGTTCCGGTTCAAAAACAACGCCGGTGTCTAACGAAAACAGGCCCGCCATCTTCCGGTCTTGAAAAGTCACTCCGGATGATATGCACGTTGCCATTCGACTCGTTGGGCCTGCACGTACTCCGACAGGGACTGTCCGGGCAACCGGCGCAGCCTCCGGAGGGCTCATAATTGGCGGGTTGATCCGCTGTCTCCGTCTCTGGCTTGGTCTCTTCTACCCCCGACGGGGGTGAGGGGGTCGCTGCCCGGGACGGCTGGGGGCTGCCCATGACAATTACCGGATGCGTGGTTATGTTTTGGTTAATAGCCAGCACCGCCGGGGTTCCCTTCTCCGGGTCAGCGGTCGGTCCGGGCTGAACTTCCGGGGTTACGGCCAGTGTGCGTCTCGGGTGGGAGCGCTCAGCAGCTAGTGCCGGTCTTTGCTGCGCCCGCCGGTACTGGCATTCCTCCCACTCCAGTTCTTGCTGCCATTGAGCAGCCTCTTGTGAGGTAGGCATCCGGGTTACGCCGACTGCAAAGAGGCCTCGGCATCCCACCTCTCGCATAAACCGGACCTTTTCCCCCGGATATAACGTGTGCAGGCGCTGGGGTAGGCCTTCAATGTCCAGGTTCACTCTGTTATAAAAGTAGTCATCGCCGGTCTCTTCATCCTTGATGAAGCCGTAACCCTCCTTCTGATTAAACTTCACCACAATTCCTGTGGTGCACTGCTGCTCGAACTCCTCACTCCGGGAACCAGCCATCATTTCCCGGGCCACGGTCTCGGCAAGCAGTCGCTCCTGTACCGGGTCCGGTTCTGGTGACGGGGACTTTCGTTGAGGTAGGGGTGACGGCTGTACTGGGTCCCAAAAGAAGCCCCAATTGTCCCTCTCTAGCTTCCGGGCGTATGATTCTTCCGGAGCCGGATCTGGAACGGGTGTCGAGGGTCTCGCCGCGACTGGCGGGGGTGTCTCTAGATATGGGGTTCCCAAGAGCCGGTTTCCCGCCGGCAGCTGAGCGGTGTATGTCGCTCTGACCTCGATCGTGGTCTCTCCGGTCACAGCGTCCCACGTTGTAACCCAGGTCACTTTTGTGGCCCGTCCCGGTCCTCCGGGTACGGGCGGCAAGTGAGAGGGAAATCCCTCCGCAGACGCAGCCGCAATCTGCTTCTGGTGGCTTCTCTCCAGACCAGGCGCGATCAACGCAGTTTGCAGTTCCTCGGCGTTCTCCAACTTGCCTGTGGAACGTGTCTCAAGTAAAGGCGTCAGGGTCGGTGGAGAAGCTGGAGGAAGTGGAGGCGGGCTTACTTTTCCCGCTCTTGGGTATACTCCACCCCCAGTCTCACACATCAGGTCGACCCCTCCGCGGCGGTTCTTCTTTCTCTTGGGAACACCGCCCACTTCACATGTCTTCAGCCGTGCCCTGGGACCGGCACCTCCCCTCTTTGGGCGGAGTACTCCGAACTTCTTTTTCGGCACCGGCCAGCCCCAGGCTCTTCTTTTGGCGCCAACTTTTCGCGCGCTTTCTGTGTCCTTGAAGACGACGGCCATCGTGCCGCCATCTTGTGCCCGGTCCAACGCCTCAGGCACTGTTTCTTCTTCCCACCATGGGATCGGGAACCTTCTCTGAAAATCTGGATCCTGTGCCCTAGGCACCACTTGGTCTCCATCTTCTCGGTTAGGGACCCCTTGCATACAATCCGGATCCTGCCGACTACGCCACATGTAACGGGGTGCCAGGGGTGCCTCGGGGCTTGTAGTCGTGACCCTTGTTGTCAGGCTTACCCCTGGCTCCGCCGTCACTATCGGGACAGGAGATGTCTTGGTGGGGCAGAGTGTGGTGGTGCAGAGGTCGTCCGACGTATAAACACTCTCCAGGCATGATTCGGTGCAAATAAAAGACATTCTTTATTTCACAACTCTTTCCAAGACCGGCAGTTACAGATGACTTCACGTTTTCCTTAGCTGGGGAAAGCCTGCCCTGACGTCTCCTCCAGTGGGGATGTGCCCGGCTAATCTTCTTCACCCGGCTCCCACTACGGCTACCCACAGCCCGGACCCACACCGGGACTGCTTCACACTTTGAGGTTCCGCCCGCTCCTTTTCTCTCCGGCTTCCCTATTCTTCCAGCTCCCACACTCTGCCCCTTCTCTGCTTCCTTTCTCCCGTCCCGGACACAACTGCCTTCTCCAACTCACACCTTCCTACACACCACTACTCCGCCCTCCCCTTTCAGCTGCCGGCTCCTCCTACCACCTGTTCCTGTGAGACAGCCGTCCCACCCGGCCACTAGGGGGACCACTAACACAATATAATAGCAATAACAATAAAAACATTTTTATTAATAACAGCGTTCCGGGTAAAACTGTGCTCCTTTGTAAGGGGTCTGCCCACCCCTTACACAGTCACTGTGTACATACATTACATTACTTATCCTGTACTGATCCTGAGTTACATCCTGTATTATACTCCAGAGCTGCACTCACTATTCTGCTGGTGCAGTCACTGTGTACATACATTACATTACTGATCCTGTACTGATCCTGAGTTACATCCTGTATTATACTCCAGAGCTGCACTCACTATTCTGCTGGTGCAGTCACTGTGTACATACATTACATTACTTATCCTGTACTGATCCTGAGTTACCTCCTGTATTATACTCCAGAGCTGCACTCACTATTCTGCTGGTGCAGTCACTGTGTACATATATTACATTACTGATCCTGTACTGATCCTGAGTTACATCCTGTATTATACTCCAGAGCTGCACTCACTATTCTGCTGGTGCAGTCACTGTGTACATACATTACTGTAAATTTCCGGAGAGGGGCAGTCGTAGGCATGGGTCATGGCAGACCTCAACCCCCCCCCCTCCCCGGCACAGTACACATGGGCCGCCCCTGCAGCGGGGCAGCCAGATGACGTTCCCTCCACGGGTAGGGGAAGGCCCCAGGACTCTGGTGGTGGTGGTGCAGGGATGCGGGGTGCAGGGCCGGACGCAGTGGGGGCAATGCAGCATACTCACTCAGGATCAAACTCCGACACAATAGTAAACCAAGTCTCTGGGCACCGCTGCCTCTCCGGGGGGGAGCTCTTCCGGGATTGCACTCCCTTGGATGTTGCTGGTGGTCTTGACCTGCCTCCCTGCACTATTTGTAGATGTTATGAGTGACCCCTCAGCTTGAAGCTTTCGGGGTCCCACTCCCTATGCTTAGGTAGGGGAGCTGTGCTCTCGATGGCTGACACTTGGAATTTCAGTGGGCTGCGTGGGTTGGAAAGCCCTATCCCCCTTTTTGTGTTGGTGCCTTCGATCTCTGAGCTCTTTGGGACAGTTCATAGAGAGACTATCCTCCACAAGTTAATGATCAGGTTGCAGGAAGCTACTCCCTGATCTAGGGTCCAGTACCCCGCCGTGGTCAGTGTCACAAACCACCGGGGGGGTCACTCAGAAATCCCACGCGCTGGCTACCAGTACGTCACAATCGGGGGGTAACAAGTGGGGGTCACCCCTCCTTTATACCTCCCGACCGACAGACAGAGCACGTGACGTGCTCTCTAGCGCCCCTCTTATAGTCAGGCCAATTATGGAATTGCCCGACAATAAGCAAGGAGGCCGCTATACTACTTATGCCGATTATTGAAGGGTCCCCGGTGAGAGTAGGGTATATATTCCCCCGACCTCCGCGGGCGGAATATATAAAATCTCCCCGAATCTCACTGGCCTCCCCACAATAATCCTTGGCACAAACTCGCTGCCACCAACCGCTTCACGGTAACTATTAGCCGAACACACAGACGTGGGATTCAAGATCGAGATAACAGAACAGCCCAAGATTAATTATATAATTTAATCAGCCTAAAGCACACTAGAAACTACAATATATACAATAGGGAATCTACAGAATATACATATGTCAGAGTACAGTTACAGATAAAGCATGGTTTACAAACAGGTATGCAATTCAATCAGTTACCTTGTGCGTCTGGCCACAGGGGGGCGCTGTAGACCAGGTTTCCAGGAACTCCCACAGATGTTTCCTGCACGTGACCCCCAGCGAAAGAACACTGGAAAATGGCCGAAGTAGGGTTATCAACCTGGGCAAATCCAGGTCCCCTCCTACCTTAGTGACCTCAGAGGGAGCACTGCTCCACCCCTGGCTGGAGTTATGGACAAAATCCACAACATGGAATATGGCCATAACTTGGCCTGGGAGCGTCGTAGGCGGACGCCAATGCTCTCATT
The DNA here is from genome assembly GCF_048569485.1 of Anomaloglossus baeobatrachus. Classification (NCBI taxonomy): domain Eukaryota; kingdom Metazoa; phylum Chordata; class Amphibia; order Anura; family Aromobatidae; genus Anomaloglossus; species Anomaloglossus baeobatrachus. The sequence goes on along the minus strand of NC_134353.1, from coordinate 930,674,385 downwards.
GTGACAGTTATGAATTTAGCTACAGAATGAGAGGTTTCATGACTTGTCTACTAGTTCCACATTGGCTGATATCACGCCTGGGGTATTTCCCAAGCTCCTGCTCCCATAAAAAAGGTGTGCCAGCATCGTCCGCATGCGAAAACACCATTTTTATGGTTGCCGTATTTATCGGAAATATGGCTTGCGAGATATGAACCATTTTTTACTGGAGTCGTTCTGTCTGGCTAGTTCCAGAGCCTTATAATGAGATACAACTCTTGTTACAGGGTGACGGCAGGGAGTCATCCTGTGTCCTTTGTTCCCACATCACCTAATTTCCATATCACAGGAGATGGCCATGGGATGGGTTGCTAAACAAGTTGTGTGAAGGAAAGGGGGGGTGACACCAGGAGAGGGCTTCCTGACATAACTTGAATATCATGATTTATCGTCATATCTCCGGATTTACCTCACACCTCCCCCCTTTTGAGGGCGCTAGGGGGCAGCACACTCCGGTGTTCCCCCGTGCGCCCGTCCGCGACCTCTCCTTGTCGGGACAGCCCGTCTGCGTTACCGTGGTCACGGCCCCTTTTGTGGCGAATGGTGAAGTTGTATTGCTGGAGCGCAAGGCTCCATCGCAACAATCGCCCATTCGTCCCAGAGACGGTGTGCAACCAGCTGAGGGGGTTGTGGTCCGTCTCCACGATGAAGTGGCGCCCGTATAGATAGGGTTGCAGACGCTGCAGGGCCCACACTATGGCCAGGCACTCCTTCTCCATTGTGGAATAGGCCACTTCCCTCGGTAACAGCTTCCTGCTCAGGTACAAGACTGGGTGCTCTTGGCTCGCAGAGTCCACCTGGCTGAGCACCGCACCGAGGCCGAAGTCACTGGCGTCGGTCTGTACTACAAACGGCCGCGTGAAGTCGGCTGCCTGTAGCACGGGCGGGCTGGACAGGGCGTCCTTTAGGGCCCGGAAGGCTGTCTCGCAGTCCATTGTCCAATCAACTGCAGAGGGCAGCTTCTTCTTGGTGAGGTCCGTCAGGGGCTTTGCCAGGCTACTATAGCATGGAACAAACCTCCTATAGTACCCAGCGGTCCCCAAGAAGGACATCACCTGCTTCTTGGTCCTGGGGGTGGGCCAGGATGCGATGGCCTCCACTTTCTCAGGCTCGGGCTTCAGTGTTCCCCCGCCTACCCGGTGACCGAGGTACTGGACCTCGCTCATGGCCAGCTGACACTTGCCCGGCTTGATGGTCAAACCTGCCCGGTGGACCCGCCTGAGCACCTGTGCTAGATGCTCTAGGTGATCTTCCCAGGTGGGACTGAAGACGGCAATGTCATCCAGGTACGCGGCCGCGTACCCTTCAAGTCCCTTGAGCAGGGTGTTGACCATCCGCTGGAAAGTGGCAGGGGCATTCCTCATCCCGAATGGCATCACCGTGGACTCGTACAGTCCAAATGGGGTAATAAAGGCAGAGCGTTCCCTGGCCTTGCGAGTCAGGGGGATCTGCCAATATCCCCGGCTCAGATCCATGATGGTCAGGTACTGAGCCCCGGCCAACTGATCGAGCAGGTCATCGATGCGTGGCATTGGGTACGCATCGGCGACCGTGACCGCATTGAGCCCCCTGTAGTCCACGCAGAACCGCGTGGTTCGGTCCTTCTTAGGGACGAGGACTACAGGCGAGGCCCAAGCGCTGTTGGATGCCTGGATCACCCCCAGCTTCAGCATCTCGTCGATCTCCTGGCGCATGTGTTGCTGCACCTCCAGGGAGACCCGATATGCTGAACGCCGGATCGGGGGATGATCCCCAGTGTCCACGTGATGGACAGCCAAGTCAGTCCTTCCGGGCTGGTTGGTAACCCCCGGAAGGGGAGGAGGGTGGCCCACAGCTGGGACCGTTGGTCCTCCAAGAGCTGGTGGCCAACCTCCACATCCTCAATGGATCCGCCTGCCCTAACCTGGGCTAGCATATCCAAGAGGGTTTCCGCTTCTCCCTCCTCGGGCAGGTTGCACACGGGGAGCGCACATGCCTCCCGCTCATGATGTGCCTTCATCATGTTCACATGGAAGGGCTTCCGCCTTCCACGGGCAGGGTCCAGGGTGACCAGGTACGTCACAGGGTTGAGCTGCTGGTACACGAGGTATGGGCCTTCCCAGGCTGCCTGAAGCTTGTCCTGTGGTACGGGGACCAGTACCCACACCTTTTGACCCACTTGGTAGGTCCTCTCACAAGCGTTCTGGTCGTACCAACGCTTCTGATCGGCCTGGGCTTGAGCCATATTGTCGTGTACCAGTTGCGTCAAGGCCTGCATTTTGTCCCGGAAGCGCATGACATACTCGATAACCGACACTCCAGGGGTGGCCACATCCCCTTCCCAAGCCTCTTTCACCAGAGCCAGGGGGCCCCGCACACGTCGCCCGTACAGGAGCTCAAACGGTGAGAATCCTGTTGAGGCCTGTGGAACCTCCCGGTAAGCAAATAACAGGTGTGGGAGATACCGCTCCCAGTCACGCCCATGGGAGTCGACCAACATCTTAAGCATCTGCTTTAAGGTGCCATTGAACCGCTCGCACAGGCCATTAGTCTGTGGATGGTACGGGCTGGCCACCAGATGTCGCACCTGGACTTGCTTACAGAGGGCCTCCATCAGCTGGGACATGAATTGGGTCCCCCGGTCAGTGAGCATTTCCTGGGGAAAACCCACTCGGGAGAAAATCTCCAGCAATGCGGTGGCCACCTTGTCAGCCCGAATGGACGACAAGGCCGCTGCTTCTGGGTACCGGGTGGCATAGTCCACTACCGTCAGTATGAAGCGTTTCCCGGAGCTGCTGGGGATGGCCAGCGGGCCGACCAGATCCACAGCCACCCTCCTGAAAGGCTCATCGATGATGGGCAGAGATACCAGTGGGGCTTTGGGGCGTGGCCCCGCCTTCCCCACTCTCTGACAGGTTTCACACGAACGGCAGTAGGCAGCCACATCGGCCCCCATTTTTGGCCAGTAGAAATGCTGGTTCAACCTGGCCTTGGTCTTAGCGATCCCTAGGTGTCCGGCCATCGGAATCTCATGTGCGATCCGCAACAACTCCGTCCGGAACGGATAGGGTACCACTAACTGTCGGTCCCTGGGCCACGCCTCCGGTGAACCCTGCTGGACCGTGGCCCGGTACAGCCGTCCTTGGTCCCAGACCACTCGCTCCGGGTCCGAGTCCGAGGGAGGCTGTGCCGCCTGCTCCTTAAGAGCTTTCAGGCTGTCGTCAGCTTCTAACGCTGCCTGAAACCCCTGACTAGAGGTGGCCAGAATCGACGAGACTGTCACATCTTCAGTCAGTACCCCGGGACCTGTGTCCTGGCCTCCACCTGACTCGGCTGCCACTTGGTCAGAAGGGGAAGAGCTATCGGACCTCCGGGAGGCCCCTTGGCTTCCAGCACTCCCACTGCGGGTGACGGCGGCCACAGCCGCTGCGACCGTGGGTCGTGCCTGCTCCTCCTCCGTTCCTGACCAAGTCGCCGGTTCAGGCAGACCTACCTGGCTTCCTGACACCCCGGTTGTGGGGGAACCATGCACCGAGATCTTACCTGGGAGCACTTCCGCTCCGGGACCGGCCCCAATCTCACCTGCCTGTTCCCCTCCTGCAGCAACAGAACCCCGCTGTGAAATCTCTGGGGACCCCACATTTGCTGTGGTAGCCCCCACCCCACACACTGGTCCTCCCCCTGCAGCACCCTGCTCTCTGCTTATCCCTGCAGAGGGCAACAGATCCCAGCTCACAGGCTGATTACTTGTAGAGGCATTGTCACACCTTTCTCTGACCCCCTCCCCTGTCACAGCTGCAGCTGTGTGTGTGTCTATGGTGTCTATGCAAGCAGAAATATCAGAGTTCACTCCCTCCTCCCTTACATCATTCATAGATAACACATTAACATTGTCCGGAGGCATGTCAGTACTGGCTGAAGGTTCAGCCCTTGGTTGGGGCCCAAACTGGGAGGTTATCTGCCCCAAATCTGTCCCAAGTAGCACGTTTGCGGGGATCCGATCAGTTACCCCCACCTCCCTCACCCCTCGCCCTGCGCCCCAGTCCACATAAATGTCAGCAACAGGCAGAGCCGGGTCAATGCCTCCAATCCCGGAGACAGCGAGGGTTTTCCCAGGGATCAAGTCTTGGGGGGACACCATCTCAGGCCGCACCAGAGTCACCTCCGAGGCGCTGTCTCGCAGTCCTATGGTCACAGACCGGCCGACGGTGACAGGTTGGAAGCTGTCCAGGGACCTACCACCACCCCCACCCACACAATACACCTTGGGCGGCCCTTGGGACGGGGACGGAGCCGGGGCCTTGGGACGCTGAGGGCACATGGCCTTGAAGTGTCCAGGTAAGTTGCACTGGTGGCACCGTCTTGGTTCTGCCACGGGCCTGGAGAGGGGAGTTGAGGGGGACACCCCCTGCAGTCTAGGGGCAGGTGGGGCAGTCGCAGAATTCATCTTACCCCCTCTCCAGGTGCTGCTGGTGGCTGCTCTCCTGGCTTCAGGAGCCCGATTGTTGGTGTAGTCATCGGCCAGGGCAGCTGTAGCCGTGGACCCCTTTGGCTTCTGGTCTCGGATGAACTGGCGGAGATCCTCAGGGCAGTTCCACAAGAGTTGCTCCGTGATGACCAAGTCCAGGATCTCTGGTCCGGTGGAAAGCTGCAGGCCTTGGGTCCAGTGGTCGGCAGCTCGGGCAAGTGCCCGCCGGTGGTCAGCCCAGGAGTCCTTTGGTCCCTTCTGCAGGGTCCGGAACTTCTTGCGGTAGGACTCCGGAGTGAGGTTGAACTGTTGGATCAGGGCCCGCTTGATGGAGTCGTAGCCCTGATCTGCCTCAGCAGGCAAGTCCCCAAGGATTTCCAGGGCCTTACCCCTTAAACGGGGGGTCAGGTATTTGGCCCACTGGTCCTTGTCCAGATGGTGCTGCAAGCAAGTCCGTTCAAAAGCAGTCAAGAAAGAGTCCAAGTCTCCATCCTTCTCCAGCACTGGGAAGTCCTCAACACGGACCTTTGGAAGTTTGGTGTCTTGAAGGTCACGTGTGGCTGATGAGGGCTGGAGCTTGGCTAGATGCAGCTGGTAGTCACGGTCTGCCTGTCGCTCCGCAGCCTCACGCTCTGCCTGGCGCTCTTCACGCGCTGCTTGCCGCTCCGCAGCCTCAGCATCACGCGCTGCCTGCCGCTCTGCCCTGCGCTCTGCCAGGAGTTCCTTGTAGCCCTTCTGGTCGCCAGCCTGGAGAAGGGCCATAGCCATTTGAAGAAGGCTATCCGAGCCTCCCAGGCTCGGTGGAATGGCACGTGGTGATCTGCGGCCCGCTGCGGAGCCTGGTGCTTCACTGTCCATTGCAGAGCGGAGGGCTGGCATCTGGCTCGTTGAGGACCCTTGGGTGAGCTGCTCCTCATCTTGTCCATAATTGCTAGGTTGTGCAATGTCCTCTGCAGAGCTGTTTTCTGGCGTCGAGCTCCTGGAGGACTCGTGGGCAACCTCCTCATTACTGTCCACAGCACCGTCCTCCCTCTCTTCGGCTCCTGCCTTAGCATTGGCCAGTTGCATAGCTCTGCTCCTGGTGCCATCAGCCATTCTTGCAGACTTTTGGTCACTGACACAGAACTGACACCTGATGCCTCCACACACCTTACAGTATCTGCACTCTGACACTCTAGTGTTGAGCTGGTCTGAAGACCCCAGCAGCCACAGCTGCTGCAGGCAGTCTTTAGTGTCTGGGAGTATGGGTCTCACACTCGCTCACACACTATTATCTCGATCCCACCGCTATGCCACCAATATGTCACGAACCACCGGGGGGTCACTCAGAAATCCCCCGCGCTGGCTACCAGTACGTCACAATCGGGGGGTAACAAGTGGGGGTCACCCCTCCTTTATACCTCCCGACCGACAGACAGAGCACGTGACGCGCTCTCTAGCGCCCCTCTTATAGTCAGGCCAATTATGGAATTGCCCGACAATAAGCAAGGAGGCCGCTATACTACTTATGCCGATTATTGAAGGGTCCCCGGTGAGAGTAGGGTATATATTCCCCCGACCTCCGCGGGCGGAATATATAAAATCTCCCCGAATCTCACTGGCCTCCCCACAATAATCCTTGGCACAAACTCGCTGCCACCAACCGCTTCACGGTAACTATTAGCCGAACACACAGACGTGGGATTCAAGATCGAGATAACAGAACAGCCCAAGATTAATTATATAATTTAATCAGCCTAAAGCACACTAGAAACTACAATATATACAATAGGGAATCTACAGAATATACATATGTCAGAGTACAGTTACAGATAAAGCATGGTTTACAAACAGGTATGCAATTCAATCAGTTACCTTGTGCGTCTGGCCACAGGGGGGCGCTGTAGACCAGGTTTCCAGGAACTCCCACAGATGTTTCCTGCACGTGACCCCCAGCGAAAGAACACTGGAAAATGGCCGAAGTAGGGTTATCAACCTGGGCAAATCCAGGTCCCCTCCTACCTTAGTGACCTCAGAGGGAGCACTGCTCCACCCCTGGCTGGAGTTATGGACAAAATCCACAACATGGAATATGGCCATAACTTGGCCTGGGAGCGTCGTAGGCGGACGCCAATGCTCTCATTGTGACAGTTATGAATTTAGCTACAGAATGAGAGGTTTCATGACTTGTCTACTAGTTCCACATTGGCTGATATCACGCCTGGGGTATTTCCCAAGCTCCCGCTCCCATAAAAAAGGTGTGCCAGCATCGTCCGCATGCGAAAACACCATTTTTATGGTTGCCGTATTTATCGGAAATATGGCTTGCGAGATATGAACCATTTTTTACTGGAGTCGTTCTGTCTGGCTAGTTCCAGAGCCTTATAATGAGATACAACTCTTGTTACAGGGTGACGGCAGGGAGTCATCCTGTGTCCTTTGTTCCCACATCACCTAATTTCCATATCACAGGAGATGGCCATGGGATGGGTTGCTAAACAAGTTGTGTGAAGGAAAGGGGGGGTGACACCAGGAGAGGGCTTCCTGACATAACTTGAATATCATGATTTATCGTCATATCTCCGGATTTACCTCACAGTCAGTACCAATCCGGTTACTATATACTCTGATGCCGACCGTTCTCCAAAACTAAGCCTGGCTCCTTTCTCCAATACCCTGCGACCGGGTCTCCGACTCCTCCGGTCCCAGACCACCGTCTGCGACCTAGCCAAGGTCTCCCAGGGAGCTCCAACTCTCCTTCTCCTCCCGCTTCTAGCCCCTCACTTTCCAAGGGCTACTGTGTCGCCCTGGGCAAGCCAGGGGACACAGGTCACACACCACCACACCCCACACCCCAGGTAGGCACACCTAAGCTGAACCAAAAATCCTTGTTGCCTTCCTCCAGGAGTCTGATGATGCACACCAGGGGGTGGGCCAGGCGGTTGGCTCCGCCCACCAAGGAGCTCACAACTCTGGAGGCAGGAAGTACCAGGCAGAAAGCCCGGGGAGGGCTAGGGTAAACAACCAAGAAGTGAAAGTGGAGGAAAGAAGAGTAGTAAAGGAGGAAAGCAAGAAGTGGTGACAGAGCAGAGAGTGTGCAAGCCTGAGAGCCCAGCTTTGTGTAGGGCCAGAACAGCAAGGTCAGCGACGGCGGTGACTGTCCGGAGGGGGACCGTTTGGAAGTTCCTGGAAGGACCCCGTTGGCTGTGTGCCCGGTGGTCTGGAGCAGTGTTCCGAAAGACAGTCAGCACCAGGGCAGGGGCCTCTCGGACCCCAGCAAGGCTAGGAGTCGCCAAATTTGCCGAATCCGTCAGTGAAGGGGACGTAGATTCCCCCAACAACCAAGTCCCGATAGAAGGCAACAGTCCAACCTGTACAACAGAGGCACCGCCACCGCCAGGGCACCAGTCTCTGAGGGCCAGCGCCTGCGGGCAAAGTGTAGTGCTCCTCCGGCCCAGCTTGAAGCCGGGGAGCGGGTTACCGGTGGGGACCCATCGCAACCATCCGTACATACAGGTGCAAGGAAGAGGGACATCACCGTCACCTACCGGGGAAGCAAAGCAGCCGTCTGTGGGACCGTCCTACCAGCCGTTTGGTTTACCGTACAAACTGTGTCCAAGTCTCAGGCTGAGTGAGTACCATAGTGCCGCAAGGCACAGCGCTGCCCCCGCGTCCCTGCGCCCACCAGGCCCTGCACCTCACAAGCCATCACCGGGCCCCGGGATCACCAACCCCTACCCACGGAGGGGCAACACAACACCTGGCTGCTCCCCATCACCATCCCCGGGATCCCCGCATTGAGCAGCGGTGGTGCTACACATCACCACAACCGTGGGTGGCGTCACGGACATTATCCCAACACCCCAAACAACCCCCCTTTCACTCACGGGCGAGGAGTGCCGCTCGAGAAACCCCGGGATCCGGCCCACCGCTCGAGCCACCACTGAGCAGCTGCCGGACCCGAGCAGAAGGGGTGAGCGCGGTGTGCTGACACCCTCCTCCCCGCCCGCGACAACTTGGCGTCACGAACAGGATCTTACCGCTCTGCCGTCTGGTAGAGGTGCGCCTTGTTACCGCCGGAGGTATCCGGCAGAAAAATTTCAGAAGCCGCCATCTTTGGCGCGAAAAGTTCCCGCTCGAGCGTCTTCTCGAGCAGTAGAGGCGCGAAGGCCAAAACCCCGCCCCGAGAGAGGAGGGGCCGGAAAGAGCTAAGGGGGACGGAAACAAGATGTCTGCGCCCGACGGAGCCGCTGGAGGAGCGGTGGTCGCAGCCGCAGCGGCACCCGCGGATGGGAATGGGCCTGCCCAGGTCCCGGCCGTACCGGCGGGAGGTGCCGCGGCCCCCGCGCTTGCTCAGGTCATGCCGTTTTCCTTGCCCTATGCGCCCGGAGCTGCCTGGCTACCGCAGTATGACGGGAAACCGGATGCCTTACAGGCCTTCCGGAAAAAGCTTAACCCGTTGCTAGAGCTGTACCCCCTGACTGATAAGCAACGTGCAGCGATAGTGCTAGGCCAGTTAACCGGTGCGGCGGAGCAGGAAGCGGAGACCTGGGCCGAGGGGGACCGGCTCTCTGTAGCCACCATCTTCGAGAAGCTACAGACTGCCTTCGAGACCCGGACTGAAGCTGAGCTGAGGATGCAGTTTTACCAGTGCCGGCAACGAGCTGGGGATAGCATTCGGGACTATGCTCTACGTCTGCAGACCGCCCTCCGCACGCTGAAGCGGGTGAACTCTATTAATGAGGCGGATAGCAACAAGATGTTAGTGGAGCAATTTGCGCAGGGGATGAGGTCCCCTGAGGATCGTAAACAACTCCGGCTGTGGGCCCTGGAACACCCTGATGTGGACTTTGCTGTGTTAAAGGAGCGGGCTATCAAAGCACTACAGCCCCCAGCTGCTGAAGCTCTGGAACCCGTCCCGTGGCCCGTTGAGACAGCTCCCGTTGTGGCGGCCCCAGCCAAACCAACCTCCTTAATACCTGCAGCCTCGAGCAGCACAGTGGAAGAACTGGCAGCCCAGATCCTTGCTGCGCTACAACCTCTGACCAGATCCCAGCCTCCAGCACAGATACAGCTTGCTGACAGTCCCGAAGATGTTCCCTGGATGCAGCGGAGAAGCGCTAACAACCCGCGGAGCAGACCTCCAATCTGCTACAAGTGCCGTAAGCCGGGCCATTATTACCGACAGTGCCCGTTAAACGAGCAACCCCTGGGGCCCCGGGCCAATCCTCAGGAGTAGAACACCGTGGCCCCCCGGACTGGCGAGACCGATATGTCGGGGCCCGCCCCATCATCCCCGTGGCTGTGGACGGCATACCAGTGATGGCTCTCTTGGACACTGGATCACAGGTAACTACCATACCGTACACGTTGTATCAGCGATATTGGGCCACAGACGAGCTGGCGCCTCCAGACAATAGTATAAATTTGATTGCCGCTAATGGACTTCCATTGACCCAGGTGGGGTATAAACAGGTGGCTATGACAGTGGGGCAGGCTGAACTGCAACACCAGGGTATGATTGTGATCATGAATGAGCCTAGTGATCATAACCCGAAAATAGTGCTGGGAACCAATGTGATGGAACACTGCATGGCTGATGTGTTGAACCTATTGCAACAGCTAGCCGCCACGGCGGCGGGGAGCCGGCAGAGGGCTGTGCAGCGTGAGATCCGCGCCCTGATGTACCGCCAGCATGTAAGCTCAACCGGAGGGGAGATTGGTGGAGTGCGAGTGATGGATGTTGCTCCATTGACTGTGCCCCCTAGGAGTGAGATGATGATCTGGTGTAGGGCAGCAGTAGGGCCTCAGGGGCGTGACTACCCTGCGATGATGGAGCCCATGCCTTCCGAGCACTGGCCCACTGTAGTAGCCGCCCGAGGGGTGGTGGATGTGAAGAAAGGGAGAGTGCCTGTGAGAGTGTTGAACTGTGGGGAGGAAGAAGTCAGGCTCCCCCGGTATGCCACCATTGCCAAGCTGCTCACCCTGGACCCTCACACTATCCAGGAAGCCAGTCCATCCACACTCCCACCTACCACCAGCACTTCCCCACACCAGGGGGACACCAAGGAGTGGCACCAACAGCTACATGTGGGCACTGATGATACCCCTACACATCACAGGGCAGGGGTACACAGGGTGGTGCAGGAGTACGAACAGGTTTTCAGTAAGCACCCCCTAGACTTTGGGCAGATCAAGGGGGTCCAACACCACATTCCCACGGGTGAACATCCCCCTATCAAAGAGAGGTATAGACCTATTCCCCCTGCACATTACCAGTGTGCCAAAGATATGTTGAAGAATATGCAGGAGGCAGGGGTTATTCGGGACAGTTGTAGTCCCTGGGCCGCTCCGTTGGTACTGGTCAAGAAGAAGGATGGTACCATGCGGATGTGTGTGGACTACCGGAAGATCAACCAGATAACCCATAAAGATGCCTATCCATTGCCTCGTATTGAAGAATCTTTGGCTGCACTAAGAACTGCAAACTACTTCTCGACCCTTGACCTCACCAGCGGATACTGGCAAGTGGCCGTGGCCCCAGAGGACCGGGAGAAGACCGCCTTCACCACCCCGATGGGGCTCTGCGAATTCAATAGCATGCCGTTTGGGCTGTGCAATGCCCCCGGGACCTTCCAACGGCTGATGGAGTGCTGTCTGGGACATTTAAACTTCGAGACCGTCCTGCTGTATTTGGATGATGTGATTGTTTATTCCCAGACGTATGAAGCCCATCTGGAACACCTGGCCGAGGTGTTCGCGTCCCTTGCCAAGTACGGGATGAAGTTGAAGCCCTCAAAATGCCATCTGCTGAAACCCAGGGTGCAATATCTAGGGCACGTGGTGAGTGCGGATGGTGTCGCCCCCGACCCTGAGAAGATCACTTCCATCCAAAGCTGGCCGAGGCCCACTACAGTGAGAGAAGTAAGGCAGTTTCTGGGTCTGGTGGGGTACTATCGGCGATTTATAAAGGGGTGCACGAAGATGGCCGCCCCCATGCAAGATCTCCTCGTGGGACAGACCAAAGGTGGTAAACCCGTCGGAGCCCCACTGTCGTGGGAGGACAAGCATGAGGAGTCCTTTTGCCAGCTGAAAACGGCCCTGACCGGAGAAGAGGTCCTGGCGTACCCTGACTACGGGCGCCCATTCATCCTCCACACGGACGCCAGTAACGTGGGGCTAGGAGCGGTCCTCTCCCAGGTCCAGGATGGAAAGGAGAAGGTGATTGCCTACGCCAGCCGAAAACTCCGGCCGACCGAAAGGAACCCTGAGAACTATAGCTCTTTCAAGCTCGAGCTACTGGCGTTGGTGTGGGCTATCACGGAGCGGTTCCGGCACTATTTGGCGGCAGCAAAGTTCACCGCATTCACGGACAACAATCCGCTGACTCACCTGAACACGGCCAAGTTGGGCGCGCTGGAGCAGCGGTGGGTAGCCCGGTTAGCCAACTATGATTTCACCATAAAGTACCGAGCTGGTCGTGTCAACATCAATGCAGATGCACTCTCCCGGATGCCCCATTTGTCAGAAGAGGGGTGTGAGGATGACGACCTCGAGGAGATTGAGTTGCCTGCGTTTCACCAGCCGCCTACTGAGAGGGTACAAGTATGTCAGCAAAGGGTGGATCTGGACCCGCGGCCCAGTCAAGAGTGGCAGAACGCCCAGGACCAAGCGCCGGCTGTCCGCCTTGTCAAGACTCTGGTGGAACAGGGTGCCATGGGAATGGACCCTAGCGCTCCAGCCGAAGCTCAACGCTTGTGGAAAGAACGAAAACGGCTCTACCTACACCAAGGAAGGCTGTGCCGTGAGCTGATCAACCCAAAAACCCATGAGAAAATATGCCAGTTGATCGTCCCTCAAGCTGAGGTCGCTACTGTCCTGCGGGCATACCATGATGGTGCTGGCCACTTCGGGTGGAAAAAGCTGGAGATGCTGTTGAGGGAGCGGTTCTATTGGAGTGGGATGCGGGAATCGGTGGAAGCCTGGTGCCGAGAGTGCGGTCCTTGTACACTGAGGAGAAAGGACGAGACTAGCCAGAGGGCACCATTACATCCCATCGTTACCCATCAGCCGCTGGAGCTGGTCGCCCTGGACCATGTCAAGCTCACCCCTAGCCGAAGTGGGTACACCTATGCATTGACCATGGTAGACCACTATTCAAGATTTATGGTGGTCGTCCCTGTTAAGGACCTAACTGGTCGAACCGCTGCTCGAGCGTTCCAGGCTTATTTCTGCCGACCCCACGGGTACCCCGAGAAGGTGCTGACAGACCAAGGCCCGGCTTTTGAAGCAGAAGTGTTTCACGAATTCTGCCAGTTGTACGGCTGCAAGAAGATTCGGACCACCCCGTACCACGCCCAAACCAACGGCATGTGCGAGAAAATGAACCACTTGGTCCTGGGACTCCTCAAGACGCTGCCGCTGGAAGAACGGAACATGTGGCCGGAAAAGTTGCCCGACTTGGTCGACATGTACAATAATATCCCGTCCAGCTCGACGAAGTGCACCCCAGCATATCTGATGAGGGCTCGGCCTGGCCGCCTGCCGGTGGATCTGGAGATGGGGTTGGAGGCCCCGGAAGCACTCCCTTCAACGGCAGAGTGGGAAAGTCGGAGGAGGGCACAGTACCGGCAAATCCAGGAGTATGTGGAGAAAAACCTCAGTCGAAGTCGAGAACAGCAAGAGCACCGGTTCAATCAGAAGGCGCCCGCAGGTCCTTTCCAGCCAGGAGATGTGGTACTGAAACGAAAGAGAAAAGCCCACAAGCTGGATGATCAGTGGGAGCAAGTCCCTTACGTCATACAACCCACAGAATGGGGAGATGGGAAGACCTACCAGATCAGTCGTGACCAAGGGAGCACCCTGGCCACAGTTTCCCGGGACCATCTAAAAAAATGCCCCCCAGCGTTGAAGGCAGAGGCTGAAGTACCGGTTCCTCCACCAGTGGAGAAGGCAGCAGAGGTAATCCACACTGTAATGGGTGACTTCCCAGCAAACTGGCCTACACAGAACGGCGCGGTGATCCTTCCAGTGATACTGTTCCCACAACCCGTGGATGAAGAGGTAGTGGAAGCGGTTAACCGTGAGCCAGAACCAATGCCAGTGCCCAGGGATGAACCTGCACCCAGCTCCCCTGCACCTCCGCCTGCTCCACACTATAGCAGGGAGGAGGAACCGATTGTTCCCTCTACCCCACTATCTAGCACCACTGACACCGGGCTCCGAAGGTCCACCCGTTCCAACCTAGGTAGACCCCCACTTAGGTACAGGGAGACCGTTCTATGAGTAAAAGGGGTCCGCAAATGTAAGAGAGTGTTGTTGCTTGTTTGAAAAAGTTTGAAAGTTTGCCAAAGTTGAAAGATGATGAAAAATGATTATCCGAGTTTTCACCTGATTCACCGTGTGATTTGCAACCGGCTGGAGCCGGCACCGTTGTCCCCGTGGGGACCGTTTAAAGTTTAAAAAAAATGCATGGGAACTATCCATGGACAAGCCCGTGAACTCTGCAGGGCAACCACAAACGTTAGTGGCTTGTAAATATGTTGGGTACCGTTACCGTTTCCGCAGGCCGCCTCCGGAGAGGCAGGTTGGAGGGAGGGCCCTGAGCAGAGCAGGCCAGGGCCCAGCCACCAAAGGAACCGGTGGCTACCCTCTGGAGGGAAGGACAGATCCCGCTCGGGTACCGTGTGCTGGACTGTGGGTCAAGGGGTGCTGCCTGGGTTTTAGGGGCAGCATCAGGGCCAGGTTACTTGGGTGGGAGAGAGCGGAAACTGTGACCGTATACCGTTGAAACGTTAAAAGTAAAATGTGCCTCCCGTCTTGGGAAGAAGTTATTAAAAATGTCATTTATTGTTTGTTTAACCCTGTTATCCCTTTTACAGAAAAATAAAACCGGTGTAGGACGGCAGCCCGCGGACGGTCTGCGTTTTGCTAAGGGGGAATGTGTCGCCCTGGGCAAGCCAGGGGACACAGGTCACACACCACCACACCCCACACCCCAGGTAGGCACACCTAAGCTGAACCAAAAATCCTTGTTGCCTTCCTCCAGGAGTCTGATGATGCACACCAGGGGGTGGGCCAGGCGGTTGGTTCCGCCCACCAAGGAGCTCACAACTCTGGAGGCAGGAAGTACCAGGCAGAAAGCCCGGGGAGGGCTAGGGTAAACAACCAAGAAGTGAAAGTGGAGGAAAGAAGAGTAGTAAAGGAGGAAAGCAAGAAGTGGTGACAGAGCAGAGAGTGTGCAAGCCTGAGAGCCCAGCTTTGTGTAGGGCCAGAACAGCAAGGTCAGCGACGGCGGTGACTGTCCGGAGGGGGACCGTTTGGAAGTTCCTGGAAGGACCCCGTTGGCTGTGTGCCCGGTGGTCTGGTGGTCTGGAGCAGTGTTCCGAAAGACAGTCAGCACCAGGGCAGGGGCCTCTCGGACCCCGGCAAGGCTAGGAGTCGCCAAATTTGCCGAATCCGTCAGTGAAGGGGACGTAGATTCCCCCAACAACCAAGTCCCGATAGAAGGCAACAGTCCAATTTGTACAACAGAGGCACCGCCACCGCCAGGGCACCAGTCTCTGAGGGCCAGCACCTGCGGGCAAAGTGTAGTGCTCCTCCGGCCCAGCTTGAAGCCGGGGAGCGGGTTACCGGTGGGGACCCATCGCAACCATCCGTACATACAGGTGCAAGGAAGAGGGACATCACCGTCACCTACCGGGGAAGCAAAGCAGCCGTCTGTGGGACCGTCCTACCAGCCGTTTGGTTTACCGTACAAACTGTGTCCAAGTCTCAGGCTGAGTGAGTACCATAGTGCCGCAAGAACCATGGAGGGTGGGTTCTGCACTATAAGGGCAGGAGTGCAGTTTCCTGTGACACCCTGACTAGTCCAGGGCGTTACACAGACACAGAGGGGAGCATAGTGGTGTGTGTGTGGTAGGATTGGAGGTGGTACCTGCTGACTACTGCGCTTCTGTATCTTCAGCTGGCTCCCATTCACTTCCATGGGCCTCACACTCCATACGCTCAATAAGCAGACAAACACCAGGCAAAACAAACGATTTTACTGAGCAAGTGCTTTACATTTACTTTCCATTTTCTTCGGACAGAGACGTCATCATGATCATCATTCTTCATATACAATTGTTTCTGCAACCGGCTCCATTCTACAGGGACGGCCATAATGGGGCGACTTATCCTCCCGCTTCGAACCCACTCCCCCAGCGTGATGGTGATTTGTTCAGCTCGGCTCACAGATGGATGGACACACTTGTCCTCCCGCTGCAACTGCTTTCCTGCAGGTACTGGCAGATGCTAGCGTAAGGTAGAGGCGCCCCAACTTCTCCTTTTATGTCTCCATGACACACTGGACTTACACTCCACTGCAGATGAGCCCCCTTGAAATATCTTTGCTGCTTTCTTCTCCTTTTCCTTTCTGTCCTGTCTCTGTCCTGCTTCAGCCACCTCCACCCTGTTCACTCCACTCTGCTCTTCTGACCCTTCCGCTCCTTTCTTTCTTGTGTTCTGCACACTACAACAGCATCTCCCTATCTGCCTTGTAACAGGAGGTTCCTTCTCCTATGTCTTCTCCTGTGCTGGGGACCCTCCTCCCCTCACTTAGCTCCTGTCACTCCCTCAACATTCCCTCACCTTAAAGGCCCTAGTGACACCTAGTGGCAGAGCCGGATATGTTACACAGGAAAACTCATGTGTCGCGGGTGGGGGGTGCGCTGCTCGACCGTGCTTGCGGCTCGGGTCCGGCTGCTACTGCTGCTCGGTGGCTCGAACGGGGGGGCTGGATCCGGGGACTCAAGCGGCGCTCCTCGCCCGTGAGTGAAAGGGGTGGTTTGGTTTGGGGATGTAGTCCGTGACGCCACCCACGGTTTATGGTGATAATGGGACACCACCGCTGCTCTGGATGGGGATCCCGGGAGCGATGACAGGGAGCAGCTGAGATGTTTCTCTCCACTCCGTGGGTAGGGGGGTTTGGTGGTCCCGGGGCCCGGTGATGGCGACTGGGAGGTGGATTGCGGGGCTTGGCGAGGTGCAGGGTCGCGGGGGCCAGCGCAGTGCCAGACGGCACGGTGGTATTCACTCAGCCAGTAATGTACACGGAGTCTCTGGTAAAACAAACGGCTGGATGGACGGGTCCCGCAGCCGGCTGCTGTAGTTTCTCCCCTGACTCCAGGCTAATAGTGTGCGTCCTTTCCTGCACTTTCTTTGTATGCTCCTCCTGTGCTCTGGTTTCCAGTCGGCTCCCCGGTTCGGTACCGGATGGGCTACCACCCTGTCCCGGCTACCTACGGTTCCACCAGGACTGTCTTCCCGGCCCCTGCAGACGGCCAATACCGCCTGCCTGACTGACTTCAAGAGGGTCCTAGGCTCCAACCTAGTCCCCTGACTGTTTCTGCCACTCTGCACACCTCCTCTCCCTTCCTCTTCCTGGACTTGTCTGCGTTGTTTCCTGCCTCAGATCAGCTAGACCCCTCGGTGGGCATGTCCATCTGCCTGACTCCGCCCACCTGGTGTGTCTGTCTGAACCCGAGGGAGGAAATCAGGTCTCACTGGAGATGACTGCTGTGACCTGCTGGGGGTGGGGGGGTGTGTGTTGTTACCTGTGGCCCCTGGCTAGTCCAAGGCGCCACACATGCATCAAATACAATGCAGCAAAACATATCAGAACAATACAGTTAAGATTAACAGTTGCAGTACTCTTGGTCACCACATCACCCTGGGGGCGGTAGGGTACTGGTCACCCTATTACATTACATTACTTATCCTGCACTGATCCTCAGTTATCTTCAGTATTGTCTCACCCTCCGCACTATTACATCCAGTTTTATGCACTCCTCATGTTGGGATGGAAGGATTCTGCCAGTTAAACATCCAGATCTGCTTTTCTGTGCGAGGCTGCTCACAAAAGTTATTATTTGAAGACCTGCTCTTCATAGAATGTTGTTGACAGCCACGAGCCACACATGGCAGGCCTGGGAGCCGCAGGTTGGAGTCCCCTGGTCTACAGGAATAGTGAGAAGCGCAGGGAGCTTTCATGCGGCCTCTTATTCTCAGCAGTGATGGGGATCGGGAATTTGAGCCTCCACCAGTTAAGCCCCCGTCACATTTAACGACTTACCAGCGATCCCAAAAACGATGTGACCTGATAAGGATCGCTGGTAAGTCGCTGGGAGGTCGCTGGTGAGATGTCACACAGTCAGATCTTACCAACGACACAGTAACGATCAGCGACCTGTATAACGATCTCGGCGGGCGTTGGGACTGTGTTAGGAGGTCGTTGGTAGGCGTCAAACACAGCGATGCGTCCTGCCCAGCAGGACGTCGCCTTTGAAGAATATGGTCCCAACCATTCAGCAATGACTAGCGATCTCACAGCAGGGGTCTGATCGCTGGTAGGTGTCACACATAACGAGATCGCTGCTACGTCACAGAAATAGTAACGCAGTAACGATCCCATTAACGATCTCGTTGTGTGTGACGGGGCCTTTACACTTCTATGGATGATCTACCAGACAGGTAATGTTCACCATGAAGACAAGCTCTGCCCATATGTTACTGTGTAATATGGATGTCCTGCAGTAGTCCTCCACTTGAGACCTCCTAATGCTGGAAAGACATTGATAAGTGGTTTCTGGCCATTTCTGCCTGTGATAATGTGCCACCCCTTCAGCGGTCGAACCGCTCGGATCCGGGGGGTGGTTATTCGTGGCTTGAGAGTCTCCGGACCCGGGGGCTAGGGGCCACACTCAAATGGACAGGGGGAGTATTTACAGTGGAGATATAGTTTTTGACGCTGTAAAATAGTGAGTTTATGGAGATTGATTCATAGACTGGAGTACATATATTCATAAATATATGTATATT
Organism: Anomaloglossus baeobatrachus; assembly: GCF_048569485.1. Classification (NCBI taxonomy): domain Eukaryota; kingdom Metazoa; phylum Chordata; class Amphibia; order Anura; family Aromobatidae; genus Anomaloglossus; species Anomaloglossus baeobatrachus. The sequence goes on along the minus strand of NC_134353.1, from coordinate 930,656,060 downwards.
TCGCCCATCCCTTTAAGGAGAGTCTGTAAGTTGGAAAATGTTAACCAAGAGTTTGAGATGGTAAAACCAAAGTCATCTGCTAGTTGTTCATCAAAGCCATCTGACATTGTTTGTCAAAGTTGTCAGCATATTGCTATATTCTGTTTGGAATGTTGGGCTAAGAGCTGAAATAGCTATGAGAACCTTCTTACTGTTTCTTTAAGGTCAAAGTTCAGCAAGCTTCAAAGGATTATAAATAAGTTGAAGTAGGTTTTGTTACAAGTCTCTAGTGCGCAAGTACACTTTTTTCGCGGGTAAAACGTACCACGTGACATGATGTAATGCTCAACTAAATTAGGATAGTTAGTTTTTGTGTTACCATGTAAAGAGATAAGGGCAATCAGGAGGAGGGGTTTGGGTTATAAAAGAAGCCCACACTTCAAAGGTTGAGGAGAAGGAGGGAGAAGGAGGGAGGAGAAAGACGGACTCATCCGACCAGACATCTACAGATCATCCCGAGACGGCTTACACACTACAGCGATGTAAGATAAATGAACTGTTATTTTTTCTATCTGTCTATCCATCTATTAACTCAAGCCAAGACAGTTATTTTTCTCTAATGACTGTAACCCTCCAAGTCTTATCTGAATAAATCCATAATATGTTTTTGACCTATCTTCGCTCCAATCATTTATATACTGGCTATGCAGTTGTCGCCCTAAACCCATTATTTAACATTTGGCGAGCACCAGCCTGAATGATTGTGAAACACAGCTGTTTTCTGTGCGAGGTGATTTTTTTCACGCTGCCTATTCACAGCGATTAGGACTCTTTTTTTCTCTCACGTCATTCCCTGCCCTTTGTCCAAGAAGGGGGGTCTGTGAGTTTGGGAGTAATCTCTCTGCCCAAGCTGCAGGCAAAAGACGATACACTGTGTCCACATCAGAACCTAAGAGAGGTTTAACGTGACAAAGCTGCACGGAGGTCGTATGTGTCAAGCCTTGACGGTTGGAGCCATCTCAGGACCATCCATCCAAAAGACGGTTGGAGCCATCTCAGGACCATCCATCCATAAGACGGTTGGAGCCATCTCAGGACCATCCATCCATAAGACGGTTGAAGCCATTCAAGGACAAGCATCACATATTGGTGAGAAATGGATTTTATTCATGATTATTTTAGTAACTGTCATGTAGAGTATTCATTTGATCATACACATAGTGACGCACAGTTATGGTCAAATCTGTACCGGCAATGTGAACTTGAGAATACTAAGTTAGATAAGAAGTTTTTTACTGTAAATCGGTTACAGAAAAAGATACAGAATGTATTGGGTATGGTATACACTTACAACTCCATGGTGGGTGGGGCACAGCCATATGCACACACTATCTGCATGGTGACTGACACACCCATTATCGGAAATATGGCTTGCGAGATATGAACCATTTTTTACTGGAGTCGTTCTGTCTGGCTAGTTCCAGAGCCTTATAATGAGATACAACTCTTGTTACAGGGTGACGGCAGGGAGTCATCCTGTGTCCTTTGTTCCCACATCACCTAATTTCCATATCACAGGAGATGGCCATGGGATGGGTTGCTAAACAAGTTGTGTGAAGGAAAGGGGGGGTGACACCAGGAGAGGGCTTCCTGACATAACTTGAATATCATGATTTATCGTCATATCTCCGGATTTACCTCACAGTCAGTACCAATCCGGTTACTATATACTCTGATGCCGACCGTTCTCCAAAACTAAGCCTGGCTCCTTTCTCCAATACCCTGCGACCGGGTCTCCGACTCCTCCGGTCCCAGACCACCGTCTGCGACCTAGCCAAGGTCTCCCAGGGAGCTCCAACTCTCCTTCTCCTCCCGCTTCTAGCCCCTCACTTTCCAAGGGCTACTGTGTCGCCCTGGGCAAGCCAGGGGACACAGGTCACACACCACCACACCCCACACCCCAGGTAGGCACACCTAAGCTGAACCAAAAATCCTTGTTGCCTTCCTCCAGGAGTCTGATGATGCACACCAGGGGGTGGGCCAGGCGGTTGGCTCCGCCCACCAAGGAGCTCACAACTCTGGAGGCAGGAAGTACCAGGCAGAAAGCCCGGGGAGGGCTAGGGTAAACAACCAAGAAGTGAAAGTGGAGGAAAGAAGAGTAGTAAAGGAGGAAAGCAAGAAGTGGTGACAGAGCAGAGAGTGTGCAAGCCTGAGAGCCCAGCTTTGTGTAGGGCCAGAACAGCAAGGTCAGCGACGGCGGTGACTGTCCGGAGGGGGACCGTTTGGAAGTTCCTGGAAGGACCCCGTTGGCTGTGTGCCCGGTGGTCTGGAGCAGTGTTCCGAAAGACAGTCAGCACCAGGGCAGGGGCCTCTCGGACCCCAGCAAGGCTAGGAGTCGCCAAATTTGCCGAATCCGTCAGTGAAGGGGACGTAGATTCCCCCAACAACCAAGTCCCGATAGAAGGCAACAGTCCAACCTGTACAACAGAGGCACCGCCACCGCCAGGGCACCAGTCTCTGAGGGCCAGCGCCTGCGGGCAAAGTGTAGTGCTCCTCCGGCCCAGCTTGAAGCCGGGGAGCGGGTTACCGGTGGGGACCCATCGCAACCATCCGTACATACAGGTGCAAGGAAGAGGGACATCACCGTCACCTACCGGGGAAGCAAAGCAGCCGTCTGTGGGACCGTCCTACCAGCCGTTTGGTTTACCGTACAAACTGTGTCCAAGTCTCAGGCTGAGTGAGTACCATAGTGCCGCAAGGCACAGCGCTGCCCCCGCGTCCCTGCGCCCACCAGGCCCTGCACCTCACAAGCCATCACCGGGCCCCGGGATCACCAACCCCTACCCACGGAGGGGCAACACAACACCTGGCTGCTCCCCATCACCATCCCCGGGATCCCCGCATTGAGCAGCGGTGGTGCTACACATCACCACAACCGTGGGTGGCGTCACGGACATTATCCCAACACCCCAAACAACCCCCCTTTCACTCACGGGCGAGGAGTGCCGCTCGAGAAACCCCGGGATCCGGCCCACCGCTCGAGCCACCACTGAGCAGCTGCCGGACCCGAGCAGAAGGGGTGAGCGCGGTGTGCTGACACCCTCCTCCCCGCCCGCGACAACTTGGCGTCACGAACAGGATCTTACCGCTCTGCCGTCTGGTAGAGGTGCGCCTTGTTACCGCCGGAGGTATCCGGCAGAAAAATTTCAGAAGCCGCCATCTTTGGCGCGAAAAGTTCCCGCTCGAGCGTCTTCTCGAGCAGTAGAGGCGCGAAGGCCAAAACCCCGCCCCGAGAGAGGAGGGGCCGGAAAGAGCTAAGGGGGACGGAAACAAGATGTCTGCGCCCGACGGAGCCGCTGGAGGAGCGGTGGTCGCAGCCGCAGCGGCACCCGCGGATGGGAATGGGCCTGCCCAGGTCCCGGCCGTACCGGCGGGAGGTGCCGCGGCCCCCGCGCTTGCTCAGGTCATGCCGTTTTCCTTGCCCTATGCGCCCGGAGCTGCCTGGCTACCGCAGTATGACGGGAAACCGGATGCCTTACAGGCCTTCCGGAAAAAGCTTAACCCGTTGCTAGAGCTGTACCCCCTGACTGATAAGCAACGTGCAGCGATAGTGCTAGGCCAGTTAACCGGTGCGGCGGAGCAGGAAGCGGAGACCTGGGCCGAGGGGGACCGGCTCTCTGTAGCCACCATCTTCGAGAAGCTACAGACTGCCTTCGAGACCCGGACTGAAGCTGAGCTGAGGATGCAGTTTTACCAGTGCCGGCAACGAGCTGGGGATAGCATTCGGGACTATGCTCTACGTCTGCAGACCGCCCTCCGCACGCTGAAGCGGGTGAACTCTATTAATGAGGCGGATAGCAACAAGATGTTAGTGGAGCAATTTGCGCAGGGGATGAGGTCCCCTGAGGATCGTAAACAACTCCGGCTGTGGGCCCTGGAACACCCTGATGTGGACTTTGCTGTGTTAAAGGAGCGGGCTATCAAAGCACTACAGCCCCCAGCTGCTGAAGCTCTGGAACCCGTCCCGTGGCCCGTTGAGACAGCTCCCGTTGTGGCGGCCCCAGCCAAACCAACCTCCTTAATACCTGCAGCCTCGAGCAGCACAGTGGAAGAACTGGCAGCCCAGATCCTTGCTGCGCTACAACCTCTGACCAGATCCCAGCCTCCAGCACAGATACAGCTTGCTGACAGTCCCGAAGATGTTCCCTGGATGCAGCGGAGAAGCGCTAACAACCCGCGGAGCAGACCTCCAATCTGCTACAAGTGCCGTAAGCCGGGCCATTATTACCGACAGTGCCCGTTAAACGAGCAACCCCTGGGGCCCCGGGCCAATCCTCAGGAGTAGAACACCGTGGCCCCCCGGACTGGCGAGACCGATATGTCGGGGCCCGCCCCATCATCCCCGTGGCTGTGGACGGCATACCAGTGATGGCTCTCTTGGACACTGGATCACAGGTAACTACCATACCGTACACGTTGTATCAGCGATATTGGGCCACAGACGAGCTGGCGCCTCCAGACAATAGTATAAATTTGATTGCCGCTAATGGACTTCCATTGACCCAGGTGGGGTATAAACAGGTGGCTATGACAGTGGGGCAGGCTGAACTGCAACACCAGGGTATGATTGTGATCATGAATGAGCCTAGTGATCATAACCCGAAAATAGTGCTGGGAACCAATGTGATGGAACACTGCATGGCTGATGTGTTGAACCTATTGCAACAGCTAGCCGCCACGGCGGCGGGGAGCCGGCAGAGGGCTGTGCAGCGTGAGATCCGCGCCCTGATGTACCGCCAGCATGTAAGCTCAACCGGAGGGGAGATTGGTGGAGTGCGAGTGATGGATGTTGCTCCATTGACTGTGCCCCCTAGGAGTGAGATGATGATCTGGTGTAGGGCAGCAGTAGGGCCTCAGGGGCGTGACTACCCTGCGATGATGGAGCCCATGCCTTCCGAGCACTGGCCCACTGTAGTAGCCGCCCGAGGGGTGGTGGATGTGAAGAAAGGGAGAGTGCCTGTGAGAGTGTTGAACTGTGGGGAGGAAGAAGTCAGGCTCCCCCGGTATGCCACCATTGCCAAGCTGCTCACCCTGGACCCTCACACTATCCAGGAAGCCAGTCCATCCACACTCCCACCTACCACCAGCACTTCCCCACACCAGGGGGACACCAAGGAGTGGCACCAACAGCTACATGTGGGCACTGATGATACCCCTACACATCACAGGGCAGGGGTACACAGGGTGGTGCAGGAGTACGAACAGGTTTTCAGTAAGCACCCCCTAGACTTTGGGCAGATCAAGGGGGTCCAACACCACATTCCCACGGGTGAACATCCCCCTATCAAAGAGAGGTATAGACCTATTCCCCCTGCACATTACCAGTGTGCCAAAGATATGTTGAAGAATATGCAGGAGGCAGGGGTTATTCGGGACAGTTGTAGTCCCTGGGCCGCTCCGTTGGTACTGGTCAAGAAGAAGGATGGTACCATGCGGATGTGTGTGGACTACCGGAAGATCAACCAGATAACCCATAAAGATGCCTATCTATTGCCTCGTATTGAAGAATCTTTGGCTGCACTAAGAACTGCAAACTACTTCTCGACCCTTGACCTCACCAGCGGATACTGGCAAGTGGCCGTGGCCCCAGAGGACCGGGAGAAGACCGCCTTCACCACCCCGATGGGGCTCTGCGAATTCAATAGCATGCCGTTTGGGCTGTGCAATGCCCCCGGGACCTTCCAACGGCTGATGGAGTGCTGTCTGGGACATTTAAACTTCGAGACCGTCCTGCTGTATTTGGATGATGTGATTGTTTATTCCCAGACGTATGAAGCCCATCTGGAACACCTGGCCGAGGTGTTCGCGTCCCTTGCCAAGTACGGGATGAAGTTGAAGCCCTCAAAATGCCATCTGCTGAAACCCAGGGTGCAATATCTAGGGCACGTGGTGAGTGCGGATGGTGTCGCCCCCGACCCTGAGAAGATCACTTCCATCCAAAGCTGGCCGAGGCCCACTACAGTGAGAGAAGTAAGGCAGTTTCTGGGTCTGGTGGGGTACTATCGGCGATTTATAAAGGGGTGCACGAAGATGGCCGCCCCCATGCAAGATCTCCTCGTGGGACAGACCAAAGGTGGTAAACCCGTCGGAGCCCCACTGTCGTGGGAGGACAAGCATGAGGAGTCCTTTTGCCAGCTGAAAACGGCCCTGACCGGAGAAGAGGTCCTGGCGTACCCTGACTACGGGCGCCCATTCATCCTCCACACGGACGCCAGTAACGTGGGGCTAGGAGCGGTCCTCTCCCAGGTCCAGGATGGAAAGGAGAAGGTGATTGCCTACGCCAGCCGAAAACTCCGGCCGACCGAAAGGAACCCTGAGAACTATAGCTCTTTCAAGCTCGAGCTACTGGCGTTGGTGTGGGCTATCACGGAGCGGTTCTGGCACTATTTGGCGGCAGCAAAGTTCACCGCATTCACGGACAACAATCCGCTGACTCACCTGAACACGGCCAAGTTGGGCGCGCTGGAGCAGCGGTGGGTAGCCCGGTTAGCCAACTATGATTTCACCATAAAGTACCGAGCTGGTCGTGTCAACATCAATGCAGATGCACTCTCCCGGATGCCCCATTTGTCAGAAGAGGGGTGTGAGGATGACGACCTCGAGGAGATTGAGTTGCCTGCGTTTCACCAGCCGCCTACTGAGAGGGTACAAGTATGTCAGCAAAGGGTGGATCTGGACCCGCGGCCCAGTCAAGAGTGGCAGAACGCCCAGGACCAAGCGCCGGCTGTCCGCCTTGTCAAGACTCTGGTGGAACAGGGTGCCATGGGAATGGACCCTAGCGCTCCAGCCGAAGCTCAACGCTTGTGGAAAGAATGAAAACGGCTCTACCTACACCAAGGAAGGCTGTGCCGTGAGCTGATCAACCCAAAAACCCATGAGAAAATATGCCAGTTGATCGTCCCTCAAGCTGAGGTCGCTACTGTCCTGCGGGCATACCATGATGGTGCTGGCCACTTCGGGTGGAAAAAGCTGGAGATGCTGTTGAGGGAGCGGTTCTATTGGAGTGGGATGCGGGAATCGGTGGAAGCCTGGTGCCGAGAGTGCGGTCCTTGTACACTGAGGAGAAAGGACGAGACTAGCCAGAGGGCACCATTACATCCCATCGTTACCCATCAGCCGCTGGAGCTGGTCGCCCTGGACCATGTCAAGCTCACCCCTAGCCGAAGTGGGTACACCTATGCATTGACCATGGTAGACCACTATTCAAGATTTATGGTGGTCGTCCCTGTTAAGGACCTAACTGGTCGAACCGCTGCTCGAGCGTTCCAGGCTTATTTCTGCCGACCCCACGGGTACCCCGAGAAGGTGCTGACAGACCAAGGCCCGGCTTTTGAAGCAGAAGTGTTTCACGAATTCTGCCAGTTGTACGGCTGCAAGAAGATTCGGACCACCCCGTACCACGCCCAAACCAACGGCATGTGCGAGAAAATGAACCACTTGGTCCTGGGACTCCTCAAGACGCTGCCGCTGGAAGAACGGAACATGTGGCCGGAAAAGTTGCCCGACTTGGTCGACATGTACAATAATATCCCGTCCAGCTCGACGAAGTGCACCCCAGCATATCTGATGAGGGCTCGGCCTGGCCGCCTGCCGGTGGATCTGGAGATGGGGTTGGAGGCCCCGGAAGCACTCCCTTCAACGGCAGAGTGGGAAAGTCGGAGGAGGGCACAGTACCGGCAAATCCAGGAGTATGTGGAGAAAAACCTCAGTCGAAGTCGAGAACAGCAAGAGCACCGGTTCAATCAGAAGGCGCCCGCAGGTCCTTTCCAGCCAGGAGATGTGGTACTGAAACGAAAGAGAAAAGCCCACAAGCTGGATGATCAGTGGGAGCAAGTCCCTTACGTCATACAACCCACAGAATGGGGAGATGGGAAGACCTACCAGATCAGTCGTGACCAAGGGAGCACCCTGGCCACAGTTTCCCGGGACCATCTAAAAAAATGCCCCCCAGCGTTGAAGGCAGAGGCTGAAGTACCGGTTCCTCCACCAGTGGAGAAGGCAGCAGAGGTAATCCACACTGTAATGGGTGACTTCCCAGCAAACTGGCCTACACAGAACGGCGCGGTGATCCTTCCAGTGATACTGTTCCCACAACCCGTGGATGAAGAGGTAGTGGAAGCGGTTAACCGTGAGCCAGAACCAATGCCAGTGCCCAGGGATGAACCTGCACCCAGCTCCCCTGCACCTCCGCCTGCTCCACACTATAGCAGGGAGGAGGAACCGATTGTTCCCTCTACCCCACTATCTAGCACCACTGACACCGGGCTCCGAAGGTCCACCCGTTCCAACCTAGGTAGACCCCCACTTAGGTACAGGGAGACCGTTCTATGAGTAAAAGGGGTCCGCAAATGTAAGAGAGTGTTGTTGCTTGTTTGAAAAAGTTTGAAAGTTTGCCAAAGTTGAAAGATGATGAAAAATGATTATCCGAGTTTTCACCTGATTCACCGTGTGATTTGCAACCGGCTGGAGCCGGCACCGTTGTCCCCGTGGGGACCGTTTAAAGTTTAAAAAAAATGCATGGGAACTATCCATGGACAAGCCCGTGAACTCTGCAGGGCAACCACAAACGTTAGTGGCTTGTAAATATGTTGGGTACCGTTACCGTTTCCGCAGGCCGCCTCCGGAGAGGCAGGTTGGAGGGAGGGCCCTGAGCAGAGCAGGCCAGGGCCCAGCCACCAAAGGAACCGGTGGCTACCCTCTGGAGGGAAGGACAGATCCCGCTCGGGTACCGTGTGCTGGACTGTGGGTCAAGGGGTGCTGCCTGGGTTTTAGGGGCAGCATCAGGGCCAGGTTACTTGGGTGGGAGAGAGCGGAAACTGTGACCGTATACCGTTGAAACGTTAAAAGTAAAATGTGCCTCCCGTCTTGGGAAGAAGTTATTAAAAATGTCATTTATTGTTTGTTTAACCCTGTTATCCCTTTTACAGAAAAATAAAACCGGTGTAGGACGGCAGCCCGCGGACGGTCTGCGTTTTGCTAAGGGGGAATGTGTCGCCCTGGGCAAGCCAGGGGACACAGGTCACACACCACCACACCCCACACCCCAGGTAGGCACACCTAAGCTGAACCAAAAATCCTTGTTGCCTTCCTCCAGGAGTCTGATGATGCACACCAGGGGGTGGGCCAGGCGGTTGGTTCCGCCCACCAAGGAGCTCACAACTCTGGAGGCAGGAAGTACCAGGCAGAAAGCCCGGGGAGGGCTAGGGTAAACAACCAAGAAGTGAAAGTGGAGGAAAGAAGAGTAGTAAAGGAGGAAAGCAAGAAGTGGTGACAGAGCAGAGAGTGTGCAAGCCTGAGAGCCCAGCTTTGTGTAGGGCCAGAACAGCAAGGTCAGCGACGGCGGTGACTGTCCGGAGGGGGACCGTTTGGAAGTTCCTGGAAGGACCCCGTTGGCTGTGTGCCCGGTGGTCTGGTGGTCTGGAGCAGTGTTCCGAAAGACAGTCAGCACCAGGGCAGGGGCCTCTCGGACCCCGGCAAGGCTAGGAGTCGCCAAATTTGCCGAATCCGTCAGTGAAGGGGACGTAGATTCCCCCAACAACCAAGTCCCGATAGAAGGCAACAGTCCAATTTGTACAACAGAGGCACCGCCACCGCCAGGGCACCAGTCTCTGAGGGCCAGCACCTGCGGGCAAAGTGTAGTGCTCCTCCGGCCCAGCTTGAAGCCGGGGAGCGGGTTACCGGTGGGGACCCATCGCAACCATCCGTACATACAGGTGCAAGGAAGAGGGACATCACCGTCACCTACCGGGGAAGCAAAGCAGCCGTCTGTGGGACCGTCCTACCAGCCGTTTGGTTTACCGTACAAACTGTGTCCAAGTCTCAGGCTGAGTGAGTACCATAGTGCCGCAAGAACCATGGAGGGTGGGTTCTGCACTATAAGGGCAGGAGTGCAGTTTCCTGTGACACCCTGACTAGTCCAGGGCGTTACACAGACACAGAGGGGAGCATAGTGGTGTGTGTGTGGTAGGATTGGAGGTGGTACCTGCTGACTACTGCGCTTCTGTATCTTCAGCTGGCTCCCATTCACTTCCATGGGCCTCACACTCCATACGCTCAATAAGCAGACAAACACCAGGCAAAACAAACGATTTTACTGAGCAAGTGCTTTACATTTACTTTCCATTTTCTTCGGACAGAGACGTCATCATGATCATCATTCTTCATATACAATTGTTTCTGCAACCGGCTCCATTCTACAGGGACGGCCATAATGGGGCGACTTATCCTCCCGCTTCGAACCCACTCCCCCAGCGTGATGGTGATTTGTTCAGCTCGGCTCACAGATGGATGGACACACTTGTCCTCCCGCTGCAACTGCTTTCCTGCAGGTACTGGCAGATGCTAGCGTAAGGTAGAGGCGCCCCAACTTCTCCTTTTATGTCTCCATGACACACTGGACTTACACTCCACTGCAGATGAGCCCCCTTGAAATATCTTTGCTGCTTTCTTCTCCTTTTCCTTTCTGTCCTGTCTCTGTCCTGCTTCAGCCACCTCCACCCTGTTCACTCCACTCTGCTCTTCTGACCCTTCCGCTCCTTTCTTTCTTGTGTTCTGCACACTACAACAGCATCTCCCTATCTGCCTTGTAACAGGAGGTTCCTTCTCCTATGTCTTCTCCTGTGCTGGGGACCCTCCTCCCCTCACTTAGCTCCTGTCACTCCCTCAACATTCCCTCACCTTAAAGGCCCTAGTGACACCTAGTGGCAGAGCCGGATATGTTACACAGGAAAACTCATGTGTCGCGGGTGGGGGGTGCGCTGCTCGACCGTGCTTGCGGCTCGGGTCCGGCTGCTACTGCTGCTCGGTGGCTCGAACGGGGGGGCTGGATCCGGGGACTCAAGCGGCGCTCCTCGCCCGTGAGTGAAAGGGGTGGTTTGGTTTGGGGATGTAGTCCGTGACGCCACCCACGGTTTATGGTGATAATGGGACACCACCGCTGCTCTGGATGGGGATCCCGGGAGCGATGACAGGGAGCAGCTGAGATGTTTCTCTCCACTCCGTGGGTAGGGGGGTTTGGTGGTCCCGGTGATGGCGACTGGGAGGTGGATTGCGGGGCTTGGCGAGGTGCAGGGTCGCGGGGGCCAGCGCAGTGCCAGACGGCACGGTGGTACTCACTCAGCCAGTAATGTACACGGAGTCTCTGGTAAAACAAACGGCTGGATGGACGGGTCCCGCAGCCGGCTGCTGTAGTTTCTCCCCTGACTCCAGGCTAATAGTGTGCGTCCTTTCCTGCACTTTCTTTGTATGCTCCTCCTGTGCTCTGGTTTCCAGTCGGCTCCCCGGTTCGGTACCGGATGGGCTACCACCCTGTCCCGGCTACCTACGGTTCCACCAGGACTGTCTTCCCGGCCCCTGCAGACGGCCAATACCGCCTGCCTGACTGACTTCAAGAGGGTCCTAGGCTCCAACCTAGTCCCCTGACTGTTTCTGCCACTCTGCACACCTCCTCTCCCTTCCTCTTCCTGGACTTGTCTGCGTTGTTTCCTGCCTCAGATCAGCTAGACCCCTCGGTGGGCATGTCCATCTGCCTGACTCCGCCCACCTGGTGTGTCTGTCTGAACCCGAGGGAGGAAATCAGGTCTCACTGGAGATGACTGCTGTGACCTGCTGGGGGTGGGGGGGTGTGTGTTGTTACCTGTGGCCCCTGGCTAGTCCAAGGCGCCACACATGCATCAAATACAATGCAGCAAAACATATCAGAACAATACAGTTAAGATTAACAGTTGCAGTACTCTTGGTCACCACATCACCCTGGGGGCGGTAGGGTACTGGTCACCCTATTACATTACATTACTTATCCTGCACTGATCCTCAGTTATCTTCAGTATTGTCTCACCCTCCGCACTATTACATCCAGTTTTATGCACTCCTCATGTTGGGATGGAAGGATTCTGCCAGTTAAACATCCAGATCTGCTTTTCTGTGCGAGGCTGCTCACAAAAGTTATTATTTGAAGACCTGCTCTTCATAGAATGTTGTTGACAGCCACGAGCCACACATGGCAGGCCTGGGAGCCGCAGGTTGGAGTCCCCTGGTCTACAGGAATAGTGAGAAGCGCAGGGAGCTTTCATGCGGCCTCTTATTCTCAGCAGTGATGGGGATCGGGAATTTGAGCCTCCACCAGTTAAGCCCCCGTCACATTTAACGACTTACCAGCGATCCCAAAAACGATGTGACCTGATAAGGATCGCTGGTAAGTCGCTGGGAGGTCGCTGGTGAGATGTCACACAGTCAGATCTTACCAACGACACAGTAACGATCAGCGACCTGTATAACGATCTCGGCGGGCGTTGGGACTGTGTTAGGAGGTCGTTGGTAGGCGTCAAACACAGCGATGCGTCCTGCCCAGCAGGACGTCGCCTTTGAAGAATATGGTCCCAACCATTCAGCAATGACTAGCGATCTCACAGCAGGGGTCTGATCGCTGGTAGGTGTCACACATAACGAGATCGCTGCTACGTCACAGAAATAGTAACGCAGTAACGATCCCATTAACGATCTCGTTGTGTGTGACGGGGCCTTTACACTTCTATGGATGATCTACCAGACAGGTAATGTTCACCATGAAGACAAGCTCTGCCCATATGTTACTGTGTAATATGGATGTCCTGCAGTAGTCCTCCACTTGAGACCTCCTAATGCTGGAAAGACATTGATAAGTGGTTTCTGGCCATTTCTGCCTGTGATAATGTGCCACCCCTTCAGCGGTCGAACCGCTCGGATCCGGGGGGTGGTTATTCGTGGCTTGAGAGTCTCCGGACCCGGGGGCTAGGGGCCACACTCAAATGGACAGGGGGAGTATTTACAGTGGAGATATAGTTTTTGACGCTGTAAAATAGTGAGTTTATGGAGATTGATTCATAGACTGGAGTACATATATTCATAAATATATGTATATTTCGCCCATCCCTTTAAGGAGAGTCTGTAAGTTGGAAAATGTTAACCAAGAGTTTGAGATGGTAAAACCAAAGTCATCTGCTAGTTGTTCATCAAAGCCATCTGACATTGTTTGTCAAAGTTGTCAGCATATTGCTATATTCTGTTTGGAATGTTGGGCTAAGAGCTGAAATAGCTATGAGAACCTTCTTACTGTTTCTTTAAGGTCAAAGTTCAGCAAGCTTCAAAGGATTATAAATAAGTTGAAGTAGGTTTTGTTACAAGTCTCTAGTGCGCAAGTACACTTTTTTCGCGGGTAAAACGTACCACGTGACATGATGTAATGCTCAACTAAATTAGGATAGTTAGTTTTTGTGTTACCATGTAAAGAGATAAGGGCAATCAGGAGGAGGGGTTTGGGTTATAAAAGAAGCCCACACTTCAAAGGTTGAGGAGAAGGAGGGAGAAGGAGGGAGGAGAAAGACGGACTCATCCGACCAGACATCTACAGATCATCCCGAGACGGCTTACACACTACAGCGATGTAAGATAAATGAACTGTTATTTTTTCTATCTGTCTATCCATCTATTAACTCAAGCCAAGACAGTTATTTTTCTCTAATGACTGTAACCCTCCAAGTCTTATCTGAATAAATCCATAATATGTTTTTGACCTATCTTCGCTCCAATCATTTATATACTGGCTATGCAGTTGTCGCCCTAAACCCATTATTTAACATTTGGCGAGCACCAGCCTGAATGATTGTGAAACACAGCTGTTTTCTGTGCGAGGTGATTTTTTTCACGCTGCCTATTCACAGCGATTAGGACTCTTTTTTTCTCTCACGTCATTCCCTGCCCTTTGTCCAAGAAGGGGGGTCTGTGAGTTTGGGAGTAATCTCTCTGCCCAAGCTGCAGGCAAAAGACGATACACTGTGTCCACATCAGAACCTAAGAGAGGTTTAACGTGACAAAGCTGCACGGAGGTCGTATGTGTCAAGCCTTGACGGTTGGAGCCATCTCAGGACCATCCATCCAAAAGACGGTTGGAGCCATCTCAGGACCATCCATCCATAAGACGGTTGGAGCCATCTCAGGACCATCCATCCATAAGACGGTTGAAGCCATTCAAGGACAAGCATCACATATTGGTGAGAAATGGATTTTATTCATGATTATTTTAGTAACTGTCATGTAGAGTATTCATTTGATCATACACATAGTGACGCACAGTTATGGTCAAATCTGTACCGGCAATGTGAACTTGAGAATACTAAGTTAGATAAGAAGTTTTTTACTGTAAATCGGTTACAGAAAAAGATACAGAATGTATTGGGTATGGTATACACTTACAACTCCATGGTGGGTGGGGCACAGCCATATGCACACACTATCTGCATGGTGACTGACACACCCATAACAACAGACACGCCCAATACAACAGACACACACGTCACAGAGGCAGAGACAACAGATTGTCCAAATTGTTCGATATTAGCAGAACATATCGAACATCTGGAGGATCAGTTGGAAACAAGAGCAGATTTAATATCAAAACTACGGAAAGATATTAAATATGTATCTGTTAATACGAGACAGAACAAGACAGATGCTTCCCAGTCACCTGCATCAGGTTTAGGTTCAGACGTACCGGACGGGCTGGATACGGCCGAGGACGGGACTCTGAATGAGGAGGAACTTCGGAAAAAGAAGTTACATGATAAGGCCGCCCGTCTTAACATTAAAATCCATGACCAATTAATGAAAATCATTAAAGACATACCCAAATATGATGATAAAATGGACGCCTTCCATAATGCGGACATTTTTGAGTCACATTCGGATAAATATAATCTAACAAATGAACAGAGAAACAAGATTTTCAGGGTATGGCTTCCCTCCCACATGGCAAAAAGGTTACAAGCAACACCTAGGACAGACGAACACAATGACCTGATCCATGACACAAAGGAAGATAGGCTGAGAAAGTTAATTCTCTTTACCACAGGAGAGGCTATCCCAACAGTCGAATTGTTAGAAAACCTTAAGACACACATACAGGAGGATCCATTTGTCTTTGTAGTCAAATTTGAACAGGCCTACAGAATGATAATGGAAATCGGATCTGATCAAGAACCGCCTTCCATGATCAAGGCCTTTGTTAAAAAGTTTAAATATTTGGACCCTGCTTCATTCGAAATAGCTTCTAGAATGGAAAGTCTACAAGAGGCCACATCATTTATTGATAGAATACGTAGACGAATGAAGCAAAATCAGGTAAAATCAAAAATAGCCATGATAGAAGGGAACACTGACACATTAGTATCCCAGGAAAAGCAGATCAAAAACAACAAAAGACCGGTGTTGAATTCTAAAAACAAGAATTCAGGGGGGGGTAACAGGAAAAGCACAATTCACTGCTTTTTTTGCGGCCAACCCGGACACCTGAAGTGGGAATGCAAGAAATTCCTGAGGGCGGGAGCTGAGGAAAGGCTGGGTAAGGAAAATGGACTGATGCCAAACACATCCAGTGCACCTCCCCCATCTTCAGCACCTCCACCTTCATACACGCCCACTCATACTGACAACAGAAATAACCAATCACCATATACGCCCACTCATACTGACAACAGAAATAACCAATCACCATATGCACCTCTGACCAGACAGATAAGGGAAATGACCATACAGGGATTGGATGGAAGGGGCAAGACACCTGCTGCTCTTCTCCCTTCTCCATCCTCCTGACTCGCAAAGCCGGTCCCCAGGCTCCATCCACTGGAATTCGTCACTCGAGTTTCAATGGATAGCTGTGGTCGACCATTTTTAAAGGTAAATCTTGAAGGTCAGGAAGTAACATTTCTCCTTGATACAGGTGCGCAATTGAGTGTCACAAATGTTGATTTACATTTAAAGCCAGATTCCCCTGTATGCACAATTGTTGGTTTCAGTGGTAAAAATGGAACAAATGTGACTTTAGCGCAGTATGTTTCTTTGGAAATACCTGGTTTTTTGAAAACGAAAATGGATATTTGGTGTTGTCAGGATACTGAGAATATAATTGGCACTGATTTTATGGAAAAGCATGGCTGGATTATTGATTTGGGTAACAAAACAGTTTGGAAAGCTTCTAACGGTTGTAAGGCGGTAGTTATTGATCCAGATGAATATAGTCATGTCGGGACCATTTGTTTGACCGATGTAGTGTCAGCAGATCATTTGTGGCCTGAAACTGGTGGTGATGAAGTATTGACTGAGTTAGTACAGCGGTTTCCTTCTTTATGGGCTCAGTACAGGAATGAGGTTGGAACAATGAAGGATGTAGTTGTCAAAATTGAAGGCCGAGACCCACCTCCACAGCGTCAGTATAAGTTGCCTCCGGAGTCAGTTGCTCCGATGTCGAAGATTATACAGGAATTGTTGGCTCAAGGTGTCATACGTAAGGCAAATTCTGTTTGTAACAATCCATTGTGGTGTGTTCTGAAAAGCGATGGTAGCTATAGGATGTTGTTGGACTTAAGGATGTTCAATAAGTGTACTCCCAATGTAGCACCGATTGTAGCTGATACACATGACATGATGTCGAGATTGGATGCTAAGGCAAGGTATTTCTCAGTATTGGATATCAGTAATGTTTTTTTCAGTATACCGATTGAGCAAAGTTGCCAATATAAGCTTGCATTCAACCACCTCGATCAGCAATTTGTATGCTGTCGTCTTCCTCAGGGGGCAAGTATGTCGCCAAGCATTTTTCATCAGGCGCTAGCGAACGTTTTGTCGAAATTTTCTCGTCCGGAATGTTTATTGCAATATGTGGACGATATCTTGTTGAGTACGGAGGACAAGGAGATGCACGTGATCTTGCTTGCAGAATTGTTTGAGCTGCTGCATGATGCAGGTTTAAAACTGAATACCAAAAAGGTCAAGCTGATGCAGACTGAGGTCAGGTTTTTAGGAGTTCTGCTAAGTCCAGGTACACGGCGACCCCTACAGGACAGAATAGAGGCAATTGCATCTCTTCCAATTCCAACATCACACAAGGCACTAAGACATTTTTTAGGGCTTGTAAATTACTCAAGGGATTTCATTGAAAATTTTGCTGACAAAGCCAGACCTTTGTATGATCTTTTAAAAGGTGACAATGATGATTATTTTGGTCCCTGGAGTGTTGAACAGGAAAAAGTCTTCACACAATTGAAACATGATCTACAACACGCACCTGCGTTAAGTATGGTGGAAAGGAACGCACCTTTTGCGCTTCAAGCACACACTTCAGAGACAAGTATCTCTGTGGTTTTGCTGCAGCTGCAAGGGGGGGAATGGAGAATCTTGGGGTACTTCTCTAAGCTTCTCTCACCTGTTGAGAGGGGGTTTGAGGTGTGCGCAAGACACCTGGTGGGAGTGTATTTTGCGATAAAAATCACTCAACACATCATCGGGTTCCATAAGGTTATTCTCCAAACGCCACATTCCACACTGAAACTTCTCTTTGAGAAAAACATCCCAGGTGTGTCAAATCAGAGATTTGCCCATTGGTTGCTCTCATTGTCTCCAAATCAAATTGAGGTAGATTACAAGGCCAAGTATGTTCTTCCTCAATTGATGCAGTATGAAGGACAAACCCATGATTGCATAGAAACGTTCCATGAACCAAGTCCATCTCTCTTCAGACGACAGTCGGAAGACGCAGATGAACCTGTGTTTGTAGACGGTTCTAGATTTTTTCTGGAAGGACACTATCACACAGGATATGGAATTTTCTATTCCAAGCGAGGACAAGTGGTAAAACACAAGTTACCAAGTCATTTCTCAGCTCAAAGGGCAGAGATAGAAGTGGTAAGAATGGTCCTACAGCTGAATGAAGCTGATGATCAAACTCCAATGGTAATCTACAGTGATAGCTCCTATGTTGTCAGATCCCTAACCGATTACCTGCCTGTTTGGGAAAGGAGAGGCTATGTGGACTCGTCCAACAAAGCCTTGTTGCACCGCGAAACTCTAGAATCAATTTTTGAGATGGCATCTAGGGCCCCAAATAGATTTGCTATAGTTAAAGTCGCTGCACATCAAAGATCTGATGATGAGTTATCTGTAGGAAATGCAACCGCAGATGCTCTAGCCAAAGAAGCTGCCCTGACAGGAGAGGAAGTGTTTGACTCTGAACCTTCTGAGATTTCAGCGGTTCAAAGAACAGACACGTACATACCTTCATTTGCAGAAGAACAGAGAAAAGATCCTTCTCTTGTTATTTTTCTGGATGATCCAAAGCCTCCTTTCATCTGTGAAAATGGGGTTTTGTGTCACAGTTCAAATGAAGAATTGCGTCCAGTTGTACCAAAACATCTACAGGTAGCATTCACTCGATACAACCATGAGAGTTTAGGTCACTTGGGACAACAGAAATTGTTAGTCATTCTCAAGGAGAAATTTTATTGGGAAAAAATGGACGAAACAGTTCAAAGTGTTGTACTATCATGTCTCATTTGTGCCCAAATAAATCCAAGACCTAAAGGACAGAAGCCACCACTTCTACGGATCGCACCTGCAGATGGTCCATGGTCTACACTGCAGATAGACTATATTGGTCCTTTACCCTCAGGTAAACATGGTCTCAGGTATGCATTGATTGTGGTAGATGTGTTCTCAAAATGGGTAGAAATATTACCTGTTAGGAAAGATGATGCTTTGTCCACAGCAAGGGAATTGGTACAACATGTCTTTTGTACTTGGGGGATCCCAAGGATGATTACCTCCGATCGAGGTAGCCACTTCACAGGTAAAATCATGCAAACTGCTTGTGCTATTCTAGGGGCGCGACAGCAATTTCATGTCCCCTATCATCCACAATCTGCGGGAATTGTGGAAAGAATGAATAGGACAATCAAGTCCAGAATTGCAAAGATGCTTTTGGACAAAGGTAACACTTGGGTTGACAAGGTTCCTTTCATACTCATGAGTATAAGAGGTTCAATCTCTTCTACAACTCAATTCACTCCGTTTGAGTTGATGACGGGAAGAAAAATGCCATTGTGGTTCCCACATGAGCCATTTTTATCCACTCCACAAAAAGATGCTATCTCAAGGTCCCAATGGTTGAGATCGCTACAGGAGAACCTGAAAGCGATTCTGCCATATGCGGCATCGAGAATGCAGAAAATGGAGCCACCCTATGAGTCCAAATTCAAGAAAGGTGCTCTAGTGATGATCAAAACTTTTCGCAAGAGTGGTCCATGGGAGTGTAATTGGGAAGGTCCATTTGAAGTCCTTGAGACTATGGGACAAGTCATGATTCTTGTGCACCGAGTGTCAAATGTGGTAAAAAAGACCCGGAAAACACAAAAAGTGTGGGTTCACGTTGACCAGTGCAAAATATTTGTGACAAAATAATGATACTGCATTTCTTTCCAGGAAGAAATGGATTCCTATACGAACTGGAATAAAGAACCTAAAGACTGTGAAGGAAAGATGACATCAAGCCTTCTGGAGAAAGAACATCTTCCCAAGCTCAAGACAAGCTTCTACGTGATGGGATCTACGTTCCTGCTGCTTTGCTTTATTTTCGTCATTGTTTACATGTTACATCAAGGAACAATCGCCAATGATGTGAATGAACAGACTAGAGAGATTCAACATTCTCGAAGACCAAGAGGATCAGATACACGGAACTTACTGACAGAGAACATCACGGACGATTCTGTGGAGATAACAGGAAATATCTGCATGGGATATGGAACAAAATGTTGCATTGAATTACATTTCATACACGACACAGACATAATATTACATGCGATTGCAGGACCTAAAACTAGATTCACACAATTACAAGGAGAATATGTACACAATAATAAAACTGGTACATGGGAATGTTCTCCTACAGATGTACTATACTGGAACATAGAGATCAGAGGTGATGAACCTGCTGTATGGTCCGGTGATATTACAAATGACATGATTGCAAAGGGAAAGTTTGGAAGATCCAAAACAGAAATTTTGTTAAAAACTCAGGTTTTTGGGAAAATTCTGGATCCTTCTTTACTCTCCATCACAGAAGGAGATAAAGATTGGGTCAAAACATGGAATTTCCAGATAACACGGGAACCTGTGCAAGTTCAGGTATCTGTAGTGTTTACCGTTACTAACACTATAGTTCCGGAAATAAGGGTTTCACCACAGACAGTACATAACAAAGTAAATACATTACCCATAATGTTAAAATGTAACACAAGGTTGAAATTGCCTTCTGAGTCTTTGTTGACATGGACCAAAAATTCATCATTTTTGGGAAGTTTTTTAAACAGTCCAATTAATGTCATTCACAGAGGTCAGATTGGTAATATCAGGTGGATGGATGATACGTTCATTTTTTCCATAGAAAATCCATCTTCCAGGGACTCTGGAATTTACCAGTGTTGCGTTGAAACAAAGACACATTACAGACATTGTAAAGACGTTAGTGTGAATATTTGGTCAGCAGCAGATAGTGCATGCACAGACACGAGGTTCATGCCATCTACTCCTTTCCAAATTAATCAATTTCAGTCCAAGTCCTTATTAAGGGATGGAGAATTTATGACAATGGTGTGGACTTTCAATATGTCTCATTGGAAGATCTCTACCAGGTTTCCTCAGTGTCAATCACATCTCATAAACATGGAGATGGGGATAGAACAATGGTTTGGGAAAAGAACTACTCAGACTAGGAGTAAGAGAGGAGTGTTAGAAGGAATTCTGGGAGGAATTGGGACAGTGGGAAGTCTGACTAATGCCATGAATATACAGACACTTAAGTCAGATTTGGATAATATTGGTTTTATTGGAGGAAAAGGTGTAAAGGTTCAGAAGAGTCTGAATCAACTTCTTGAAAAGATGGTAATGAATACAGCTGCTGTACTAGGCTCTTCCGTGTCACATCTACAGGATGCTACATTAGCTCTCGTGGAAAGCACACACGAAACACAAGTAGCTAAAGCGTGCCTGGAGATACAGGTAGAGTACTCTTCTAATTTAAAGTTGATTGCACAAGCTTTACAGAGTGGAATTACTCCACTGGGAATACTGCGAAATTTACCTGTAGAGTATGATTTTGCATTGAATCATACGGATTTGTGGGTAAATAAGTGGTTAGGATGTGAACGAAACATTTGTGTTGGCACATCGCTAATCCCGGTGATTGGAAGAGAGGGGACTATTGTTCCTGTTACAGTTTTGGGTATACCTGTGAGCAACACACAACAAGTGTTCTATCAACTGCAGTACACAGATTTTGCATTTGATGGAGTGAACACTGAACAAGTAGACATTTCTTCATGTTTGCATTTTGTTTCTAAGGTGATGTGTTTACCTGGACAGGATAAGGTGATTTATCATTCATGTTTTCATAATCATTCTTCTTGTCATGCGAGAATAGAGACTGTACAGACAATACATGATCTGGTGACTCCAGTAAGTCCAACTAAGATATGTTTTCAGGTCATGTCTGAGGCAGAGAAGGTTTCTGTTATCTATTCTGCTTGTGTACATAAGGAAAACCTACCTATGGGTTTGTATTGTATAGAAGGAAATGTGAGATCTCTTTCAAAGAAGGAAGGAAGTTTTAATATCACTTCTATAGGAAAGAGAAACTTAACGGCATTTCCGATACAATTCAATTTATCACAGATAAATGATTTTCCTTGGGATATGTGGACAAGTGAAATAAAGAAAGACAAGGGTTTGTTAGATTTATTAACGAAACAGTTAAAGGAAGCAGAAATTATATTCAGACATGAACAAGGTGAATTAAGTGATATTGAACACGAATGGAATGGAATGTCAGGTAGAACTTGGTGGAAGAGTTTTAGTAAATCTGTACATTCCTGGTCTCAGTCATCTTTTCAGTCAGCGGTTGGGTAATGTTTTATTTAATCCCATCATAATCATATTTTTATTAGTTTTGATGTGTATTATATATCAAGTTTTTGTGATGTGTAGAATTCAGAAGATATATAGGAACATAAAAATAGAAATGAAAAAGGAAGATAACATTCTTAGAGGAATGTTAAATCGCAAGATGACTTTTTGACAGAAAGTTGCAGATTGGTTTATCAAGTCAAATATTGGTCTAGAATTTCCAACAAGAATGTATGTGATACGAATGATGACACGATTGAGTTAGGGTTTCCCGGGGTTCATCAAACTTCCATATAAGGGGGGACTGTAAAATAGTGAGTTTATGGAGATTTGATTCATAGACTGGATTACATGCATTCATATAATGTATGTATATTGCCCCATCCCTTTAAGGAGAGTCTGTAAGTTGGAAAATGTTAACCAAGAGTTTGAGATGGTAAAACCAAAGTCATCTGCTAGTTGTTCATCTAAGCCATCTGACATTGTTTGTCAAAGTTGTCAAAGAAGAGCTATATTCTGTTTGGAATGTTGGGCTAAGAGCTGAAATAGCTATGAGAAACGTCTTACTGTTACTCTAAGGTCAAAGTTCAGCGAGCTTCAAAGGTTTATAAATAAGTTGAAGTAGGTTTTGTTACAAGTCTCTAGTGCGCAGGTACACTTATTTCGCGGGTAAAACGTACCACGTGACATGATGTAATGCTCAACCTAAAATAAGGATAGTTAGTTTTTGTGTTACCATGTAAAGAGATAAGGGCAATCAGGAGGAGGGGTTTGGGCTATAAAAGAAGCCCACACTTCAAAGGTAGAGGAGAAGGAGGGAGGAGAAAGACGGACTCACCAACCCGACCAGACGATCTACAGACAGAGAGACGGCTTACTACATCACAGCTATGTAAGGCATATGAACTGTTATTTTTTCTATCTGTCTCCATCTATTAACTCAAGCCAAGACAGTTATTTTTCTCTAATGACTGTAACCCTCCAACTCTTATCTGAATAAATTCATAATATGTTTTTGACCTATCTTCGCTCCAATCATTATATACTGGCTATGCAGTTGTCGCCCTAAACCCATTATTTAACAGTGAGTACCACCGTGCCGTCTGGCACTGCGCTGCCCCCGCGACCCTGCACCTCGCCAAGCCCCGCAATCCACCTCCCAGTCGCCATCACCGGGCCCCGGGACCACCAAAATCCCCCTACCCACGGAGGGGAGAGAAACATCTCAGCTGCTCCCTGTCATCGCTCCCGGGATCCCTGTCCAGAGCAGCGGTGGTGTCCCAACCTCACCACAACCCGTGGGTGGCGTCACGGACCACATCCCCAACTTAAAACTATCCCCTTTCACTCACGGGCGAGGAGCGCCGCTCGAGTCCCCGGATCCGGCCCACCGCTCGAGCCACCGAGCAGCACGCAGCAGCAGCAGCGCCGGACCCGAGCGCGAGCGAGAGCGCAAGTGGCTGCGCCCTCCCCACCCGCGACAGATGCAGTAATAGGGGCACATATGATAGCAGTGGCTCAGTATTGGGGTATCAGGAGGATGAGGGGTTTGTGCAGGTCTGGAATAGATGGGGTCGGGGCTGGAAATGTGAGAAGTCAGATGAGTCTGTGTTGTAATTTCTGCAGACAAGCCCTGGCTGGAGAAGTCGTCATGTCGGGCTGGGCCGGAAAGAAAAGATGAGAAAAGTGAATGAGAAAGAACATTAGCTGTAAGTCACCACCTATAACTGTACTATAATCTCTCACATGTACTGCAGCACTGATATCCACCACTATATGGTCACCATATGGCGGTAATATCAGCGTTGGCCTTTGTGTAGATTTATTTTCAGTAACAGCGCGGTCATCTGCTGAGGTTCCTCTATACCCATTATTAAGGCGTGATACTATAGTTGTTACCAGGTTAGGGGTCCATTCAGATGTCGCCCCCACTGAGCTGAACCACTAGCTACACCACCGGATCCAGCACAACCTCTTAATCATAACCTAATCATTGGTTATGATTAAGATGTTGTTCCTCGGAGCATGTAAACCAGATTTAGGGGTGTTTTTTGTCTCCTCCATGTTCACAATTTGTATTTTTAATATGCATTAAATGAGTTCATTTTCAGTGCTGGATCCTTTCCCTTTTTGATTGTTCCCTGTTGGTTTTTTTGATCCGTACACGTCTTGCAGGTGAGCTGGTTTTTCTTTTTCTTTTGGCTTTATTACATTACTGATCCTGAGTTACATCCTGTATTATACTCCAGAGCTGCACTCACTATTCTGCTGGTGCAGTCACTGTGAACATACATTACTGTAAATTTCCGGAGAGGGGCAGTCGTAGGCATGGGTCATGGCAGACCTCAAACCCCCCTCCCCCCGGCACAGTACACATGGGCCGCCCTTGCAGCGGTCGAACCGCTCGGTTCCGGGGGTTGCTACGGCTCGAGGGTCTCCAGACCCGGGGGCTCACGGCCACTTCAAATGAAAAGGGGGACATTTTACAGGGGATAAGAATTTGTGACCCCACCCGTGATTCGCGGTAAATGGGAGTACCGCCGTTGCCGATGGTAGTACCTGGAGGAGATAGAGCGGGGCAGCCAGATGACGTTCCCTCCACGGGTAGGGGAAGGCCCCGGGACTCTGGTGGTGGTGGTGCAGACATGGGGGGTGCAGGCCGTGCAGCGAGCCGGACGCAGTGGGGGCAATGCAGCATACTCACTCAGGATCAAACTCCGACGCAATAGTAAACCAAGTCTCTGGGCACCGCTGCCTCTCCGGAGGGGAGCTCGTCCGGGATTCCACTCCCTTGGATGTTGCTGGTGGTCTTGACCTGCCTCCCTGCACTATTTGTAGATGTTCTGAGTGACCCCTCAGCTTGAAGCTTTGGGGTCCCACTCCCTATGCTTAGGTAGGGGAGCTGTGCTCTCGATGGCTGACACTTGGAATTTCAGTGGGCTGCGTGGGTTGGAAAGCCCTATCCCCCTCTTTGTGTTGGTGCCTTCGATCTCTGAGCTCTTGGGGACAGTTCATAGAGAGACTATCCTCCACAAGTTAATTATCAGGTTGCAGGAAGCTACTCCCTGATCTAGGGTCCAGTACCCCGCCGTGGTCAGTACCAATCCGGTTACTATATACTCTGATGCCGACCGTTCTCCAAAACTAAGCCTGGCTCCTTTCTCCAATACCCTGCGACCGGGTCTCCGACTCCTCCGGTCCCAGACCACCGTCTGCGACCTAGCCAAGGTCTCCCAGGGAGCTCCAACTCTCCCTCTCCTCCCGCTTCTAGCCCCTCACTTTCCAAGGGCTACCACTCAACTCCTCTCCCAGCTCCCCAGGAGTTGCCACTTCAGCTCGTCTCTCACTGAAAGCTGACACTGAACTGACCTAAGTCCCTCTCACCAGTCTGCCTGACCCCTAGGCGGGTGGTCCTATGCCAGCTAGACCACCCACTGGTGTGCCTGACAGGGTGTGGTGTGAGGTGACTAGGATTTTAATGCTGATAGAAGCAACACCAAAGATTAGGATCCCAGAACCATGGAGGGTGGGTTCTGCACTATAAGGGCAGGAGTGCAGTTTCCTGTGACACCCTGACTAGTCCAGGGCGTTACACAGACACAGAAGGGAGCATAGTGGTGTGTGTGTGGTAGGGGTGGAGGTGGTACCTGCTGACTACTGCGCTTCTGTATCTTCAGCTGGCTCCCATTCACTTCCATGGGCCTCGCACTCCATACGCTCAATAAGCAGACAAACACCAGGTAAAACTTAAACGATTTTACTGAGCAAGTGCTTTACATTTACTTTCCATTTTCTTAGGACAGAGACGTCATCATCATCATTCTTCATATACAATTGTTTCTGCAACCGGCTCCACTCTACAGGGACGGCCATAATGGGGCGACTTATCCTCCCGCTTCAACCCCACTCCCCTAGCATGATGGTGATTTGTTCAGCTCGGCTCACAGATGGATGGACGCACTTGTCCTCCCGCTGCAACTGCTTTCCCGCAGGTACTGGCAGATGCTAGCGTAAGGTAGAGGCGCCCCAACTTCTCCTTTTATGTCTCCATGACACACTGGACTTACACTCCACTGCAGATGAGCCCCCTTGAAATATCTTTACTGCTTTCTTCTCCTTTTCCTTTCTGTCCTGTCTCTGTCCTGCTTCAGCCACCTCCACCCTGTTCACTCCACTCTGCTCTTCTGACCCTTCCGCTCCTTTCTTTCTTGTGTTCTGCACACTACAACAGCATCTCCCTATCTGCCTTGTAACAGGAGGTTCCTTCTCCTATGTCTTCTCCTGTGCTGGGGACCCTCCTCCCCTCACTTAGCTCCTGTCACTCCCTCAACATTCCCTCACCTTAAAGGCCCTAGTGACACCTAGTGGCAGAGCCGGATATGTTACACAGGAAAACTCATGTGTCGCGGGCGGGTGGTGCGCTGCTCGACCGTGCTTGCGGCTCGGGTCCGGCTGCTGCTGCTGCTCGGTGGCTCGAACGGGGGGCCGGATCCGGGGACTCAAGCGGCGCTCCTCGCCCGTGAGTGAAAGGGGTGGTTTGGTTTGGGGATGTAGTCCGTGACGCCACCCACGGTTTATGGTGATAATGGGACACCACCGCTGCTCTGGACGGGGATCCCGGGAGCGATGACAGGGAGCAGCTGAGATGTTTCTCTCCCCTCCGTGGGTAGGGGGGTTTGGTGGTCCCGGGGCCCGGTGATGGCGACTGGGAGGTGGATTGCGGGGCTTGGCGAGGTGCAGGGTCGTGAGGGCCAGCGCAGTGCCAGACGGCACGGTGGTACTCACTCAGCCAGTAACGTACACGGAGTCTCTGGTAAAACAAACGGCTGGATGGACGGGTCCCGCAGCCGGCTGCTGTAGTTTCTCCCCTGACTCCAGACTAATAGTGTGCGTCCTTTCCTGCACTTTCTTTGTATGCTCCTCCTGTGCTCTGATTTCCAGTCGGCTCTCCGGTTCGGTACCGGACGGGCTACCACCCTGTCCCGGCTACTTACGGTTCCAACAGGACTGTCTTCCCGGCCCCTGCAGACGGCCACTACCGCCTGCCTGACTGACTTCAAGAGGGTCCTAGGCTCCAACCTAGTCCCCTGACTGTTTCTGCCACTCTGCACACCTCCTCTCCCTTCCTCTGCCTGGACTTGTCTGCGTTGTTTCCTGCCTCAGATCAGCTAGACCCCTCGGTGGGCGTGTCCATCTGCCTGACTCCGCCCACCTGGAGTGTCTGTCTGAACCCGAGGGAGGAAATCAGGTCTCACTGGAGATGACTACTGTGACCTGCTGGGGGGGGGGGTGTGTTGTTACCTGTGGCCCCTGGCTAGTCCAAGGCGCCACACATGCACCAAATACAATGCAGCAAAACATATCAGAACAATACAGTTAAGATTAACAGTTGCAGTACTCTTGGTCACCACATCAGCCTGGGGGCGGTAGGGTACTGGTCACCCTATTACATTACATTACTTATCCTGCACTGATCCTCAGTTATCTTCAGTATTCTCTCACCCACCGCACTATTACATCCAGTTTTATGCACTCCTCATGTTGGGATGGAAGGATTCTGCCAGTCAAACATCCAGATCTGCTTTTCTGTGCGAGGCTGCTCACAAAAGTTATTATTTGAAGACCTGCTCTTCATAGAATGTTGTTGACAGCCACGAGCCACACATGGCTGGCCTGGGAGCCGCAGATGGGAGTCCCCTGGTCTACAGGAATAGTGAGAAGCGCAGGGAGCTTTCATGCGGCCTTTTATTCTCAGCAGTGATGGGGATCGGGAATTTGAGCCTCCACCAGTTAAGCCCCCGTCACATTTAACGACTTACCAGCGATCCCAAAAACGATGTGACCTGATAAGGATCGCTGGTAAGTCGCTGGGAGGTCGCTGGTGAAATGTCACACAGTCAGGTCTTACCAACGACACAGTAACGATCAGCGACCTGTATAACGATCTCGGCGGGCGTTGGGACTGTGTTAGGAGGTCGTTGGTAGGCGTCAAACACAGCGATGCGTCCTGCCCAGCAGGACGTCGCCTTTGAAGAATATGGTCCCAACCATTCAGCAATGACTAGCGATCTCACAGCAGGGGTCTGATCGCTGGTAGGTGTCACACATAACGAGATCGCTGCTACGTCACAGAAATAGTAACGCAGTAACGATCTCATTAACGATCTCGTTGTGTGTGACGGGGCCTTTACACTTCTATGGATGATCTACCAGACAGGTAATGTTCACCATGAAGACAAGCTCTGCCCATATGTTACTGTGTAATATGGATGTCATGCAGTAGTCCTCCACTTGAGACCTCCTAATGCTGGAAAGACATTGATAAGTGGTTTCTGGCCATTTCTGCCTGTGATAATGTGCCACCCCTTCAGCGGTCGAACCGCTCGGATCCGGGGGGTGGTTATTCGTGGCTTGAGGGTCTCCGGACCCGGGGGCTAGGGGCCACACTCAAATGGACAGGGGGAGTATTTACAGTGGAGATATAGTTTTTGACGCCACCCATGGTGTACGGTAATTGGGAGTACTGCCGCTGCTGTTGGGGGTACCCAGGGTGATGGAGTGGGGCAGCTAGATGTCGTCACCCTCCACGGGCAGGGGAAGGCCCCAGGGCTCGGTGGGATGCCGTGGGATGCAGGGGTCACTCAGGTACTCACTCAGTCAATAAGTAGACGCTGACAACTGGGTAATCCAAATCTCCGGGTATCGCTGTCGCTTGAGGGGAGCTCGTTCGGGTCCCGTCCCCTATGGTGTTGCCTGGTGATCCGTGACCTGCCTCCTGGCACTAAGTTTAACTTCAACGTGGTGGCCCAGTAGTCTGAAACTTGCCGGCCCCCACTCCCCTCTGTGTAGGAGCCTACTCTCAGGGCTCACGCTTGGGATTTTCTGTACCGTTTGTTTGGAAGGCCCTAACCCCCTCGTTACGCTAGTGCCCCGATTCTAGAGTGAGTGGAAACAGATCATAAAGGCTCCGTTCTCCCCAGGTTAATTGCTGGGTTGCCTGAATCTTCTGTCCGACCTAGGGTCCGTGTACCCCGCCATGCCTTCGGTCCCGCTCCGGTGATAGTGCCAGGCTGCTGACCGTCCTCCTTGACAGGTCGAGGCACCTAGCCGCAATCCCCTGCGACCGGGGGTCCGACTCCTCTAGGTCCAGACCGTCGTCTGCAACCTAGACAGTTTCTCTTTGGGGCCACTACTCCCAACCTTCTCTGAGCTCCTCACAGCTCGAGGGGTTCTACTCACTCCACTCACTACTAACTGACTGACTACACTCCTCAACTTCCCTCCCTGACTCCCCCAGGTGGGCGACTCTATTCCACTCAAGCCGTCCACTGGTGTGTCTGGTGGGTGTGGTGCAGGGTGTATCTTGGATTTGATTTGCTGTTGGAGGCAACACCCTAAGACTGGGACCCAGAACCAAGAGGGAGGTGGATACTGCTCGGAAGGGCAGCTTGTGCAGTACCCTGTGACAACCTGATAGTCCAGGGGCGTCACAATAAAAACTAATTCTAGGGTGTTTTGTAGGCAGAAGCTTGGAGGGAAACAAGTCTGCTTCTCTGATGGGATGAATCTGATTATTGTTATCAGGCAGGAGCCATAAACTCAAAGTCTGATAGAAGAAAATCATGGCCGACCAGAAACCCTCTGATCAGTATATACAATATATTATGAGGCGTCTACTCTGTATACAGAACATGTGTATGGCAGCTGGGAACAAGCGGGGGTTACATATATAAAAGACAGTAACACTATTACAATACTGCACCCCAAAATATCCTGGGGTCACCACCTTCCATACTAAATATGCAGATGAAGGAGACTCGTACACACGGCCGGTTATAATAATAATAATATTTATTCACTCATATAGCGCCATTAATTCCTCAGCGCTTTACATCCTATCAGTAATGTCTTTGGAGTGTGGGAGGAAACCGGAGACCCCGGAGGAAACCCACGCAAACACGGGGAGAACATACAAACTCCTTGCAGATGTTGTCCTTGGTGGGATTTGAACCCAGGACACCAGCAAGACTGCAGTGCTAACCACTGAGCCACCGTGCCGCCCATGTGCTGGATAATGGCAGCATGTGCCGTCGATCGTGGTGGACGCAGCAGAAGAGTCACTTACTCTGTGATTACATCTGACTGCGGAAAGTAATGAGAACAGAGACCGAGCCCGGAATCTGCCCTGTACTGAGGAGCGTCATCTGCTCCTGACATGGCGGCTGCCACATCATTGACTTGTCATAGTCGTCTTCCCTGGCCGTACCCCATCTTCATTGTGGGGGCATAGCGGACCCCCCGCTCTGGAGCAGTGATCTGTAGGAAGAAGAAACAGAACTGGTCATGGAGTAGCCGAATATTACACATCAGAGAGGTGCACACGATTTACCCCCGGTCACCACCAGTTATTATATTCATCTTACCTGGAATATATTGGGGTCCATGGGTCCCGCGTCTTGGGGGTTGTTCTTGTTCTTGTTCACACCCCTGTGTACAAAATAACAGAATACGCTTTATAATTCTGCATTGATTAATCTCATACTATATTTTTCGGAGGTGGAGCTCAGTTTTTCTAAAACACCGCTCCGAATTCTCTGTCACTGGTCATAAATCTGGGTACCACTAGGGGGAGCAGTGGAGCCTGTGCATTGTGGTGAATGGGAGCTCCCCCTAGTGGTGGCTGCACGCACATTACTAATGGTCACTTCTCCTCTCGTCTTCCAGGACAATCTTCACTATTCTGTGTCAGCACAATGTGGTGTCATGGCCGCTGTTATTATCAGCTCCTATCATTAATCACATCACACACTGATGATCTTACCTTATGTTATGTTTTGTGGTCGCTCGATGTGACCTGTCTCTGGTCGAAAGTCACCGCTGAGACCAGGAGAGGGTCGTCTCTGCGCCTCGCTTTGTCCATTACAGACTCTAGTGAAACAGAAAACACATAAATATATTTATACAGAAAGTGACAGAACATCAGTATACAATGAGGATACAAGGAGACAGATGCTCCAACGTATCTGACAGGAAACATGTCCTTACACATAGCAACCAATTAGAACGCAGCTTTCATTCTAACAGAGATGTTTAAGGTATGCAAGCTGAGCTCTGATTGGTTGCTATGGACAGTGTTGATAAATGAGGCCTAGTGTCTTTTCATGGATGTGACTACGGTCCTCTGATTGTCCCTGATATTTTCCCAGTCCTGATGGACTGTAGATCCCAGATTCATGTTGAATTTGGGATCTACTATTTTGCCCCAGTCCTTTCCCCGATGCTATCACCTAGTTCTATTCCTCCCATACTATATTTGCTTTTTACATTTCTTTTTTCCAGATGTAGGACTTTGCATTTGTCCCTGGTAAACCCCATTCTGTCCTCCTCGGCCCATTGTTCTAGTAAGTCTAGATCCTTTTGAATCCGCTCTCTTTCCTCTCTAGTGTTGGCTACTCCTCCTACTCCCATACTCTACCAGTTATTATATTCTTCTTACCTGGAATATATTTGGGTCTATGGTGACACACCGACATTTATTATAGCCGCGTCTTTGAAGTTGTTCTTGTTCACATCCCTGTGTACAAAATAACAGACATCACTTTATAATTCTGCATTGATTAATCTCATACTATATATTTCGGAGCTGGAGCTCAGTTTTTCTGACAAACAGCTCGAAATTCTCTGCTCTCTGTCACTGGACAAAAATCTGAATGCCACTAGGGTGAGCAGTAGAGCCTGTGCATTGTGGTGAATGGGAGCTCCCCCTAGTGGTGGCTGCATGCAGATTACTAATGGTCACTTCTCCTCTCATCTTCCAGGAGAATCTTCACTACTCTGTGTCAACACAATGTGGCGTCATAGCCGCTGTTTTTATCAGCTCCTGTCATTACTCACATTACACACTGATGATCTTACCTTATATAAGGTTTTGTGGTCGCATGATGTGACCCGTCTCTGGTCGGGAGTCACTGCTGAGATCAGGTGAGGGTCGGACTCTGCGCCTCGCTTTGTCCATTACTTTGGTGAAACAGAAAACACATAAATATATTTATACAGAAAGTGACAGAACATCAGTATACAATGAGGATACAATGAGACAGACGCTCAAACATATCTGACAGGAAACCTGGCCGTATACATAGCAACCAATCAGAATGCAGCTTTCATTCCACCAGAGATGTTTAAGGCCTTTTCATGGATGTGACCCAGTGGCGTAACTACAGTTTGATGGACCCTAATGCAATATTTGGACCTAGGCCCCCCCAACTTTCCTATGTTCCACTATGCATCTTTCCCTCACCACCTGGTTTTCTTATGTTGTGTTATGCATCGTTCCCTCACAACCCAGCTTTCCCATGCTCTGTTATACATCATTCCCTGAACACTAAGGTTTTCCATGCTCTGCTATATATCTTTCCCTCAGCAGCTGGCTTTCCCATGCTCTGCTATACATCTTTCCTTTAGCACCCAACTTTCCCATGCTCTGATGTGCATCTTTACCTCATCACCCAGCTTTTCCATGCTCTGCTATACATCTTTCCCTCAACACCCAGCTTTCCCATGATATCATAGTATGGAAAAGCTGGGTTCTGAGAGAAAGAAGTAGAGCAGAGCATAGAAAGCTGGGTGAGGAAGGAAAGACCCTCTTTCCCTCAGCAATCAGCTTTCCCATCCCATGCTTGTATCTTTGTCCCCCATCTTCGTATATGTGTCAACATCCTGTTATTACATGGCCCCCATCCTGGTATTGCATGGCCCCAATCCTGATATTACATAGCCTCCCTCCTGGTATTACTTGGCCCCATTCTGGTATGATATGGCCCCCATGTTGGTATTATATGGCCCCCCCATCCAAGTATTACGTGGACCTATCCGGTTGTTTCATGACCCCCATCCTATTATTTTATGGCTCCCATCCTGGTATTACATGGCCCCCATCCTGGTATTACATGACCCCCATCCTGGTATTACGTGGCCCCCATCCTTGTATTACGTGGCCCCCATCCTGGTATTATATGGCCCCCATCCTGGTATTATATGGCTCCCATCCTGGTATTACATTGCCCCTATCCTGGTATTACATGACCCCCATCCTGGTGTTATATAGTTGTGCCCCTGATGTGACCCCTGTCCTCTGATTGTCCCTGATATGTCCCCAGCAAAGGAATCTGGGACTTTTTGTAAATAATGAAGGAAAAATCCCCTTTTACTGGAAAGTTATATATAATGAGAAGATATGAGACTACAAATTATTAATCCTGTAAGAAGGAACTTACGTGATTTAGGGTTTGCTGAGGGTGTCCATTGTGATCCATCTCTGGGCCTCCAAGATGGCGAATTTACTCGCTTTGTGCTCTTTTTCTAATAAAAAGTAAAAACAATGATGATCAGATGCCCCCAATAATGGCAGCCCCCCCCCCACCCCCCAGCCACCATATTTCTGCATTCACTATATTGAGGCATAATGGAAATTCCATGGTTACTTACCCGTGCAGACTTGTCTCTGGGCCCAGGGTTGTTCCTATGTGAAGGTCGGGGCGGTCTTTTGGACAGTCATAGACTCTACATGTCGTTTATAGACGTGGAGTCATTTCCTGACCTGTTTTAGAAATTCACTGACCCTGCCGTTCTGCAGGCAGGATAGTAGATGAGCTCTTATCTTCTCATGCTGAAACTGAGCTGTGGGGTCACCACCATTTGCCAAAAACTAGTAGGCAAACGCTGTAGCAAACACCCCACAGTCATAGCCGTTTTTCTGTTGATCCACATTGAGAAAGCTCAGATGTTTCAGGGGCTCGTCGGCCACTTCATTGTACATGTTGATAATCTGCTGACGGATAGATATTGACAGCTTTCTAGTATTGTGCGGCGTCCATTGTGATCCATCTCTGGGCCTCCAAGATGGCGAATTTACTCGCTTTGTGCTCTTTTTCTAATAAAAAGTAAAAACAATGACGATCAGATTCCCCCAATAAATAATATAAATATAATATATATATAATATAATAATAAATACATTCACTATATTGAGGCAGAATGGAAATTCCATGGTTACTTACCCATGCAGACTTGTCTCTGGGCCCAGGGTTATGCCCGGTTGAAGGTCGGGCGGTCTTTTGGACCGTCATAGACTCTACATGTCGTTTATAGACATGGAGTCATTTCCTGACCTGTTTTGGAAATTCGCTGATCCTGCCGTTCTGCAGGCAGGATAGTAGATGAGCTCTTATCTTCTGATGCTGGAACTGAGCTGTGGGTTCACCGCCATTTGCCAAAAACTCGTAGGCAAACGCTGTAGCAAACACCCCGCAGTCATAGCCGTTTTTCTGTTGATCCACATTGAGAAAGCTCAGATGTTTTAGGGGCTCCTTGAGCACTTCATTGTACATGTTTATAATCTGCTGACGGATGGATGGAGACAGTCTTCTAGTATTGATGCTGTCGGCCACCAAGATTTTGCCATCTTTGAAGCAGGTAGTCAGCCAGTGCACCCTTTCCTCATCGTAGTGGATCTGTACGGCATTCTTCAGTACGCTGCACCCTGGCACTAAAAGAACAGCCGGGGGATGCAGGCCATCAAAACCCTCAAACCGATTCTGCAGCAGCTCCTGGGCCATGCTAATGATGTCATCATCCAGCATGCCCGCCGGGCCTCTGCTCCTAAGGATGAGTAATTGCTCTGGAGACAGGTTGTCCTCCTGATTCCTGAAATTAGTCATCTCGACTGGTGGAGTCTTCTGGTCCGGGGATCCTTCTCTACATAGATCCGTAAAGTTTTCTGTAGCGGCTCTTTTTGCCGGTGGCAGCATCTCGGACTGAGTGTCCTCGCATGTTGATGCTTTTCTTTTCAGACTGTCCCGGGGTCTTTCTTCTGGCAGCCTCTCGTGTGTATCTCCAGCACATTCTGGATGTGCAGGATTCTCTCCACTTTCTGTAATGCTGGAAGTGGATCCAGTATCACCTACTGTGTAGGTTGGGCTCTTCTCACCTCTGTCTTGGCTGATGACGTTGTCGTCACGTCTTTTTCTTGCAACCAACCTGAAGCTCCTGATCGCTGGAACGGTGGCGGATTTCATGGCCAGGAAGAAATTTCCCATCAGTGTTGTCCTCTTGCGATAGGATTTCTTGAATTGGGTCACAATTTTGGAGCCAATTGACATGCAGGATGAGAGAGCCTTGACCAGCAGCCGCTGGCCATAATGTGGACGCCTAAACATCCTCATGATCGCGTTGAAATAGCGTTGAAATCGCTTAGAAATCGCGCTGAAGTAGCGTTGATTTATTTTTCCTTCGTATTCCTGTAGCTGTGTGAAACTAACAACAGGGAGTCACAAAAGACAGCTCTGGCCCTGCGCTCAGGCTTTACATAGAATAATCCCATTGTGATGTCATAGAGTGGAAGGTGACATCAGAGTTCCATTAGATTGTGACATCACAGCCCCAGGCCCAGCTGCTAATGGCTGATGTTGTGATCATGGGGAAGAGACCTCACATTTTTATTTTTTTAAACAATCCAAATCATTTTTTGAAACTTCGGCTTATAACAAAAGCAAATATATGGAATTTTTATGAAATATACAAAAATGACAATAATTATATTTTTGTATCGATTTCTACAACTCCCAATAAAATATGTATTTTTAGATAAACCTTTGGAAAAACTCCAGCTTTTTATTTGATTGGTACAATATCCTAATACATGTTTTTTGGATACAATTTAATCATTGGATAGATTAAGTGGTTTAATTGTATGAAATTACATGAACAGTCTTCTTAAAGGGATAGCGACCTCAATATGCCACAATATGCAACTTTCCCTTTGCACAGAACTTAGGCACTTAATATATTGAATATTTATTTTTTTTGCGCATATTGCACTTTTAAAGAGAAAGGGACCCAAATACTTTTTCCTCTTTACACAGAATTTATTCATTAAATATTACTAAATAGTTTGTGTAAGATTGCACTAATGGACCTTTTAAAGGGATAGCTACGCCAATATAAATATGTTTTGCAGCTAATTTATAATTTTGACATATTAAACAGTCATAGCTTAAATTCCCTAAAACATTCAGTAATGTGAAAGGGATTGATACTTATCGGATATATTCAATGTATTTAAGCTATAAATAAATATATATATATATATATACATATATATATATAGATATACTGTATATATACAGTGTATATATACGTGTATATATATATATATATATATATATATATATATATTTATATATATATGTATATACTGTGCATATATATATATATATATATATTAAATTATTAGTAAGAATGATCAATATAAATAAATATATATAATAAATAAAATAAAGTAAATATAAATAAAATAAATATATATTGTGTATAGAGGAGCTGTAGGTCCATTATACTGTGTATAGAGGAGCTGTAGGCCCATTATACTGTGTATAGGGGGCTGTAGGCCCATTATACTGTGTATAGAGGAGCTGTAGGCCCATTATACTGTGTATAGAGAGCTGTAGGCCCATTTACTGTGTATAGAGGAGCTGTGGGCCCATTATACTGTGTATAGGGGGCTGTAGGCCCATTATTCTGTGTATAGAGGAGCTGTAGGTCCATTATACTGTGTATAGAGGAGCTGTAGGCCCATTATACTGTGTATAGGGAGCTATAGGTGTGACGCCCTGGCCTAGCCAGATAGTCACAGAAGAGTGCATCCTCCTTGGTAATTCCACACCCCCCCACATGGTGCATATGAGCAGCCGCCCTCCTTCCCCCCAGGGTAGGAAGTGAAGAGAGCGTGAGGGGAGGAGTTGAGTTCAGTTGTAGGAGAGAGGCAGAGCAGTGATGTGTGTGTCTCCTGGGCTGCTGGAGAGAAAGAAAAAGAGCAAGCTGTGTGTCAAAGGAGTCTGCAGAGAAAGGATCAGAGCGCTCAGGGGTTGGAGCCCCTGGACTGCGGGAACAAGTTCGGCATTAGGAAGGACCCGAAGTGGACCGGGGCAGGGTAGTGGCTCGCCGGCATCGTGATCGGGAACCCGGACTAGTGTAAGGGAATGGACTCCCCGTTCCAACCAGAGAAGCTAAGCAGACTACGAAGGGGCCCCTGCTCATTGCACCGTGTGTGGAACCCGGACACTACTCGCCCACGGCTCCCGGACACCGGCAGTTTGGTTTACAAAAGGACTCTGTGTTTACTGACACTCCACATCAGTACAGCCTCATGCAGCACCTCAACTACCAACTGTAAGTTCCCTACTTCCTGCCTCCTAAAGACTACTCCCTGCAACCCTTCACAATACACTGGGTGTGGCGCCCTGGACTAGCCAGGTCGTCACAGGTACTGAAACACACACCCCCACCCCGAGACAGGCACATCAGGCAGACACATAATCCTTGTTGCCTCCCTCCAGGTGCTGATGTCCACACCAGGTGGGGTGGAGCCAGGCGGTTGACCCCACCCACTGAGGAGTTCACAGTCCCGGAGGCGGGAAGAGGAAGTCAGAGTAGAGTTCAGTTAGGGAAGTGAAGGAGAGAGGAGTGAAGGAGAAGTGGAGGAGCAAACTGACCGTGTCCGGGTGTGTGGCCCGGGCAATAAGAGCAAGGTTGGCAGACGGTGGTGGCCGTCTGCAGGAGAGGCAGATCAACGCGAAACCGTAGGACCAGGGACAGGCGGTGGCCCGCCGGTACCGAACCGGGGAGCGAAGTGAAGCCAGCACACACAGGCAGGGCCTACAGACCCCGACCAGGCTTGGAGTCGCCATTAGAGGTCAAATCCGTCAGTGACCGGAACCCCAGGGGTTTCCTAACAGCCAAGACCCGATTGAAGACAACCGTCCGACCAGCAAAAGGAAATACAGCTACCGCCACAGCTAGAGTTCCAAGGGCCAGAGCCTGCGGGCAAAAGGGCTCCTCCGGCACATATATACGCTGGGGAGCGGGTTCCCGGTGGGAATCCATCGGGACCAAACATACACAAAGGTGCAGGGAAAGGCAGCCACCACCAACCGTCCAGAAGAAGCTACAGCAGCCGGCTGTGGGACCCGTCCATCCAGCCGTTTGGTTTACCAGAGACTTTGCGTACATTTGTGGCTGAGTGAGTACAACCGTGCCATCCGGCACCGCGATGCGCTGTCCCCGCGACCCTGCCACCTCACCAACCTTGCCTCCCCGTCACCTCACCAGGCCCCAGGACCACCAACCCCTACCCACGAAGGGGGAAAACAACATCCCAGCTGCTCCCTACCATCGCTCCCGGGATCACCGTTACCAGCAGCGGTGGTGCCCTAACCTCACCACAACCTGTGGGTGGCGTCACGGACTAAATCCCCAAACCAAGCTACCCCTTTCACTCACGGGCGAGGAGCGCTGCTCGAGTCCCCAGATCCGGCCCACTGGTCGAGCCACCGAGCAGCAGCAGCAGCGCTGGACGCGAGCGGTGGCGAGCACCGTGCCCCGCCGCCCGCGACAACTTGGCGGCACTAACGGGATCTTACCGTTCTACCGGCTGGTAGAAGTGCGCCTTGTGCTCCGCCAGCAGTGTCCGGCCGAAAAATTTCAGAATCCGCCATCTTGGGCGCGAAGATTTTCCCGCTCGAGCGTCTTCTCGAGCAGTGGAAGCGCGAAAGCCGAAGCTCTGCCCCTGAAGAGGAGGTGCCGAGAGAAGACCAAGGGGGGAAGGATGCCGTCCGGCCGCATGTAAACCGAGGCCATAAAAGCAGGGACGCCAGGACCCTGTCAACAACTCCGATGCCACGATACCATGTCAACCCCGCTTGCACCGCCCGAGGCCTAGCAGCCCGTGCCCGGGATCGTGGCGTGGATGAGGGCCCGAGTAACTGAGTCTAACCAACGTCATCGGAATCCGATACGTCTCCTGGCAGAGCAGTGGACCACTGAGGTGGAAGCGCTGGCTGTGATTGCCCAGATGCACGAAATGGGAGCCGACGTGACGGAGCTGGTGAGTGACCCACGTCTCCATGTCCCACAGGGACCGGCCGCTGCGGCTGGGAGACCCGGTCCGATCCTGACCCTTGTACCGTCCCTGCCACTATCCATGGGGCTCCCCAGCGCTAACCTGCCTGACTTGCTGCCCCAAAAAGCAAAAACAGTAACTCGGGCACACAAAAGATAAGAGTCTGAGGCAAGATGATGCTTGAAAAACAGTTTGCTTGTTTTTATTGATACAAAAAATCCAGAAATTCCAACGTTTCGGCCTCAACACATAGGCCTTCATCAGTGAATTTCTATGATATAAGTATACAGAAAGGAAAATAAGATTAGTTATTGCATAAAGAAAATAATGTATTCTGTCATACATGTACAATACACGAGCATACCAAATGAAAGGGTAAAAAGGCAATAT
The DNA here is from genome assembly GCF_048569485.1 of Anomaloglossus baeobatrachus. NCBI lineage: Eukaryota > Metazoa > Chordata > Amphibia > Anura > Aromobatidae > Anomaloglossus > Anomaloglossus baeobatrachus. The sequence goes on along the minus strand of NC_134353.1, from coordinate 930,616,909 downwards.
AAACAAGCTTCTAGGTACTGATAGTTATTCTATGCTAAGGAACAGAACATAATGTACCAATATTCAATATCTTGGAACAGTGTTCACTAGAGGAGGTGACTGTCAACGTGACCGCCAATAAGGAAAACCACCATAAGAGATACTCAAAAATATATATAACATACCTAAAGGGTCGTAGGGAAGAAATTATAAGAATTCACATGTGTGAGATTTCCAAGAATTCACATGTGTGAGATGTGTGAGAGGGAGTAAATGCCTAAAAATAGACAGTTATTTTACTAATCCATCGGGCATAAATGAAGAAGAGGTTATGTAGAGCCAGGTTAGAAGCCATAGAGGTTGCAAGATGGACCTGGGAGGACCGTGAAGATATAAGGAGATGACAGAAGGATACAGAGAGAGGGAAAATATAGAAAGGATAATAAAAGAAAAATTAGAGAAAAAGGAAAGGAGAACAGAGCACACAGTGGGTAATAGAAAAACCACAGGGGACAAAGGAGGGTAGAAAATTGAGGGTATTGGCGGAATACCATAAAGCCAAAAGAATACCCCGTGGGTTACGGGTCCCTCTTCGTCGCACACTATTTGCTGATAACACTACCTACTGTGACAAGTTCGAAAGTATACTCAATAAATGCTCTATGGACATTATTATACTTACCATTGACTTCCTACAACAGGAACTCATAGACGTTGGGGAAAGGATCCGAAGCATTGAGGACCAATTATCCAACACTCTTCCACCTGCGGAATGGAACACCATGAAAACGCGGACGCAGGATGTTGTGGATTTCAAAAAGACTCTACAAGACCGGAAGAGATCAAAATACATTAGGGATCAGGAGGACTATTCAAAAAACCGTATCTATAAATGGAGATTCCAGGAGCCTCAGGACAGACGACAGTCCTACTATGGGACATATCAGGGCTCCACCAGCTCTGATAGTGATCACAGTCAGTCCCGTGGATCTTCCTCTTCATTTTTAGGGCCACGTCGTCCCCAAAGAGAAAGACGAGGCGAGGGAAAAGGAAACCAAGGGGCCCCGTACAAAGTCACGACTCGTTCTCAGGTAGGACCAACATCCTGTATAACATTTCATCCTACCACTTATCGCCAACAAAGTCCCTTGTACTACAAAAGGGTCTCTCATTCTGCCCCACCCCAACATTTAACGCATTCAACCTCGATCAGGAACTCAGACGGTTCTTCCGATCCTTTAGATTAAAAACACATTTTCAGTCCATTGATTCCAGTGATACTACTCCTCCCACTATCTCCCCAGGAATGTTTCAACTTAAGGACCTCAAATTAACTGTACCTAGTTCCTTTCAACCACCAAAAACATATCATCCGGTGGAAACTTACATTGGTTTAGTCAGCTCTGATACCAGGAAGGTCATTAATGACATTAAAAATGGTCATCTACAGGTTCGTCATAATCTCACACCTAAGGAAACCCAAGCTCTTAATGGACTTAGGAGTAACCAGAAACTAGTCATCAAACCGGCCGATAAAGACGGGGCCATTGTAGTGATGGACAAATCCTACTACATTTCTGAGATACATGGTCAGCTTAATGACCACACTACTTATAAACCAGTCTCACGAGATCCATCACCTAAGATCCGGGTTCTCATTCAACACCTTATTGATGAACATGTGAAATTGGGAACCATTGATAAAAAATTATCAGAATTCCTATTGAAGGATTTCCCCATCACACCGGTATTCTACACCTTACCCAAAATTCACAAAAACCTGAATCAACCCTCCGGACGCCCTATTGTGGCCTCCACAGACTCCATTCTATCGCCCCTGGCCAACACGCTTGAAAAGATTCTGAATCCCATGGTACCATCCATTCGATCATACATCAAAGATACCAATGATGTCCTCCATTTCCTCAGAATAACCAATAGCGTCTCGGAGGATGACATTCTGGTCACTCTGGACGTGACGAGTTTATATACAAGCATTAGTCACCAACAGGGCATTGAGGCCGTCGACTCATTTCTTGACAAGCAGGATACACTATCTCTACACCAAAAGAAATTGGTCATTGACCTCTTGACATTAATACTACACAACAACTTCTTTCTTTTCCAAGACCAATTTTACATACAAATCCAAGGGACCGCGATGGGATCGAACGTAGCACCGCCATATGCTAATATTTTCATGTCACATTTCGAGGAGACTTTCGTTTACTCCCATCCCATGTTTTCGTCACATGCAATTACATGGCGAAGGTACATAGACGACATTTTTATGATATGGCATGGTGATCCATCCGGTCTTGATACATTCTATTCGGATCTCAATAGCTGTTTACTTAACCTAAAATTCACCTTACATTCCGACCAGCATAAGATCAATTTCCTCGATGTCCTTGTCCAGAAATCATCTAATGGTACTATTTCAATTGATCTCTATACTAAATCTACAGACAAAAACAGCCTGTTGCATTACACCAGTACACATCCCAGCCACATCAAACGGGCACTACCATTATCCCAGATTAAAAGAGTGAATCGCATTGTATCAGACCCCGACACACGAGAGAGACGCCGTACGCAAATGAGTGATAAGTTTCTTGCCAGGGGATATCCACAGAGAATTGCGATACCTGAAGCCTCTAATAAATACACTAGTCCGATACAAGGCCCTAGAGCTACTTTTGTAGCAACCTACCACCCCTTTCAGGCACAGATTAAGGGCATTATCCTGAAACACGGGTCACTGTTGCGCCAGGCCTATCCCAATATCTCAGAGTTCAGAGGTATCAAGTTTTGAAGCAAGTACCTCAACTCAGGAGAGGTGGTAATAGGATACGGAGGTTAAAAGAACGGGAGGCATATTGGATCTATACCTTGCAGACGTTAGAACCTTTTGGATTAAACCGTGAATACAATGTCCAATGTCCAATGTCCAATATCCTAATCTTATTTGTGCATCTGTTTTCTCTTTCCTTTATTCTGTTTTCCTTTAAGATTCCATTTATCCATCTGAATTCCTTTTTCCTTTTTCTTTAATTTATAATTTTTCATTTTTTCCATTATTTCCCTATCTATTACTATATGACCCTTTTTCTTTATTTCAGCTGACTTCCCTTCTGTTTCGCTTTTTTCCATGGTCCCTTTCGTTTTCACATTTTACTGTTCTTTATATTCTTCTTCTATATTATCTCCTATAGAGACTATATATTATCATACTACATATTCTCATATATGAATTTTATACAAGTGTCGCTTTCTTAACCCTTTTATGTCTTTATTTTACAGGCGCTGTAGCACCCTCACGATCTCTCCACGGCACTGAATATCCTGTCGGCAGTCTTCACCAGCATTACTCTGAGGTTCAGTGTGCCCGCGCGTGCGCGGTCGCGGCCGCAACCCCGGCCGGTCTGCGCACGCGCTTGGCCCACTCCTCCCACTTCCCCACACCATTCACCTTTCGTGGCCGCTGCTTGTCCATGTGCCGTTCGGCCTCTAGGCCCTTCTGCGCATGGGCGATCATGCGTTCAACGATCGCGACTTGTGGGTCATGCACCAGATATCCGGGCTGCCCTGCATCACATGCTTTTTGTTCTCCTCACCATGCACGTACACGGATTGGCTGTGGACGCCGCTAACGCATGCGCCAATCAGCCCTCCTGGCTCTTCCGCACTTGCGTGGCGTGCGTGCCACAGCGTGGCCCTGCGTTCCATACACAGGACTTCCTGGTGGAGTAGTCCCACCCAGGCAATCAGGCACCATTTATATAGGCTGACTTTTCACCTCCACATATTATACTGCAGGAGTTCACAGGGGGACCGTTCACCACACAGGAGTTTCTCCACTACCGGGTATAGTCCACTTACTCAGGTTCCTATTAGGCTATAGTCGTTTCCATGACTCATACTTTTCTTTGACCTTGATCCTCATAACTTTCTTCCCCTCAGGAATGCGATTGATATCCCTATTATCATTACCTCTTTTTGATCACTTAGTCTCCTTTCAAAAGGTTTGTGCCCTTATACACTATGTCTTTTTGTCCTTGATTTTGATTCTAATGTGACATTCACCTATGTGTCCACAGACCATATCACCAGGGACTTCATACCTCCATTGTGCCTATTCAGAACATTAACTATCATATAGTATTAAGGGTATGTGTTATTTTTTCCTTATTGGCGGTCACGTTGACAGTCACCTCCTTTAGTGAACACTGTTCCAAGATATTGAATATTGGTACATTATGTTCTGTTCCTTAGCATAGAATAACTATCAGTACCTAGAAGCTTGTTTATATTGCCTTTTTACCCTTTCATTTGGTATGCTCGTGTATTGTACATGTATGACAGAATACATTATTTTCTTTATGCAATAACTAATCTTATTTTCCTTTCTGTATACTTATATCATAGAAATTCACTGACGAAGGCCTATGTGTTGAGGCCGAAACGTTGGAATTTCTGGATTTTTTGTATCAATTAAAACAAGCAAACTGTTTTTCAAGCATCATCTTGCCTCAGACTCTTATCTTTTGTGTGCCCGAGTTACTGTTTTTGCTACACTGTGATTTTCCTCGGAGGCACCTACTAATATAAGTGAGCCAGACTCTATTGCTATACTGACCTGCTGCCCCCTGCTACGGCGGTGGGGCCCGAGATGCTGAGTGCCGAGGGCCCGGAGGTCGGAGAGCTGGAGGAGGCTACAGGCCCGGATGCCGCTGCGACTGGTAACGACCCACCTGGCACGGAGGAGAAGAAGACCCGGGCAGTCTGCCTGGACCTAGAGGAGGCGCCTGGCCGTGAGGGGGTTAAGGGTGATGATTCCGGGCCTGATACAGAGCCAGTTTCGGAGTCCGAGGAAGTGGGTGAGAATCTTCGTCACGGCAGTGGGCCGGTGGCTTTCTATGTCCCGCGCGCCAGTGGAAATGGATACCGGGCGGCCCTTTCCCAACAGGCCTGTCACCACATGTTTGAAATATTGGCAGCGGAGGGTGAGGCCACCTCAGAGGAAGAGTCGGAATAAGGCAGCGGTCCCTTCGTTGCACAGTTGTCCCCGTTGGGACCACCAGTACCGTTACCCTGTTAAATGAATGACTCAAACCGAGTAAATAACCTGACTGACACCATGATTGATCCGGCCGTTGCCGGCAAGTTGTCCCCGTGGGGACCCTTTGTTACCGTTGGCATGAGGAACTTTTCATGGACATGCCTGAGAACTTGCAGGGCACCGACGAACTTGTGGGATTGTAAATAGGTTGGGGTGTTTTCCGTTGCTGCCTCCGGAGAGGCAGGTTTGGAGGATGGGCCTGGAGGAAAGTGATGGCCCAGGCCCGCCACTACCGCAACCGGTGGCGATCCTCCGCGGGTCAGGGGTCCCCCATGGACGTGGGGTCCCCTGAAATGACAGCCGGGTGCGAGACACCGTACCCGTTCCCACTCGGGCAGCCTGGATCTGGACTGGGGTCAAGGGGTGCTGCCCACTTCCTAGGGGCAGCATCAGGGCTAGGTTGCTTGGGTGGGAGAGCGGAAGCCGTCCGTCCGTTGTTATTAAAAGTGTATAAATATGTGTTTTGCAACATTCAAGATGACCTGAAGTATGCTTAATGTTTACCGTTACATGTTATTTATTCTTTTTACAGTTTGCAAAATAAAACTGGTGGTGGACGGGCAGCCCGCGGACGGTCTGCATTTAACCAAGGGGGAATGTGGTGCCCTGGACTAGCCAGGTCATCATAGGAACTGCAACACACACCCCCACCCCGAGACAGGCACATCAGCCAGACACAAAATCCTTGTTGCCTCCCTCCAGGGGCTGATGTCCACACCAGGTGGGGTGGAGCCAGGTGGTTGGCCCCACCCACTGAGGAGTTCACAGTCCTGGAGGCGGGAAGATGAAGTCAGAGTAGAGTTCACTTAGGGAAGTGAAGGAGAGAGGAGTGAAGGAGAAGTGGAGGAGCAAACTGACCGTGTCCGGGTGTGTGGACCGGGCACTAAGAGCAAGGTTGGCAGACGGTGGTGGCCGTCTGCAGGAGAGGCAGATCAACACGGAACCGTAGGACCGGGGATGGGCGGTGGCCCGCTGGTACCGAACCGGGGAGCGAAGTGAAGCCAGCACACACAGGCAGGGCCTACGGACCCCGACCAGGCTTGGAGTCGCCATTAGAGGTCAAATCCGTCATTTACCGGAACCCCAGGGGTTTCCTAACAGCCAAGACCCGATTGAAGGCAACCGTCCGACCAGCAAAAGGAAATACAGCTACCGCCACAGCTAGAGTTCCAAGGGCCAGAGCTTGCGGGCAAAAGGGCTCCTCCGGCACATATATACGCTGGGGAGCGGGTTCCCGGTGAGAATCCATCGGGACCGAACATACACACAGGTGCAGGGAAAGGCAGCCCCCACCAACCGTCCGGGAGAAGCTACAGCAGCCGGCTGCGGGACCCGTCCATCCAGCCGTTTGGTTTACCAGAGACTTTGTGTACATTTGTGGCTGAGTGAGTACAACCGTGCCATCCGGCACTGCGCTGCGCTGTCCCCGCGACTCTGCACCTCACCAACCCTGCCTCCCCGTCACCTCACCGGGCCCCGGGACCACCAACCCCTACCCACGGAGGGGGAAAACAACATCCCAGCTGCTCCCTACCATCGCTCCCGGGATCCCCGTCACCAGCAGCAGTGGTGCCCTAACCTCACCACAACCTGTGGGTGGCGTCATGGACTAAATCCCCAAACCAAGCTACCCCTTTCACTCACGGGCGAGGAGCGCCGCTCGAGTCCCCGGATCCGGCCCACCGCTCGAGCCACCGAGCAGCAGGCAGCAGCAGCAGCGCCGGACCCGAGCGCGAGCGAGAGCGCAAGTGGCTGCGCCCTCCCCACCCGCGACAGATGCAGTAATAGGGGCACATATGATAGCAGTGGCTCAGTATTGGGGTATCAGGAGGATGAGGGGTTTGTGCAGGTCTGGAATAGATGGGGTCGGGGCTGGAAATGTGAGAAGCCAGATGAGTCTGTGTTGTAATTTCTGCAGACAAGCCCTGGCTGGAGAAGTCGTCATGTCGGGCTGGGCCGGAAAGAAAAGATGAGAAAAGTGAATGTGAAAGAACATTAGCTGTAAGTCACCACCTATAACTGTACTATAATCTCTCACATGTACTGCAGCACTGATATCTACCACTATATGGTCACCATATGGCGGTAATATCAGCGTTGGCCTTTGTGTAGATTTATTTTCAGTAACAGCGCGGTCATCTGCTGAGGTTCCTCTATACCCATTATTAAGGCGTGATACTATAGTTGTTACCAGGTTAGGGGCCCATTCAGATGTCGCCCCCACTGAGCTGAACCACTAGCTACACCACCGGATCCAGCACAACCTCTTAATCATAACCTAATCATTGGCTATGAATAAGATGTTGTTCCTCGGAGCATGTAAACCAGATTTAGGGGTGTTTTTTGTCTCCTCCATGTTCACAATTGGTATTTTAATATGCATTAAATGAGTTAATTTTCAGTGCTGGATCCTTTCCCTTTTTGATTGTTCCCTGTTGGTTTTTTTGATCCGTACACGTCTTGCACGTGAGCTGGTTTTTCTTTTTCTTTTGGCTTTATTACATTACTGATCCTGAGTTACATCCTGTATTATACTCCAGAGCTGCACTCACTATTCTGCTGGTGCAGTCACTGTGAACATACATTACTGTAAATTTCCGGAGAGGGGCAGTCGTAGGCATGGGTCATGGCAGACCTCAAACCCCCCTCCCCCCGGCACAGTACACATGGGCTGCCCTTGCAGCGGTCGAACCGCTCGGTTCCGGGGGTTGCTACGGCTCGAGGGTCTCCAGACCCGGGGGCTCACGGCCACTTCAAATGAAAAGCGAGGCATTTTACAGGGGATAAGAATTTGTGACCCCACCCGTGGTTCGCGGTAAATGGGAGTACCGCCATTGCCAATGGGAGTACCTGGAGGAGATAGAGCGGGGCAGCCAGATGACGTTCCCTCCACGGGTAGGGGAAGGCCCCGGGACTCTGGTGGTGGTGGTGCAGACATGGGGGGTGCAGGCCGCGCAGCGAGCCGGACGCAGTGGGGGCAATGCAGCATACTCACTCAGGATCAAACTCCGACACAATAGTAAACCAAGTCTCTGGGCACCGCTGCCTCTCCGGGGGGGAGCTCGTCCGGGATTCCACTCCCTTGGATGTTGCTGGTGGTCTTGACCTGCCTCCCTGCACTATTTATAGATGTTCTGAGTGACCCCTCAGCTTGAAGCTTTCAGGGTCCCACTCCCTATGCTTAGGTAGGGGAGGTGTGCGCTCGATGGCTGACACTTGGGATTTCAGTGGGCTGCGTGGGTTGCAAAGCCCTATCCCCCTCTTTGTGTTGGTGCCTTCGATCTCTGAGCTCTTGGGGACAGTTCATAGAGAGACTATCCTTCACAAGTTAATTATCAGGTTGCAGGAAGCTACTCCCTGATCTAGGGTCCAGTACCCCGCCGTGGTCAGTACCAATCCGGTTACTATATACTCTGATGCCGACCGTTCTCCAAAACTAAGCCTGGCTCCTTTCTCCAATACCCTGCGACCGGGTCTCCGACTCCTCCTTGTCCCAGACCACCGTTTGCGACCTAGCCAATGTCTCCCAGGGAGCTCCAACTCTCCCTCTCCTCCCGCTTCTAGCCCCTCACTTTCCGAGGGCTACCACTCAACTCCTCTCCCAGCTCCCCAGGAGTTGCCACTTCAGCTCCTCTCTCACTGAAAGCTGACACTGAACTGACCTAAGTCCCTCTCACCAGTCTGCCTGACCCCTAGGCGGGTGGTCCTATGCCAGCTAGACCACCCACTGGTGTGCCTGACAGGGTGTGGTGTGAGGTGACTAGGATTTGAATGCTGATAGAAGCAACACCAAAGATTAGGATCCCAGAACCATGGAGGGTGGGTTCTGCACTATAAGGGCAGGAGTGCAGTTTCCTGTGACACCCTGACTAGTCCAGGGCGTTACACAGACACAGGGGGGAGCATAGTGGTGTGTATGTGGTAGGGGTGGAGGTGGTACCTGCTGACTACTGCGCTTCTGTATCTTCAGCTAGCTCCCATTCACTTCCATGGGCCTCACACTCCATACGCTCAATAAGCAGACAAACACCAGGTAAAACTTAAACGATTTTACTGAGCAAGTGCTTTACATTTACTTTCCATTTTCTTAGGACAGAGACGTCATCATCATCATTCTTCATATACAATTGTTTCTGCAACCGGCTCCACTCTACAGGGACGGCCATAATGGGGCGACTTATCCTCCCGCTTCAACCCCACTCCCCTAGCATGATGGTGATTTGTTCAGCTCGGCTCACAGATGGATGGATGCACTTGCCCTCCCGCTGCAACTGCTTTCCCGCAGGTACTGGCAGATGCTAGCGTAAGGTAGAGGCGCCCCAACTTCTCCTTTTATGTCTCCATGACACACTGGACTTACACTCCACTGCAGATGAGACCCCTTGAAATATCTTTACTGCTTTCTTCTCCTTTTCCTTTCTGTCCTGTCTCTGTCCTGCTTCAGCCACCTCCACCCTGTTCACTCCACTCTGCTCTTCTGACCCTTCCGCTCCTTTCTTTCTTGTGTTCTGCACACTACAACAGCATCTCCCTATCTGCCTTGTAACCAGAGGTTCCTTCTCCTATGTCTTCTCCTGTGCTGGGGACCCACCTCCCCTCACTTAGCTCCTGTCACTCCCTCAACATTCCCTCACCTTAAAGGCCCTAGTGACACCTAGTGGCAGAGCCGGATATGTTATACAGGAAAACTCATGTGCCGCGGGCGGGGGGTGCGCTACTCGACCGCGCTTGCGGCTCGGTGCCGGCTGCTGCTGCTGCTCGGTGGCTCGAGCGGGGGGCCGGATCCGGGGACTCAAGCGGCGCTCCTCGCCCGTGAGTGAAAGCGGTGGTTTTGTTTGGGGATGTAGTCCGTGACGCCACCCACGGTTTATGGTGATAATGGGACACCACCGCTGCTCTGGACTGGGATCCCGGGAGCGATGACAGGGAGCAGCTGAGATGTTTCTCTCCCCTCCGTGGGTAGGGGGGTTTGGTGGTCCCGGGGCCCGGTGATGGCAACTGGGAGGTGGATTGCGGGGCTTGGCGAGGTGCAGGGTCGTGAGGGCCAGCGCAGTGCCAGACGGCACGGTGGTATTCACTCAGCCAGTAACGTACACGGAGTCTCTGGTAAAATAAACGGCTGGATGGACGGGTCCCGCAGCTGGCTGCTGTAGTTTCTCCCCTGACTCCAGGCTAATAGTGTGCGTCCTTTCCTGCACTTTCTTTGTATGCTCCTCCTGTGCTCCGGTTTCCAGTCGGCTCTTCGGTTCAGTACCGGACGGGCTACCACCCTGTCCCGGCTACCTACGGTTCCACCATGACTGTCTTCCCGGCCCCTGCAGACGGCCACTACCGCCTGCCCGACTGACTTCAAGAGGGTCCTAGGCTCCAACCTAGGCCCCTGAATGCTTCTGCCACTCTGCACACCTCCTCTCCCTTCCTCTGCCTGGACTTGTCTGCGTTGTTTCCTGCCTCAGACCAGCTAGACCCCTCGGTGGGCATGTCCATCTGCCCGTCTCCGCCCACCTGGTGTGTCTGTCTGAACCCGAGGGAGGAAATCAGGTCTCACTGGAGATGACTGCTGTGACCTGCTGGGGGTGGGGAGGTGTGTGTGTGTTGTTACCTGTGGCCCCTGGCTTGTCCAGGGCGCCACACATGCATCAAATACAATGCAGCAAAACATATCAGAACAATACAGTTAAGATTAACAATTGCAGTACTCTTGGTCACCACATCAGCCTGGGGGCGGTAGGGTACTGGTCACCCTATTACATTACATTACTTATCCTGCACTGATCCTCAGTTATCTTCAGTATTCTCTCACCCACCGCACTATTACATCCAGTTTTATGCACTCCTCATGTTGGGATGGAAGGATTCTGCCAGTTAAACATCCAGATCTGCTTTTCTGTGCGAGGCTGCTCACAAAAGTTATTATTTGAAGACCTGCTCTTCATAGAATGTTGTTGACAGCCACGAGCCCCACATGGCTGGCCTGGGAGCCGCAGATGGGAGTCCCCTGGTCTACAGGAATAGTGAGAAGCGCAGGGAGCTTTCATGCGGCCTCTTATTCTCAGCAGTGATGGGGATCGGGAATTTGAGCCTCCACCAGTTAAGCCCCCGTCACATTTAACGACTTACCAGCGATCCCAAAAACGATGTGACCTGATAAGGATCGCTGGTAAGTCGCTGGGAGGTCGCTGGTGAGATGTCACACAGTCAGATCTTACCAACGACACAGTAACGATCAGCGACCTGTATAACGATCTCGGCGGGCGCTGGGACTGTGTTAGGAAGTCGTTGGTAGGCGTCAAACACAGCGATGCGTCCTGCCCAGCAGGACGTCGCCTTTGAAGAATATGGTCCCAACCATTCAGCAACGACTAGCGATCTCACAGCAGGGGCCTGATCGCTGGTAGGTGTCACAGATAAGGAGATCGCTGCTACGTCACGGAAATAGTAACGCAGTAACGATCTCATTAATGATCTCGTTGTGTGTGACGGGGCCTTTACACTTCTATGGATGATCTACCAGACAGGTAATGTTCACCATGAAGACAAGCTCTGCCCATATGTTACTGTGTAATATGGATGTCATGCAGTAGTCCTCCACTTGAGACCTCCTAATGCTGGAAAGACATTGATAAGTGGTTTCTGGCCATTTCTGCCTGTGATAATGTGCCACCCCTTCAGCGGTCGAACCGCTCGGATCCGGGGGGTGGTTATTCGTGGCTTAAGGGTCTCCGGACCCGGGGGCTAGGGGCCACACTCAAATGGACAGGGGGAGTATTTACAGTGGAGATATAGTTTTTGATGCCACCCGTGGTGTACGGTAATTGGGAGTACTGCCGCTGCTGTTGGGGGTACCCAGTGTGATGGAGTGGGGCAGCTAGATGTCGTCACCCTCCACGGGCAGGGGAAGGCCCCAGGGCTCGGTGGGATGCCGTGGGATGCAGGGGTCACTCAGGTACTCACTCAGTCAATAAGTAGACGCTGACAACTGGGTAATCCAAATCTCCAGGTATCGCTGTCGCTTGATGGGAGCTCGTTCGGGTCCCGTCCCCTATGGTGTTGCCTGGTGATCCGTGACCTGCCTCCTGGCACTAAGTTTAACTTCAACGTGGTGGCCCAGTAGTCTGAAACTTGCCGGCCCCCACTCCCCTCTGTGTAGGAGCCTACTCTCAGGGCTCACGCTTGGGATTTTCTGTACCGTTTGTTTGGAAGGCCCTAACCCCCTCGTTAGGCTAGTGCCCCGATTCTGGAGTGAGTGGAAACAGATCATAAAGGCTCCGTTCTCCCCAGGTTAATTGCTGGGTTGCCTGAATCTTCTGTCCGACCTAGGGTCCGTGTACCCCGCCATGCCTTCGGTCCCGTTCCGGTGATAGTGCCAGGCTGCTGACCGTCCTCCTTGACAGGTCGAGGCACCTAGCCGCAATCCCCTGCGACCGGGGGTCCGACTCCTCTAGGTCCAGACCATCGTCTGCAACCTAGACAGTTTCTCTTTGGGGCCACTACTCCCAACCTCCTCTGAGCTCCTCACAGCTCGAGGGCTTCTACTCACTCCACTCACTACTAACTGACAGGCTACACTCCTGAACTTCCCTCCCTGACTCCCCCAGGTGGGCGACTCTATTCCACTCAAGCCGTCCACTGGTGTGTCTGGTGGGTGTGGTGCAAGGTGTCTCTAGGATTTGATTTGCTGTTGGAGGCAACACCATAAGACTGGGACCCAGAACCAAGAGGGAGGTGGATACTGCTCGGAAGGGCAGCTTGTGCAGTACCCTGTGACAACCTGATAGTCCAGGGGCGTCACAATAAAAACTAATTCTAGGGTGTTTTGTAGGCAGAAGCTTGGAGGGAAATAAGTCTGCTTCTCTGATGGGAGGAATCTGATTATTGTTATCAGGCAGGAGCCATAAACTCATTCTGAGGGAAGAAAATCATGGCCGACCAGAAACCCTCTGATCAGTATATACAATATATTATGAGGCGTCTACTCTGTATACAGAACATGTGTATGGCAGCTGGGAACAAGCGCGGTTACATATATAAAAGACAGTAACACTATTACAATACTGCACCCCAAAATATCCTGGGGTCACCACCTTCCATACTAAATATGCAGATGAAGGAGACTCGTACACGGCCGGTTATAATAATAATAATAATATTTATTCACTCATATAGCGCCATTAATTCCTCAGCGCTTTACATCCTATCAGTAATGTCTTTGGAGTGTGGGAGGAAACCGGAGACCCCGGAGGAAACCCACGCAAACACGGGGAGAACATACAAACTCCTTGCAGATGTTGTCCTTGGTGGGATTTGAACCCAGGACACCAGCAAGACTGCAGTGCTAACCACTGAGCCACCGTGCCGCCCATGTGCTGGATAATGGCAGCATGTGCCGTCGATCGTGGTGGACGCAGCAGAAGAGTCACTTACTCTGTGATTACATCTGACTGCGGAAAGTAATGAGAACAGAGACCGAGCCCGGAATCTGCCCTGTACTGAGGAGCGTCATCTGCTCCTGACATGGCGGCTGCCACATCATTGACTTGTCATAGTCGTCTTCCCTGGCCGTACCCCATCTTCATTGTGGGGGCATAGCGGACCCCCCCGCTCCGGAGCAGTGATCTCTAGGAAGAAGAAACAGAACTGGTAATGGAGTAGCCGAATATTACACATCAGAGAGGGGCACACGATTTACCCCCATCTGGTCACCACCAGTTATTATATTCATCTTACCTGGAATATATTGGGGTCCATGGGTCCCGCGTCTTGGGGGTTGTTCTTGTTCTTGTTCACACCCCTGTGTACAAAATAACAGAATACGCTTTATAATTATGCATTGATTAATCTCATACTATATTTTTCGGAGCTAGAGCTCAGTTTTTCTGATACACAGCTCTGAATTCTCTGTCACTGGTCATAAATCTGGGTACCACTAGGGGGAGCAGTGGAGCCTGTGCATTGTGGTGAATGGGAGCTCCCCCTAGTGGTGGCTGCACGCACATTACTAATGGTCACTTCTCCTCTCGTCTTCCAGGAGAATCTTCACTATTCTGTGTCAGCACAATGTGGCGTCATGGCCGCTGTTATTATCAGCTCCTGTCATTAATCACATTACACACTGATGATCTTACCTTATGTTATGTATTGTGGTCGCTCGATGTGACCCGTCTCTGGTCGAAAGTCACCGCTGAGACCAGGAGAGGGTCGTCTCTGCGCCTCGCTTTGTCTATTACAGACTCTAGTGATACAGAAAACACATAAATATATTTATACAGAAAGTGACAGAACATCAATATACAATGAGGATACAAGGAGACAGATGCTCCAACATATCTGACAGGAAACATGTCCTTACACATAGCAACCAATTAGAACGCAGCTTTCATTCTAACAGAGATGTTTAAGGTATGCAAGCTGAGCTCTGATTGGTTGCTATGGACAGTGTTGATAAATGAGGCCTAGTGTCTTTTCATGGATGTGACTACGGTCCTCTGATTGTCCCTGATATTTTCCCAGTCCTGATGGACTGTACATCCCAGATTCATGTTGAATTTGGGATCTACTATTTTGCCCCAGTCCTTTCCCCGATGCTATCACCTAGTTCTATTCCTCCCATACTATATTTGCTTTTTACATTTTTTTTTCCCAGATGTAGGACTTTGCATTTTTCCCTGGTAAACCCCATTCTGTCCTCCTCAGCCCATTGTTCTAGTAAGTCTAGATCCTTTTGAATCCGCTCTCTTTCCTCTCTAGTGTTGGCTACTCCTCCTACTCCCATACTCTTCCAGTTATTATATTCTTCTTACCTGGATTATATTTGGGTCTATGGTGACACTCCGACATTTATTATAGCCGCGTCTTTGAAGTTGTTCTTGTTCACATCCCTGTGTACAGAATAACAGACATCACTTTATAATTCTGCATTTATTAATCTCATACTATATTTTTCGGAGCTGGAGCTCAGTTTTTCTGACAAACAGCTCCAAATTCTCTGCTCTCTGTCACTGGTCAAAAATCTGCATGCCACTAGGATTAGCAGTGGAGGCTGTGTATTGTGGTGAATGGGAGCTCCCCCTAGTGGTGGCTGCATGCAGATTACTAATGGTTACTTCTCCTCTCATCTTCCAGGAGAATCTTCACTACTCTGTGTCAACACAATGTGGCGTCATGGCCGCTGTTTTTATCAGCTCCTGTCATTACTCACATTACACACTGGTGATCTTACCTTATATAAGGTTTTGTGGTCGCATGATGTGATCCGTCTCTGGTCGGGAGTCACTGCTGAGATCAGGTGAGGGTCGGACTCTGCGCCTCGCTTTGTCCATTACTTTGGTGAAACAGAAAACACAAAAATATATTTATACAAAAAGTGACAGAACATCAGTATACAATGAGGATACAATGAGACAGACGCTCAAACATATCTGACAGGAAACCTGGCCGTATACATAGCAACCAATCAGAATGCAGCTTTCATTCCACCAGAGATATTTAAGGCTTTTTCATGGATGTGACCCAGTGGCGTAACTACAGTTTGATGGACCCTAATGCAATATTTGGACCTAGGCCCCCCCCCCAACTTTCCTATGTTCCACTATGCATCTTTCCCTCACCACCTGGTTTTCCTATGTTGTGTTATGCATCGTTCCCTCACAACCCAGCTTTCCCATGCTCTGTTATACATCATTCCCTCAACACTAAGGTTTTCCATGCTCTGCTATATATCTTTCCTTCAGGAGCCGGCTTTCTCATGCTCTGCTATACATCTTTCCTTTAGCACCCAACTTTCCCATGCTCTGATATGCATCTTTACCTCATCACCCAGCTTTTCCATGCTCTGCTATACATCTTTCCCTCAACACCCAGCTTTCCCATGATATCATAGTATGGGAAAGCTGGGTTCTGAGAGAAAGAAGTATAGCAGAGTATGGAAAGCTGGGTTCTGAGAGAAAGATGTATAGCAGAGTATGGAAAGCTGGGTTCTGATAGAAAGAGGTAGAGCAGAGCATAGAAATCTGGGTGAGGAAGGAAAGACCCTCTTTCCCTCAACAATCAGCTTTCCCATCCCATGCTTGTATCTTTGTCCCCCATCTTTGTATATGTGTCCACATCCTGTTATTACATGGCCCCCATCCTGGTATTGCATGGCCCCAATCCTGATATTACATAGCCTCCCTCCTGGTATTACTTGGTCCCATTCTGGTATGATATGGCCCCCATGTTGGTATTATATGGCCCCCCCATCCTAGTATTACGTGGACCTATCCGGTTGTTTCATGGCCCCATCCTATTATTTTATGGCTCCCATCCTGGTATTACATGGCCCTCATCCTGGTATTACATGACCCCCATCCTGGTATTACGTGGCCCCCATCCTTGTATTACATGGCCCCCATCCTGGTATTATATGGCCCCCATCCTGGTATTACATGGCCCCTATCCTGGTATTACATGACCCCCATCCTGGTGTTATATAGTTCTGCCCCTGATGTGACCCCTGTCCTCTGATTGTCCCTGATATGTTCCCAGCAAAGGAATCTGGGACTTTTTGTAAATAATGAAGGAAAAATCCCCTTTTACTGGAAAGTTAAATATAATGAGAAGATATGAGACTACAAATTATTAATCCTGTAAGAAGGAACTTACGTGATTTAGGGTTTGCTGAGGGTGTCCATTGTGATCCATCTCTGGGCCTCCAAGATGGCGAATTTACTCGCTTTGTGTTCTTTTTCTAATAAAAAGTAAAAACAATGACGATCAGATGCCCCCAATAATGGCAGCACCCCCCCCCCAGCTACCATATTTCTACATTCACTATATTGAGGCATAATGGAAATTCCATGGTTACTTACCCGTGCAGACTTGTCTTTGGGCCCAGGGTTGTTCCTATGTAAAGGTCGGGGCGGTCTTTTGGACAGTCATAGACTCTACATGTCGTTTATAGACAGGAGTCATTTCTGATAGACTCTACATGTCGTTTATAGACGTGGAGTCATTTCCTGACCTGTTTTAGAAATTCACTGACCCTGCCGTTCGGCAGGCAGGATAGTAGATGAGCTCTTATCTTCTCATGCTGGAACTGAGCTGTGGGGTCACCGCCATTTGCCAAAAACTAGTAGGCAAACGCTGTAGCAAACACCCCACAGTCGTAGCAATTTTTCTGTTGATCCACATTGAGAAAGCTCAGATGTTTCAGGGGCTCGTCGGCCACTTCATTGTACATGTTGATAATCTGCTGACGGATAGATATTGACAGTTTTCTAGTATTGAAGCGGCGTCCATTGTGATCCATCTCTGGGCCTCCAAGATGGCGAATTTACTCACTTTGTGCTCTTTTTCTAATAAAAAGTAAAAACAATGACGATCAGATTCCCCCAATAAATGCAGTCCCCCCCACAGCCACTATATTTCTACATTCACTATATTGAGGCAGAATGGAAATTCCATGGCTACTTACCCGTGCAGACTTGTCTCTGGGCCCAGGGTTATGCCCGGTTGAAGGTCGGGCGGTCTTTTGGACCGTCATAGACTCTACATGTCGTTTATAGACATGGAGTCATTTCCTGACCTTTTTTGGAAATTCACTGATCCTGCCGTTCTGCAGGCAGGATAGTAGATGAGCTCTTATCTTCTGATGCTGGAACTGAGCTGTGGGGTCACCGCCATTTGCCAAAAACTCGTAGGCAAATGCTGTAGGAGAAAGCTCAGATGTTTTAGGGGCTCCTTGAGCACTTCATTGTACATGTTTATAATCTGCTGACGGATGGATGGAGACAGTCTTCTAGTATTGATGCTGTCGGCCACCAAGATTTTGCCATCTTTGAAGCAGGTAGTCAGCCAGTGCACCCTTTCCTCATCATAGTGGATCTGTACGGCATTCTTCAGTACGCTGCACCCTGGCACTAAAACAACAGCCGGGGGATGCAGGCTATCAAAACCCTCAAACTGATTCTGCAGCAGCTCCTGGGCCATGCTAATGATGTCATCATCCAGCATGCCCGCCGGGCCTCTGCTCCTAATGATGAGTAATTGCTCTGGAGACAGGTTGTCCTCCTGATTCCTGAAATTAGTCATCTCGACTGGTGGAGTCTTCTGGTCCGGGGATCCTTCTCTACATAGATCCGTAAAGTTTTCTGTAGCGGCTCTTTTTGCCGGTGGCAGCATCTCGGACTGAGTGTCCTCGGATGTTGATGCTTTTCTTTTCAGACTGTCCCGGGGTCTTTCTTCTGGCAGCCTCTCGTGTGTATCTCCAGCACATTCTGGATGTGCAGGATTCTCTCCACTTTCTGTAATGCTGGAAGTGGATCCAGTATCACCTACTGTGTAGGTTGGGCTCTTCTCACCTCTGTCTTGGCTGATGACGTTGTCGTCACGTCTTTTTCTTGCAACCAACCTGAAGCTCCTGATCGCTGGAACGGTGGCGGATTTCATGGCCAGGAAGAAATTTCCCATCAGTGTTGTCCTCTTGCGATAGGATTTCTTGAATTGGGTCACAATTTTGGAGCCAATTGACATGCAGGATGAGAGAGCCTTGACCAGCAGCCGCTGGCCATAATGTGGACGCCTATACATCCTCATGATCGCGTTGAAATCGCTTTGAAATAGCTTTGAAATAGCGTTGAAATCGCGCTGAAGTAGCGTTGATTTATTTTTCCTTCGTATTCCTGTAGCTGTGTGAAACCAACAACAGGGAGTCACAAAAGACAGCTCTGGCCCTGCGCTCAGGCTTTACATAGAATAATCCCATTGTGATGTCATAGAGTGGAAGGTGACATCAGAGTTCCATTAGATTGTGACATCACAGCCCCAGGCCCAGCTGCTAATGGCTGATGTTGTGATCATGGTGAAGAGACCTCACATTTTTATTTTTTTAAACAATCCAAATCATTTTTTGAAACTTCGGCTTATAACAAAAGAAAATATATGGAAATTTTATGAAATATACAAAAATGACAATAATTATATTTTTTTATCGATTTCTACAACTCCCAATAAAATATGTATTTTTAAATAAACCTTTGGGAAAACTCCAGCTTTTTATTTGATTGGTACAATATCCTAATACATGTTTTTTGGATATAATTTAATCATTGGATAGATTAAGTGGTTTAATTGTATGAAATTACATGAACAGTCTTCTTAAAGGGATAGCGACCTCAATATGCCACAATATGCAACTTTCCCTTTGCACAGGACTTAGGCACTTAATATATTGAATATTTATTTTTTTTATGCATATTGCACTTTTAAAAAGAAAGTGACCCAAATCATTTTTCCTCTTTACACAGAATTTATTCATTTTATATTACTAAATAGTTTGTGTAAGATTGCACTAATGACCCCTTTAAAGGGATAGCTACGCCAATATAAATATGTTTTGCAGCTAATTTATAATTTTCACATATTAAACAGTCATAGCTTAAATTCCCTAAAACATTCAGTAATGTGAAAGGGATTGATACCTATCGGATATATTCAATGTATTTAAGCTATAAATATATATATATATATATATATATATATATATATATATATATATATATATGTAGAGATATATATATATATATATATAGATATACTGTATATATACAGTGTATATATGCGTGTGTGTGTGTGTATATATATATATATATATGTATAAAAAAGTATTATTAAATTATTGCTGAGAATGATCAATATAAAATAAATATATATAATAAATAAAATAATGTAAATATAAATAAAATAAAATAAATATATATTGTGTATAGAGGAGCTGTAGGCCCATTTACTGTGTATAGAGGAGCTGTGGGCCCATTATACTGTGTATAGGGAGCTGTAGGTGTGACGCCCTGGCCTAGCCATGTTGTCACAGAAGAGTGCATCCTCCTTGGTAATTCCACCCCCCCCCCCCCCCCCCCCGCATGGTGCATATGAGCAGCCGCCCTTCCCCCCCTAGGGTAGGAAGTGAAGAGATCGGGAGGGGAGGAGTTGAGTTCAGTTGTAGGAGAGAGGCAGAGCAGTGAGGTGTGTGTCTCCCGGGCTGCTGGAGAGAAAGAAAAAGAGCAAGCTGTGTGTCAGAGGAGTCTGCAGAGAAAGGAGCAGAGCGGTCAGGGGTTGGCGCCCCAGGACTGCGGGAACAAGTTCGGCATTAGGAAGGACCCGAAGTGGACCGGGGCAGGGTAGTGGCCCGCCGGCATCGTGATCGGGAACCCGGACTAGTGTAAGGGAGTGGACTCCCCGCTCCAACCAGAGAAGTTAAGCAGACTACGAAGGGGCCCCTGCTCATTGCACCGTGTGTGGAACCCGGACACTACTCGCCCACGGCTCCCGGACACTGGCAGTTTGGTTTACAAAAGGACTCTGTGTTTACTGACCCTCCACATCAGTACAGCCTCATCCAGCACCTCAACTACCAACTGTAAGTTCCCTATTTCCTGCCTCCTAAAGACTGCTCCCTGCAACCCTTCACAATAAACTGGGTGTGGCGCCCTGGACTAGCCAGGTCGTCACAGGTACTGCAACACACACCCCCACCCTGAGACAGGCACATCAGCCACACACAAAATCCTTGTTGCCTCCCTCCAGGGGCTGATGTCCACACCAGGTGGGGTGGAGCCAGGCGGTTGGCCCCACCCACTGAGGAGTTCACAGTCCTGGAGGCGGGAAAAGGAAGGCAGTGGAGTTGAGAGTTCAGTGAGGGAAGTGAAGGAGTGAAGTGGTAGTGGAGGAGCAAACTGACCGTGTCCGGGTGCTTGGCCCGGGCACATACAGCAAGGTTGGCAGACGGTGGTGGCCGTCTGCAGGAGAGGTGGATCAACGCGGAACCGTTGGACCGGGGACGGGCGGTGGCCCGCCGGTACCGAACCGGGGAGCGAAGTGAAGCCAGCACGCACAGGCAGGGCCTGCGGATCCTGACCAGGCTTGGAGCCGCCGTTAAAGGTCGAATCCGTCAGTGACCGGAACCCCAGGGGTTTCCTAGCAGCAAAGACCCGATAGAAGGCAACTGTCCGACCAGAAAAGTAAATACAGCTACCGCCACAGCTAGAGTTCCAAGGGCCAGAGCCTGCAGGCAAAAGGGCTCCTACGGCACCTATACGCTGGGGAGCGGGTTACCGGTGGGAAGCCATCGGAGCCGAACACATAAACAGGTGCAGGGAAAGAGAGCCGCCATCAACTGTCCGGGAAAGCCACAGCAGCCGGCTGCGGGACCCGTCCATCCAGCCGTTTGGTTTACCAGAGACTTTGCGTGTATCTGTTGCTGAGTGAGTACACCAATGCCATCCGGCACCGCGCCGTGCTGTCCCCGCGACATGCACCTCGCCAGCCCTGCCTCCCTGACACCTCACTGGGCCCCGGGTCCACCAACCCCTACCCACGGAGGGGGAAAACATCCCAGCTGCTCCCTAACAACGCTCTCGGTATCCCCGTCACCAGCAGCGGTGGTGCCCACCTTCACCACAAACCGTGGGTGGCGTCACGGACTCAAATCCCCAAACCAAACTACCCCCTTTCACTCACGGGCGAGGAGCGCCGCTCGAGTCCCCCGGATCCGGCCCACCGCTCGAGCCACCGAGCAGCAGCGCCGGACCCGAGCGTTCAGTGCGAGCGCAGCGCACCCCCCGCCCGCGACAACTTGGTGTCACAAACAGGATCTTACCGTTCTATCGGCTGGTAGAAGTGCGCTTTGTGTTCCCCGCCGGCGGTGTCCGGCCGAAAAATTTCAGAATCCGCCATCTTGGGCGCGAAGATTTTCCCGCTCGAGCGTCTTCTCGGGCAGTGGAGGCGCGAAAGCCGAAGCCCCGCCCCTGAAGAGGAGGTGCTGAGAAAAGACCAAGGGGGGCGGAAACAAGATGTCGGCGCCGCAGTGGCGCCCGTGGATGGAAATGGGCCAGCCCGTGTTCCAGCCGCACGAGCCGGGGAGGCCGCAGCCCCCACCATTGCTCAGGTGATGCCGTTCTCCTTGCCCTATGTGCCCGGAGCTACCTGGCTGCCGCAGTACGACGGGAAACCCGACGCTTTACAGGTCTTCCGGAAGAAGCTTAACCCGGTCCTAGAACTGTATCCCTTGACCGATAAGCAACAAGCAGCGCTGGTGCTAGGGCAGCTAACCGGCGTGGCTGAGCAGGAGATGGAGACCTGGACTGAGGGGGACCGGTCCTCCGTGGCCACTATCTTTGAAAAGCTACAGATTGCCTTCGAGACCCGCACTGAAGCCGAGCTGCGGATGCAGTTTTATCAATGTCGAGAGCGGCCTGCAGATAGTATTAGAGACTATGCCCTGCGCCTGCAAACTTCCCTCCGTGCACTGAAGCGGGTAGACACCATTAATGACGCGGACAGCAACAAAATGCTAGTTGAGCAGTTCGTGCAGGGGATGGGGTCTCCGGAGGACCGCAAGCAGCTCCGGCTGTGGGCCCTAGAACACCCTAATGTGGACTTTGCCGTGCTGAAAGAACGGGCCATCAAAGCTCTGCAGCCCCGAGCATCCGATGTTCCTGAAGCGGCCCCATGGCCGGCTGAGACGGCTCCCATCGTGGTAGCCCCCTCTCCCCCAGCTCCCTTGGCGCTTGCAGCCCCTGGCGGAATGATGGAGGAGGTGGCTGCCCAGGTCCGTCGCATGGATGGAGACCTTGCCAAGATCCTCGCAGCGCTCTAGCCTCCGACGAGACCCAAGCCCCCGGGGAGGATGCAGCTCGCGACAGCCCAGAGGACGTCCCCTGGATGCAGCGGAGAAGGGCCAATGACTCACGGTATGGACCTCCAATTTGTTACAGGTGCAGCAAGCCCGGCCACTACTCCCGACGGTGTCCGTTAAACGAGCAACCCCTGGGGCCACGGGCCAATCCTCAGGAGTAGAACCCAGTGGCCCCCCAGACTGGCGGGACCGGTACTTCGGAGCCCGGCCCATCATCCCCCTGGCAGTGGACGGCATCCCGCTGATGGCACTCCTGGACAGTGGATCCCAGGTAACCACGATACCATACACACTGTATCAGCGGTATTGGGGGAATGATGAACTTGCCCCTCCAGACGGTAGCATGACACTGGTTGCAGCTAATGGACTCCCCTTAACCCAAGTGGGGTACAAATAAGTGGCCATGACCGTAGGACGGGCTGAACTGCAGCACCAGGGAATGATTGTGATAATGAATGAACCCAGTGATCAAAACCCGAAGGTAGTGCTAGGGACTAATGTGATGGAACACTGCATGAGTGAGGTGCTGACCCTACTGCAGCAGCTGGCCGCCACCGCAGCAGGAAGCCGACAGAGGGCTGTGCAGCGTGAGATCCGGCCCTTGATGTATGGGCAGCAAGTGAACACAACAGGAGGGGAGATTGGGGGAGTGAGAGTGATGGATGCGGCCCCTTTGATTGTGCCTCCCCGGAGTGAGATGATGATTTGGTGCAGGGCAGCGGTGGGTCCCCAGGGGCGGGATTACCCAGCCATGGTAGAACCCATGCCCTCCGAACATTGGCCCACAGTAATGGCCGCCCGAGGGGTGGTAGACGTCAAGAAAGGGAGAGTGCCCGTAAGGGTGTTAAACTGCGGGGAGGAAGAGGTTAGGCTTCTCCGATATGCTACCCTCGCCAAGCTGCTTACTCTAGATCCCCACACCATCCAGGAGGCCGTTCCCCCGACCTCACCGCCTCCTGCCAGCCACCACCCATCCCATGAGTGGTTAGATGAGTGGTGTCAAGGGTTACATGTAGGCACTGATGACACCCCCACACATCACAAAGAAGGGGTATACAGGGTGGTACAGGAGTACGAGCAGGTCTTCAGCAAACATTCACTAGATTTTGGGCGGATTAAAGGGGTCCAACACCACATCCCCACCGGTGAACATCCCCCCATTAAAGAGAGATACAGACCTATTCCCCCTGCACACTACCAATGTGCCAAAGACATGTTGAGGAACATGAAGGAGGCGGGGTTTATTCGGGATAGCTGCAGTCCCTGGGCCGCCCCGCTGGTGCTGGTAAAGAAGAAGGATGGCACCATGAGGATGTGTGTGGACTACCGAAAAATTAACCAGATAACGCATAAGGATGCCTATCCTTTGCCCCGTATTGAAGAGTCCCTGGCCGCGCTGAAGACCGCCAACTACTTCTCTACCCTTGACCTCACTAGTGGGTACTGGCAGGTGGCCATGGCGCCTGAAGACCGTGAGAAGACCGCCTTCGCTACACCCATGGGACTCTGTGAGTTCAACAGCATGCCGTTCGGGCTGTGCAACGCCCCTGGAACCTTTCAACGGCTGATGGAATGCTGTCTGGGACATCTGAATTTTGAGACCGTCTTGCTGTACCTGGATGATGTGATTGTATACTCACAGACGTATGAAGCCCACCTGGAGCACTTAGCTGAGGTGTTCGCGTCCCTTGCCAAGTATGGGATGAAATTGAAGCCCTCCAAGTGCCATCTATTGAAGCCCAGAGTGCAGTACCTCGGACATGTGGTGGGCGCAGAAGGCGTCGCCCCAGATCCCGAAAAGATCACTGCCATTCAGGACTGGCCGAGGCCGACCACGGTGCGAGAGGTGAGGCAGTTCCTGGGTCTGGTGGGCTATTACCGTCGCTTCATTAAAGGATACACGAAGATGGCCGCCCCCATGCAAGACCTCCTCGTGGGACAGACCAAGGGTGGTAGGTTCCCTGGAACCCCGTTGGCGTGGGAAGAAAAGCATGAAGAGTCCTTCCGTCAGCTGAAGACGGCCCTGACCGGGGAAGAAATCCTGGCGTACCCCGACTACATTCATCCTCTACACCGATGCCAGTAACGTAGGCTTGGGAGCAGTCTTATCCCAGGTCCAGGGCGGAAGGGAGAAGGTGGTCGCCTATGCTAGCCGGAAACTCCGACCTACGGAAAGAAACCCCAAAAACTACAGCTCTTTCAAGCTTGAGCTCTTAGCACTGGTGTGGGCCATCACCAAGCGATTCCGCCATTACCTGGTGGCAGCTCAGTTCACCGCTCCTACGGACAATAACCCACTAACCCATCTGGATACAGCTAAGCTGGGTGCCTTGGAGCAGCGGTGGGTGGCTAGGTTGGCTAACTATGACTTCACCATCAAGTACCGAGCCGGCCGCAAAAATGCTAATGCAGACGCACTCTCCCGGATGCCTCCCTTGTTGGGAGAGGGGCCGGATGAAGATGACCTCGAGGAAATCGAGTTGCCCGTGTTCCACCGGCCGCCAGCCGAGAAGTTGCATGTCCTATCAACAACAAGTGAACTTATATCCGCTGCCCAGCCAAGGGTGGCAAGAAGCCCAGGATCAGGCACCTGCTGTCCGCTTGGTCAAGACCCTGGTGGAACAAGGCTCCGCCGGAATAGACCCTGCCGCCCCCGCCGAGGCCCAACGACTGTGGAAGGAATGAGCCCGGCTGTATCTGCACCAGGGGAAGCTGTATCGGGAATTGATTAACCCGAAGACCCACGAGAAGGTCCGCCAGCTGGTGATCCCCCAGGCTAACGTGCCCACTGTCCTGCAGGCATACCATGACGGTGCCGGGCACTTCGGGTGGAAGAAGCTGGAGATGCTGTTGAGGGAGCGATTCTATTGGAGCGGAATGCGGGAGTCTGTGGAGGCCTGGTGCCGAGAATGTGGTCCCTGTGCACTGAGAAGAAGGGACAAAGCCAGCCAGAAGGCCCCTTTGCACCCAATCATTACGCATCAGCCGCTGGAGCTAGTCGCCCTCGACCACGTGAAGCTCACCCCTAGCTGAAGTGGGTACACCTACGCTCTGACCATTGTAGACCACTATTCAAGATTCATGGTGGTTGTCCTAGTCAAGGACCTGACCGGCCGTACTGCCGCTAGAGCATTCCAGGCCTATTTCTGTCGGCCACACGGGTACCCGGAGAGGGTGCTTACTGACCGGGGCCCGGCTTTTGAAGCAGAGGTGTTTCAAGAATTCTGCCAGTTGTACGGCTGCAAGAAAATTCGGACCATGCCTTACCATGCCCAGACCAATGGCATGTGCGAGAAGATGAACCATCTGGTCCTGGGTCTCCTCAAGACATTACCGCTGGAAGAGCGGAACCTGTGGCCAGAAAAGCTACCCGACCTGGTCGATATGTACAATAACATCTCTTCCAGCTCTCCCAAGTTACACCGGCATACCTGATGAGAGCTCGGCCCAGTCGGCTGCCAATAGACCTAGACATGGGTTTGGAAGCCCCAGAAACCCTCCTTTCGACTGCTGGATGGGACGCTCGGCGAAGGGCGCAGTACCGACAGGTTCAAGAATACGTAGAAAAGAACTTGTGTCGGAGTCGGGGACAGCAGGAGCAATGCTTCAACGTGAAGGCCCCTGCGGGTCACCTTCAAGCCTGGTGATGTAGTACTGAAGCGAAAGAGAAGAACCCATAAGCTGGATGATCAATGGGAGAAGACCCCGTATGTCATACAACCCACTGAATGGGAGAATGGGAAGGCCTGCCAGATCAGTCGTGACCAAGGGAAGACTCTAGCCACGGTTTCTAGGGACCACCTGAAGAGGTGCCCACCACCGTTAAAGGTGGCAACTGAAGTCCCGGTTCCCAGAGCGGCAGGGGAGAAAGAAAAGGAGGTAATCCACACTATGATGGGCGATTTCCCGGCAGATTGGCCTACGCAGAACGGCGCCGTGATTCTTCCAGTGATACTGTTCCCACAACCCGTGGAGGAGAAAGAGATGGAAGTAGTCGCCAATGAACCAGCACCCAGGGTTGCACCTGTACCTAGCCCCCCTAGGTCTCCACCTGCCCCACACGATGTACGGGAAGAGGAGCCGATTGTCTCCTCTATCCCCTCGCTTGTTACCACTGACATTGGGCCCCGTAGGTCCACACGTTCCAACCTAGGCAGGCCCCCGCTTAGGTACAGGGAAACCGACATTTAGGGGTGCAGACCATTGATCGTGTACATATGCGAGTGAATGAAAGCTAATCAATCGTTATTTACCTGATTGACACAGTGATTGAACCGGCCGTTGCCGGCAAATTGTCCCCATAGGGACCCTTTGTTACCGTTGGCATAAGGAACTCTTCATGGACATGCCTGAGAACTTGCAGGGCACCCACGAACTAGTGGGATTGTAAATAGTTTGAAACCTGCTTGCCGTTACCGCCTCCGGAGGGGCAGATTTGGAGGATGGGCCTGGAGGAAAGAGATGGCCCAGGCCCACCACTACCGCAACCGGTGGCGATCCTCCGGGGGTCAGGGGTCCCCCATGGACGTGGGGTCCCCTGAGGGGACCGTCGGGTGTGAGACACCGTACCCGTTCCCGCTCGGGCAGCCTGGATTTGGACTGGGGTCAAGGGGTGCTGCCCATTTTCTTAGGGCCAGGTTGCTTGGGTGGGAGAGCGGAAGCCGTCCGTTGTTATTAAAATGTTTTAATATGTGTGTTTGTAACGTTCAAGTGACCTACCTCCCGTAAGGGAAGAATTCAAATGCTTAAAACTTGTTGTTTTATGTTTTTACAGTTAAAAGAAAAATAAAACCGGTGATGGACGGGCAGCCTGCGGACGGTCTGCATTTAACCAAGGGGGAATGTGGCGCCCTGGACTAGCCAGGTCGTCACAGGTACTGCAATACACCCCCCCACCCTGAGACAGGCACATCAGCCGCACACAAAATCCTTGTTGCCTCCCTCCAGGGGCTGATCTCCACACCAGGTGGGGTGGAGCCAGGCGGTTGGCCCCACCCACTGAGGAGTTCACAGTCCTGGAGGCGGGAAAAGGAAGGCAGTGGAGTTGAGAGTTCAGTGAGGGAAGTGAAGGAGTGAAGTGGTAGTGGAGGAGCAAACTGACCGTGTCCGGGTGCTTGGCCCGGGCACATACAGCAAGGTTGGCAGACGGTGGTGGCCGTCTGCAGGAGAGGTGGATCAACGCGGAACCGTTGGACCGGGGACGGGTGGTGGCCCGCCGGTACCGAACCGGGGAGCGAAGTGAAGCCAGCACACACAGGCAGGGCCTGCGGATCCTGACCAGGCTTGGAGCCGCCGTTAAAGGTCGAATCCGTCAGTGACCGGAACCCCAGGGGTTTCCTAGCAGCAAAGACCCGATAGAAGGCAACTGTCCGACCAGAAAAGTAAATACAGCTACCGCCACAGCTAGAGTTCCAAGGGCCAGAGCCTGCGGGCAAAAGGGCTCCTCCGGCACCTATACGCTGGGGAGCGGGTTACCGGTGGGAAGCCATCGGAGCCGAACACATAAACAGGTGCAGGAAAAGACAGCCGCCATCAACTGTCCAGGGGAAGCCACAGCAGCCTGCTACGGGACCCGTCCATCCAGCCGTTTGGTTTACCAGAGACTTTGCGTGTATCTGTTGCTGAGTGAATACACCAGTGCCATCCGGCACCGCGCCGTGTTGTCCCCGCGACCCTGCACCTCGCCAGCCCTGCCTCCCCGACACCTCACCGGGCCCCGGGACCACCAACCCCTACCCACGGAGGGGGAAAACATCCCAGCTGCTCCCTAACAACGCTCCCGGGATCCCCGTCACCAGCAGCGGTGGTGCCCACCTTCACCACAAACCGTGGGTGGCGTCACGGACTCAAATCCCCAAACCAAACTACTCCCTTTCACTCACGGGCGAGGAACGCTGCTCGAGTCCCCCGGATCCGGCCCACCGCTCGAGCCACCGAGCAGCAGCAGCAGCTCCGGACCCGAGCGTTCAGTGCGAGCGCAGCACACCCCCCGCCCACGACAAATACACTGGGCCCCGCGGCATCCATCCCTACCCACGGAGGGGTTAACATCCAGCTGCCATCCCATCGCCCCTGGGTGTCCCACAACAGCAGCGGTGGTGCCATACCTCACCACACACCGTGGGTGGCATCACAGACAATCTCCCTTGTAAATATCCCATTTTCACTTGTGGGCAGAGGACCGCTGCTCGAGCTCGGGTCCGGTTCCCACTCGAGCCACAGAAAAGCCCTGGATCTGAGCAGCCCCTTAGCTACGGTCTGGCCCTCGCCCGCAACATAGGCCCATAATACTGTGTATAGAGGAGCTGTGGGCCCATTATACTTTATAGCAGGGGTCACAAACTCGGCTGGGTGTATGGGCCGCACAGAGGAAAAAAAATAATTTGGGGAGCCGCATTCTTTGCAGGACAAAGTGACATTTTTATTGGTACCATATATAATATATTTTATTGTTTTTTACACACCTTGGGATCACGGATTTTGAACATTTTCACTTGTTCATTATAGCAAACGTGCACATTCTTTGTTTAAATATAAACTTTTTTTTTTTATATTTTATCCCTTTCTTGTAACTAATAGTCTTACAATGAGCACTATATAGAAATTTTGACCAACATCTTTCAGTAATGTTCCCTATATTGTTGTAACGTGCCCATCCTTGTCCCCTTGTAGTATTGTGCCCCATCCCACAGTAATGTGCTCATCCTTGTCCCCTTGTAGTATTGTACCCCATCCTAGTCCCCATCCCACAGTAATGTGCTCATCCTTGTCCCCATCCTAAAGTAATGTTCCCCATCCTTGAAATGCCCGGCAACTTTCTCTGTGACACACACGCGCGCCCTGATGTCGTCAGTACGGCGTGCGTGTGTGTCATTTGAAAAGTTCCCGCCCGGCAGGAGAAGAAGCTGCAGAAGCCGGGGCCCGTACGGAGAGAAGCAGCGGCGGGGCCCCTAGAAAAACAGCAGCGGCGGGGCCCCTACAAGAACAGCAGCGGCGGGGCCCCTACAAGAACAGCAGCGGCGGGGGCCCGTACAAGAGAAGAAGCATCTTGATGGGGGCCCGTACGGAGGTACCTAAGGAGGGAGAGGTGAGTAATAACCTGGGGGAGGGTGGGTTAACTGGTGAGTAATATTTGGGTGTAGTGATGTAGTATATGGGAATGTAGGTTTACAGGTGTAGTATATAGAGGTCTAATGATGTATATGGGGATGTAGTGATGTATATTACAGGTGTAGTATATAGGAGTGTAGTGATGTATATTACAGGTGCAGTATATAGGAGTGTAGTGATGTATATTACAGGTGCAGTATATAGGAGTGTAGTGATGTATATTACAGGTGCAGTATATAGGAGTGTAGTGATGTATATGGGGATGTAGTGATGTATATTACAGGTGTAGTATATAGGAGTGTAGTGATGTATATTACAGGTGCAGTATATAGGAGTGTAGTGATGTATATTACAGGTGCAGTATATAGGAGTGTAGTGATGTATATTACAGGTGCAGTATATAGGAGTGTAGTGATGTATATTACAGGTGCAGTATATAGGAGTGTAGTGATATATATTACAGGTGCAGTATATAGGAGTGTAGTGATGTATATTACAGGTGCAGTATATAGGAGTGTAGTGATGTATATTACAGGTGCAGTATATAGGAGTGTAGTGATATATATTACAGGTGCAGTATATAGGAGTGTAGTGATGTATATTACAGGTGTAGTATATAGGAGTGTAGTGATGTATATTACAGGTGCAGTATATAGGAGTGTAGTGATGTATATTACAGGTGCAGTATATAGGAGTGTAGTGATGTATATTACAGGTGCAGTATATAGGAGTTTAGTGATATATATTACAGGTGCAGTATATAGGGGTGTAGTGATGTATATTACAGGTGCAGTATATAGGAGTGTAGTGATGTATATTACAGGTGCAGTATATAGGAGTGTAGTGATGTATATTACAGGTGCAGTATATAGGAGTGTAGTGATGTATATGGGGATGTAGTGATGTATATTACAGGTGTAGTATATAGGAGTGTAGTGATGTATATTACAGGTGCAGTATATAGGAGTGTAGTGATGTATATTACAGGTGCAGTATATAGGAGTGTAGTGATGTATATTACAGGTGCAGTATATAGGAGTGTAGTGATGTATATTACAGGTGCAGTATATAGGAGTGTAGTGATATATATTACAGGTGCAGTATATAGGAGTGTAGTGATGTATATTACAGGTGCAGTATATAGGAGTGTAGTGATGTATATTACAGGTGCAGTATATAGGAGTGTAGTGATGTATATTACAGGTGCAGTATATAGGAGTGTAGTGATGTATATTACAGGTGCAGTATATAGGAGTGTAGTGATGTATATTACATGTGCAGTATATAGGAGTGTAGTGATGTATATTACAGGTGCAGTATATAGGAGTGTAGTGATATATATTACAGGTGCAGTATATAGGAGTGTAGTGATGTATATTACAGGTGCAGTATATAGGAGTGTAGTGATGTATATTACAGGTGCAGTATATAGGAGTGTAGTGATATATATTACAGGTGCAGTATATAGGAGTGTAGTGATGTATATTACATGTGCAGTATATAGGAGTGTAGTGATGTATATTACAGGTGCAGTATATAGGAGTGTAGTGATATATATTACAGGTGCAGTATATAGGAGTGTAGTGATGTATATTACAGGTGTAGTATATAGGAGTGTAGTGATGTATATTACAGGTGCAGTATATAGGAGTGTAGTGATGTATATTACAGGTGCAGTATATAGGAGTGTAGTGATGTATATTACAGGTGCAGTATATAGGAGTGTAGTGATATATATTACAGGTGCAGTATATAGGAGTGTAGTGATGTATATTACAGGTGCAGTATATAGGAGTGTAGTGATATATATTACAGGTGCAGTATATAGGAGTGTAGTGATGTATATTACAGGTGCAGTATATAGGAGTGTAGTGATATATATTACAGGTGCAGTATATAGGAGTGTAGTGATGTATATTACAGGTGCAGTATATAGGAGTGTAGTGATATATATTACAGGTGCAGTATATAGGAGTGTAGTGATGTATATTACAGGTGCAGTATATAGGAGTGTAGTGATGTATATTACAGGTGCAGTATATAGGGGTGTATTGATGCATATTACAGGTGCAGTATATAGGAGTGTAGTGATGTATATTACAGGTGCAGTATATAGGAGTGTAGTGATGTATATTACAGGTGCAGTATATAGGGGTGTATTGATGCATATTACAGGTGCAGTATATAGGAGTGTAGTGATATATATTACAGGTGCAGTATATAGGGGTGTATTGATGCATATTACAGGTGCAGTATATAGGAGTGTAGTGATGTATATTACAGGTGCAGTATATAGGAGTGTAGTGATATATATTACAGGTGCAGTATATAGGAGTGTAGTGATGTATATTACAGGTGCAGTATATAGGAGTGTAGTGATGCATATTACAGGTGCAGTATATAGGGGTGTATTGATGCATATTACAGGTGCAGTATATAGGAGTGTAGTGATGTATATTACAGCTGCAGTATATAGGGGTGTAGTGATGCATATTACAGGTGCAGTATATAGGAGTGTAGTGATATATATTACAGGTGCAGTATATAGGAGTGTAGTGATGTATATTACAGGTGCAGTATATAGGAGTGTAGTGATGTATATTACAGGTGCAGTATATAGGAGTGTAGTGATGTATATTACAGGTGCAGTATATAGGAGTGTAGTGATATATATTACAGGTGCAGTATATAGGAGTGTAGTGATATATATTACAGGTGCAGTATATAGGAGTGTAGTGATGTATATTACAGGTGCAGTATATAGGAGTGTAGTGATATATATTACAGGTGCAGTATATAGGAGTGTAGTGATGTATATTACAGGTGCAGTATATAGGAGTGTAGTGATGCATATTACAGGTGCAGTATATAGGGGTGTATTGATGCATATTACAGGTGCAGTATATAGGAGTGTAGTGATGTATATTACAGCTGCAGTATATAGGGGTGTAGTGATGCATATTACAGGTGCAGTATATAGGAGTGTAGTGATATATATTACAGGTGCAGTATATAGGGGTGTATTGATGCATATTACAGGTGCAGTATATAGGAGTGTAGTGATGTATATTACAGGTGCAGTATATAGGAGTGTAGTGATATATATTACAGGTGCAGTATATAGGAGTGTAGTGATGTATATTACAGGTGCAGTATATAGGAGTGTAGTGATGCATATTACAGGTGCAGTATATAGGGGTGTATTGATGCATATTACAGGTGCAGTATATAGGAGTGTAGTGATGTATATTACAGCTGCAGTATATAGGGGTGTAGTGATGCATATTACAGGTGCAGTATATAGGAGTGTAGTGATATATATTACAGGTGCAGTATATAGGAGTGTAGTGATGTATATTACAGGTGCAGTATATAGGAGTGTAGTGATGTATATTACAGGTGCAGTATATAGGAGTGTAGTGATGTATATTACAGGTGCAGTATATAGGAGTGTAGTGATATATATTACAGGTGCAGTATATAGGAGTGTAGTGATATATATTACAGGTGCAGTATATAGGAGTGTAGTGATGTATATTACAGGTGCAGTATATAGGAGTGTAGTGATATATATTACAGGTGCAGTATATAGGAGTGTAGTGATGTATATTACAGGTGCAGTATATACTGCAGTGAATATTCAGTGAGTATAATTACCGGTGATAAGGAGCGGGAGGCAGCAGAGCCAGACACAGCAGCGCTGGAGAGAGGTAAATATAGAAAATCTTTTTATTAAAAAGACCCATGTTTTCTCTGGTATTTGTCACACTGATGTCACACAGATCACATCAGTGTGCGATCCGTGTGACACCCGTGCTGCTGGAGAAAAAACTGACATGCCTGCGTGTGTGCGTGCAGGGCCACGAGGGGTCACACAGTCCGTAACTTACTGTTTGTGTATGAAGGATAGTATATATGCTATATACAGTATTGGGTAAAACTGAGTTAATTATATTAGTCCGGCCCTCTAAAACCATCCCAATTTCTCATGCGGCCCCATGGGAAAATTAATTCTCCCCCCCGCTCTATACCCATTATTAAGGCGTGATACTATAGTTGTTACCAGGTTAGGGGCCCATTCAGATGTCGCCCCCCCTGAGCTGAACCACTAGCTACGCCACTGGATCCAGCACAACCTCTTAATCATAACCTAATCATTGGCTATGATTAAGATGTTGTTCCTCGGAGCATGTAAACCAGATTTAGGGGTGTTTTTTGTCTCCTCCATGTTCACAATTTGTATTTTTAATATGCATTAAATGAGTTAATTTTCAGTGCTGGATCCTTTCCCTTTTTGATTGTTCCCTGTTGTTTTTTTTGATCCGTACACGTCTTGCAGGTGAGCTGGTTTTCCTTTTTCTTTTGGCTTTATTACATTACTGATCCTGAGTTACATCCTGTATTATACTCCAGAGCTGCACTCACTATTCTGCTGGTGCAGTCACTGTGTACATACATTACTGTAAACTTCCGGAGAGGGGCAGTCGTAGGCATGGGTCATGGCAGACTTCATCGCCCCCCCCCCCCACCAGCACAGTACAGATGGGCCGCCCTTGCAGCGGTCGAACTGCTCGGATCTGATGGTTTCTGTGGTTCGAGGGTCTCCGGACCCGGGGGCTCCCTGCCACTTCAAATGAAAAGGGGGGTATTTTACAGGGAATAAGAATTCGTGACGCGACCCGTGGTCCGCGGTAAATGTGAATACCGCTGCTGCCGATGGGAGTACCCGGGGGAAATGGAGTAGGGGGGCAACCAGATGACGTTCCCTCCACGGGTAGGGGAAGGCCCTGGGACTCTGGTGGTGGTGGTGCAGGGATGCGGGGTGCAGGCCGTGCAGCGAGCCGGACGCAGTGGGGGCAATGCAGCATATTCACTCAGGATCAAACAGACTCCGACACAATAGTAAACCAAGTCTCTGGGCACCACTGCCTCTCCGGGGGGGAGCTTGTCCGGGATTCCACTCCCTTGGATGTTGCTGGGGGTCTTGACCTGCCTCCCTGATCTATTTGTAGATGTTCTGAGTGACCCATCGGCTTGAAGCTTTCGGGGTCCCGCTCCCTATGCTTAGATAGGGGAGCTGTGCTCTCGATGGCTGACACTTGGAATTTCAGTGGGCTGCGTGAGTTGGAAAGCCCTATCCCCCTCATTGTGTTGGTGCCTTCGATCTCTGCGCTCTTGGGGACAGTTCATAGAGAGCCTATCCTCCACAGGTTAATTATCAGGTTGCGTGAAGCTACTCCCTGATCTAGGATCCAGTACCCCGCCGTGCTCGGTACCAGTCCGGTTACTATATACTCTGATGCCGACCGTTCTCCAAAACTAAGCCTGGCTCCTTTCTCCAATACCCTGCGACCGGGTCTCTGACTCCTCCGGTTCCAGACCACCGTCTGCGACCTAGCCAATGTCTCCCAGGGAGCTCCAACTCTCCCTCTCCTCCCGCTTCTAGCCCCTCACTTTCCAAGGGCTACCACTCAACTCCTCTCCCAGCTCCCCAGGAGTTGGCACTTCAGCTAGTCTCTCACTGAAAGCTGACACTGAACTGACCTAAGTCCCTCTCACCAGTCTGCCTGAGCCCTAGGCGGGTGGTCCTATGCCAGCTAGACCACCCACTGGTGTGCCTGACAGGGTGTGGTTTGAGGTGACTAGGATTTGAATGCTGATAGAAGCAACACTAAAGATTAGGATCCCAGAACCAGGGCCGGATTATAGGCGGGGCAGGCGGGGCTGGAGCCCAGGGGCCCCCACCAAAAGAGCTTCCAAGGGGGCCCCCACCATACTTGGCACTAGGCACCTGTCAGCATTTTTTTTTTCACACCCTCTCCCCCTCCGTAAAGACAGTCTAATAAATCAGCTGTGTTTTCGGGGGGGGGGGGGGAAGGGGCACCGCTATTTATTTGCATCTGCGTCTTTAAGACGCAAAAACAAACTGCGGGCACAGGACGCTGATTGACCTCGGAAGTACCAGCGGCCGCTTGAACTTCCGGGGTCAGAGGTGTGCTAATGCTCCCTGCTATGTGCTGCGGCCGTACCTAGAAGCAGGGGCACGGTGTGGTGGGCCGCTGTCTGCTGTCCCCGCTGCGCTCCTTACATGCCAGGCACACTAGCAGGAGCAGGAGGCAGCGCTGTGTGCCGGCTCTGCTGTGTGCCGGCTCTGCTGTGTGCCGGCTCTGCTGTGTGCCGGCTCTGCTGTGTGCCGGCATGTACACTGCAGAGGAGCGCAGCAGAGCCAATGACCGCAGCTTCCTGTTTCCGTTCCTATTCAAATGTATTTGCGACGTCTTTCAGACGTAAATACATTTGAACAGCGTGCCGGGACTGGGCCCCGCCCCCGACGTGCAGCAACGTGATGAGATCAGCACCTTGCTGACGTCATCACAGTGCTGCCGGCGCCACACTGGGGACATGAGGAAGCGAGCGCTCCATGAAGGAGCTGAAGAGACAGGTGTAATTAATGGGGATGAGTGGGGAGGGGCTGAGGACACAACGGGGAACATTTGTGAAGGAACACAGCTCTGTGACAGGCAGAGGAGGAGTACTGTATTCCGAGGGAGGGGGGGGAGGCAGGAGTGTGTAGGGATGGAGCAGTGTAATTTGTGTGTGTAGGGGGTGATGAGGGTTGTATTGTGTGTGGGGGGAGGGGTAATGGAGGGTGCATTGTATTGTGTGTGGAGGGAGGGGTAATGGAGGGTGCACTGTATTGTGTGTGGGGGGGAGGGGTAATGGAGGGTGTATTGTGTGTGGGGGGAGAGGTCATGAGGGGTGCATTGTATTGTGTGTGTGTGTGTGTGGGGAGAGAGGTAATGGGGGGTGCATTGTATTGTGTGTGGGGAGAGGGGTAATGGGTGCATTGTATTGTGTGTGGGGAGAGGGGTAATGGGGGGTGCATTGTATTGTGTGTGGGGAGAGGGGTAATGGGGGGTGCATTGTATTGTGTGTGGGGAGAGGGGTAATGGGGGGTGCATTGTATTGTGTGTGGGGAGAGGGGTAATGGGGGGTGCATTGTATTGTGTGTGGGGAGGGGTAATGGGGGGTGCATTGTATTGTGTGTGGGGAGGGGTAATGGGGGGTGCATTGTATTGTGTGTGGGGAGGGGTAATGGGGGTTGCATTGTATTGTGTGTGTAGGGGTAATGGGGGGTACATTGTATTGTGTGTGTGTGGGGGGGGGTAATGGGGGGTGCATTGTATTGTGTGTGTGTGTAGGGGTAATGGGGGGTGCATTGTATTGTGTGTGTGTGTGTGTGTGTAGGGGTAATGGGGGGTGCATTGTATTTGTGTGTGTGTGTGTGTGTAGGGGTAATGGGGGGTGCATTGTATTGTGTGTGAGGAGAGGGGTAATGGGGGGTGCATTGTATGTGTGTGTGTAGGGGTAATGGGGGGTGCATTGTATTGTGTGTGCTTGTGTGTGTAGGGGTAATGGGGGTGCATTGTATTGTGTGTGAGGAGAGGGGTAATGGGGGGTGCATTGTATTGTGTGTGGGGGGAGGGGTAATGGGGGTGCATTGTATTGTGTGTGTGTGTAGGGGGAGGGGTAATGGGGGGGTGCATTGTATTGTGTGTGTGTGTGTGTGTGTGTGTGTAGGGGGAGGGGTAATGGGGGGTGCATTGTATTGTGTGTGGGGAGGGGTAATGGGGGGTGCATTGTATTGTGTGTGGGGAGGGGTAATGGGGGGTGCATTATATTGTGTGTGGGGAGGGGTAATGGGGGGTGCATTGTATTGTGTGTGTAGGGGTAATGGGGGGTGCATTGTATTGTGTGTGTGTGTGTAGGGGTAATGGGGGGTGCATTGTATTTGTGTGTGTGTGTGTGTGTGTGTAGGGGTAATGGGGGGTGCATTGTATTGTGTGTGTGTAGGGGTAATGGGGGGTGCATTGTATTGTGTGTGTGTGTAGGGGTAATGGGGGGTGCATTGTATTGTGTGTGTGTGTGTGTGTGTGTGGGGGTAATGGGGGGGTGCATTGTATTGTGTGTGTGTGTGTAGGGGTAATGGGGGGTGTATTGTGTGTGTGAGTGTGTAGGGGTAATGGGGGTTGTATTGTGTGTGTGTGTGTGTGTGTGTGTGTGTAGGGGTAATGGGGGGTGCATTGTATTGTGTGTGTGTGTGTGTGGGGGGGGTAATGGGGGGTGCATTGTATTGTGTGCAGGGGTAATGGGGGGTGCATTGTATTGTGTGTGTGTGTGTGTAGGGGTAATGGGGGGTGCATTGTATTGTGTGTGTAGGGGTAATGGGGGGTGCATTGTATTGTGTGTGCGTGTGTGTGTAGGGGTAATGGGGGGTGCATTGTATTGTGTGTGTGTGTGTGTGTGTGTGTAGGGGGTGATGGGGGGTGCATTGTAGTGTGTGTGTGTGTGTGTGTGTGTGTCAGAGATGTGTGTGTAAGAAGCAGTACTGTGTGTGTATATATGAATTAGAGCAGTCTGTGCGCCCCCCCCAGAACTATATGGGTTCCCCAGAGCGCTATGTCACCCATCGCAGTGATGAGTACACCACCAGAGCTGTTTGCCACTCCAGTAACGTCTATGCCCCCTGCCCCTCCTGTAATGTATATATTGTAGCCCCCAGCCCCTCCTGTGATGTATATACAGCAGTGCTGTCAGTGTGCAGTCATGTGTGTTAGTGACAGCCATCGTGAAACAGCCACATGTCCTGAAGGAGCTGGACGGAAACAAGCGGGAGAGGTGAGTGAGGCTGCTGGCGACTTTCCCATATTAATACCTGTAAGGGCTCATGCGCACGTAACTGCTGAATATTCTGCAGCGATTTGACAGCACATGTGCGCGTCAAATCGCTGCAGAAACACTGCATAATGGATTCAGTTTTTCTGTACAAAAAAAGCCGATTTCCTGCGCTCTGGCTGCTGCCCCCACCATAGACAGAGCGGGAGCTGCATCCATAGCGCACGGAATAATTGACATGCTCATTTTATGAACGCACAGATTTGGGTCAACATTTTAGCACCCAAATCGCTGCGTTCATAAAAGCAATGGGTGCACGTATCATGCACAATCTACATAGATTGTATAGGGGACGCAGGACGCATGCATTTACACTGCAGTGCTATACGCAGTGTAAATGCATGGAATTACGCAACGTGCGCACGACCCCTAATGCGTCTGTGTCTGCATGTATGTCAGTGTATATGACTGTGCATATATTTGTCTGTTTATATGTATTTTTCTGAATTTGTCTTCAAATATGTATATACGCATGCCTGTATGTGTATGTGCGTGTCTGTGTGTGGATGGGGCCCACTGAGACTCACCCGGAGGCCACAAAACCCTGGAGCCGGCCCGGGCTGCCTTAACATTGGGATCAATAAAAAATATGTGACAAAAGCGGGCTTTACACGCTACAATATATCTTACGATGTGTCGGCGGGGTCACGTCGTAAGTGACGCACATCCGGCATCCTTAGTGATATTGTAGTGTGTGACAGCTACGTGCGACCCTGATTGTGCGTTAAAACGTTGATCGCTGACACGTCGTTCATTTTCTAAAAATTGAACGTCTTTGTTCATCGTTCTTGAGGCAGCACACATCGCTCCGTGTGACACCCCGGGAATGATGAACACAGCTTACCTGCGTCCCGCCGGCAATGCGGAAGGAAGGAGGTGGGCGGGATGTTTACGTCCCGCTCATCTCCGCCCCTCCGCTTCTATTGGCCGGCCGCTGTGTGACGTCCCTTTCACTTCAGGAAGTGGATGTTCGCCGCCCACAGC
Source organism: Anomaloglossus baeobatrachus (assembly GCF_048569485.1). Lineage (NCBI taxonomy): Eukaryota > Metazoa > Chordata > Amphibia > Anura > Aromobatidae > Anomaloglossus > Anomaloglossus baeobatrachus. The sequence continues at coordinate 930,577,307 of NC_134353.1, read as the reverse complement.
GAGGTCATTTGGAAGGTAAGTACGTGTGACGGGGGTTAATCGTTTGTGCGACACGGGCAACAAATTGCCTGTTCCGCACATACGATGAGGGCGTGTGCGATCGCATACGAGATCGAAATGTGTAAAGCAGCCCTAACTCTACTTTCTGTGTGTAAGTGGACAGCTGTGATTTATCCTGGACTGTATCTGTATTGTAGCACTGTAAATCTGAATGTGGCAGAACAGGATAAGATAAATGTTCATTGGATTTATATCTAAATGCTACGGTTCGTGCTCTACTGTTATGGCTAAAAATGTTAACGTTATGGGGCCCCCACCAGATTTTCTGCCCAGGGGCCCCCACCAACCTTAATCTGGCCCTGCCCAGAACCATGGAGGGTGGGTTCTGCACTATAAGGGCAGGAGTGCAGTTTCCTGTGACACCCTGACTAGTCCAGGGCGTTACACAGACACGAGGGGGGCAGAGTGGTGTGTGTGGTAGGTGTGCAGGTGGTACCTACTAACTACTGCACTTCTGTATCTTCAGCTGGCTCCCATTCACTTCCATGGGCCTCGCACCCCATGCGCTCAATAAGCAGACAAATACCAATTCCAATTGTTTCTGCAACCGGCTCCACTCTACAGGGACGGCCATAATGGGGCGACTTATCCTCCTGCTTCAAACCCACTCCCCCAGCATGATGGTGATTCGTTCAGCTCGGCTCACAGATGGATGGACCCACTTGCCCTCCCGCTGCAACTGCTTTCCCGCAGGTACTGGCACATGCTAGCGTAAGGTAGGGGCACCCCAACTTCTCCATTTATATCTCCATGACACACTGGACTTAGGGGCACTTTGCACACTACGACATCGCCAGCCGATGCTTGCGATGCCGAGCGCGATAGTCCCCGCCCCCGTCGCAGCTGCGATATCTTGTGATTGCTGCCGTAGCGAACATTATCGCTACGACAGCTTCACATGCACTCACCTGTCCTGCGACGTCTCTCTGGCCGGCGAACCGCCTCCTTATTAAGGGGGCGGGTCGTGCGGCGTCACTGCGACGTCACATGGCAGGCGGCAAATAGCAGCGGAGGGGCGGAGCAGAGCGGGACTTAAACATCCCGCCCACTTCCTTCCTTCAGCATAGTCGGCATGAGCTGCGGGAAGCAGGTAAGGTGATGTTCCTCGCTCCTACGGCTTCACACACACAGCGATGTGTGCTGCCGCAGGAGCGAGGAACAACATCGTACCGTCGCAACAGTGTAATTATGGAATTCCCGGACACTGCACCGATGATACGATTATGACGCTTTTGCGCTCGTTAATCGTATCATATAGGATTTACACACTACGATGTCGAGAGCGACGCCGGAAGATCGTCACTTTCGACATGACCCCACCGACATCGCAACTGCGATGTCGTAGTGTGCAAAGTGCCCCTTACACTCCACTGCAGATGAGCCCCCTTGAAATATCTTTGCTGCTTTCTTCTCCTTTTCCTTTCTGTCCTGTCTCTGTCCTGCTTCAGCCACCTCCACCCTGTTCACTCCACTCTGCTCTTCTGACCCTTCCGCTCCTTTCTTTCTTGTGTTCTGCACACTACAACAGCATCTCCCTATCTGCCTTGTAACCGGAGGTTCCTTCTCCTATATCTTCTCCTGTGCTGGGGACCCCCCTCCCCTCACTTAGCTCCTGTCACTCCCTCAACATTCCCTCACCTTAAAGGCCCTAGTGACACCTAGTGGCAGAGCCGGATACGTTACACAGGAAAACTCATGCATCAAATACAATGCACCAAAACACATCAGAACAATACAGTTAAGATTAACAGTTGCAGTACTCTTGGTCACCACATCAGCCTGGGGGCGGTAGGGTACTGGTCACCCTATTACATTACATTACTTATCCTGCACTGATCCTCAGTTATCTCCAGTATTCTCTCACCCACCGCACTGTTACATCCAGTTTTATGCACTCCTCATGTTGGGATGGAAGGATTCTGCCAGTTAATCATCCAGATCTGCTCTTCTGTGCGAGGCTGCTCACAAAAGTTATTATGTGAAGACCTGCTCTTCATAGCCTGTTGTTGACAGCCACGAGCCACACATGGCAGGCCTGGGAGCCGCAGATTGGAGTCCCCTGGTCTACAGGAATAGTGAGAAGCGCAGGTGTGACGCCCTGGGCAAGCCAGGTGTCACAGGTCACAACACCACACGCACCCCACATTCCCTGCAGGAACACCAAGGCTAACCCAAAATCCTTGTTGCCTTCCTCCAGGGGCTGATGTCCACACCAGGGGGTGGGCCAGGCGGTTGGCTCCGCCCACCGAGGAGTTCACAGCCCTGGAGGCGGGAGAACCAGGCAGTTCAAGCTAGGGGAGTGAAGTATAAGGGAGTAGTAGAGGAGCTTGTAAGAGGAGTTAAAGTGGAAAACGAGGTGACAGTTGAGCAAGCCTGAAGCTGGTCCGGGTGTGTGCCCCGGACTAAGACAGCAAGGTCAGCAGACGGCGGTGATAGTCTGCAGGGGGACTGCTCGGAGGTTGCTGGAAGGACCGCGGACGGGTGGTGACCCAGCGGTACTGGAGCAGTATACAAAGAACAGTCAGCACCAGGGCAGGGGCCTTTCGGATCCCGGCAAGGCTAGGAGTCGCCATAATTTGCCAAATCCGTCAGTGAAGGGGACGTCTGTCTCCTAACAACCAAGTCCCGATTGAAGGCAACCGTCCAACCGATAAGGGGAGACACCGCCACCGCCAAGGCACCAGTTTCCCAGGGCCAGCGCCTGCGGGCGAGAGTAGAGCTCCTTCGGCCCAGCTTGAAGCCGAGGAGTGGGTAACCGGTGGGAACCCATCGCTACCAAAGAGACTTTCATAGGTGCAGGGAAGAGACCGTCACCGCTAACTGCAGGGAACATCAGCACCGTGAACCGTCAGAGGGACCCGTCCAACCAGCCGTTTGTTTACCGAGAACTGTGTCGTGTTTACTGGCTGAGTGAGTACCTCCGTGCCGTGCGGCACAGCGCTGCCCCTGCGCCCCTGCACCTCCACAGGCCCCATACCCGCCTGTCCACCATCCCAACCCCATCACTGGGCCCCGGGATCACCAACCCCTACCCACGGAGGGGCAACACAACAACTGGCTGCTCCACACCATCACTCTCGGGATCCCCAGCCAGAGCAGCGGTGGTGTACATTCAATCACCACAACCGTGGGTGGCGTCATGGACAATAAACCATCCCAAAACCCAATCCTCTTTCACTCACGGGCGAGGAGCGCCGCTCGAGTCCCCGGGATCCGGCCCATCGCTCGAGCCACCGAGCAGCGGCAGGCCGCAGTAGCAGCAGCGGCAGCCAGACCCGAGCAGTGGGAGAGCGCGGCGTCCCCTCCTCCGCCCGCGACAACTTGGCGTCACAAACAGGATCTTACCGCTCTGCCGTTGGGTAGAGGTGCGCCTTGTGACCGCCGGAGGTATCCGGCTGAAAAATTTCAGAAGTCGCCATCTTTGGCGCGAAAAGTTCCTGCTCGAGCGTCTTCTCGAGTAGCACAGGCGCGAAGGCCAAAACCCCGCCCCGAGAGAGGAGGGGCCGGAAAGAGGCGGAGGGGGACGGAAACAAGATGTCTGCGCCCGACGGAGCTGCTGGAGGAGCGGTGGTCGCAGCCGCATATAACTAGCGCTGTAGCGTGCAGGGACGCCAGGACTCTGCTGAAACACATTCCTGGATCCAGAAGCAAGATGTGCCAGAAGCTCCAGGCCCAAGTCCACTTCATGCTGGCGAAGTGGACGTCGGAGATGAATGGCCTGGCCGCAACCGTTTGGGCATCCGAAGTGGAGGTGGTCTCAGAGGAGCGGGTAAGCGACCCACGCCCCTATGTCCCCGAGGGATCGGTCGATATGGCTGAGGGGCCCGGCCTGCTGCCGTCCACCATGCTACCTCCCTCACTGCCCATGCCTGCGGCCAACGTCCCAACCGACCCGTTACCCCTGCCACCGGTAGCGGAGCCCGCAGCATCTGTGGGAGAGGGCCCAGACCTGCGGCCCCCGGGCCTTACCTTTACCACCGCCCTGGCACCCGTCCCGGCTTCCATCCCAGCCGCGACGGAGATGATGACGGCCCCGGCAGTCTGCCCGGCCGCAGCGGAGGCGATCCTCGATCAAACGCCAACACCACAAGTCACGTTGACCGCTCCCAGGCACCGGGCCTCGGCTGAGGCACGGGGGGATGTAGCTGCCAAGCGGCAGAGCAGGCCACGTCACAGCGGGGTCCCTCATTACTGAAGGTGCCGGTCGTAGCCGACACGGCTGGGTCCGTCCCCCGCACACGCTGAACAGGAGCAAGCAGAAAGTGCTCCAGACTGGGAGCGGCGGCAACAGCAGCTGCGCAGGGAGATCGATGCCCGAGAGGGGTGTAGAGCGGATGTGCATGCCCGCATGTATATGGAAGAAGATCTCCTAAAGCGAGCTACCATTGGGGTCCAGAGCGGTGCTCCATGTTAAGGTGGCACTAGAGCCCCACGAGTGAGAATGGACTGTTGAGCCGCTTCCAGGGCAGCGGAGCACCGTTGCACCGTCCCCGTTGGGACCACCAGTGTTTGTGTTTGAAAGTTCTGCTGATAATAATAAGTAAAATATGAAACCGTGAAGTTCACCTGATTCAACCGTGATTGGAAACCGGCCGTAGCCGGCACCGTTGTCCCCGTGGGGACCGTTTGACAAGTGTTTTGCATGAGGAACTGCTCATGGACAAGCCCGTGAACTTGCAGGGCAACCACAAACGTTAAGTGGCATGTAAATAAGTTGTGTCACCGTTACCGTTTCCGCAATTACCGCCTCCGGAGAGGCAGGTTGGAGGGAGGGCCCACAGCAGAGCAGGCTGGGGCCCAGCCACCACAGGAACCGGTGGCTACCCTCTGGAGGGGAAGGACAGATCCCGCTCGGGTAACTTGTGCTGGACTGGGGTTAAGGGGTGCTGCCTGGGCTTTAGGGGCAGCATCAGGGCCAGGTTGCTTGGGTGGGAGAGAGCGGAAACCGTAACCGTACACCATGTCTCCTAACAACCAAGTCCCGATTGAAGGCAACCGTCCAACCGATAAGGGGAGACACCGCCACCGCCAAGGCACGAGTTTCCCAGGGCCAGCGCCTGCGGGCGAGAGTAGAGCTCCTTCGGCCCAGCTTGAAGCCGAGGAGTGGGTAACCGGTGGGAACCCATCGCTACCAAAGAGACTTTCATAGGTGCAGGGAAGAGACCGTCACCGCTAACTGCAGGGAACATCAGCACCGTGAACCGTCCGAGGGACCCGTCCAACCAGCCGTTTGTTTACCGAGAACTGTGTCGTGTTTACTGGCTGAGTGAGTACCTCCGTGCCGTGCGGCACAGCGCTGCCCCTGCACCTCCACAGGCCCCATACCCGCCTGTCCACCATCCCAACCCCATCACTGGGCCCCGGGATCACCAACCCCTACCCACGGAGGGGCAACACAACAACTGGCTGCTCCACACCATCACTCCCGGGATCCCCAGCCAGAGCAGCGGTGGTGTACATTCAATCACCACAACCGTGGGTGGCGTCACGGACAATAAACCATCCCAAAACCCAATCCCCTTTCACTCACGGGCGAGGAGCGCCGCTCGAGTCCCCGGGATCCGGCCCATCGCTCGAGCCACCGAGCAGCAGCAGGCCGCAGTAGCAGCAGCGGCAGCCGGACCCGAGCAGTGGGAGAGCGCGGCGTCCCCTCCTCCGCCCGTGACACAGGGAGCTTTTGTCGCGGGCGGAGGAGGGGACGCCGCGCTCTCCCACTGCTCGGGTCCGGCTGCCGCTGCGGCTGCTGCGGCCTGCTGCTGCTGCTCGGTGGCTCAAGGGATGGGCCGGATCCCAGGGACTCGAGCGGCGCTCCTCGCTCGTGAGTGAAAGGGGATTGGTTTTTTGGGATTGTTTAATTGTCCGTGACGCCACCCACGGTTGTGGTGATTTGTTAACACCACCGCTGCTCTGTATGGGGATCCCGGGAGTGATGGTATGGAGCAGCTAGATGTTAGTCCTCCCCTCCGTGGGTAGGGGGTTGGTTGTCCCGGGGCCCAGTGATGAGGTGGGTGATGCAGGGCTTGGTGGGGTGCAGGGACGCGGGGGCAGCGCTGTGCCGCACGGCACTGTGGTACTCACTCAGCCTGAGACGATGACACAGTTCTCGGTAAAACACACGGCTGGAAAGACGGTTCCCACGGACGGCTGCACTTGCTGTTCCCCAGTAGTTGACGGTAACGGTCCCTTTTCCTGCACCTGAGATGATGGTGGTAACTATGGGTTCCCACCGGTAACCCGCTCCCCGGCTTGGATATGGGCCGGAGGAGCCCTACTTTGCCCGCAGGCGCTGGCCCTGAGAAACTGGTGCCCTGGTGGTGGCGGTGTCTCTCTCCAACGGTTGGACTGTTGCCTTCAATCGGGACTTGGTTGTTGGGAGACCCAGAGGTCCCCTTCACTAACGGATTTGGCAAATTCACGGCGACTCCTAGCCTTGCCGGGATCCGAAAGGCCCCTGCCACTGGTGCTGGCTTCACTTTTGTATACCGCTCCGGTACCGCCGGGCCACCACCCATCCACGGTCCTTTCGGCAACCTCCGGTCAGCCGCTCCTGCGGACAGTCACCGCCGTCTGCTAACCTTGCTGTCTCAGTCCGGGGCACACACCCGGACCAGCTTCAGGCTTTACTAACTGTCACTTTTTACTCCTTCTCTCAAGCTCCTCTACCACTTCACCTCCTTCTACTTCCTCCTCCCTAGCTTGACTGCCTGATTTCCCCGCCTCCAGGGCTGTGAACTCCTCGGTGGGCGGAGCCAACCGCCTGGCCCACCCCCTGGTTTGGACATCAGCCCCTGGAGGAAGGCAACAAGGATTTTTGGTTAGCCTTGGTGTTCCTATCTGGGGTGTAGGGTGTGGTGGTGTTATGACCTGTGACCCCTGGCTTGCCCAGGGCGTCACATTCCCCCTTAGCAAAATGCAGACCGTCCGCGGGCTGCCCGTCCAACACCGGTTTTATTTTCTGAAAAGATATAAAAGGTAAACATAATACAATTTATGACATCATCCCACATCGGGAGGTTCGGTACTTAAACGTTGCAAAACGGTAACATTAAAACGGTTGCGGCTGCCGCTCTCTCCCACCCAAGTAACCTGGCCCTGATGCTGCCCCTAAAACGCAGGCAGCACCCCTTGACCCCAGTCCAGCACAAGTTACCCGAGCGGGATCTGTTCTTCCCCTCCAGAGGGTAGCCACCGGTTCCTGTGGTGGCTGGGCCCCAGCCTGCTCCACTGCGGGCCCTCCCTCCAACCTGCCTCTCCGGAGGCGGTAACGGTAGCTGCAACAACAGATTTTTATTTACATGCCACTTAACGTTTGTGGTTTCCCTGCGAGTTCTCGGGCCTGTTCATAGAAGTTTCTATGCAGCTAAGGGGTCCCCACGGGGACAACGGTGCCGGCAACGGCCGGTTTCCAATCACGGTAGACAATCAGGCTACTGTTCGGTAATCAATTTTTTCATTTTTGCAAAACTTCTTCAAACACAAAACTTTCAAAACACACATGCTTTCTTCTGGTCCCAACGGGGACGGTGCAACGGTGCTCCGCTGCCATCATTCTGAGTCCTCGACATCACCTGAGGGAGGGGGCGCGGCGCTCACACGGGACTCCTGGCTGCCCCTCAACTTAGCATCCAGCGCGAACCACCCCCTCTCCCCACAGTGCCAGGTGTACTGCACTATATCGCCCGGCATCAGGTTACGACCGGGGTGCTCCTCTGGCAGGTGAGCATTCACATCCCGCCGGGCTATAAACACTTCGGCCTCCAGGCCCGGTTCATATATAAATCCATAGCCCCAGCGGACATCAAACCGCCTCACCTGCCCTTCGTACAGCGGGGCCCCGGACACGGAAAGTTGCCTGACGGAGGTTCTCTTTTTCCCGGATTGCACGGGCCACCAACTCCGCCTTCTTCTTTTCTCGTTCACCGATTTCCAGGCCCAACGGTACCGGCTCCCTGTCCCAGTACGGCGCTGCTGCGAGCTCCGGCGCACGGGTCGGGCCCCGCGAGACCTGTTGGACATTTCCCACTGCTGGTACTCTGGGTGGCAGGTTCCGCGGTGACTTGGCCTTAGACGCTGCCTTGCATCGGCAACCCGGCGCAACCTCAGCCGAGGTGTGGGGGATGGGCACAGGGGTTTTCCGCGGTTGGGCCTTCGGCACGGAGCGGGTCATCGGCTCCGGCTCGGGGACTTTCTCGGGGGACACCTCCGGTTCGATTTTCGGGGCTTTCCAGGGCAGCATCTCCGGTCGACTACGGGCTCCGGCTGCAGGTCGGCCCGCCTGGGCAGGCATGCTGGGTATCGCTACCGGTTGCGGTGGTAGCGGGTCTAGTGGCGGGGTCACGGCTTCCGAGACGGGTGGCGAGGGAGGCAGCAGAGGGAGAGGGTTTGGACCGGGTCCCGCAGCCGCGATGACCGGCCCTTCAAGGGCATCGGGACGTGGGTCACTCACCCTCCCTTCCTCCGCTTCCTCCTCGCGTCTCCGCACAGTCGCTATGACGACCGCCATGTCGGTCTCCCACTCCTCCATGAGGAGCTGCATCTTGACCTGCAGCCTTTGGTAGAGCTGCGCGGTCCGGATCTCCACCCACGCCGCGGTTCCAGTCGCGGGGGCTATGGTGCTGCGGGACGGCATCCACATGTTGCTGGCGGCTTCTCCCAGGAACAAGAAGTCCTGGCGTCCCTGCTTTTATAGCCGCGCTCACATGCAGCTAGCCACCATTCCGTCTCCCCTAGCCTCTTTCCGGCCCCTCACCTATCGGGGCGGGGTTTTGGCCTTCGCGCCTCTGCTACTCGAGAAGACGCTCGAGTGGGAACTTTTCGCGCCAAAGATGGCGACTTCTGCAATTTTCCGGCCGGACACCTCCGGCGGTACACAAGGCGCACCTCTACCAGACGGCAGAGCGGTAAGATCCTGTTCGTGACGCCAAGTTGTCGCGGGCGGAGGAGGGGATGCCGCGCTCTCCCACTTCTCGGGTCCGGCTGCCGCTGCTGCTGCTGCGGCCTGCTGCTGCTGCTCGGTGGCTCGAGCGATGGGCCGGTTCCCGGGGACTCGAGCGGTCCTCCTCGCCCGTGAGTGAAAGGGGATTGGTTTTTTGGGATTGTTTAATTGTCCGTGACGCCACCCACGGTTGTGGTGATTTGTTGACACCACCGCTGCTCTGTATGGGGATCCCGGGAGTGATGCTATGGAGCAGCTAGATGTTAGTCCTCCCCTCCGTGGGTAGGGGGTTGGTTGTTCCGGGGCCCAGTGATGAGGTGGGTGATGCAGGGCTTGGTGGAGTGCAGGGACGCGGGGGCAGCGCTGTGCCGCACGGCACTGTGGTACTCACTCAGCCTGAGACGATGACACAGTTCTCGGTTAAACACACGGCTGGAAAGACGGTTCTCACGGACGGCTGCACTTGCTGTTCCCCAGTAGTTGACGGTAACGGTCCCTTTTCCTGCACCTGAGATGATGATGGTAACGATGGGTTCCCACCGATAACCCGCTCCCCGGCTTGGATATGGGCCGGAGGAGCCCTACTTTGCCCGCAGGCGCTGGCCCTGAGAAACTGGTGCCCTGGCGGTGGCGGTGTCTCTCTCCAACGGTTGGACTGTTGCCTTCAATCGGGACTTGGTTGTTGGGAGACGCAGAGGTCCCCTTCACTAACGGATTTGGCAAATTCACGGCGACTCCTAGCCTTGCCGGGATCCGAAAGGCCCCTGCCACTGGTGCTGGCTTCACTTTGTATACCGCTCCGGTACCGCCGGGCCACCACCCGTCCACGGTCCTTTCGGCAACCTCCGGTCAGCCGCTCCTGTGGACAGTCACCGCCGTCTGCTGACCTTGCTGTCTCAGTCCGGGGCACACACCCGGACCAGCTTCAGGCTTTACTAACTGTCACTTTTTACGCCTTCTCTCAAGCTCCTTTACCACTTCACCTCCTTCTACTTCCTCCTCCCTAGCTTGACTGCCTGGTTTCCCCGCCTCCAGGGCTGTGAACTCCTCGGTGGGTGGAGCCAACCGCCTGGCCCACCCCCTGGTGTGGACAACAGCCCCTGGAGGAAGGCAACAAGGATTTTTGGTTAGCCTTGGTGTTCCTACCTGGGGTGTAGGGTGTGGTGGTGTTATGACTTGTGACCCCTGGCTTGCCCAGGGCATCACATTTTCATGCGGCCTCTTATTCTCAGCAGTGATGGGGATCGGGAATTTGAGCCTCCACCAGTTAAGCCCCCGTCACATTTAACGACTTACCAGCGATCCCAAAAACGATGTGACCTGATAAGGATCGCTGGTAAGTCGCTGGGAGGTCGCTGGTGAGATGTCACACAGTCATATCTTACCAATGACACAGTAACGATCAGCGACCTGTATAACGATCTCGGCGGGCGTTGGGACTGTGTTAGGAGGTCGTTGGTAGGCGTCAAACACAGCGATGCGTCCTGCCCAGCAGGACATCACCTTTGAAGAACATGGTCCCAACCATTCAGCAACGACTAGCGATCTCACAGCAGGGGCCTGATCGCTGGTAGGTGTCACACATAACGAGATCGCTGCTACGTCATGGAAATGGTGACGCATCAACAATCTCATTAACGATCTCGTTGTGTGAGACGGGGCCTTTACACTTCTATGGATGATCTACCAGACAGGTAATGTTCACCATGAAGACAAGCTCTGCCCATATGTTGCTGTGTAATATGGATGTCATGCAGTAGTCCTCCACTTGAGACCTCCTAATGCTGGAAAGACATTGATAAGTGGTTTCTGGCCATTTCTGCCTGTGATAATGTGCCACCCCCTGCAGCGGTCGAAGCGCTCGGATCCGGGGGTGGTTATTCGTGGCTCGAGGGTCTCCGGACCCGGGGGCTAGGGGCCACACTCAAATGGACAGGGGGAGTATTTACAGGGGAGATATAGTTTTTGACGCCACCCGTGGTGTACGGGAATTGGGAGTACTGCCGCTGCTGTTGGAGGTACCCAGGGTGATGGAGTGGGGCAGCTAGATGTAGTCACCCTCCACGGGTAGGGGAAGGCCCCGGGGCTCGGTGGGATGCAGGGGTCACTCAGGTACTCACTCACAACCGGGTAATCCAAATCTCGGGGTATCGCTGCCGCTTGAGGGGAGCTTGTCCGGGTCCCGTCCCCTATACTGTTGCCTGGTGATCCGTGACGTACCTCCTGGCACTAAGTTTTACTTCAACGTGGTGGCCCAGTAGTCTGAAACTTACCGGGCCCCGCTCCCCACTGTGGCTAAGTGTAGGAGCCTGCTCTCAGGGCTCACGCTTGGGATTTTCTGTACTGTTTGTTTGGAAGGCCCTAACCCCATCGTTGCGCTGGTGCCCCGATTATGGAGCGGGTGGGAACAGATCATAAAGGCTCCGTTCTCCTCAGGTTAATTGCCGGGTTGCTTGAATCTTCTCCCTGACCTAGCGTCCGTGCACCCCGCCATGCCTTCGGTCCCGCACCGGTGATAGTGCCAGGCTGCTGACCGTCCTCCTTGACAGGTCGAGGCACCTAGCCGCAATCCCCTCCGACCGGGGGTCCGACTCCTGTAGGTCCAGACCACCATCTGTAACCTAGACAGTTTCTCTTGGGAGCAACCACTCCTAACCTCCTCTGAGCTACTCACAGCTCGAGGGCTTCTACTCACTCCACTCACTACTAACTGACTGACTACACTTCTCAACTCCCTTCCCTGACTCCCCCAGGTGAGTGACTCTATTCCACTCAAGCCATCCATTGGTGTATCTGGTGGGTGTGGTGCAGGGTGTATCTAGGATTTGATTTGCTGTTGGAGGCAACACCATAAGATAGGGACCCAGAACCAAGAGGGAGGTGGAATACTGTGTGACGCCCTGGACTAGCCAGGTCGTCGCAGACATAACAACATACACACACCCCCACCCTAGGCAGTTACAACAGTCAGACAAAAACCCTTGTTGCCTCCCTCCAGGGTCTGATGTCCACACCAGGTGGGGCGGAGCCAGGCGGTTGGCCCACCTACTGAGGAGTTCACAGGCCTGGAGGCGGGAAAAGCAGTAGTTGAGCAGTTGAGTTGAAGTTCAGTCTGGTTTTGGAGTGGAGAGTGACAGTGAGCAGAGCAAGTACTGCAAGCGTCTAGGTTGGAGCCCAGGCGCTGACAGCAAGGTTGGCAGACGGTGGTGGCTGTCTGCAGGAGGCAACGAATAGCTGCAGAACCGTAGGACCGGGGTTGGGCGGTGGCCCACCGGTACCGAACCGGGGAGCGGAGTGAAGTTGAGCACACAGGCAGGGCCATCGGACCCCGACTAGGCTTGGAGCCGCCGATAACAGTCAGATCCCGAGTGTGACCAGAACCCTAGGGGTTTCCTAACAACCAAGTCCCACTAGAAGGCAACAGTCCACACCGTGCAGATATACAGCCACCGCCACAGGCTAGAGATCCAAGAGCCAGCGCCTGCGGGCAAAAAGGGCTCCTACGGTACCTATACACCGGGGAGTGGACTACCGTTTGGGAAACCATCGGAGTCAACACAGTTTACACAGGTGCAGGGAAAGACAGCTACCATCAGCCGTCCGGGGAGAGCACACACAACAACACTGCAACCGGCTGCGGGACCTGTCCATCCGGCCGTTTTGGTTCACCAGAGACTTTGTCAGTGATTGTCTGAGTGAGTACACCAGTGCCGTCCGGCACCGCGCCGCGCTGTCCCTGCAACCCTGCACCCCAGCCATCCAGCCTCCCCGTTACATCACCGGGCCCCGAGAACACCAACCCCTACCCACGGAGGGGACGACACCCTAGCTGCCGCTACTAACTCTCTCCCGGGATCCCTGTCACTGGGAGCGGTGGTGCCATCATCACCACGACCCGTGGGTGGCGTCACGAACAATCTCCCTAAACAAACCACCCCTTTTCATTCACGGGCGAGGAGCGCTGCTCGAGTCCCCGGGTCCGGCCCACCGCTCGAGCCACTGAGTAGCAGCCGCAGAAGCCCCGGACCCGAGCGTGGCGAGCGTGCCCCGCCGCCCGCGACAACTTGGCGTCACGAACAGGATAGAACCGATCTACCTACCGGGTAGAAGCGCCGCCATCTTTGGCGCGAAGATTTCCCGCTCGAGCGTCTTCCCCGAGCAGGGAAGGCGCGAAAGTGAAGCCCCGCCCCCAAAGAAGGAGTGCTAGAAATAACCAAGGGGGGACGGGTGAAGAATGGTGGGATGTAACTAGCGCTGCAGAGTTTCGGACTCTGCCGAAACCCGTTCCCGGACCCAGCAGCAAGATATGCCAGGAGCTCCAGGCCACAGTCCTCTCCATGATGGCGGAGTGGATGTCGGAGGTGAAGGGCCTGGTTGCAACCGTGCAGGCATATGAAGTGGAGGTGGTCTCCGAGGAGCGGGTAAGTGACCCACGCCCCTATGTCCCCGAGGGAACGGCCGTTGCGGCTGAGGGGCCCGACCTGCTGCCGTCCACCACGCCACCTCCCTCACGGCCCCTGCCCGCGGCCAGCGCCCCGACCGACCCGTTACCCCTGCCACCGGTAGCGGAGCCCGCAGCGTCTGTGGGAGAGGGCCCAGACCTGCGACCCCCGGGCCTTACCCTTGTCACCGCCCTGGCACCCGTCCTGGCCTCCATCCCGGCTGCGACGGAGATGACGACGGCCCCAGCAGTCCGCCCGGCCGCAGCGGAGGCGATCCTCGACCAGAGGCCAGCACCGCAAGTCCCGTCGACCGCTCCCAGACCCCGGGCCTCGGCTGAGGCACGGCGGGGATGCAGCTGCCAGGAGGCAGAGCAGGCCACGTCACAGCGGGGTCCCTCATTACCGAAGGTACCGGTCGTAGCCGACACGGAGGGACTCTGTCTGGGCCCATCCCCCACACCGCCTGAACCGGAGCAAGCAGAAGGTGCTCCACACTGGGAGCGGCAGCAACAGCAGCTGTGCCATGGCATTGCTGGTTAAATATAAGGAAAAGAAGAACCGTTGTCCCCGTTGGGACCCTCTGCAGCATGTTGATTGTTCCAGTTGTGAATGAATGAACACAAATCAAACCAAAGTTTCACCTGATTGCCGTCCGTTTTAAGACAAGTTGTCCCCGGAGGGACTCTATGTGTTTACCATCCGCATGAGAGACTACTCATGGACAAGGCCGAGAACTTACAGGCCACCCACGAACTTGTGGGTTTGTAAATAATTTGTTGGACCGTTTTTCCGTTCCGTGCCGCCTCCGGAGAGGCAGATTGGAGGAGGGACCCGCAGCGGAGCAGGCTGGGGTCCGGCCACCACAGGGACCGGTGGCCATCCTCCGGGGGTCAGGGGTCCCCCTGGACGTGGGGTCCCCTGAAGTGACAGCCGGGTGCGAGACACCGTACCCGTTCCCGCTCGGGTAACCTGGACCAGGACTGGGGAAAAGGGCCACAGATAACCAAACTCTACCCACGGAGGGGAGAACTAACATCCAGGCTGCTCCCTGTCATCGCTCCCGGGATCCCCGTCCAGAGCAGCGGTGGTGTCACCAATATCACCACAACTGTGGGTGGCGTCACGGACAATAACCAAATCCCCACAATCCAATCCCCTTTTCACTCACGGGCGAGGAACGCCGCTCGAGTCCCCGGGATCCGGCCCACCGCTCGAGCCACCACCGAGCAGCAGCAGCGGCCGGACCCGAGCAGTGGGAAAGCGCAGCGTCCCCTCCTCCGCCCGCGACAACTCGGCGTCACGAACAGGATCCTACCATTCTACCAACTGGTGAAAGTGCGCCTTGTGTAACCGCCGGAGGTGTCCGGCCGAAAAATTTGTGAAGCCGCCATCTTGGGCGCGAAGAATTCCCACTCGAGCGTCTCCTCGAGTAGTGGAGGCGCGAAGGTCAAAACCCCGCCCCTGTAGAGGAGGAACCGGAAAGAGACTAAGGGGGACGGAAACAAGATGTCTTTTCCCGACGGAGCCTCTGGAAGAGCGTCGGACGCAGCCGTGGGAGCACCCGTAGATGGGAATGGGCCTGCCCAGGTCCCGGCCGCGCTGGCAGGGGGCGCCGCGGCCCCAGCTCTCGCTCAGGTGATGCCGTTCTCTTTGCCCTTTGTGCCCGGAGCTGCCTGGCTACCGCAGTACGATGGGAAACCTGATGCCTTGCAGGTTTTCCGGAAAAAACTTAGTCCGCTACTAGAACTGTACCCCCTGACTGATAAGCAACGTGCAGCGCTAGTGCTGGGGCAGCTAACCGGCGCGGCTGAGCAAGAGGCGGAGACCTGGGTCAAGGGGGACCGGTCCTCTGTAGCCACCATCTTTGAAAAGCTGCAGACTGCCTTTGAGACCCGTACCGAGGCAGAGTTGCGGATGCAGTTCTATCAATGCCGACAACGGCCCGCAGATAGCATTCGGGACAATGCTTTGCGCCTGCAAACCGCACTCTGCACACTGAAGCGGGTGGACACCATCAACAGTGTGGACAGTAACAAAATGTTAAGTGAGCAGTTTGTGCAGGGGATGAGGTCCTCAGAGGACCACAAACAGCTTTGGCTGTGGGCCCTAGAACACCCTGATGTGGACTTTGCCGTATTAAAGGAACGGGCCATCAAAGCTCTGCAACCCCCCGCATTTGAAGCTCCTGAGCCAGCCCCGTGGCCGGTTGAGACTGCTCCCGTCGTGGTGGCCCCTACCCCACCAGCACCTCCAGTGCCTGCAGCCCCAAGCGGAACGATGGAAGAGCTCGCTGCTTAAGTTCGCCGCATGGATGGGGACCTCGCTAAGATCCTCGTCACACTCCAGCCTCCGACCAGATCCCAGGCCCCGGAGAAGATGCAGCTCGCCGACAGCCCTGAGGACGTCCCCTGGATGCAGCGGAGGAGGACCAATGACTCATGGAATGGACCCCCAATCTGTTACAGGTGCAGCAAACCCGGCCACTACTCCCGACGGTGTCCGTTAAACGAGCAACCCCTGGGGCCACGGGCCAATCCTCAGGAGTAGAACCCCATGGCCCCCCAGACTGGCGGGACCGGTACATCGGGGCCCGGCCCATCATCCCCGTGGCTGTGGACGGCATACCGGTGATGGCTCTCCTGGACACTGGATCACAGGTAACCACCATACCATACACACTGTATCAACAGTATTGGGGAAAAGACGAACTAGCTCCCCCAGATGCCAGTATGACACTGATTGCTGCTGATGGACTCCCATTAACCCAAGTGGGATACAAACAAGTGGCCATGACTGTGGGGCGAGCTGAACTGCAACACCAGGGTATGATTGTGATAATGAATGAACCCAGTGATCATAACCCGAAGGTAGTGCTAGGGACCAACGTGATGGAGCACTGTATGAGTGACGTGCTGACCCTACTGCAGCAGCTGGCCGCCACAGTGGCGGGGAGCCGACAGAGCTGTGCAGCGTGAGATCCGAGCCTTGATGTACCGCCAACATGTGAACTCGACAGGAGGAGAGATTGGTGGGGTGAGAGTGATGGATGTTGCCCCTTTGATTGTACCTCCCAGGAGCGAGATGATGATTTGGTGTAGGGCAGCGTTAGGGCCCCAGGGGCGTGACTACCCCGCCATGATAGAGCCCATGCCCTCTGAACACTGACCCACAGTAATGGCCGCCCGAGGGGTGGTAGATGTAAAGAAGGGGAGAGTGCCCGTGAGGGTGCTGAACTGCGGGGAGGAAGAAGTCAGGCTTCCCCGGTACGCTACCCTTGCCATGTTGCTCAATCTAGATCCCCACACCATCCATGAGGCCGTGCCCCCGATCTCACCACCTACTGCCAGTCCTCACCCATACCTAGGGGAGCTAGATGAGTGGTGTCGACAGCTACACGTAGGCACTGACGATACCACTACACATCACAAAGAAGGGGTATACCGGGTGGTACGGGAGTATGAGCGAGTTTTTAGCAAACATCCCCTAGACTTTGGGCAGATTAAAGGGGTCAAACACCATATCCCCACCTGTGAGCACCCCCCTATCAAAGAGAGATACAGGCCTATTCCCCCCGCGCACTACCAATGTGCAAGGACATGTTGAGGAACATGAAGGAAGCAGGGGTTATTAGGGACAGCTGTAGTCCCTGGGCCGCCCTGGTTAAGAAGAAGGATGGCACCATGCGGATGTGTGTGGATTACCGAAAAATTAACCAGATAACACATAAGGACGCTTACCCTCTGCCCCGCATTGAGGATTCTCTGGCTGCGCTGAGAACCGCTAATTACTTTTCCACCCTTGACCTCACCAGTGGGTACTGGCAGGTGGCTGTGGCACCAGAAGACCGAGAGAAGACTGCGTTTGCTACCCCTATGGGACTCTACGAGTTTAATAGCATGCCGTTTGGGCTGTGCAATGCCCCTGGAACCTTCCAATGGCTGATGGAATGCTGTCTGGGGCATTTAAACTTTGAGACCGTCCTGCTGTACCTGGATGATGTGATTGTGTACTCCCAGACATATGAAGCCCACCTGGAGCACCTAGCCGAGGTGTTCGCGTCCCTTGCCAAATATGGGATGAAGTTGAAGCCCTAAAAGTGTCATCTGCTGAAACCCAAAGTGCAGTACCTAGGGCATGTGGTCGGTGCAGAGGGTGTCGCCCCTGACCCTGATAAAATCACCGCCATTCAGGACTGGCCGAGGCCTACCACGGTGAAGGAGGTGAGGCAGTTCCTGGGCCTGGTGGGGTATTACCGACGCTTCATCAAGGGGTACACGAAGATGGCTGCCCCCATGCAAGACCTCCTTGTGGGACAGACCAAAGGTGGTAGACCCCTAGGAGCCCCATTGGTGTGGGAAGAAAGGCATGAGGAATCTTTCCGTCAGCTGAGAGCGGCCCTGACCGGAGAAGAAATCCTAGCATACCCTGATTACAACCACCCCTTCATCCTTTACACCGATGCCAGCAATGTAGGCTTAGGGGCAGTCCTATCCCAGGTCCAAGACGGAAAAGAAAAAGTGATTGCTTATGCTAGCCGAAGGCTTCGACCGACTGAGAGGAACCCCGAGAACTACAGCTCTTTCAAGCTTGAACTCCTGGCACTGGTGTGGGCTATCACCGAGCGGTTCCGCCATTACCTGGCAGCGGCTAAGTTCACTGCTTTCACGGATAATAACCCGCTGACCCACCTGGACACCGCCAAGCTGGGCGCGTTGTAACAGCGGTGGGTGGCTAAGCTAGCTAACTACGATTTCACCATCAAGTACAGGGCCGGCCGTGCCAACGTTAATGCCGATGCACTCTCTCGGATGCCCCACTTGTTGGAAGAAGGGCCTGAGGATGACGACCTCGAAGAGATTGAGCTGCCCGCATTTCATCAGCCACCGACTGAGAAGGTGCATGTCTATCAACAACGGATAAACCTGGACCCGCTGCCCAGCCAGCAGTGGCAAGAAGCTCAGGACCAGGCACCCGCTGTCCGCTTAGTCAAGATCTTGGTGGAACAAGGCGCTGCTGGAATAGACCCTGCCGCCCCAGCTGAAGCCCAACGCCTATGGCGAGAATGGACCCAGCTGTATCTACACCAGGGGAAGTTGTACCGTGAGCTGATTAACCTGAAGACCCAGGAGAAAATCCGCCAGTTGGTGATTCCCTAAGCTAACGTGCCCACCGTCCTGCAAGCGTACCATGATGGTGCTGGACACTTCGGATGGAAGAAACTAGAAATGCTGTTGAGAGAGCGGTTCTATTGGAGTGGAATGCGGGAATCTGTAGAGGCTTGGTGCCGAGAGTGTGGCCCTTGCACGCGGAGAAGGAAGGACGAGGCCAGCCAGAAGGCGCCCCTACACCCGATCGTTACACATCAACCGCTGGAGCTGGTCGCCCTGGACCATGTAAAGCTCACCCCCAGCCGAAGTGGGTACACCTACGCTCTAACCATTGTCGAACACTATTCAAGGTTCATGGTGGTTGTCCCAGTCAAAGACCTAACTGGCTGTACCGCCGCTAGAGCGTTCCAGGCTTATTTTTGTAGGCCACATGGATACCCTGAGAAGGTGCTTACTGACCAAGGCCCGGCCTTTGAAGTGGAGGTATTCCATGAATTTTGCCAGTTGTACGGCTGCAAGAAAATCCGGACCACGCCTTACCATGCCCAAACCAACGGCATGTGTGAGAAGATGAACCACCTGATCCTGGGCCTCCTCAAGACGTTGCGGCTAGAAGAGCGGAACCTGTGGCCGGAGAAGCTACCTGACTTAGTCGACATGTACAACAATATCCCTTCCAGCTCAACGAAATGCACCCCAGCATACCTGATGAGGGCTCGCCCCGGCCGGCTACCGGTGGATCTGGATATGAGATTGGAAGCCCCAGAAGCACTCCCTTCGACAGCTGAATGGGACACTCGGCGGAGGGTGCAGTACCGACAAATTCAGGAGTATGTCGAGAAGAATTTGAGTCGGAGTCGGGAACAACAGGAGCAGCGCTTCAACCAGAAGGCGTCTGCTGGTCCTTTCCAGCCTGGAGATGTATCGCTGAAGCGAAAAAGGAGGACCCACAAGCTGGATGATCAATGGGAACAAACCCCATATGTCATACAGCCCACAGGATGGGAAGATGGGAAGGCCTACCAGATCAGTCGTGACCAAGGGGGCACTTTGGCCACGGTTTCCCGAGACCATCTGAAGAGGTGCCCACCAGCATTGAGGGCAGCGGCTGAAGCTCAGGTTCCTAGACCGGCGGAGAAGGCAAAAGAGGTAATCCACACCGTGATGGGTGACTTTCCAGCAGACTAGCCTACACAGAATGGTGCAGTGATCCTTCCAGTGATACTGTTCCCACAACCTGTGGATGAAGAAGTGATGGAAGTGGTCGACCATGAGCCAGTGCCCAGGGATGAACCTGTACCCAGCTCCCCTATGCCTCCGCCTGCCCCACACGATAGCAGGGAAGAGGAACTGATTGTTCCCTCTGCCCCACTGCCTGTCCCCACTGACACTGGACCCCGGAGGTCCACTCGGCCCAACCTAGGTAGACCCCCACTTAGGTACAGGGAAACTGTTCTTTAAAGGGGGAAAAATTGTGTCTGTGTGTGTGTTGAAAGTACCGTTTAAAAGAATGATAGGCCAATTAACAGAAGAAAGTTACCTGATTGTCAGCCTGATTGAAACCGGTCGTTGCCGGCACCGTTGTCCCCGTGGGGACTGTCTACAAGTTTTGTATAAGGGACTCCTTATGGACAAGCCTGAGAACTAGCAAGGCAACCACGAACTTGTGGCTTGTAAATAAAAATGTTGTTTTATGGCTTTCACCGTTGCCGCCTCCGAAGAGGCAGATTGGAGGAAGGGCCCGCAGTGGAGCAGGCTGGGGCCCAGCCACCACCGGAACCGGTGGCGATCCTCTGGGGGTTTCAGGGGTTCCCCATGGACGTGGGTCCCCTGAAAAGGACAGAACCCGCTCGGGTAACTTGTGCTGGACTGGAGTCAAGGGGTGCTGCCTGTTTGCTTAGGGGCAGCATCAGGGCCAGGTTGCTTGGGTGGGAGAGAGCGGAAGCCGTAACCGTTGCAACGTTTAAAGTAAGAGTACCTCCCGATGTGGGAATATGTTATTTTAATTGTAATCCCTGTTTTACCGTTTATCTTTTCAGTTGTGAAAATAAAACCGGTGATGGACGGGCAGCCTGCGGACGGTCTGCATTCTACTAAGGGGGAATGTGGCGCCCTGGACAAGCCAGGGGCCACAGATAACAACACCAACACACCCCACACTCCCGGTCAGGCACACCGAAGTCAGACAAAACCCTTGTTGCCTCCCTCCAGGGGCTGATGTCCACACCAGGGGGTGGGCCAGGCGGTTGGCCCCGCCCACCGAGGAGTTCACAGTCCTGAAGGCGGGAAAAGTAGACAGTGCAGTTTGAGAGTGGAAAGTGAGAGGAAGGAAAGTGGCAGTTAAGCAGCCTGAAGTTAGTTCGGGTGTGTGGCCCGGACGGATCAGCAAGGTTGGCAGACGGTGGTGACCGTCTGCAGGAGTGGCCTATCGGAGTCTACTGTAAGGACCGTGGACGGGTGGTGGCCCGGCGGTACCGGACCGGTACGCAAAGAGAAGTCAGCACCATCTGGCAGGGGCTTACGGACCCCGGCAAGGCTAGGAGTCGCCGTGAATTTGCCAAATCCGTTAGCGAAGGGAACCTCCTGGGTTTCCCAGCAGCCAAGACCCGACAGAAGGCAACAGTCCAACCAAGAGAGGGAAACACAGTCACCACCAAGGCTAAAGTTCCCAGGACCAGAGCCTGCGGGCAAAAGGGGCTCCTTCAGCTCCCATCCAAGCTGGGGAACGGGTTACCGGTGGGAACCCATTGGAACCGTTTACAGTACACAGGTGCAGGGAAAGGCAGTCACCACCAACCTGCCGGGAGAAACAACACCGCAGCCGTCTGTGGGACCCGTCCATCCAGCCGTGTGTTTTACCGAGAACTGTGTCCTAATCATTGGCTGAGTGAGTACCACCGTGCCGTGCGACACAGCGCTGCCCACACGACCCTGCACCTCACCAGGCCCCGTAGCCCGCCTGCCATCCATCCCTACCCCATCACCGGGCCCCGGGACAACCAACCCCCTACCCATGGAGGGGAAAACTAGCATCCAGGCTGCTCCCTGTCATCTCTCCCGGGATCCCCGTCCAGAGCAGCGGTGGTGTCACCAATGTCACCACAACCGTGGGTGGCGTCACGGACAATAACCAAATCCCCACAATCAAATCCCCTTTTCACTCACGGGCGAGGAACGCCGCTCGAGTCCCCGGGATCCGGCCCACCGCTCGAGCCACCACCGAGCAGCAGCAGCGGCCGGACCCGAGCAGTGGGAGAGCGCAGCGTCCCCTCCTCCGCCCGCGACAGCAGCATCAAGGTACAGGTTGTTTGGGTGGGGGAACGGATGACTGTGAACCCGTCCGTTTTAATAAAAATGTTTGCCGTTTTTAAACGTTAAAGTACCGAGCCTCCCGTAAGGGAAGAACTAAAAGCATTCTTATGTTGTTTGTTATATGTTAAATTATCTTTTGCAGAAAGAAAAATAATACCGGTGGTGGACGGGCAGCCCGCGGACGGTCTGCATTTTACCAAGGGGTAATGTGACGCCCTGGACTAGCCAGGTCGTCGCAGACCTAAAAACATACACACAACCCCACCCTAGGCAGTTACAACAGTCAGACAAAAACCCTTGTTGCCTCCCTTCAGGGTCTGATGTCCACACCAGGTGGGGCGGAGCCAAGCGGTTGGCCCACCCACCGAGGAGTTCACAGGCCTGGAGGCGGGAAAAGCAGTTATTGAGCAGTTGAGTTGAAGTTCAGTCTGGTTTTGGAGAGTGACAGTGAGCGGAGCAAGTACTGCAAGCGTCTGGGTTGGAGCCCAGGCGCTAACAGCAAGGTTGGCAGACGGTGGTGGCCGTCTGCAGGAGGCAACGAATCGCTGCGGAACCGTAGGACCGGGGTTGGGCGGTGGCCCACCGGTACTGAACCGGGGAGCGGAGTTAAGTTGAGTTAAGTTGAGCACACAGGCAGGGCCATCGGACCCCAACTAGGCTTGGAGCCTCCGACAACAGTCAAAATCCGAGTGTGACCGGAACCCCAGTGGTTTCCTAACAACCAAGTCCCGCTAGAAGGCAACAGTCCACACCGTGCCCCGGGAACACCAACCCCTACCCACGGAGGGGACGACACCCTAGCTGCCCGTACCAACTCTCCTGGGATCCCCGTCACCGGCAGCGGTGGTGCCATCATCACCACGACCAGTGGGTGGCGTCACGAACAATCTCCCTAAACAAACCCCCCCTTTTCACTCACGGGCGAGGAGCACTGCTCAAGTCCCCGGGTCCGGCCCACCGCTCGAGCCACCGAGCAGCAGCCGCAGAAGTCCCCGGACCCGAGCGTGGCGAGCGCGCCCCGCCGCCCGCGACAACTGCATGGAAGGGCAGCTTGTGCAGTACCCTGTGACAACCTGATAGTCCAGGAGCATCACAATAAAAACTAATTCGAGGGTGTTTTGTAGGCAGAAGCTTGGAGGGAAATAAGTCTTCTTCTCTGATGGGATGAATCTGATTATTGTTATCAGGCAGGAGCCATAAACTCAGTCTGAGGGAAGAAAATCATGGCCGACCAGAAACCCTCTGATCAGTATATACAATATATTATGAGGCGTCTACTCTATATACAGAACATGTGTATGGCAGCTGGGAACAAGCGGGGTTACATATATAAAAGACAGTAACACTATTACAATACTGCACCCCAAAATATCCTGGGGTCACCACCTTCCATACTAAATATGCAGATGAAGGAGACTCGTACACGGCCGGTTATAATAATAATAATAATAATATTTATTCACTCATATAGCGCCATTAATTCCTCAGCGCTTTACATCCTATCAGTAATGTCTTTGTAGTGTGGGAGGAAACCGGAGACCCCGGAGGAAACCCACGCAAACACGGGGAGAACATACAAACTCCTTGCAGACGTTGTCCTTGGTGGGATTTGAACCCAGGACCCCAGCAAGACTGCAGTGCTAACCACTGAGCCACCGTGCCGCCCATGTGCTGGATAATGGCAGCATGTGCCGTCGATCGTGGTGGACGCAGCAGAAGAGTCACTTACTCTGTGATTACATCTGACTGCGGAAAGTAATGAGAACAGAGACCGAGCCCGGAATCTGCCCTGTACTGAGGAGCGTCATCTGCTCCTGACATGGCGGCTGCCACATCATTGACTTGTCATAGTCGTCTTCCCCAGCCATACCCCATCTTCATTGTGGGGGCATAGCGGACCCCCCGCTCTGGAGCAGTGATCTGTAGGAAGAAGAAACAGAACTGGTCATGGAGTAGCCGAATATTACACATCAGAGAGGGGCACACGATTTACTCCCGGTCACCACCAGTTATTATATCATCTTACCTGGAATATATTGGGGTCCATGGGTCCCGCGTCTTCGGGGTTCTTCTTGTTCTCGTTCACACCCCTGTGTACAAAATAACAGAATACACTTTATAATTCTACATTGATTAATCTCATACTATATTTCTTGGAGCTGGAGCTCAGTTTTTCTGATACACAGCTCTGAATTCTCTGTCACTGGTCATAAATCTGGGTACCACTAGGGGGAGAAGAGGAGCCTGTGCATTGTGGTGAATGGGAGCTCCCCCTAGTGGTGGCTGCACGCACATTACTAATGTTCACTTCTCCTCTCGTCTTCCAGGAGAATCTTCACTATTCTGTGTCAGCACAATGTGGCGTCATGGCCGCTGTTATTATCAGCTCCTGTCATTAATCACATTACACACTGATGATCTTACCTTATGTTATGTATTGTGGTCGCTCGATGTGACCCGTT
The DNA here is from genome assembly GCF_048569485.1 of Anomaloglossus baeobatrachus. Taxonomy (NCBI): domain Eukaryota; kingdom Metazoa; phylum Chordata; class Amphibia; order Anura; family Aromobatidae; genus Anomaloglossus; species Anomaloglossus baeobatrachus. The sequence goes on along the minus strand of NC_134353.1, from coordinate 930,552,988 downwards.
TCTGGTCGAAAGTCACTGCTGAGACCAGGAGAGGGTCAACTCTGCGCCTCGCTTTGTCCATTACAGACTCTAGTGAAACAGAAAACACATAAATATATTTATACAGAAAGTGACAGAACATCAGTATACAATGAGGATACAAGGAGACAGATGGTCCAACATATCTGACAGGAAACATGTCCTTACACATAGCAACCAATTAGAACGCAGCTTACATTCTAACAGAAATGTTTAAGGTATGCAAGCTGAGCTCTGATTGGTTGCTATGGATAGTGTTGATAAATGAGGCCTAGTGTCTTTTCATGGATGTGACTACGGTCCTCTGATTGTCCCTGATATTTTCCCAGTCCTGATGAAGGACTGTAGATCCCAGATTCATGTTGAATTTGGGATCTACTATTTTGCCCCAGTCCTTTTTCCTGGTGCTATCACCTAGTTCTATTCCTCCCATACTATATTTGCTTCCTACCTTTTTTTTTCCCTGATGTAGGACTTTGCATTTGTCCCTGGTAAACCCCATTCTGTCCTCCTCAGCCCATTGTTCTAGTAAGTCTAGATCCTTTTGAATCCGCTCTCTTTCCTCTCTAGTGTTGGCTACTCCTCCTATTCCCATACTCTACCAGTTATTATATTCTTCTTACCTGGAATATATTTGGGTCTATGGTGACACACCGACATTTATTATAGCCGCGTCTTTGAAGTTGTTCTTGTTCACATCCCTGTGTACAAAATAACAGACATCACTTTATAATTCTGCATTTATTAATCTCATACTATATTTTTCGGAGCTGGAGCTCAGTTTTTCTGACAAACAGCTCCGAATTCTCTGCTCTCTGTCATTGGACAAAAATCTGAGTGCCACTAGGGTGAGCAGTGGAGCCTGTGCATTGTGGTGAATGGGAGCTCCCCCTAGTGGTGGCTGCAGGCAGGTTATTAATGGTCACTAATGATCACTTCTCCTCTCATCTTCCAGGAGAATCTTCACTACTCTGTGTCAACACAATGTGGCGTCATGGCCGCTGTTTTTATCAGCTCCTGTCATTACTCACATTACACACTGGTGATCTTACCTTATATAAGGTTTTGTGGTCGCATGATGTGATCCGTCTCTGGTCGGGAGTCACTGCTGAGATCAGGTGAGGGTCGGACTCTGCGCCTCGCTTTGTCCATTACTTTGGTGAAACAGAAAACACATAAATATATTTATACAGAAAGTGACAGAACATCAGTATACAATGAGGATACAATGAGACAGACGCTCAAACATATCTGACAGGAAACCTGGCCGTATACATAGCAACCAATCAGAATGCAGCTTTCATTCCACCAGAGATGTTTAAGGCCTTTTCATGGATGTGACCCAGTGGCGTAACTACAGTTTGATGGACCCTAATGCAATATTTGGACCTAGGCCCCCCCCAACTTTCCTATGTTCCACTATGCATCTTTCCCTCACCACCTGGTTTTCCTATGTTGTGTTATGCATCGTTCCCTCACAACCCAGCTTTCCCATGCTCTGTTATACATCATTCCCTCAACACTAAGGTTTTCCATGCTCTGCTATATATCTTTCCTTCAGCAGCCGGCTTTCCCATGCTCTGCTATACATCTTTCCTTTAGCACCCAACTTTTCCATGCTCTGATATGCATCTTTACCCCATCACCCAGCTTTTCCATGCTGCTATACATCTTTCCCTCAGTACGCAGCTTTCCCATGATATCATAGTATGGGAAAGCTGGGTTCTGAGAGAAAGATATATAGCAGAGTATGGAAAGCTGGGTTCTGAGAGAAAGAGGTAGAGCAGAGCATAGAAAGCTGGGTGAGGAAGGAAAGACCCTCTTTCCCTCAGCAATCAGCTTTCCCATCCCATGCTTGTATCTTTGTCCCCCATCTTCGTATATGTGTCCACATCCTGTTATTACATGGCCCCCATCCTGGTATTGCATGGCCCCAATCCTGATATTACATAGCCTCCCTCCTGGTATTACTTGGCCCCATTCTGGTATGATATGGCCCCCATGTTGGTATTATATGGCCCCCCCATCCTAGTATTACGTGGACCTATCCGGTTGTTTCATGGCCCCCATCCTATTATTTTATGGCTCCCATCCTGGTATTACATGGCCCCCATCCTGGTATTACATGACCCCGATCCTGGTATTACATGACCCCCATCCTGGTATTACGTGGCCCCCATCCTGGTATTACATGACCCCCATCCTGGTATTACGTGGCTCCCATCCTTGTATTATATGGCCCCCATCCTGGTATTACATGACCCCCATCCTGGTATTACATGACCCCCATCCTGGTATTACGTGGCCCCCATCCTGGTATTACGTGGCCCCCATCCTTGTATTACATGGCCCCCATCCTGGTATTATATGGCCCCCATCCTGGTATTACATGGCCCCTATCCTGGTATTACATGACCCCCATCCTGGTGTTATATAGTTCTGCCCCTGATGTGACCCCTGTCCTCTGATTGTCCCTGATATGTTCCCAGTAAAGGAATCTGGAACTTTTTGTAAATAATGAAGGAAAAATCCCCTTTTACTGGAAAGTTATATATAATGAGAAGATATGAGACTACAAATTATTAATCCTGTAAGAAGGAACTTACGTGATTTAGGGTTTGCTGAGGGTGTCCATTGTGATCCATCTCTGGGCCTCCAAGATGGCGAATTTACTCGCTTTGTGTTCTTTTTCTAATAAAAAGTAAAAACAATGACGATCAGATGCCCCCAATAATGGCAGCACCCCCCCCCCCAGCTACCATATTTCTACATTCACTATATTGAGGCATAATGGAAATTCCATGGTTACTTACCCGTGCAGACTTGTCTCTGGGCCCAGGGTTGTTCCTATGTGAAGGTCGGGGCGGTCTTTTGGACAGTCATAGACTCTACATGTCGTTTATAGACAGGAGTCATTTCTGATAGACTCTACATGTCGTTTATAGACGTGGAGTCATTTCCTGACCTGTTTTAGAAGTTCACTGACCCTGCCGTTCGGCAGGCAGGATAGTAGATGAGCTCTTATCTTCTCATGCTGGAACTGAGCTGTGGGGTCACCACCATTTGCCAAAAACTAGTAGGCAAACGCTGTAGCAAACACCCCACAGTCATAGCAATTTTTCTGTTGATCCACATTGAGAAAGCTCAGATGTTTCAGGGGCTCGTCGGCCACTTCATTGTACATGTTGATAATCTGCTGACGGATAGATATTGACAGCTTTCTAGTATTGAAGCGGCATCCATTGTGATCCATCTCTGGGCCTCCAAGATGGCGAATTTACTCGCTTTGTGCTCCTTTTCTAATAAAAAGTAAAAACAATGACGATCAGATGCCCCCAATAAAGGCAGTCCCGCCCCACAGCCACTATATTTCTACATTCACTATATTGAGGCAGAATGGAAATTCCATGGTTACTTACCCGTGCAGACTTGTCTCTGGGCCCAGGGTTATGCCCGGTTGAAGGTCGGGGCGGTCTTTTGGACCGTCATAGACTCTACATGTCGTTTATAGACATGGAGTCATTTCCTGACCTGTTTTGGAAATTCACTCATCCTGCCGTTCTGCAGGCAGGATAGTAGATGAGCTCTTATCTTCTGATGCTGGAACTGAGCTGTGGGGTCACCGCCATTTACCAAAAACTCGTAGGCAAACGCTGTAGCAAACACCCCGCAGTCATAGCCGTTTTTCTGTTGATCCACATTGAGAAAGCTCAGATGTTTTAGGGGCTCCTTGACCACTTCATTGTACATGTTTATAATCTGCTGACGGATGGATGGAGACAGTCTTCTAGTATTGATGCTGTCGGCCACCAAGATTTTGCCATCTTTGAAGCAGGTAGTCAGCCAGTGCACCCTTTCCTCATCATAGTGGATCTGTACGGCATTCTTCAGTACGCTGCACCCTGGCACTAAAAGAACAGCCGGGGGATGCAGGCCATCAAAACCCTCAAACTGATTCTGCAGCAGCTCCTGGGCCATGCTAATGATGTCATCATCCAGCATGCCCGCCGGGCCTCTGCTCCTAAGGATGAGTAATTGCTCTGGAGACAGGTTGTCCTCCTGATTCCTGAAATTAGTCATCTCGACTGGTGGAGTCTTCTGGTCCGGGGATCCTTCTCTACATAGATCCGTAAAGTTTTCTGTAGCGGCTCTTTTTGCCGGTGGCAGCATCTCGGACTGAGTGTCCTCGGATGTTGATGCTTTTCTTTTCAGACTGTCCCGGGGTCTTTCTTCTGGCAGCCTCTCGTGTGTATCTCCAGCACATTCTGGATGTGCAGGATTCTCTCCACTTTCTGTAATGCTGGAAGTGGATCCAGTATCACCTACTGTGTAGGTTGGGCTCTTCTCACCTCTGTCTTGGCTGATGACGTTGTCGTCACGTCTTTTTCTTGCAAACAACCTGAAGCTCCTGATCGCTGGAACGGTGGCGGATTTCATGGCCAGGAAGAAATTTCCCATCAGTGTTGTCCTCTTGCGATAGGATTTCTTGAATTGGGTCACAATTTTGGAGCCAATTGACATGCAGGATGAGAGAGCCTTGACCAGCAGCCGCTGGCCATAATGTGGACGCCTATACATCCTCATGATCGCTTTGAAATAGCGTTGAAATCGCGCTGAAGTAGCGTTGATTTATTTTTCCTTCGTATTCCTGTAGCTGTGTGAAACCAACAACAGGGAGTCACAAAAGACAGCTCTGGCCCTGCGCTCAGGCTTTACATAGAATAATCCCATTGTGATGTCATAGAGTGGAAGGTGACATCAGAGTTCCATTAGATTGTGACATCACAGCCCCAGGCCCAGCTGCTAATGGCTGATGTTGTGATCATGGTGAAGAGACCTCACATTTTTATTTTTTTAAACAATCCAAATCATTTTTTGAAACTTCGGCTTATAACAAAAGAAAATATATGGAAATTTATGAAATATGCAAAAATGACAATAATTATATTTTTTTATCGATTTCTACAACTCCCAATAAAATATGTATTTTTAGATAAACCTTTGGGAAAACTCCAGCTTTTTATTTGATTGGTACAATATCCTAATACATGTTTTTTGGATATAATTTAATCATTGGATAGATTAAGTGGTTTAATTGTATGAAATTACATGAACAGTTTTCTTAAAGGGATAGCGACCTCAATATGCCACAATATGCAACTTTCCTTTTGCACAGAACTTAGGCACTTGATGTATATAATATTTATTTTTTGTGCATATTGCACTTTTAAAGAGAAAGTGACCCAAATCCTTTTTCCTCTTTACACAGAATTTATTCATTAAATATTACTAAATAGTTTGTGTAAGATTGCACTAATGGCCCTTTTAAAGGGATAGCTACGCCAATATAAATATTTTTTGCAGCTAATTTATAATTTTGACATATTAAACAGTCATAGCTTAAATTCCCTAAAACATTCAGTAATGTGAAAGGGATTGATACCTATCGGATATATTCAATGTATTTAAGCTATAAATAAATAATAAATATATATATATATATTTATATATATATATATATATATATATATATATATACTGTATATATACAGTGTATATATACGTGTGTATATATATATATATATATATTTACAGTGCCTACAAGTAGTCTTCAACCCCCTGCAGATTTAGCAGGTTTGACAAGATGCAAATAAGTTAGAGCCTGCAAACTTCAAACAAGAGCAGGATTTATTAACAGATGCATAAATCTTACAAACCAACAAGTTATGTTGCTCAGTTAAATTTTAATAGATTTTCAACATAAAAGTGTGGGTCAATTATTATTCAACCCCTAGGTTTAATATTTTGTGGAATAACCCTTGTTTGCAATTACAGCTAATAATCGTCTTTTATAAGACCTGATCAGGTCGGCACAGGTCTCTGGAGTTATCTTGGCCCACTCCTCCATGCAGATCTTCTCTAAGTTATCTAGGTTCTTTGGGTGTCTCATGAGGACTTTAATCTTGAGCTCCTTCCACAAGTGTTCAATTGGGTTAAGGTCAGGAGAATGACTAGGCCACTGCAACACCTTGATTTTTTCCCTCTTGAACCAGGCCTTGGTTTTCTTGGCTGTGTGCTTTGGGTCGTTGTCTTGTTGGAAGATGAAATGACGACCCATCTTAAGATCCTTGATGGAGGAGCGGAGGTTCTTGGCCAAAATCTCCAGGTAGGCCGTGCTATCCATCTTCCCATGGATGCGGACCAGATGGCCAGGCCCCTTGGCTGAGAAACAGCCCCACAGCATGATGCTGCCACCACCATGCTTGACTGTAGGGATGGTATTCTTGGGGTCGTATGCAGTGCCATCCAGTCTCCAAACGTCACGTGTGTCGTTGGCACCAAAGATCTCGATCTTGGTCTCATTAGACCAGAGATCCTTGAACCAGTCTGTCTCAGAGTCCTCCAAGTGATCATGAGCAAACTGTAGACGAGCCTTGACATGACGCTTTGAAAGTAAAGGTACCTTACGGGCTCATCTGGAACGGAGACCATTGCGGTGGAGTACGTTACTTATGGTATTGACTGAAACCAATGTCCCCACTGCCATGAGATCTTCCCGGAGCTCCTTCCTTGTTGTCCTTGGGTTAGCCTTCACTCTTCGGACAAGCCTGGCCTCGGCACGGGTGGAAACTTTCAAAGGCTGTCCAGGCCGTGGAAGGCTAACAGGATGATGCTCCCAACAGTGGAGACAGGTAGGCCCAACTCCTTGGAAAGGGTTTTGTACCCCTTGCCAGCCTTGTGACCCTCCACGATCTTGTCTCTGATGGCCTTGGAATGCTCCTTTGTCTTTCCCATGTTGACCAAGTATGAGTGCTGTTCACAAGTTTGGGGAGGGTCTTAATTAATCAGAAAAGGCTGGAAAAAGAGATAATTAATCCAAACATGTGAAGCTCATTCTTCTTTGTGCCTGAAATACTTCTTAATACATTAGGGGACCCAAACAGAATTCTTGTGGTTTGAGGGGTTGAATAATAAATGACCCTCTGAATAAACTTTTCACAATTTAAAAAAAAAATTAAAAAAGAAATAACATTCTTTTTTGCTGCAGTGCATTTCACACTTCCAGGCTGATCTACAGTCCAAATGTCACAATGCCAAAATGCCAAGTTAATTCCGAATGTGTAAACCTGCTAAATCTGCAGGGGGTTGAATGCTACTTGTAGGCACTGTATATATATGTATGTACTGTGCATATATATATATATATATATATATATATATATATATATATATATATATATTAGTATTATTAAATTATTGATAAGAATGATCAATATAAATAAATATATATAATAAATAAAATAAAGTAAATATAAATAAAATAAATATATATTGTGTATAGAGGAGCTGTAGGCCCATTATACTGTGTATAGGGGGCTGTAGGCCCATTATCCTGTGTATAGAGGAGCTGTAGGCCCCATTATTCTGTGTATAGAGAGCTGTAGGCCCATTTACTGTGTATAGAGGAGCTGTGGGCCCATTATACTGTGTATAGGGGGCTGTAGGCCCATTATACTGTGTATAGAGGAGCTGTGGGCCCATTATACTGTGTATAGGGGGCTGTAGGCCCATTATACTGTGTATAGAGGAGCTGTGGGCCCATTATACTGTGTATAGAGGAGCTGTAGGCCCATTATACTGTATATAGGGGGCTGTAGGCCCATTATACTGTGTATAGGGAGCTGTAGGTGTGACGCCCTGGCCTAGCCAGGTAGTCACAGAAGAGTGCATCCTCCTTGGTAATTCCACACACCCCCACATGGTGCATATGAGCAGCCGCCCTTCCCCCCCTAGGGTAGGAAGTGAAGAGAGCGGGAGGGGAGGAGTTGAGTTCAGTTGTAGGAGAGAGGCAGAGCAGTGATGTGTGTGTCTCCTGGGCTGCTGGAGAGAAAAAAAAAGAGCAAGCTGTGTGTCAAAGGAGTCTGCAGAGAAAGGAGCAGAGCAGTCAGGGGTTGGAGCCCCTGGACTGCGGGAACAAATTCGGCATTAGGAAGGACCCGAAGTGGACCGGGGCAGGGTAGTGGCTCGCAGGCATCGTGATCGGGAACCCGGACTAGTGTAAGGGAGTGGACTCCCCATTCCAACCAGAGAAGCTAAGCAGACTACGAAGGGGCCCCTGCTCATTGCACCATGTGTGGAACCCGGACACTACTCGCCCACGGCTCCCGGACACCGGCAGTTTGGTTTACAAAAGGACTCTGTGTTTACTGACACTCCACATCAGTAGAGTTGAGCGCGGTTCGTGGTTCGTGGTTCTCCAGTTCGCGGCTCGAGTGATTTTTGGGCTGTTCGAGATCGAACTAGAACTCGAGCTTTTTGCTAAAAGCTCGATAGTTCTAGATACGTTCGAGAACGGTTCTAGCAGCAAAAAGCAGGGCTTTTTACAGCTACAGTGAGCAGGAGCCATCGCTGGCAGCCTGCCACAAGCTGGTAACCAAGATAAACATCGGGTATCCAAGCAAAGCGCTTTGGTTAGTAACCCGATGTTTATCTTAGTTACGTGCAGGAAGCCCACACTTTCCCGCTCAGCTCGCTCCACCCCCTCCTGCCCGCGGCATGTACACATACATACACATACACAAACACACACACACACACACATCCACCCCCCCCCCCCGCCCGCCCGCCCGCCCGCCCGCTCGCCCGCCCGCTCGCTCGCTCGCTCGCTCGCTCGGCTTACCTGCGGTGATGAAGTCCCGCCATCCCGACCTCAGCGCTGTCACTGTCCTCCATGGCCGCCGCTTGTCACATCACCTCTCGCTTCCGACCCGAGACTGACACTGGCGGTGACGTCACGGACCTCTCGCGATACTTGGTGTGAAGGCGCCGGTCATTGACCTCAGTGACAGGGGCTGTCAGTGTGCTGGAGATCAGCGCAGGTAATGTACCTCACTGACAGCAGCACTTCTCATGCCCTGCAGTGACCTGGGCTGACCCATTGATGTTAGCTCAGGTCACTGCACTGCTCTCCCAGCCAATGGGGAACATCCTGCTCTTCATTGACTGGGACAGTGTGCATCGTCATGGCAACCCCTTGGATTACACCAGACCTGGATTTGTTTTTCAATCTAATAAATTGGTTAAAGAGGGAATGTTTTGGGGAGTGTTTTTTCAAATAAAAATGTGTTTGTCGTGTATTTTTTTTTATTACTGACTGGGTTGGTGATGTCGGGTATCTGATAGACGCCTGACCTCACCAACCCCAGGGCTTGATGCCAGGTGACATTACACATCTGGTATTAACCCCAAATATTACCCCGTTTGCCACCGCACCAGGGCGCGGGATGAGCTGGGGCGAAGCACCAGGATTGGCGCATCTAATGGATGCGCCACTTCTGGGGCGGCTGCGGCCTGCTATTTTTAGGCTGGGGAGATTCCAATAACCATGGACCTCCCTAGTCTGAGAATATCAGGCCCCAGCTGTCTGCTTTACCTTGGCTGGTGATCCAATTTTGGGGGACCCCTACGTGGTTTTTTTTTTTAATTATTTATTTAATTTAAAATAACAGCGTGGGGTGCCCTCAGTTTTGGATTACCAGCCAAGGTGAGGTTGCCAGCTGTGGTCTGCAGGCTGCAGCCGTCTGCTTTACCCTAGCTGGCTACAAAACTAGGGGGAACCCTATGTCATTTTTTTTTTCATTTTTTTGGCTAAATACAAAGCTAAGCACCCCTTAGTGCCACATGAAAGGTACCAAAGGGTGTTCCACTTTTTCTCCATTTTTTTCTCCACTTTCTCTCCACTTTTTCTCCACTTTTTCTCCATTTTTTTCTCCACTTATTCTCCACTTTTTCTCCTCTTATTCTCCACTTTTTCTCCACTTTTTCTCCACTTTTTCTCCACTTTTTCCTCCACGTTTTCTCCACGTTTTCTCCACTTTTTTCTCCACTTTTTCTCCTCTTATGCTCCACTTTTTCTCAACTTTTTCTCCACTTTTTCTCCTCTTAATCTCCACTTTTTCTCCACTTTTTCTCCATTTTTTCTCCACTTTTACTCCACTTTTTCTCCACTTTTTTCTCCACTTTTTCTCCACTTTTTCTCCTCTTATGCTCCACTTTTTCTCCACTTTTTCTCCACTTTTTCTCCACGTTTTCTCCACTTTTTTCTCCACTTTTTCTCCTCTTATGCTCCACTTTTTCTCCACTTTTTCTCCACTTTTTCTCCTCTTAATCTCCACTTTTTCTCCACTTTTTCTCCACTTTTTCTCCACTTTTTCTCCACTTTTTTCTCCACTTTTTCTCCACTTTTTCTCCTCTTATGCTCCACTTTTTCTCCACTTTTTCTCCACTTTTTCTCCACTTTTTCTCCTCTTATGCTCCACTTTTTCTCCACTTTTTCTCCACTTTTTCTCCTCTTATGCTCCACTTTTTCTCCACTTTTTCTCCACTTTTTTCTCCACTTTTTCTCCTCTTATGCTCCACTTTTTCTCCACTTTTTCTCCACTTTTTCTCCTCTTATGCTCCACTTTTTCTCCACTTTTTCTCCACTTTTTCTCCATTTTTTTCTCCACTTATTCTCCACTTTTTCTCCTCTTATTCTCCACTTTTTCTCCACTTTTTCTCCTCTTATTCTCCACTTTTTCTCCAATTTTTCTCCACTTTATCTCCATTTTTTTCTCCACTTTCTCCACTTTTTCTCCACTTTTTTCTCCACTTTTTCTCCTCTTATGCTCCACTTTTTCTACTCTTAATCTCCACTTTTTCTCCACTTTTTCTCCACTTTTTCTCCACTTTTTTCTCCACTTTTTCTCCTCTTATGCTCCACTTTTTCTCCACTTTTTCTCCACTTTTTCTCCACTTTTTCTCCTCTTAATCTCCACTTTTTCTCCTCTTATGCTCCACTTTTTCTCCACTTTTTCTCCACTTTTTCTCCTCTTATGCTCCACTTTTTCTCCACTTTTTCTCCACTTTTTTCTCCACTTTTTCTCCTCTTATGCTCCACTTTTTCTCCACTTTTTCTCCACTTATGCTCCACTTTTTCTCCACTTTTTCTCCACTTTTTTCTCCACTTTTTCTCCTCTTAATCTCCACTTTTTCTCCACTTTTTCTCCACTTTTTCTCCACTTTTTCTCCACTTTTTCTCCACTTTTTTCTCCACTTTTTCTCCACTTTTTCTCCTCTTATGTTCCACTTATTCTCCACTTTTTCTCCACTTTTTCTCTACTTTTTCTATGGTCGGTCTACCCATTAGCTCTGCCATGCATAGTGTAGCTCTACACCTACTGCACATGTTACCTTATGATTGACATCTCTTTCGTACCAGAGCTGTCTAAGTCTACTCTGACCCCATATTTGTCATTACTATATTGTCCTTGTACTGTATTATGACATTTGTATCATGTGTTTCATTTCTTGCTGTGTTGCAATTTTTTTGCTGCATCCCAATTGTACCTCTACATTGTTCGAGTTTATGTTATTGTTCTCTCACTCTTATGTGATACTGATTATTGTCATTTTTCATGATTACATGCAGATAAGTCCAATCTGACGAAGGCTCAGGCCGAAACGTCATTTGTAACTTGTTTTGGACAAAAACATATATGCTTATGAAAAAAAAATTTTCTTAATACGGACCAATAAAGAGTGATTTTGCATTACTATCCGTTGTGACTTACTGACTTAGTCTGGGAGATATAGAGTGCCGAGGTTACTCACTAATTTTATCTATTATTACCTCTGAGCACCTATATACCAGTGAGCAGAGCTTCCTCTACAGTAGTTCTCCTGATTAGGCATGCCCTTACCTCATGAGCAGGGCATTGCAGCTTTGGTAGCAACCATTACGACATGGACTCTGCTGCTGTGGACCCGGGGAGAGTGAGTGCAGATTCATTGCACCCACACTCCTCACATGAAGGGTCCGCACTCCTAGAAAATGGGGGATACGTTCCCTGAGTGTCTCCCCCCCCATATTCTAGACGGTCCAGAGTCGTCGTGGGACCCCTTTATTTTTTTTCTTACAATAAATTGGTGAAAGAGGAAATGTTTTGGGGACTGTTTTTTCAAATAAATTTCTTTTGTCGATTTTTTGTTTTTGTTAGTACTGACAGTTTATGATGTTGGGTATCTAATAGACGCCATGACATCACAAACTGCTGGGCTTGATCTCAGGTGACTTTACAGCTAGTATCAACCCGATTTATTACCCCGTTTGCCACTGCACCAGGGCACGGGATGAGCTGGGGTGAAGCGCCAGGATTGGCGCATCTAGTGGATGCGCCACGTCTGGGGTGCCTGCGGCCTGCTATTTTTAGGCTGTGAAGGCCCAATAACTATGGACCTTCCCACCCTGAGAATACCAGACCACAGCTGTCCGCTTTACCTTGGCTGGTGATCCAATTTGGGGGGTCCCCTACTTTTATTGTGTAATTATTAATATTTATAAAATAATTATAAAAAAGAGCCTGAGGGGACCTCCACATTGGATCCCCAACCACGGTAAAGCTGCCAGCTGTGGTTTTCAGGCTACAGCCGTCTGCTTTACCCTAGCTGGCTATCAAAAATGGGGGGACCCAACGTAATTTTTTTTTTTTAACTATTTTTTAAATAGAAAAAATTAATGGGCTTCCCTGTATTTTGATTGCCAACCAAGGTAACGGCAGGCAGATGGGGGTGGCAACCCATAGCTGTCTGCTTTATCTGCGCTGAGAATCAAAAATACCGCGGAGCGCTACGTCATTTTTTTAAAGATTTATTTTTACAGCACTGTGATGTCCAGCAATCAAAATACAGGGAAGCCCATTTTATTTTTGGTTATTTAAATAAATAATTAAAAAAAATATATGTTAGCTCCCACTGCATTTTTTGTATTGCTAGCTAAGGGTAATCCAAGCAGCTACTGGCTGCTAACCCCCACTGCTTGGTGTTACCTTCACTGGCAATGGAAAATCCAGGGAAGCATTTTTTTTTTTTTTTGCCAAAAAGCTACAAAAAAAGGACGTGAGCTTCGCCATATTTTTGTATGCTAGCCAGGTATAGCAGGCAGGTGCTGGAAGAGTTGGATACAGCGCCAGAAGATGGCGCTTCTATGAAAATGCCATTTTCTGAGGCGGCTGCAGACTGCAAATCGCAGCAGTGGGGCCCAGAAAGCTCAGGCCAACCTGTGCTGCGGATTCCAATCCCCAGCTGCCTAGTTGTACCTGGCTGGACACAAAAATGGGGCAAAGCCTACGTCATTTGTTTTCTAATTATTTCATGAAATTCATGAAATAATAAAAAAAGGGCTTCCCTTTATTTTTGGTTCCCAGCCGGGTACAAATAGGCAACTGGGGGTTGGGGGCAGCCGTACCTGCCTGCTGTACCTGGCTAGCATACAAAAATATGGCGAAGCCACATAATTTTTTCAGGGGGCAAAAAACTTCTGCATACAGTCCTGGATGGAGTATGCTGAGCCTTGTAGTTCTGCAGCTGCTGTCTGTCTGTATGGAGAAGAGCAGACAGCAGCTGCAGAACTACAAGGCTCAGCATACTCCATCCAGGACTGCATGCAGAAGTTTTTTGCCCACCAAAAAAATGACGTGGGCTTCGCCATATTTTTGTATGCTAGCCAGGTACAGCTGGCAGCCACGGGCTGCCTCCAACCCCCAGTTGCCTATTTGTACCCGGCTGGGAACCAAAAATATAGGGAAGCCCGTTTTTTTTAATTATTTCACTTATTTCATGAAATAATTAAAAAACAAATGACGTGGGCTTCGCCCTATTTTTGTGTCCAGCCGGGTACAACTAGGCAGCTGGGGATTGGAATCCGCAGCACAGGTTAGCCCGAGGTTTGTGGGCACCTCTGCTGCGGATTTCAGTCCGCAGCCGTCCCAGAAAATGGCGCTCTCATAGAAGCGCCATCATCTGGCGCTGTATCCAACTCTTCCAACAGCCCTGGAGCCGGGTGGCTTGTTGGGTAATCATGAGTTAATACTGGCTTTGTTTTACCAGCCAGTATTAAGCCAGAGATTCTTAATGTCAGGCACGTTTGACCCGGCCATTAAGAATCTCCAATAAAGGGTTAAAAAAAGACACCACACAGAGAAAAAATACTTTAATAGAAATAAATACACAGACACATTAGAGACTCCATCTTTATTACCCCTGTCAGCCCTCCACGATCCTGCTCTTCTGTCTTCTTTCTTTCTAGTGTAGTAGTAGTGACGATTGTAGTGAGGGGCATCACTTGGGGCTGGGGAACCTCCATCCTAACTACAATGCTCACTACAATCGGGAAGCAGCGTGCAGCCTTCACTCCGTGAGTGATCACTGCTGGCTGCTAGCGGTAACAGCGGTAACGCTGACAGACGCGTTACCATAGCAACGGTGCTCCCGGAGCCGCGGTTAGCGGTGACGTCACCGCTAACTGCGTTGCTATGGCAACGGTGATCTCCGTTAATGACCGGCTGTGTCAGCCGGTCCCTAACGGAACGGGGAGTCGACCGTGTGCTAGAGCATGTCGCCGGTACACGGCGATACACATATGTGCACCGTGTACCGGAGAGATGCACTCGCAGGTCCTACATGACGTGTCATAGTCATGTGACCAGTCTGTAGCCAATGAGATAATAGCCACGTGACTGGTCACATGGCTATTTTGACGTCACGATAGGTCCTGCTTCTCTGCTGGCAGTGCAGGTCACCGGGAGGATTCAGCGATCATCGGATGGAATAGCGGCAGGAGACAGAGTGCAGAAGGGATCGCGAGGACCGGTAAGTGTTATGGCAATGTTTATTAACTGTTTGTGTACATTTATAATGCATTTTTATGTGTTTGTGATTGCCTCCCATTATAGCCTATTGGTTCTAGTTCGGTTCGTCGAACGTTCGACGAACCGAACTCGAACGGGACCCCCGTTCGGCGAACCGGCCTCGAGCCGAACCGGGACCGGTTCGCTCATCTCTACACATCAGTACAGCCTCATCCAGCACCACGACTACCAACTGTAAGTTCCCTACTTCCTGCCTCCTAAAGACTGCTCCCTGCAACCCTTCACAATACACTGGGTGTGGCGCCCTGGACTAGCCAGGTCATCACAGGTACTGAAACACACACCCCCACCCCGAGACAGGCACATCAGGCAGACACAAAATCCTTGTTGCCTCCCTCCAGGGTCTGATATCCACACCAAGTGGGGTGGAGCCAGGCAGTTGGCCCCACCCACTGAGGAGTTCACAGTCCTGGAGGCGGGAAGAGGAAGTCAGAGTAGAGTTCAGTTAGGGAAGTGAAGGAGAGAGGAGTGAAGGAGAAGTGGAGGAGCAAACTAACCGTGTCCGGGTGTGTGGCCCGGTCACTAAGAGCACGGTTGGCAGACGGTGGTGGCCGTCTGCAGGAGAGGCAGATCAACGCAAAACTGTAGGACCAGGGACGGGCGGTGGCCCGCCGGTACCGAACCGGGGAGCGAAGTGAAGCCAGCACACACAGGCAGGGCCTACGGACCTCGACCAGGCTTGGAGTCGCCATTAGAGGTCAAATCCGTCAGTGACCAGAACCCCAGGGGTTTCCTAACAGCCAAGACTCGATAGAAGGCAACCGTTGACATCCAAAAGGAAATACAGCTACCGCCACAGCTAGAGTTCCAAGGGCCAGAGCCTGCGGGCAAAAGGCTCCTCCGGCACATATATACGCTGGGGAGCGGGTTCCCGGTGGGAATCCATCGGGACCGAACATACACAAAGGTGCAGGGAAAGGCAGCCACCACCAACCGTCCGGAAGAAGCTACAGCAGCCGGCTGCGGGACCCATCCATCCAGCCGTTTGGTTTACCAGAGACTTTGCGTACATTTGTGGCTGAGTGAGTACAAACGTGCCATCCGGCACCGCGATGTGCTGTCCCCGCGACCCTGCCACCTCACCAACCCTGCCTCCCCGTCACCTCACCGGGCCCCGGGACCACCAACCCCTACCCACGGAGGGGAAAACAACATCCCAGCTGCTCCCTACCATCGCTCCCAGGATCCCCGTCACCAGCAGCGGTGGTGCCCTAACCTCACCACAACCCGTGGGTGGCGTCACGGACTAAATCCCCAAACCAAGCTACCCCTTTCACTCACGGGCGAGGAGCGCCGCTCAAGTCCCCAGATCCGGCCCACCGGTCGAGCCACCGAGCAGCAGCAGCACCGGACCCGAGCGTTGGCGAGCGCCGTGTCCCGCCGCCCGCGACAACTTGGCGTCACGAACAGGAACTTACCGTTCTACCGGCTGGTAGAAGTGTGCCTTGTGTCCCGCCGACAGTGTCCGGCCGAAAAATTTCAGAATCCGCCATCTTGGGTGCGAAGATTTTCCCGCTCGAGCGTCTTCTCGAGCAGTGGAGGCGCGAAAGCCGAAGCTCTGCCCCTGAAGAGGAGGTGCCGAGACAAGACCAAGGGGGGAAGGATGCCGTCCGGCCGCATGTAAACCGAGGCCATAAAAGCAGGGACGCCAGGACCCTGTCAACAACCCGGTTCCTGGAACCCCGAAGCCACGATACCATGTCAACCCCGCTTGCACCGCCCGAGGCCCAGCAGCCTGTGCCCGGGACCGTGGCGTGGATGAGGGCCCGAGTAACTGAGTCTAACCAACGTCATCGGAATCAGATACGTCTCCTGGCAGAGCAGTGGACCACCGAGGTGGAAGCGCTGGCTGCGATTGCCCAGATGCACGAGATGGGAGCCGACGTGACGGAGCTGGTGAGTGACCCACATCTCCATGTCCCACAGGGACCGGCCGCTGCGGCTGGGAGACCCGGTCCGATCCTGACCCTTGTACCGTCCCTGCCACTATCCATGGGGCTCCCCAGCACTAACCTGCCTGACTTGCTGCCCCAAAAAGCAAAAACAGTAACTCGGGCACACAAAAGATAAGAGTCTGATACAAGATGATGCTTGAAAAACAGTTTGCTTGTTTTTATTGATACAAAAAATCCAGAAATTCCAACGTTTCGGCCTCAACACATAGGCCTTCGTCAGTGAATTTCTATGATATAAGTATACAGAAAGGAAAATAAGATTAGTTATTGCATAAAGAAAATAATGTATTCTGTCATACATGTACAATACACGAGCATACCAAATGAAAGGGTAAAAAGGCAATATAAACAAGCTTCTAGGTACTGATAGTTATTCTATGCTAAGGAACAGAACATAATGTACCAATATTCAATATCTTGGAACAGTGTTCACTAGAGGAGGTGACTGTCAACGTGACCGCCAATAAGGAAAACCACCATAAGAGATACTCAAAAATATATATATAACATACCTAAAGGGTCGTAGGGAAGAAATTATAAGAATTCACATGTGTGAGATTTCCATGAGAGGGAGTAAATGCCTAAAAATAGACAGGTATTTTACTAATCCATTGGGCATAAAGAAGAAGAGGTTATGTAGAGCCAGGTTAGAAGCCATAGAGGTTGCAAGATGAACCTGGGAGGACCGTGAAGATATAAGGAGATGACAGAAGGATACAGAGAGAGGGAAAATATAGAAAGGATAATAAAAGAAAAATTAGAGAAAAAGGAAAGAAGAACAGAGCACACAGTGGGTAATAGAAAAACCACAGGGGACAAAGGAGGGTAGAAAATTGAGGGTATTGGCGGAATACCATAAAGCCAAAAGAATACCCCGTGGGTTACGGGTCCCTCTTCGTCGCACACTATTTGCTGATAACACTACCTACTGTTACAAGTTCAAAAGTATACTCAATAAATGCTCTATGGACATTATTATACTTACCATTGACTTCCTACAACAGGAACTCATAGACGTTGGGGAAAGGATCCGAAGCATTGAGGACCAATTATCCAACACTCTTCCACCTGCGGAATGGAACACCATGAAAACGCGGACGCAGGACTCCGTTGTGGATTTCAAAATGACTCTACAAGACCGGAAGAGATCAAAATACATTAGGGATCAGGAGGACTATTCAAAAAACCGTATCTATAAATGGAGATTCCAGGAGCCTCAGGACAGACGACAGTCCTATTATGGGACATATCAGGGCTCCACCAGCTCTGATAGTGATCACAGTCAGTCCCGTGGATCTTCCTCTTCTTTTTTAGGGCCACGTCGTCCCCAAAGAGAAAGACGAGGCGTGGGAAAAGGAAACCAAGGGGCCCCGTGCAAAGTCACGACTCGTTCTCAGGTAGGACCAACATCCTGTATAACATTTCATCCTACCACTTATCGCCAACAGAGTCCCTTGTACTACAAAAGGGTCTCTCATTCTGCCCCACCCCAACATTTAACCCATTCAACCTCGATCAGGAACTCAGACGGTTCTTCCGATCCCTTAGATTAAAAACACATTTTCAGTCCATTGATTCCAGTGATACTACTCCTCCCACTATCCCCCCAGGAATGTTTCGACTTAAGGACCTCAAATTAACTGTACCTAGTTCCTTTCAACCACCAAAAACATATCATCTGGTTGAAACTTACATTGGTTTAGTCAGCTCTGACACCAGGAAGGTCATTAATGACATTAAAAATGGTCATCTACAGGTTCGTCATAATCTCACACCTGAGGAAACCCAAGCTCTTAATGGACTTAGGAGTAACCAGAAACTAGTCATCAAACCGGCCGATAAAGGCGGGGCCATTGTAGTGATGGACAAATCCTACTACATTTCTGAGATACAGGGTCAGCTTAATGACCACACTACTTATAAACCAGTCTCACGAGATCCGTCACCTAAGATCCGGGTTCTTATTCAACACCTTATTGATGAACATGTGAAATTGGGAACCATTGATAAAAAATTATCAGAATTCCTATTGAAGGATTTCCCCATCACACCGGTATTCTATACCTTACCCAAAATTCACAAAAACCTGAATCAACCCTCCGGACGCCCTATTGTGGCCTCCACAGACTCTATTCTATCGCCCCTGGCCATCACGCTTGAAAAGATTCTGAATCCCATGGTGCCATCCATTCGATCATACATCAAAGATACCAATGATGTCCTCCATTTCCTCAGAACAACCAATAGCGTCTCGGAGGATGACATTCTGGTCACTCTGGACGTGACGAGTTTATATACAAGCATTAGTCACCAACAGGGCATTGAGGCCGTCGACTAATTTCTTGACAAGCAGGATACACTATCGCTACACCGAAAGAAATTGGTCATTGACCTCTTGACATTAATACTACACAACAACTTCTTTCTTTTCCAAGACCAATTTTACATACAAATCCAAGGGACCGCGATGGGATCGAACGTAGCACCGCTATATGCTAATATTTTCATGTCACATTTCGAGGAGACTTTCGTTTACTCCCATCCCATGTTTTCGTCACATGTAATTACATGGCGAAGGTACATAGACGACATTTTTATGATATGGCATGGTGATCCATCCGGTCTTGATACATTCTATTCGGATCTCAATAGCTGTTTACCTAACCTAAAATTCACCTTACATTCCGACCAGCATAAGATCAATTTCCTCGATGTCCTTGTCCAGAAATCATCTAATGGTACTATTTCAACTGATCTCTATACTAAATCTACAGACAAAAACAGCCTGTTGCATTACACCAGTGCACATCCCAGCCACATCAAACGGGCACTACCATTATCCCAGTTTAAAAGAATGAATCGCATTGTATCAGACCCCGACACACGAGAGAGACGCCGTACGCAAATGAGTGATAAGTTTCTTGCCAGGGGATATCCACAGAGAATTGCGATTCCTGAAGCCTCTAATAAATACACTAGTCCGATACAAGGCCCTTGAGCTACTTTTGTAGCAACCTACCACCCCTTTCAGGCACAGATTAAGGGCATTATCCTGAAACACTGGTCACTGTTGTGCCAGGCCTATCCCAATATCTCAGAGTTCCAAAATAGGCCATTGTTTTGCAATAAGCGCCCCAAAAACCTGAGAGATGTGCTCGTTCGGGCTGACATTGGTTCTCAGACTAGACAGGCTCGACAAACGGTATTACAGACAACCCGTACTGGCAATTACCCGTGTCTACATTGCATCCAATGTTCTAACCTTACAAAAGGCAATACTTTCACTCACCCCCGTACAGGTAGAATTTTCCACAACAAAAATTCCTTCACTTGTGACTCATCGTATGTGGTGTATCTTATAAAATGTCACTGCAGTTTCGGATATGTTGGGGAGACTACCCAACATATCCGAGACCAAATAAGTAAACATAAATCCATGATTAGGTGTAAACAGACACTTCTACCTATCCCAGCACATTTTATACGAGCCGGTCACACAGTAGCACAGCTACGGTATCAATTTTTGGAGCAAGTACCTCAACTCAGGAGAGATGGTAATAGGATACGGAGGTTGAAAGAACGGGAGGCATATTGGATCTATACCTTGCAGACGTTAGAACCTTTTGGATTAAACCGTGAATACAAGGTCAATTATTAAGGCCTTTACAATGTCCTAATCTTATTTGTGCATCTGGTTTTTCTTTCCTTTATTCTGTTTTCCTTTAAGATTCCATTTATCCATCTGAATTCCTTTTTCCTTTTTCTTTAATTTATAATTTTTCATTTTTTCCATTATTTCCCTATCTATTACTATATGACCCTTTTTCTTTATTTCAGCTGACTTCCCTTCTGTTTCGCTTTTTTCCATGGTCCCTTTCGTTTTCACATTTTACTGTTCTCTACATTCTTCTTCTATATTATCTCCTATAGAGACTATATATTTTCATACTACATATTCTCATATATGAATTTTATACAAGTGTCGCTTTCTTAACCCTTTTATCTCTTTATTTTACAGGCGCTGTAGCACCCTCACGATCTCTCCACGGCACTGAATATCCTGTCGGCAGTCTTCACCAGCATTACTCTAAGGTTCAGTGTGCCCGCACGTGCGCGGTCGCGGCCGCAACCCCGGCCGGCTGCGCACGCGCTTGGCCCACTCCTCCCACTTCCCCACACCATTCACCTTTCGTGGCCGCTGCTTGTCCATGCGCCGTTTGGCCTCTAGGCCCTTCTGCGCATGGGCGATCATGCGTTCAACGATCGCGACTTGTGGGTCATGCACCAGATATCCGGGCTGTTCTGCATCACATGCTTTTTGTTCTCCTCACCATGCACGCACACGGACCGGCTGTGGCCGCCGCTAACGCATGCGCCAATCAGCCCTCCTGGCTCTTCCGCGCTTGCGTGGCGTGCGTGCCACAGCGTGGCCCTGCGTTCCATACACAGGACTTCCTGGTGGAGTAGTCCCACCCAGGCAATCAGGCACCATTTAAATAGGCTGACTTTTCACCTCCCCTTATACCGCAGGAGTTCACAGGGGGACCGTTCACCACACAGGAGTTTCTCCACTACCGGGTATAGTCCACTTACTCAGGTTCCTATTAGGCTATAGTCATTTCCATGACTCATACTTTTCTTTGACCTTGATCCTCATAACTTTCTTCCCCTCAGGAATGCGATTGATATCCCTATTATCATTACCTCTTTCTGATCACTTAGTCTCCTTTCAAAAGGTTTGTGCCCTTATACACTATGTCTTTTTGTCCTTGATTTTGATTCTAATGTGACATTCACCTATGTGTCCACAGACCATATCACCAGGGACTTCATACTTCCATTGTGCCTATTCAGAATGTTAACTATCATATAGTATTTCTACTTAAGGGTATGTGTTATTTTTTCCTTCTTTCTTTTTCCTTTTTCATTTACATATCTCTTCTCTTTGAAAATATGATACTAGCATATTTGCTAATTTCCGTATTTGTAGACTACACTTGGCACCATATAACTGAATAGGATAACTGAAGTGAGCACTAATATATATATATTATGAGTGCAAGCCAAAAAATACATACTATATAAGGATAAGGCTGCACATCAAACTTAGATAATGGTATAATGCCTCAAGCATATGGAAAAATATTGGAATATACAATGAAAAATGCTACTTGCTAATTTGAACATGTGAATAATGAATTGGAAAAAACATGGCCGAAAGGGGCGGAGCTGTGTTCACATTCAGAAAAAAAAAACTACATATAACTTTTGGCTTGCACTCATAATATATATATATTAGTGCTCACTTCAGTTATCCTATTCAGTTATATGTAGTTTTTTTTCTGAATGAGATATACCTTGACGAGGTCTTGGGGCTCAGTTACATTGATCAATGCGATTGCTAAATATCTCCTTTTTCCTAATATTCATAGCAGGTATGCAATTCATTATTCACATGTTCAAATTAGCAAGTAGCATTTTTCATTGTATATTCCAATATTTTTCCATATGCTTGTGGCATTATACCATTATCTAAGTTTGATGTGCAGCCTTATCCTTATATAGTATGTATTTTTTGGCTTGCACTCATAATATATATATATTAGTGCTCACTTCAGTTATCCTATTCAGTTATATGTAGTTTGTTGTTTTTTTTCTGAATGTGAACACAGCTCCGCCCCTTTCGGCCATGTTTTTTCCATCTCCTATATAAGAAAGTCCTTAGTTACCCCTCTCCACCCACAGCAGTTTTTAATTGCAATGAGATGACACACAGTTAGGGTCACAGAGCTAGGGACCCCAATATAGAGATATACCTTGACGAGGTCTTGGGGCTCAGTTACATTGATCAATGCGATTGCTAAATATCTCCTTTTTCCTAATATTCATGGCAGGTATGCAATTCATTATTCACATGTTCAAATTAGCAAGTAGCATTTTTCATTGTATATTCCAATATTTTTCCATATGCTTGAGGCATTATACCATTATCTAAGTTTGATGTGCAGCCTTATCCTTATATAGTATGTATTTTTTGGCTTGCACTCATAATATATATATATTAGTGCTCACTTCAGTTATCCTATTCAGTTATATGTAGTTTTTTTTTCTGAATGTGAACACAGCTCCGCCCCTTTCGGCCATGTTTTTTCCATCTCCTATATAAGAAAGTCCTTAGTTACCCCTCTCCACCCACAGCAGTTTTTAATTGCAATGAGATGACACACAGTTAGGGTCACAGAGCTAGGGACCCCAAAATAGAGATATACCTTGACGAGGTCTTGGGGCTCAGTTACATTGATCAATGCGATTGCTAAATATCTCCTTTTTCCTAATATTCATGGCAGGTATGCAATTCATTATTCACATGTTCAAATTAGCAAGTAGCATTTTTCATTGTATATTCCAATATTTTTCCATATGCTTGTGGCATTATACCATTATCTAAGTTTGATGTGCAGCCTTATCCTTATATAGTATGTATTTTTTGGCTTGCACTCATAATATATATATATATTAGTGCTCACTTCAGTTATTCTATTCAGTTATATGTAGTTTTTTTTTTTACACTTGGCACCAGACCTACAGAGGTATTCTCTGCGTTCATATATTAACAGGGTATGTATCCATTGTTTTTTCATAGTTTTTAATTTTATTCATTTTTAGCCCTGAATTTACTATGTAAATATAACAGGAGATATGTCCTATTTCATAATACTCAATCCTTTTTCATTTTTTCAACATATACTTCCAGTAAAGTACCTCTGAGCGGAATTCACCGTTACCTTTTGCGCTACCCTGGCCAGCATAGCATTTAACAGTGTTGTCCATAAAGGTAAATCCGACCGTTTTCCAGAGCTACTCACTACTTCTCATTTGTCTACCCTCAGTTTTCTACCCTCCTTTGTCCCCTGTGGTTTTTCTATTACCCACTGTGTGCTCTGTTCTCCTTTCCTTTTTCTCTAATTTTTCTTTTATTATCCTTTCTATATTTTCCCTCTCTCTGTATCCTTCTGTCATCTCCTTATATCTTCACGGTCCTCCCAGGTCCATCTTGCAACCTCTATGGCTTTGTAGCGGGCGGAGGAGGGGACGCTGCGCTCTCCCACTGCTCGGGTCCGGCTGCCGCTGCTGCTGCGGCCGCTGCTTCTCCTCGGTGGTGGCTCGAGCGGTGGGCCGGTTCCCGGGGACTCGAGCGGCGCTCCTCGCCCGTGAGTGAAAAGGGGGGATAATTATGGATATTGTCCGTGACGCCACCCACGGTTGTGGTGATATTGGTGACACCACCGCTGCTCTGAACGGGGATCCCGGGAGCGGTGACTGGGAGCAGCTTTGTTGTTATTTCTCCCCTCCGTGGGTAGGGGGTTGGTTTTCCCGGGGCCCGGTGATGGGGTAGGTAGGGATGATGGCAGGCGGGTTGCGGGGCCTGGTGAGGTGCAGGGTCGCAGGGGCAGCGCTGTGCCGCACGGCACGGGGGTACTCACTCAGCCTGAGACGATGACACAGTTCTCGGTAAAACACACGGCTGGATGGACGGGTCCCCCAGACGGCTGCGGTTGTTTCTTCCCCGTAGGTTAGTGATGACTGTCTCTCCCTGCACCTATGTTCTATGTTGATTCCGATGGGTTCCCACCGGTAACCCGCTCCCCGACCCGGATGTAGGCCGGAGGAGCCCCTTTTGCCCGCAGGCGCTGGCCCAGGGAAACGGTTGCCCTTGGCGGTGGCGGTGTCTCCCCTTCACAGTTGGACGGTTGCCTTCTGTCGGGACTTGACTGTTTGGAAACCCAGGAGGTCCCCTTCACTAACGTATTCGGCAAATTCACGGCGACTCCTAGCCTTGCCGGGGTCCGAAAAGCCCCTGACAATGGTGCTGGCTTCTCCTTGTGTACCGGTCCGGTACCGCCGGGCCACCGCCCGTCCACGGTCCTTACGGCAAACTCCGATAGGCCACTCCTGCAGACGGTCACCACCATCTGCCAACCTTGCTGCTCCGTCCGGGCCACACACCCGGACTCACTTCAGTCTACTCTCTTGCCACTTCACTACTCCTCACTTTTTCCTCCTTCCACTTTCACTGTCCAAACTAATCTGCTCCTTTTCCCTCCTCCAGGACTGTGAACTCCTTGGTGGGTGAAGACCAACTGCCTGGCTCCACCTCCTGGTGTGGACATCAGCCCCTGGGGAAGGCAACAAGGGTTTTGTGTCTGGCTTAGATGTGCCTAACCGGGGTGTAAGGTGTGGTGGTGTAGTTACCTATGGCCCCTGGCTTGTCCAGGGCGCCACAGCTTCTAACCTGGCTCTACATAACCTCTTCTTCTTTATGCCCGATGGATTAGTAAAATACCTGTCTATTTTTAGGCATTTACTCCCTCTCATGGAAACCTCACACATGTGAATTCTTATAATTTCTTCCCTACGACCCTTTAGGTACCTTATATATATTTTTGAGTATCTCTTATGGTGGTTTTCCTTATTTGCGGTCACGTTGACAGTCACCTCCTCTAGTGAACACTGTTCCAAGATATTGAATATTGGTATATTATGTTCTGTTCCTTAGCATAGAATAACTATCAGTACCTAGAAGCTTGTTTATATTGCCTTTTTACCCTTTCATTTGTTATGCTCGTGCATTGTACATGTATGACAGAATACATTATTTTCTTTATGCAATAACTAATCTTATTTTCCTTTCTGTATACTGATATCATAGAAATTCACTGACGAAGGCCTATGTGTTGAGGCCGAAACGTTGGAATTTCTGGATTTTTTGTATCAATAAAAACAAGCAAACTGTTTTTCAAGCATCATCTTGCCTCAGACTCTTATCTTTTGTGTGCCCGAGTTACTATTTTTGCTACACTGTGATTTTCCTTGGAGGCACCTACTAATATAAGTGAGCCAGACTCTATTGCTATACTGACCTGCTGCCCCGTGCTACAGCGGTGGGGCCCGAGATGCTGAGTGCGAAGGGCCCGGAGGTTGGAGAGCTGGAGGAGGCTACAGGCCCGGATGCCGCTGCGACTGGTAAGGACCCACCTGGCACGGAGGAGAAAAAGACCCCGGCAGTCTGCCTGGCCCTAGAGGAGGCGCCTGGCCGAGAGGGGGTTAAGAGTGATGATTTCGGGCCTGATACAGAGCCAGTTTCGGAGTCCGAGGAAGTGGGTGAGAATCTTTGTCACGGCAGTGGGTCGGTGGCTTTCTATGTCCCGCGCGCCGGTGGAAATGGATACCGGGCGGCCCTTTCCCAACAGGCCTGTCACCGCATGTTTGAAATATTGGCAGCGGAGGGTGAGGCCACCTCAGAGGAAGAGTCGGAATAAGGCAGCGGTCCCTCCGTTGCACAGTTGTCACCGTTGGGACCACCAGTACAGTTACCCTGTTAAATGAATGACTCAAACCGAGTAAATAACCTGATTGACACCGTGATTGATCCGGCCGTTGCCAGCAAGTTGTCCCCGTGGGGACCCTTTGTTACCGTTGGCATGAGGAACTCTTCATGGACATGCCTGAGAACTTGCAGGGCACCCACGAACTTGTGGGATTGTAAATAGGTTGGGGTTGTTTCTGTTGCCGCCTCCGGAGAGGCAGGTTTGGAGGATGGGCCTGGAGGAAAGTGATGGCCCAGGCCCGCTACTACCGCAACCGGTGGCGATCCTCCGCGGGTCAGGGGTCCCCCATGGACGTGGGGTCCCCTGAAATGACAGCCGGGTGCGAGGCACCGTACCCGTTCCCACTCGGGCAGCCTGGATCTGGACTGGGGTCAAGGGGTGCTGCCCACTTCCTAGGGGCAGCATCAGGGCTAGGTTGCTTGGGTGGGAGAGCGGAAGCCGTCCGTCCGTTGTTATTAAAAGTATATAAATATGTGTTTTGCAACGTTCAAGATGACCTGAAGTATTCTTAATGTTTACCGTTACATGTTATTTGTTCTTTTTACAGTTTGCAAAATAAAACTGGTGGTGGACGGGCAGCAATAAAACTGGTGGTGGACGGGCAGCCCGCGGACGGTCTGCATTTAACCAAGGGGGAATGTGGTGCCCTGGACTAGCCAGGTCGTCATAGGAACTGCAACACACACCCCCACCCCGAGACAGGCACATCAGCCAGACACAAAATCCTTGTTGCCTCCCTCCAGGGGCTGATGTCCACACCAGGTGGGGTGGAGCCAGGCGGTTGGCCCCACCCACTGAGGAGTTCACAGTCCTGGAGGCGGGAAGATGAAGTCAGAGTAGAGTTCACTTAGGGAAGTGAAGGAGAGAGGAGTGAAGGAGAAGTGGAGGAGCAAACTGACCGTGTCCGGGTGTGTGGACCGGGCACTAAGAGCAAGGTTGGCAGACGGTGGTGGCCGTCTGCAGGAGAGGCAGATCAACACGGAACTGTAGGACCGGGGATGGGCGGTGGCCCGCTGGTACCGAACCGGGGAGCGAAGTGAAGCCAGCACACACAGGCAGGGCCTACGGACCCCGACCAGGCTTGGAGTCGCCATTAGAGGTCAAATCCGTCATTTACCGGAACCCCAGGGGTTTCCTAACAGCCAAGACCCGATTGAAGGCAACCGTCCGACCAGCAAAAGGAAATACAGCTACCGCCACAGCTAGAGTTCCAAGGGCCAGAGCTTGCGGGCAAAAGGGCTCCTCCGGCACATATATACGCTGGGGAGCGGGTTCCCGGTGAGAATCCATCGGGACCGAACATACACACAGGTGCAGGGAAAGGCAGCCCCCACCAACCGTCCGGGAGAAGCTACAGCAGCCGGCTGCGGAACCCGTCCATCCAGCCGTTTGGTTTACCAGAGACTTTGTGTACATTTGTGGCTGAGTGAGTACAACCGTGCCATCCGGCACTGCGCTGCACTGTCCCCGCGACTCTGCACCTCACCAACCCTGCCTCCCCGTCACCTCACCGGGCCCCGGGACCACCAACCCCTACCCACGGAGGGGGAAAACAACATCCCAGCTGCTCCCTGCCATCGCTCCCGGGATCCCCGTCACCAGCAGCAGTGGTGCCCTAACCTCACCACAACCTGTGGGTGGCGTCATGGACTAAATCCCCAAACCAAGCTACCCCTTTCACTCACGGGCGAGGAGCGCCGCTCGAGTCCCCGGATCCGGCCCACCGCTCGAGCCACCGAGCAGCAGGCAGCAGCAGCAGCGCCGGACCCGAGCGCAAGCGAGAGCGCAAGCGGCTGCTCCCTCCCCACCCGCGACAGATGCAGTAATAGGGGCACATATGATAGCAGTGGCTCAGTATTGGGGTATCAGGAGGATGAGGGGTTTGTGCAGGTTGGGAATAGATGGGGTCGGGGCTGGAAATGTGAGAAGTCAGATAAGTGTGTGTTGTAAATTCTGCAGACAAGCCCTGGCTGGAGAAGTCGTCATGTCGGGCTGGGCCGGAAAGAAAAGATGAGAAAAGTGAATGTGAAAGAACATTAGCTGTAAGTCACCACCTATAACTGTACTATAATCTCTCACATGTACTGCAGCACTGATATCTACCACTATATAGTCACCATATGGCGGTAATATCAGTGTTGGCCTTTGTGTAGATTTATTTTCAGTAACAGCGCGGTCATCTGCTGAGGTTCCTCTATACCCATTATTAAGGCATGATACTATAGTTGTTACCAGGTTAGGGGCCCATTCAGATGTCGCCCCCCCTGAGCTGAACCACTAGCTACACCACCGGATCCAGCACAACCTCTTAATCATAACCTAATCATTGGCTATGATTAAGATGTTGTTCCTCGGAGCATGTAAACCAGATTTAGGGGTGTTTTTTGTCTCCTCCATGTTCACAATTGGTATTTTTAATATGCATTAAATGAGTTAATTTTCAGTGCTGGATCCTTTCCCTTTTTGATTGTTCCCTGTTGGTTTTTTTGATCCGTACACGTCTTGCAGGTGAGCTGGTTTTCCTTTTTCTTTTGGCTTTATTACATTACTGATCCTGAGTTACATCCTGTATTATACTCCAGAGCTGCACTCACTATTCTGCTGGTGCAGTCACTGTGTACATACATTACTGTAAACTTCCGGAGAGGGGCAGTCGTAGGCATGGGTCATGGCAGACCTCAAACCCCCCAACGGCACAGTACACATGGGCCGCCCCTGCAGCGGTCGAACCGCTCGGTTCCGGGGGTTGCTACGACTCGAGGGTCTCCAGACCCGGGGGCTCACGGCCACTTCAAATGAAAAGGGGGGCATTTTACAGGGGATAAGAATTTGTGACCCCACCCGTGGTTCGCGGTAAATGGGAGTACCGCCGTTGCTGATGGGAGTACCTAGAGGAGATAGAGCGGGGCAGCCAGATGACGTTCCCTCCACGGGTAGGGGAAGGCCCCGGGACTCTGGTTGTGGTGGTGCAGACATGGGGGGTGCAGGCCGTGCAGCGGGCCTGACGCAGTGGGGGCAATGCAGCATACTCACTCAGGATCAAACTCCGACACAATAGTAAACCAAGTCTCTGGGCACCGCTGCCTCTCCGGGGGGGAGCTCGTCCGGGACTCCACTCCTTTGGATATTGCTGGTGGTCTTGACCTGCCTCCCTGCACTATTTGCAGATGTTCTGAGTGACCCCTCAGCTTGAAGCTTTCGGGGTCCCACTCCCTATGCTTAGGTAGGGGAGGTGTGCGCTCGATGGCTGACACTTGGGATTTCAGTGGGCTGCGTGGGTTGGAAAGCCCTATCCCCCTCATTGTGTTGGTGCCTTCGATCTCTGAGCTCTTGGGGACAGTTCATAGAGAGACTATCCTCCACAAGTTAATTATCAGGTTTCAGGAAGCTACTCCCTGATCTAAGGTCCAGTACCCGGCCGTGGTCAGTACCAATCCGGTTACTATATACTCTGATGCCGACTGTTCTCCAAAACTAAGCCTGGCTCCTTTCTCCAATACCCTGCGACCGGGTCTCCGACTCCTCCGGTCCCAGACCACCGTTTGCGACCTAGCCAATGTCTCCCAGCGAGCTCCAACTCTCCCTCTCCTCGCGCTTCTAGCCCCTCACTTTCCAAGGGCTACCACTCAACTCCTCTCCCAGCTCCCCAGGAGTTGCCACTTCAGCTCGTCTCTCACTGAAAGCTGACACTGAACTGACCTAAGTCCCTCTCACCAGTCTGCCTGACCCCTAGGCGGGTGGCCCTATTCCAGCTTTACCACCCACTGGTGTGCCTGACAGGGTGTGGTGTGAGGTGACTAGGATTTGAATGCTGATAGAAGCAACACTAAAGATTAGGATCCCAGAACCATGGAGGGTGGGTTCTGCACTATAAGGGCAGGAGTGCAGTTTCCTGTGACACCCTGACTAGTCCAGGGCGTTACACAGACACAGAGGGGAGCATAGTGGTGTGTGTGTGGTAGGGGTGGAGGTGGTACCTGCTGACTACTGCGCTTCTGTATCTTCAGCTGGCTCCCATTCACTTCCATGGGCCTCGCACCCCATACGCTCAATAAGCAGACAAACACCAGGTAAAACTTAAACGATTTTACTGAGCAAGTGCTTTACATTTACTTTCCATTTTCTTAGGACAGAGACGTCATCATCATCATTCTTCATATACAATTGTTTCTGCAACCGGCTCCACTCTACAGGGACGGCCATAATGGGGCGACTTATCCTCCCGCTTCAACCCCACTCCCCTAGCATGATGGTGATTTGTTCAGCTCGGCTCACAGATGGATGGACGCACTTGCCCTCCCGCTGCAACTGCTTTCCCGCAGGTACTGGCAGGTGCTAGCATAAGGTAAGGGCACCCCAACTTCTCCTTTTATGTCTCCATGACACAATGGACTTACACTCCACTGCAGATGAGACTCCTTGAAATATCTTTGCTGCTTTCTTCTCCTTTTCCTTTCTGTCCTGTCTCTGTCCTGCTTCAGCCACCTCCACCCTGTTCACTCCACTCTGCTCTTCTGACCCTTCCGCTCCTTTCTTTCTTGTGTTCTGCACACTACAACAGCATCTCCCTATCTGCCTTGTAACCGGAGGTTCCTTCTCCTATGTCTTCTCCTGTGCTGGGGACCCTCCTCCCCTCACTTAGCTCCTGTCACTCCCTCAACATTCCCTCACCTTAAAGGCCCTAGTGACACCTAGTGGCAGAGCCGGATATGTTACACAGGAAAACTCATGTGTCGCGGGCGGGGGGTGCGCTGATCGACCGCGCTTGCGGCTCGGGTCTGGCTGCTGCTGCTGCTCGGTGGCTCGAGCGGGGGGCCGGATCCGGGGACTCGAGCGGCGCTCCTCGCCCGTGAGTGAAAGGGGTGGTTTGGTTTGGGGATGTAGTCCGTGACGCCACCTGTTGTGTCCCATGAATGGGAACAACCTGTTGTATATAATTCTTGCATTGCATATTTTTCCTCCTATCAGGAAATTCCTTATTGTTACTAGGTAGATTAGACTGTATGAAGTTTGTCCCTATGTACCTCCCTTAGTTGGCTTCTGTATAGAAAGCTCCTCCCTTCTCCTTCAGTTTAGTCTAGAGGAACCATTACTGAAGAGACATGTCTGCAACCCTGTACAGATTATTCCTTTTCACCTGCCTTTACTTTGTACTTAATACAAGATTCTAGAAGAAAACTACAGTGTTTCTCCTTGTCTTTCTACAAGTCATCGTTGGGCTGAGTTAACACTATCTGTGGAAGCCGGTAGTGTGAGTAAATCATACAGTTATCTAAAGGACTGATAATTAGAGCGGTTGGATTCATTGCTACCAGGAAGAGACAGAATACCACCCACGGTTTATGATGATAATGGGACACCACCGCTGCTCTGGACGGGGATCCCGGGAGCGATGACAGGGAGCAGCTGAGATTTTTCTCTCCCCTCCGTGGGTAGGGGGGTTTGGTGGTCCCGGGGCCCGGTGATGGTGACTGGGAGGTGGATTGCGCGCTTGGCGAGGTGCAGGGTCGCGGGGGCCAGCGCAGTGCCAGACGGCACGGTGGTACTCACTCAGCCAGTAACGTACACGGAGTCTCTGGTAAAACAAACGGCTGGATGGACGGGTCCCGCAGCCGGCTGCTGTAGTTTCTCCCCTGACTCCAGGCTAATAGTGTGCGTCCTTTCCTGCACTTTCTTTGTATGCTCCTCCTGTGCTCCGGTTTCCAGACGGCTCCCCGGTTCGGTACCGGACGGGCTACCACCCTGTCCCGGCTACCTACGGTTCCACCAGGACTGTCTTCCCGGCCCCTGCAGACGGCCACTACCGCCTGCCTGACTGACTTCAAGAGGGTCCTAGGCTCCAACCTAGGCCCCTGACTGCTTCTGCCACTCTGCACACCTCCTCTCCCTTCCTCTGTCTGGACTTGTCTGCGTTGTTTCCTGCCTCAGACCAGCTAGACCCCTCGGTGGGCGTGTCCATCTGCCCGACTCCGCCCACCTGGTGTGTCTGTCTGAACCCGAGGGAGGAAATCAGGTCTCACTGGAGATGACTGCTGTGACCTGCTGGGGGTGGGGGGTTGTGTGTGTTGTTACCTGGGGCCCCTGGCTAGTCCAGGGCGCCACACATGCATCAAATACAATGCAGCAAAACATATCAGAACAATACAGTTAAGATTAACAGTTGCAGTACTCTTGGTCACCACATCAGCCTGGGGGCGGTAGGGTACTGGTCACCCTATTACATTACATTACTTATCCTGCACTGATCCTCAGTTATCTTCAGTATTCTCTCACCCACCGCACTATTACATCCAGTTTTATGCACTCCTCATGTTGGGATGGAAGGATTCTGCCAGTTAAACATCCAGATCTGCTTTTCTGTGCGAGGCTGCTCACAAAAGTTATTTGAAGACCTGCTCTTCATAGAATGTTGTTGACAGCCACGAGCCACACATGGCAGGCCTGGGAGCCGCAGGTTGGAGTCCCCTGGTCTACAGGAATAGTGAGAAGCGCAGGGAGCTTTCATGCGGCCTTTTATTCTCAGCAGTGATGGGGATCGGGAATTTGAGCCTCCACCAGTTAAGCCCCCGTCACATTTAATGACTTACCAGCGATCCCAAAAACGATGTGACCTGATAAGGATCGCTGGTAAGTCGCTGGGAGGTCGCTGGTGAAATGTCACACAGTCAGATCTTACCAACGACACAGTAACGATCAGCGACCTGTATAACGATCTCGGTGGGCGCTGGGACCGTGTTAGGAAGTCGTTGGTAGGCGTCAAACACAGCGATGCGTCCTGCCCAGCAGGACGTCGCCTTTGAAGAATATGGTCCCAACCATTCAGCAACGACTAGAGGTCTCACAGCAGGGGCCTGATCGCTGGTAGGTGTCACACATAACGAGATCGCTGCTACGTCACGGAAATAGTAACGCAGTAACGATCTCATTAACGATCTCGTTGTGTGTGACGGGGCCTTCACACTTCTATGGATGATCTACCAGACAGGTAATGTTCACCATGAAGACAAGCTCTGCCCATATGTTACTGTGTAATATGGATGTCATGCAGTAGTCCTCCACTTGAGACCTCCTAATGCTGGAAAGACATTGATAAGTGGTTTCTGGCCATTTCTGCCTGTGATAATGTGCCACCCCTTCAGCGGTCGAACCGCTCGGATCCGGGGGGTGGTTATTCGTGGCTTGAGGGTCTCCGGACCCGGGGGCTAGGGGCCACACTCAAATGGACAGGGGGAGTATTTACAGTGGAGATATAGTTTTTGACGCCACCCGTGGTGTACGGTAATTGGGAGTACTGCCGCTGCTGTTGGGGGTACCCAGGGTGATGGAGTGGGGCAGCTAGATGTCGTCACCCTCCACGGGCAGGGGAAGGCCCCAGGGCTCGGTGGGATGCCGTGGGATGCAGGGGTCACTCAGGTACTCACTCAGTCAATAAGTAGACGCTGACAACCGGGTAATCCAAATCTCCGGGTATCGCTGTCGCTTGAGGGGAGCTCTTTCGGGTCCCGTCCCCTATGGTGTTGCCTGGTGATCCGTGACCTGCCTCCTGGCACTAAGTTTAACTTCAACGTGGTGGCCCAGTAGTCTGAAACTTGCCGGCCCCCACTCCCCTCTGTGTAGGAGCCTACTCTCAGGGCTCATGCTTGGGATTTTCTGTACCGTTTGTTCGGGAGGCCCTAACCCCCTCGTTACGCTAGTGCCCCGATTCTGGAGTGAGTGGAAACAGATCATAAAGGCTCCGTTCTCCCCAGGTTAATTGCTGGGTTGCCTGAATCTTCTGTCCGACCTAGGGTCCGTGTACCCCGCCATGCCTTCGGTCCCACTCCAGTCATAGTGCCAGGCTGCTGACCATCCTCCTTGACAGGTCGAGGCACCTAGCCGCAATCCCCTGCGACCGGGGGTCCGATTCCTCTAGGTCCAGACCATCGTCTGCAACCTAGACAGTTTCTCTTTGGGGCCACTACTCCCAACCTCCTCTGAGCTCCTCACAGCTCGAGGGGTTCTACTCACTCCACTCACTACTAACTGACTGACTACACTCCTCAACTTCCCTCCCTGACTCCCCCAGGTGGGCGACTCTATTCCACTCAAGCCGTCCACTGGTGTGTCTGGTGGGTGTGGTGCAAGGTGTCTCTAGGATTTGATTTGCTGTTGGAGGCAACACCCTAAGACTGGGACCCAGAACCAAGAGGGAGGTGGATACTGCTCGGAAGGGCAGCTTGTGCAGTACCCTGTGACAACCTGATAGTCCAGGGGCGTCACAATAAAAACTAATTCTAGGGTGTTTTTTAGGCAGAAGCTTGGAGGGAAATAAGTCTGCTTCTCTGATGGGAGGAATCTGATTATTGTTATCAGGCAGGAGCCATAAACTCATTCTGAGGGAAGAAAATCATGGCCGACCAGAAACCCTCTGATCAGTATATATAATATATTATGAGGCGTCTACTCTATATACAGAACATGTGTATGGCAGCGGGGAACAAGCGGGGTTACATATATAAAAGACAGTAACACTATTACAATACTGCACCCCAAAATATCCTGGGGTCACCACCTTCCATACTAAATATGCAGATGAAGGAGACTCGTACACGGCCGGTTATAATAATAATAATAATATTTATTCACTCATATTGCGCCATTAATTCCTCAGCGCTTTACATCCTATCAGTAATGTCTTTGGAGTGTGGGAGGAAACCGGAGACCCCGGAGGAAACCCACGCAAACACGGGGAGAACATACAAACTCCTTGCAGATGTTGTCCTTGGTGGGATTTGAACCCAGGACACCAGCAAGACTGCAGTGCTAACCACTGAGCCACCGTGCCGCCCATGTGCTGGATCATGGCAGCATGTGCCGTCGATCGTGGTGGACGCAGCAGAAGAGTCACTTACTCTGTGATTACATCTGACTGCGGAAAGTAATGAGAACAGAGACCGAGCCCGGAATCTGCCCTGTACTGAGGAGCGTCATCTGCTCCTGACATGGCGGCCGCCACATCATTGACTTGTCATAGTCGTCTTCCCCAGCCGTACCCCATCTTCATTGTGGGGGCATAGCGGACCCCCCCGCTCTGGAGCAGTGATCTGTAGGAAGAAGAAACAGAACTGGTCATGGAGCAGCCGAATATTACACATCAGAGAGGGGCACACGATTTACCCCCGGTCACCACCAGTTATTATATTCATCTTACCTGGAATATATTGGGGTCCATGGGTCCCGCGTCTTGGGGGTTGTTCTTGTTCTTGTTCACACCCCTGTGTACAAAATAACAGAATACGCTTTATAATTATGCATTGATTAATCTCATACTATATTTTTCGGAGGTGGAGCTCAGTTTTTCTGATACACAGCTCTGAATTCTCTGTCACTGGTCATAAATCTGGGTACCACTAGGGGGAGCAGTGGAGCCTGTGCATTGTGGTGAATGGGAGCTCCCCCTAGAGGTGGCTGCACGCAGATTACTAATGTTCACTTCTCCTCTCGTCTTCCAGGAGAATCTTCACTATTCTGTGTCAGCACAATGTGGCGTCATGGCCGCTGTTATTATAAGCTCCTGTCATTAATCACATCACACACTGATGATCTTACCTTATGTTATGTTTTGTGGTCGCTCGATGTGACCCGTCTCTGGTCGAAAGTCACCGCTGAGACCAGGAGAGGGTCGACTCTGCGCCTCGCTTTGTCCATTACAGACTCTAGTGAAACAGAAAACACATAAATATATTTATACAGAAAGTGACAGAACATCAGTATACAATGAGGATACAAGGAGACAGATGCTCCAACGTATCTAACAGGAAACATGTCCTTACACATAGCAACCAATTAGAATGCAGCTTTCATTCTAACAGAGATGTTTAAGGTATGCAAGCTGAGCTCTGATTGGTTGCTATGGACAGTGTTGATAAATGAGGCCTAGTGTCTTTTCATGGATGTGACTACGGTCCTCTGATTGTCCCTGATATTTTCCCAGTCCTGATGGACTGTAGATCCCAGATTCATGTTGAATTTGGGATCTACTATTTTGCCCCAGTCCTTTCCCCGATGCTATCACCTAGTTCTATTCCTTCCATACTATATTTGCTTTTTACATTTTTTTTTCCCAGATGTAGGACTTTGCATTTGTGCCTGGTAAACCCCATTCTGTCCTCCTCAGCCCATTGTTCTAGTAAGTCTAGATCGTTTTGAATCCGCTCTCTTTCCTCTCTAGTGTTGGCTACTCCTCCTACTCCCATACTCTACCAGTTATTATATTCTTCTTACCTGGAATATATTTGGGTCTATGGTGACACACCGACATTTATTATAGCCGCGTCTTTGAAGTTGTTCTTGTTCACATCCCTGTGTACAAAATAACAGACATCACTTTATAATTCTGCATTGATTAATCTCATACTATATTTTTCGGAGCTGGAGCTCAGTTTTTCTGACAAACAGCTCCAAATTCTCTGCTCTCTGTCACTGGTCAAAAATCTGCATGCCACTAGGATTAGCAGTGGAGCCTGTGTATTGTGGTGAACACACTTATGATCTTACCTTATATAAGGTTTTGTGGTCGCATGATGTGACCCGTCTCTGGTTGGGAGTCACTGCTGAGATCAGGTGAGGGTCGGACTCTGCGCCTCGCTTTGTCCATTACTTTGGTGAAACAGAAAACACAAAAATATATTTATACAAAAAGTGACAGAACATCAGTATACAATGAGGATACAATGAGACAGACGCTCAAACATATCTGACAGGAAACCTGGCCGTATACATAGCAACCAATCAGAATGCAGCTTTCATTCCACCAGAGATATTTAAGGCTTTTTCATGGATGTGACCCAGTGGCGTAACTACAGTTTGATGGACCCTAATGCAATATTTGGA
Organism: Anomaloglossus baeobatrachus; assembly: GCF_048569485.1. Taxonomy (NCBI): domain Eukaryota; kingdom Metazoa; phylum Chordata; class Amphibia; order Anura; family Aromobatidae; genus Anomaloglossus; species Anomaloglossus baeobatrachus. The sequence continues at coordinate 930,516,007 of NC_134353.1, read as the reverse complement.
CCTAGGCCCCCCCCCCAACTTTCCTATGTTCCACTATGCATCTTTCCCTCACCACCTGGTTTTCCTATGTTGTGTTATGCATCGTTCCCTCACAACCCAGCTTTCCCATGCTCTGTTATACATCATTCCCTCAACACTAAGGTTTTCCATGCTCTGCTATATATCTTTCCTTCAGGAGCCGGCTTTCTCATGCTCTGCTATACATCTTTCCTTTAGCACCCAACTTTCCCATGCTCTGATATGCATCTTTACCTCATCACCCAGCTTTTCCATGCTCTGCTATACATCTTTCCCTCAACACCCAGCTTTCCCATGATATCATAGTATGGGAAAGCTGGGTTCTGAGAGAAAGAAGTATAGCAGAGTATGGAAAGCTGGGTTCTGAGAGAAAGATGTATAGCAGAGTATGGAAAGCTGGGTTCTGATAGAAAGAGGTAGAGCAGAGCATAGAAATCTGGGTGAGGAAGGAAAGACCCTCTTTCTCTCAACAATCAGCTTTCCCATCCCATGCTTGTATCTTTGTCCCCCATCTTTGTATATGTGTCCACATCCTGTTATTACATGGCCCCCATCCTGGTATTGCATGGCCCCAATCCTGATATTACATAGCCTCCCTCCTGGTATTACTTGGTCCCATTCTGGTATGATATGGCCCCCATGTTGGTATTATATGGCCCCCCCATCCTAGTATTACGTGGACCTATCCGGTTGTTTCATGACCCCATCCTATTATTTTATGGCTCCCATCCTGGTATTACATGGCCCCCATCCTGGTATTACATGACCCCCATCCTGGTATTACGTGGCCCCCATCCTGGTATTACGTGGCCCCCATCCTTGTATTACATGGCCCCCATCCTGGTATTATATGGCCCCCATCCTGGTATTACATGGCCCCTATCCTGGTATTACATGACCCCCATCCTGGTGTTATATAGTTCTGCCCCTGATGTGACCCCTGTCCTCTGATTGTCCCTGATATGTTCCCAGCAAGGAATCTGGAACTTTTTGTAAATAATGAAGGAAAAATCCCCTTTTACTGGAAAGTTAAATATAATGAGAAGATATGAGACTACAAATTATTAATCCTGTAAGAAGGAACTTACGTGATTTAGGGTTTGCTGAGGGTGTCCATTGTGATCCATCTCTGGGCCTCCAAGATGGCGAATTTACTCGCTTTGTACTCTTTTTCTAATAAAAAGTAAAAACAATGACGATCAGATGCCCCCAATAATGGCAGCACCCCCCCCCAGCTACCATATTTCTACATTCACTATATTGAGGCATAATGGAAATTCCATGGTTACTTACCCGTGCAGACTTGTCTCTGGGCCCAGGGTTGTTCCTATGTGAAGGTCGGGGCGGTCTTTTGGACAGTCATAGACTCTACATGTCGTTTATAGACAGGAGTCATTTCTGATAGACTCTACATGTCGTTTATAGACGTGGAGTCATTTCCTGACCTGTTTTAGAAATTCACTGACCCTGCCGTTCGGCAGGCAGGATAGTAGATGAGCTCTTATCTTCTCATGCTGGAACTGAGCTGTGGGGTCACCACCATTTGCCAAAAACTAGTAGGCAAACGCTGTAGCAAACACCCCACAGTCGTAGCAATTTTTCTGTTGATCCACATTGAGAAAGCTCAGATGTTTCAGGGGCTCGTCGGCCACTTCATTGTACATGTTGATAATCTGCTGACTGATAGATATTGACAGTTTTCTAGTATTGAAGCGGCGTCCATTGTGATCCATCTCTGGGCCTCCAAGATGGCGAATTTACTCACTTTGTGCTCTTTTTCTAATAAAAAGTAAAAACAATGACGATCAGATTCCCCCAATAAATGCAGTCCCCCCCACAGCCACTATATTTCTACATTCACTATATTGAGGCAGAATGGAAATTCCATGGCTACTTACCCGTGCAGACTTGTCTCTGGGCCCAGGGTTATGCCCGGTTGAAGGTCGGGCGGTCTTTTGGACCGTCATAGACTCTACATGTCGTTTATAGACATGGAGTCATTTCCTGACCTTTTTTGGAAATTCACTGATCCTGCCGTTCTGCAGGCAGGATAGTAGATGAGCTCTTATCTTCTGATGCTGGAACTGAGCTGTGGGGTCACCGCCATTTGCCAAAAACTCGTAGGCAAATGCTGTAGCAAACACCCCGCAGTCATAGCCGTTTTTCTGTTGATCCACATTGAGAAAGCTCAGATGTTTTAGGGGCTCCTTGAGCACTTCATTGTACATGTTTATAATCTGCTGACGGATGGATGGAGACAGTCTTCTAGTATTGATGCTGTCGGCCACCAAGATTTTGCCATCTTTGAAGCAGGTAGTCAGCCAGTGCACCCTTTCCTCATCGTAGTGGATCTGTACGGCATTCTTCAGTACGCTGCACCCTGGCACTAAAAGAACAGCCGGGGGATGCAGGCCATCAAAACCCTCAAACTGATTCTGCAGCAGCTCCTGGGCCATGCTAATGATGTCATCATCCAGCATGCCCGCCGGGCCTCTGCTCCTAAGGATGAGTAATTGCTCTGGAGACAGGTTGTCCTCCTGATTCCTGAAATTAGTCATCTCGACTGGTGGAGTCTTCTGGTCCGGGGATCCTTCTCTACATAGATCCGTAAAGTTTTCTGTAGCGGCTCTTTTTGCCGGTGGCAGCATCTCGGACTGAATGTCCTCGGATGTTGATGCTTTTCTTTTCAGACTGTCCCGGGGTCTTTCTTCTGGCAGCCTCTCGTGTGTATCTCCAGCACATTCTGGATGTGCAGGATTCTCTCCACTTTCTGTAATGCTGGAAGTGGATCCAGTATCACCTACTGTGTAGGTTGGGCTCTTCTCACCTCTGTCTTGGCTGATGACGTTGTCGTCACGTCTTTTTCTTGCAACCAACCTGAAGCTCCTGATCGCTGGAACGGTGGCGGATTTCATGGCCAGGAAGAAATTTCCCATCAGTGTTGTCCTCTTGCGATAGGATTTCTTGAATTGGGTCACAATTTTGGAGCCAATTGACATGCAGGATGAGAGAGCCTTGACCAGCAGCCGCTGGCCATAATGTGGACGCCTATACATCCTCATGATCGCGTTGAAATCGCGTTGAAATCGCTTTGAAATAGCGTTGAAATCGCGCTGAAGTAGCGTTGATTTATTTTTCCTTCGTATTCCTGTAGCTGTGTGAAACTAACAACAAGGAGTCACAAAAGACAGCTCTGGCCCTGCGCTCAGGCTTTACATAGAATAATCCCATTGTGATGTCATAGAGTGGAAGGTGACATCAGAGTTCCATTAGATTGTGACATCACAGCCCCAGGCCCGGCTGCTAATGGCTGATGTTGTGATCATGGGGAAGAGACCTCACATTTTTATTTTTTTAAACAATCCAAATCATTTTTTGAAACTTCGGCTTATAACAAAAGAAAATATATGGAGATTTTATGAAATATACAAAAATGACAATAATTATATTTTTTTATCGATTTCTACAACTCCCAATAAAATATGTATTTTTAGATAAACCTTTGGGAAAACTCCAGCTTTTATTTGATTGGTACAATATCCTAATACATGTTTTTTGGATATAATTTAATCATTGGATAGATTAAGTGGTTTAATTGTATGAAATTACATGAACAGTTTTCTTAAAGGGATAGCGACCTCAATATGCCACAATATGCAACTTTCCCTTTGCACAGAACTTAGGCACTGAATATATTGAATATTTATTTTATTGTGCATATTGCACTTTTAAAGAGAAAGTGACCCAAATCCTTTTTCCTCTTTACACAGAATTTATTCATTAAATATTACTAAATAGTTTGTGTAAGATTGCACTAATGGCCCTTTTAAAGGGATAGCTACGCCAATATAAATATTTTTTGCAGCTAATTTATAATTTTGACATATTAAACAGTCATAGCTTAAATTCCCTAAAACATTCAGTAATGTGAAAGGGATTGATACCTATCGGATATATTCAATGTATTTAAGCTATAAATAAATAATAAATATATATATATATATTTATATATATATATATATATATATATATATATATATATATATATATATATATACTGTATATATACAGTGTATATATACGTGTGTATATATATATATATATATATATATATATATATATATTTACAGTGCCTACAAGTAGTCTTCAACCCCCTGCAGATTTAGCAGGTTTGACAAGATGCAAATAAGTTAGAGCCTGCAAACTTCAAACAAGAGCAGGATTTATTAACAGATGCATAAATCTTACAAACCAACAAGTTATGTTGCTCAGTTAAATTTTAATAGATTTTCAACATAAAAGTGTGGGTCAATTATTATTCAACCCCTAGGTTTAATATTTTGTGGAATAACCCTTGTTTGCAATTACAGCTAATAATCGTCTTTTATAAGACCTGATCAGGCCGGCACAGGTCTCTGGAGTTATCTTGGCCCACTCCTCCATGCAGATCTTCTCCAAGTTATCTAGGTTCTTTGGGTGTCTCATGAGGACTTTAATCTTGAGCTCCTTCCACAAGTGTTCAATTGGGTTAAGGTCAGGAGAATGACTAGGCCACTGCAACACCTTGATTTTTTCCCTCTTGAACCAGGCCTTGGTTTTCTTGGCTGTGTGCTTTGGGTCGTTGTCTTGTTGGAAGATGAAATGACGACCCATCTTAAGATCCTTGATGGAGGAGCGGAGGTTCTTGGCCAAAATCTCCAGGTAGGCCGTGCTATCCATCTTCCCATGGATGCGGACCAGATGGCCAGGCCCCTTGGCTGAGAAACAGCCCCACAGCATGATGCTGCCACCACCATGCTTGACTGTAGGGATGGTATTCTTGGGGTCGTATGCAGTGCCATCCAGTCTCCAAACGTCACGTGTGTCGTTGGCACCAAAGATCTCGATCTTGGTCTCATTAGACCAGAGATCCTTGAACCAGTCTGTCTCAGAGTCCTCCAAGTGATCATGAGCAAACTGTAGACGAGCCTTGACATGACGCTTTGAAAGTAAAGGTACCTTACGGGCTCGTCTGGAACGGAGACCATTGCGGTGGAGTACGTTACTTATGGTATTGACTGAAACCAATGTCCCCACTGCCATGAGATCTTCCCGGAGCTCCTTCCTTGTTGTCCTTGGGTTAGCCTTCACTCTTCGGACAAGCCTGGCCTCGGCACGGGTGGAAACTTTCAAAGGCTGTCCAGGCCGTGGAAGGCTAACAGGATGATGCTCCCAACAGTGGAGACAGGTAGGCCCAACTCCTTGGAAAGGGTTTTGTACCCCTTGCCAGCCTTGTGACCCTCCACGATCTTGTCTCTGATGGCCTTGGAATGCTCCTTTGTCTTTCCCATGTTGACCAAGTATGAGTGCTGTTCACAAGTTTGGGGAGGGTCTTAATTAGTCAGAAAAGGCTGGAAAAAGAGATAATTAATCCAAACATGTGAAGCTCATTCTTCTTTGTGCCTGAAATACTTCTTAATACATTAGGGGACCCAAACAGAATTCTTGTGGTTTGAGGGGTTGAATAATAAATGACCCTCTGAATAAACTTTTCACAATTTAAAAAAAAAATTAAAAAAGAAATAACATTCTTTTTTGCTGCAGTGCATTTCACACTTCCAGGCTGATCTACAGTCCAAATGTCACAATGCCAAGCTAATTCCGAATGCGTAAACCTGCTAAATCTGCAGGGGGTTGAATGCTACTTGTAGGCACTGTATATATATGTATGTACTGTGCATATATATATATATATATATATATATATATATTAGTATTATTAAATTATTGATAAGAATGATCAATATAAATAAATATATATAATAAATAAAATAAAGTAAATATAAATAAAATAAATATATATTGTGTATAGAGGAGCTGTAGGCCCATTATACTGTGTATAGGGGGCTGTAGGCCCATTATCCTGTGTATAGAGGAGCTGTAGGCCCCATTATTCTGTGTATAGAGAGCTGTAGGCCCATTTACTGTGTATAGAGGAGCTGTGGGCCCATTATACTGTGTATAGGGGGCTGTAGGCCCATTATACTGTGTATAGAGGAGCTGTGGGCCCATTATACTGTGTATAGGGGGCTGTAGGCCCATTATACTGTGTATAGAGGAGCTGTGGGCCCATTATACTGTGTATAGAGGAGCTGTAGGCCCATTATACTGTATATAGGGGGCTGTAGGCCCATTATACTGTGTATAGGGAGCTGTAGGTGTGACGCCCTGGCCTAGCCAGGTAGTCACAGAAGAGTGCATCCTCCTTGGTAATTCCACACACCCCCACATGGTGCATATGAGCAGCCGCCCTTCCCCCCCAGGGTAGGAAGTGGAGAGAGCGGGAGAGGAGGAGTTGAGTTCAGTTGTAGGAGAGAGGCAGAGCAGTGATGTGTGTGTCTCCTGGGCTGCTGGAGAGAAAAAAAAGAGCAAGCTGTGTGTCAAAGGAGTCTGCAGAGAAAGGAGCAGAGCGGTCAGGGGTTGGAGCCCCTGGACTGCGGGAACAAATTCGGCATTAGGAAGGACCCGAAGTGGACCGGGGCAGGGTAGTGGCTCGCAGGCATCGTGATCGGGAACCCGGACTAGTGTAAGGGAGTGGACTCCCCATTCCAACCAGAGAAGCTAAGCAGACTACGAAGGGGCCCCTGCTCATTGCACCATGTGTGGAACCCGGACACTACTCGCCCACGGCTCCCGGACACCGGCAGTTTGGTTTACAAAAGGACTCTGTGTTTACTGACACTCCACATCAGTACAGCCTCATCCAGCACCACGACTACCAACTGTAAGTTCCCTACTTCCTGCCTCCTAAAGACTGCTCCCTGCAACCCTTCACAATACACTGGGTGTGGCGCCCTGGACTAGCCAGGTCATCACAGGTACTGAAACACACACCCCCACCCCGAGACAGGCACATCAGGCAGACACAAAATCCTTGTTGCCTCCCTCCAGGCTCTGATATCCACACCAAGTGGGGTGGAGCCAGGCAGTTGGCCCCACCCACTGAGGAGTTCACAGTCCTGGAGGCGGGAAGAGGAAGTCAGAGTAGAGTTCAGTTAAGGAAGTGAAGGAGAGAGGAGTGAAGGAGAAGTGGAAGAGCAAACTAACCGTGTCCGGGTGTGTGGCCCGGTCACTAAGAGCACGGTTGGCAGACGGTGGTGGCCGTCTGCAGGAGAGGCAGATCAACGCAAAACTGTAGGACCAGGGACGGGCGGTGGCCCGCCGGTACCGAACCGGGGAGCGAAGTGAAGCCAGCACACACAGGCAGGGCCTACGGACCTCGACCAGGCTTGGAGTCGCCATTAGAGGTCAAATCCGTCAGTGACCAGAACCCCAGGGGTTTCCTAACAGCCAAGACTCGATAGAAGGCAACCGTTGACATCCAAAAGGAAATACAGCTACCGCCACAGCTAGAGTTCCAAGGGCCAGAGCCTGCGGGCAAAAGGGCTCCTCCGGCACATATATACGCTGGGGAGCGGGTTCCCGGTGGGAATCCATCGGGACCGAACATACACAAAGGTGCAGGGAAAGGCAGCCACCACCAACCGTCCGGAAGAAGCTACAGCAGCCGGCTGCGGGACCCATCCATCCAGCCGTTTGGTTTACCAGAGACTGCGTACATTTGTGGCTGAGTGAGTACAAACGTGCCATCCGGCACCGCGATGTGCTGTCCCCGCGACCCTGCCACCTCACCAACCCTGCCTCCCCGTCACCTCACCGGGCCCCGGGACCACCAACCCCTACCCACGGAGGGGGAAAACAACATCCCAGCTGCTCTCTACCATCGCTCCCAGGATCCCCGTCACCAGCAGCGGTGGTGCCCTAACCTCACCACAACCCGTGGGTGGCGTCACGGACTAAATCCCCAAACCAAGCTACCCCTTTCACTCACGGGCGAGGAGCGCCGCTCAAGTCCCCAGATCCGGCCCACCGGTCGAGCCACCGAGCAGCAGCAGCAGCACCGGACCCGAGCGTTGGCGAGCGCCGTGCCCCGCCGCCCGCGACAACTTGGCGTCACGAACAGGAACTTACCGTTCTACCGGCTGGTAGAAGTGTGCCTTGTGTCCCGCCGACAGTGTCCGGCCGAAAAATTTCAGAATCCGCCATCTTGGGTGCGATGATTTTCCCGCTCGAGCGTCTTCTCGAGCAGTGGAGGCGCGAAAGCCGAAGCTCTGCCCCTGAAGAGGAGGTGCCGAGACAAGACCAAGGGGGGAAGGATGCCGTCCGGCCGCATGTAAACCGAGGCCATAAAAGCAGGGACGCCAGGACCCTGTCAACAACCCGGTTCCTGGAACCCCGAAGCCACGATACCATGTCAACCCCGCTTGCACCGCCCGAGGCCCAGCAGCCTGTGCCCGGGACCGTGGCGTGGATGAGGGCCCGAGTAACTGAGTCTAACCAACGTCATCGGAATCAGATACGTCTCCTGGCAGAGCAGTGGACCACCGAGGTGGAAGCGCTGGCTGCGATTGCCCAGATGCACGAGATGGGAGCCGACGTGACGGAGCTGGTGAGTGACCCACATCTCCATGTCCCACAGGGACCGGCCGCTGCGGCTGGGAGACCCGGTCCGATCCTGACCCTTGTACCGTCCCTGCCACTATCCATGGGGCTCCCCAGCGCTAACCTGCCTGACTTGCTGCCCCAAAAAGCAAAAACAGTAACTCGGGCACACAAAAGATAAGAGTCTGAGGCAAGATGATGCTTGAAAAACAGTTTGCTTGTTTTTATTGATACAAAAAATCCAGAAATTCCAACGTTTCGGCCTCAACACATAGGCCTTCGTCAGTGAATTTCTATGATATAAGTATACAGAAAGGAAAATAAGATTAGTTATTGCATAAAGAAAATAATGTATTCTGTCATACATGTACAATACACGAGCATACCAAATGAAAGGGTAAAAAGGCAATATAAACAAGCTTCTAGGTACTGATAGTTATTCTATGCTAAGGAACAGAACATAATGTACCAATATTCAATATCTTGGAACAGTGTTCACTAGAGGAGGTGACTGTCAACGTGACCGCCAATAAGGAAAACCACCATAAGAGATACTCAAAAATATATATAACATACCTAAAGGGTCGTAGGGAAGAAATTATAAGAATTCACATGTGTGAGATTTCCATGAGAGGGAGTAAATGCCTAAAAATAGACAGGTATTTTACTAATCCATCGGGCATAAAGAAGAAGAGGTTATGTAGAGCCAGGTTAGAAGCCATAGAGGTTGCAAGATGGACCTGGGAGGACCGTGAAGATATAAGGAGATGACAGAAGGATACAGAGAGAGGGAAAATATAGAAAGGATAATAAAAGAAAAATTAGAGAAAAAGGAAAGAAGAACAGAGCACACAGTGGGTAATAGAAAAACCACAGGGGACAAAGGAGGGTAGAAAATTGAGGGTATTGGCGGAATACCATAAAGCCAAAAGAATACCCCGTGGGTTACGGGTCCCTCTTCGTCGCACACTATTTGCTGATAACACTACCTACTGTGACAAGTTCAAAAGTATACTCAATAAATGCTCTATGGACATTATTATACTTACCATTGACTTCCTACAACAGGAACTCATAGACGTTGGGGAAAGGATCCGAAGCATTGAGGACCAATTATCCAACACTCTTCCACCTGCGGAATGGAACACCATGAAAACGCGGACGCAGGACTCCGTTGTGGATTTCAAAATGACTCTACAAGACCGGAAGAGATCAAAATACATTAGGGATCAGGAGGACTATTCAAAAAACCGTATCTATAAATGGAGATTCCAGGAGCCTCAGGACAGACGACAGTCCTATTATGGGACATATCAGGGCTCCACCAGCTCTGATAGTGATCACAGTCAGTCCCGTGGATCTTCCTCTTCTTTTTTAGGGCCACGTCGTCCCCAAAGAGAAAGAAGAGGCGTGGGAAAAGGAAACCAAGGGGCCCCGTGCAAAGTCACGACTCGTTCTCAGGTAGGACCAACATCCTGTATAACATTTCATCCTACCACTTATCGCCAACAGAGTCCCTTGTACTACAAAAGGGTCTCTCATTCTGCCCCACCCCAACATTTAACCCATTCAACCTCGATCAGGAACTCAGACGGTTCTTCCGATCCCTTAGATTAAAAACACATTTTCAGTCCATTGATTCCAGTGATACTACTCCTCCCACTATCCCCCCAGGAATGTTTCGACTTAAGGACCTCAAATTAACTGTACCTAGTTCCTTTCAACCACCAAAAACATATCATCTGGTTGAAACTTACATTGGTTTAGTCAGCTCTGACACCAGGAAGGTCATTAATGACATTAAAAATGGTCATCTACAGGTTCGTCATAATCTCACACCTGAGGAAACCCAAGCTCTTAATGGACTTAGGAGTAACCAGAAACTAGTCATCAAACTGGCCGATAAAGGCGGGGCTATTGTAGTGATGGACAAATCCTACTACATTTCTGAGATACAGGGTCAGCTTAATGACCACACTACTTATAAACCAGTCTCACGAGATCCGTCACCTAAGATCCGGGTTCTTATTCAACACCTTATTGATGAACATGTGAAATTGGGAACCATTGATACAAAATTATCAGAATTCCTATTGAAGGATTTCCCCATCACACCGGTATTCTACACCTTACCCAAAATTCACAAAAACCTGAATCAACCCTCCGGACGCCCTATTGTGGCCTCCACAGACTCCATTCTATCGCCCCTGGCCATCACGCTTGAAAAGATTCTGAATCCCATGGTGCCATCCATTCGATCATACATCAAAGATACCAATGATGTCCTCCATTTCCTCAGAACAACCAATAGCGTCTCGGAGGATGACATTCTGGTCACTCTGGACGTGACGAGTTTATATACAAGCATTAGTCACCAACAGGGCATTGAGGCCGTCGACTAATTTCTTGACAAGCAGGATACACTATCGCTACACCAAAAGAAATTGGTCATTGACCTCTTGACATTAATACTACACAACAACTTCTTTCTTTTCCAAGACCAATTTTACATACAAATCCAAGGGACCGCGATGGGATCGAACGTAGCACCGCGATATGCTAATATTTTCATGTCACATTTCGAGGAGACTTTCGTTTACTCCCATCCCATGTTTTCGTCACATGTAATTACATGGCGAAGGTACATAGACGACATTTTTATGATATGGCATGGTGATCCATCCGGTCTTGATACATTCTATTCGGATCTCAATAGCTGTTTACCTAACCTAAAATTCACCTTACATTCCGACCAGCATAAGATCAATTTCCTCGATGTCCTTGTCCAGAAATCATCTAATGGTACTATTTCAACTGATCTCTATACTAAATCTACAGACAAAAACAGCCTGTTGCATTACACCAGTGCACATCCCAGCCACATCAAACGGGCACTACCATTATCCCAGTTTAAAAGAATGAATCGCATTGTATCAGACCCCGACACACGAGAGAGACGCCGTACGCAAATGAGTGATAAGTTTCTTGCCAGGGGATATCCACAGAGAATTGCGATACCTGAAGCCTCTAATAAATACACTAGTCCGATACAAGGCCCTAGAGCTACTTTTGTAGCAACCTACCACCCCTTTCAGGCACAGATTAAGGGCATTATCCTGAAACACTGGTCACTGTTGTGCCAGGCCTATCCCAATATCTCAGAGTTCCAAAATAGGCCATTGTTTTGCAATAAGCGCCCCAAAAACCTGAGAGATGCGCTCGTTCGGGCTGACATTGGTTCTCAGACTAGACAGGCTCGACAAACGGTATTACAGACAACCCGTACTGGCAATTACCCGTGTCTACATTGCATCCAATGTTCTAACCTTACAAAAGGCAATACTTTCACTCACCCCCGTACAGGTAGAATTTTCCACATCAAAAATTCCTTCACTTGTGACTCATCGTATGTGGTGTATCTTATAAAATGTCACTGCAGTTTCGGATATGTTGGGGAGACTACCCAACATATCCGAGACCAAATAAGTAAACATAAATCCACGATTAGGTGTAAACAGACACTTCTACCTATCCCAGCACATTTTATACGAGCCGGTCACACAGTAGCACAGCTACGGTATCAATTTTTGGAGCAAGTACCTCAACTCAGGAGAGATGGTAATAGGATACGGAGGTTGAAAGAACGGGAGGCATATTGGATCTATACCTTGCAGAAGTTAGAACCTTTTGGATTAAACCGTGAATACAAGGTCAATTATTAAGGCCTTTACAATGTCCTAATCTTATTTGTGCATCTGGTTTTTCTTTCCTTTATTCTGTTTTCCTTTAAGATTCCATTTATCCATCTGAATTCCTTTTTCCTTTTTCTTTAATTTATAATTTTTCATTTTTTCCATTATTTCCCTATCTATTAATATATCACCCTTTTTCTTTATTTCAGCTGACTTCCCTTCTGTTTCGCTTTTTTCCATGGTCCCTTTCGTTTTCACATTTTACTGTTCTCTACATTCTTCTTCTATATTATCTCCTATAGAGACTATATATTTTCATACTACATATTCTCATATATGAATTTTATACAAGTGTCGCTTTCTTAACCCTTTTATCTCTTTATTTTACAGGCGCTGTAGCACCCTCACGATCTCTCCACGGCACTGAATATCCTGTCGGCAGTCTTCACCAGCATTACTCTAAGGTTCAGTGTGCCCGCACGTGCGAGGTCGCGGCCGCAACCCCGGCCGGCTGCGCACGCGCTTGGCCCACTCCTCCCACTTCCCCACACCATTCACCTTTCGTGGCCGCTGCTTGTCCATGCGCCGTTTGGCCTCTAGGCCCTTCTGCGCATGGGCGATCATGCGTTCAACGATCGCGACTTGTGGGTCATGCACCAGATATCCGGGCTGTTCTGCATCACATGCTTTTTGTTCTCCTCACCATGCACGCACACGGACCGGCTGTGGCCGCCGCTAACGCATGCGCCAATCAGCCCTCCTGGCTCTTCCGCGCTTGCGTGGCGTGCGTGCCACAGCGTGGCCCTGCGTTCCATACACAGGACTTCCTGGTGGAGTAGTCCCACCCAGGCAATCAGGCACCATTTAAATAGGCTGACTTTTCACCTCCACATATACCGCAGGAGTTCACAGGGGGACCGTTCACCACACAGGAGTTTCTCCACTACCGGGTATAGTCCACTTACTCAGGTTCCTATTAGGCTATAGTCGTTTCCATGACTCATACTTTTCTTTGACCTTGATCCTCATAACTTTCTTCCCCTCAGGAATGCGATTGATATCCCTATTATCATTACCTCTTTCTGATCACTTAGTCTCCTTTCAAAAGGTTTGTGCCCTTATACACTATGTCTTTTTGTCCTTGATTTTGATTCTAATGTGACATTCACCTATGTGTCCACAGACCATATCACCAGGGACTTCATACTTCCATTGTGCCTATTCAGAATGTTAACTATCATATAGTATTTCTACTTAAGGGTATGTGTTATTTTTTCCTTCTTTCTTTTTCCTTTTTCATTTACATATCTCTTCTCTTTGAAAATATGATACTAGCATATTTGCTAATTTCCGTATTTGTAGACTACACTTGGCACCATATAACTGAATAGGATAACTGAAGTGAGCACTAATATATATATATTATGAGTGCAAGCCAAAAAATACATACTATATAAGGATAAGGCTGCACATCAAACTTAGATAATGGTATAATGCCTCAAGCATATGGAAAAATATTGGAATATACAATGAAAAATGCTACTTGCTAATTTGAACATGTGAATAATGAATTGGAAAAAACATGGCCGAAAGGGGCGGAGCTGTGTTCACATTCAGAAAAAAAAAACTACATATAACTTTTGGCTTGCACTCATAATATATATATATTAGTGCTCACTTCAGTTATCCTACTCAGTTATATGTAGTTTTTTTCTGAATGAGATATACCTTGACGAGGTCTTGGGGCTCAGTTACATTGATCAATGCGATTGCTAAATATCTCCTTTTTCCTAATATTCATGGCAGGTATGCAATTCATTATTCACATGTTCAAATTAGCAAGTAGCATTTTTCATTGTATATTCCAATATTTTTCCATATGCTTGTGGCATTATACCATTATCTAAGTTTGATGTGCAGCCTTATCCTTATATAGTATGTATTTTTTGGCTTGCACTCATAATATATATATATTAGTGCTCACTTCAGTTATCCTATTCAGTTATATGTAGTTTTTTTTTTTTTTTTCTGAATGTGAACACAGCTCCGCCCCTTTCGGCCATGTTTTTTCCATCTCCTATATAAGAAAGTCCTTAGTTACCCCTCTCCACCCACAGCAGTTTTTAATTGCAATGAGATGACACACAGTTAGGGTCACAGAGCTAGGGACCCCAATATAGAGATATACCTTGACGAGGTCTTGGGGCTCAGTTACATTGATCAATGCGATTGCTAAATATCTCCTTTTTCCTAATATTCATGGCAGGTATGCAATTCATTATTCACATGTTCAAATTAGCAAGTAGCATTTTTCATTGTATATTCCAATATTTTTCCATATGCTTGAGGCATTATACCATTATCTAAGTTTGATGTGCAGCCTTATCCTTATATACACTTGGCACCACACCTACAGAGGTATTCTCTGCGTTCATATATTAACAGGGTATGTACCCATTGTTTTTTCATAGTTTTTAAATTTATTCATTTTTAGCCCTGAATTTACTATGTAAATATAACAGGAGATATGTCCTATTTCATAATACTCAATCCTTTTTCATTTTTTCAACATATACTTCCAGTAAAGTACCTCTGAGCGGAATTCACCGTTACCTTTTGCACTACCCTGGCCAGCATAGCATTTAACAGTGTTGTCCATAAAGGTAAATCCGACCGTTTTCCAGAGCTACTCACTACTTCTCATTTGTCTACCCTCAGTTTTCTACCCTCCTTTGTCCCCTGTGGTTTTTCTATTACCCACTGTGTGCTCTGTTCTCCTTTCCTTTTTCTCTAATTTTTCTTTTATTATCCTTTCTATATTTTCCCTCTCTCTGTATCCTTCTGTCATCTCCTTATATCTTCACGGTCCTCCCAGGTCCATCTTGCAACCTCTATGGCTTTGTCGCGGGCGGAGGAGGGGACGCTGCGCTCTCCCACTGCTCGGGTCCGGCTGCCACTGCTGCTGCGGCCGCTGCTTCTCCTCGGTGGTGGCTCGAGCGGTGGGCCGGTTCCCGGGGACTCGAGCGGCGCTCCTCGCCCGTGAGTGAAAAGGGGGGATAATTATGGATATTGTCCGTGACGCCACCCACGGTTGTGGTGATATTGGTGACACCACCGCTGCTCTGAACGGGGATCCTGGGAGCGGTGACTGGGAGCAGCTTTGTTGTTATTTCTCCCCTCCGTGGGTAGGGGGTTGGTTTTCCCGGGGCCCGGTGATGGTGTAGGTAGGGATGATGGCAGGCGGGTTGCGGGGCCTGGTGAGGTGCAGGGTCGCAGGGGCAGCGCTGTGCCGCACGGCACGGGGGTACTCACTCAGCCTGAGACGATGACACAGTTCTCGGTAAAACACACGGCTGGATGGACGGGTCCCCCAGACGGCTGCGGTTGTTTCTTCCCCGTAGGTTAGTGATGACTGTCTCTCCCTGCACCTATGTTCTATGTTGATTCCGATGGGTAACCCGCTCCCCGACCCGGATGTAGGCCGGAGGAGCCCCTTTTGCCCGCAGGCGCTGGCCCAGGGAAACGGTTGCCCTTGGCGGTGGCGGTGTCTCCCCTTCACGGTTGGACGGTTGCCTTCTGTCGGGACTTGACTGTTTGGAAACCCAGGAGGTCCCCTTCACTAACGTATTCGGCAAATTCACGGCGACTCCTAGCCTTGCCGGGGTCCGAAAAGCCCCTGACAATGGTGCTGGCTTCTCCTTGTGTACCGGTCCGGTACCGCCGGGCCACCGCCCGTCCACGGTCCTTACGGCAAACTCCGATAGGCCACTCCTGCAGACGGTCACCACCGTCTGCCAACCTTGCTGCTCCGTCCGGGCCACACACCCGGACTCACTTCAGTCTACTCTCTTGCCACTTCACTACTCCTCACTTTTTCCTCCTTCCACTTTCACTGTCCAAACTAATCTGCTCCTTTTCCCTCCTGCAGGACTGTGAACTCCTTGGTGGGTGGAGACCAACTGTCTGCCTCCACCCCCTGGTGTGGACATAAGCCCCTGGGGAAGGCAACAAGGGTTTTGTGTCTGGCTTAGATGTGCCTAACCGGGGTGTAGGGTGTGGTGGTGTAGTTACCTATGGCCCCTGGCTTGTCCAGGGCGCCACAGCTTCTAACCTGGCTCTACATAACCTCTTCTTCTTTATGCCCGATGGATTAGTAAAATACCTGTCTATTTTTAGGCATTTACTCCCTCTCATGGAAATCTCACACATGTGAATTCTTATAATTTCTTCCCTACGACCCTTTAGGTACCTTATATATATTTTTGAGTATCTCTTATGGTGGTTTTCCTTATTTGCGGTCACGTTGACAGTCACCTCCTCTAGTGAACACTGTTCCAAGATATTGAATATTGGTATATTATGTTCTGTTCCTTAGCATAGAATAACTATCAGTACCTAGAAGCTTGTTTATATTGCCTTTTTACCCTTTCATTTGGTATGCTCGTGTATTGTACATGTATGACAGAATACATTATTTTCTTTATGCAAAAACTAATCTTATTTTCCTTTCTGTATACTGATATCATAGAAATTCACTGACGAAGGCCTATGTGTTGAGGCCGAAACGTTGGAATTTCTGGATTTTTTGTATCAATAAAAACAAGCAAACTGTTTTTCAAGCATCATCTTGCCTCAGACTCTTATCTTTTGTGTGCCCGAGTTACTGTTTTTGCTACACTGTGATTTTCCTTGGAGGCACCTACTAATATAAGTGAGCCAGACTCTATTGCTATACTGACCTGCTGCCCCGTGCTACAGCGGTGGGGCCCGAGATGCTGAGTGCCGAGGGCCCGGAGGTTGGAGAGCTGGAGGAGGCTACAGGCCCGGATGCCGCTGCGACTGGTAACGACCCACCTGGCACGGAGCAGAAGAAGACCCCGGCAGTCTGCCTGGCCCTAGAGGAGGCGCCTGGCCGAGAGGGGGTTAAGAGTGATGATTTCGGGCCTGATACAGAGCCAGTTTCGGAGTACGAGGAAGTGGGTGAGAATCTTTGTCACGGCAGTGGGTCGGTGGCTTTCTATGTCCCGCGCGCCGGTGGAAATGGATACCGGGCGGCCCTTTCCCAACAGGCCTGTCACCGCATGTTTGAAATATTGGCAGCGGAGGGTGAGGCCACCCCAGAGGAAGAGTTGGAATAAGGCAGCGGTCCCTCCGTTGCACAGTTGTCCCCGTTGGGACCACCAGTACAGTTACCCTGTTAAATGAATGACTCAAACCGAGTAAATAACCTGATTGACACCGTGATTGATCCGGCCGTTGCCAGCAAGTTGTCCCCGTGGGGACCCTTTGTTACCGTTGGCATGAGGAACTCTTCATGGACATGCCTGAGAACTTGCAGGGCACCCACGAGCTTGTGGGATTGTAAATAGGTTGGGGTTGTTTCTGTTGCCGCCTCCGGAGAGGTAGGTTTGGAGGATGGGCCTGGAGGAAAGTGATGGCCCAGGCCCACCACTACCGCAACCGGTGGCGATCCTCCGCGGGTCAGGGGTCCCCCATGGACGTGGGGTCCCCTGAAATGACAGCCGGGTGCGAGGCACCGTACCCGTTCCCACTCGGGCAGCCTGGATCTGGACTGGGGTCAAGGGGTGCTGCCCACTTCCTAGGGGCAGCATCAGGGCTAGGTTGCTTGGGTGGGAGAGCGGAAGCCGTCCGTCCGTTGTTATTAAAAGTGTATATATATGTGTTTTGCAACGTTCAAGATGACCTGAAGTATGCTTAATGTTTACCGTTACATGTTATTTATTCTTTTTACAGTTTGCAAAATAAAACTGGTGGTGGACGGGCAGCCCGCGGACGGTCTGCATTTAACCAAGGGGGAATGTGGTGCCCTGGACTAGCCAGGTCATCATAGGAACTGCAACACACACCCTCACCCCGAGACAGGCACATCAGCCAGACACAAAATCCTTGTTGCCTCCTTCCAGGGGCTGATGTCCACACCAGGTGGGGTGGAGCCAGGCGGTTGGCTCCACCCACTGAGGAGTTCACAGTCCTGGAGGCGGGAAGAGGAAGTCAGAGTAGAGTTCACTTAGGGAAGTGAAGGAGAGAGGAGTGAAGGAGAAGTGGAGGAGCAAACTGACCGTGTCCGGGTGTGTGGACCGGGCACTAAGAGCAAGGTTGGCAGACGGTGGTGGCCGTCTGCAGGAGAGGCAGATCAACACGGAACCGTAGGACCGGGGATGGGCGGTGGCCCGCTGTTACCGAACCGGGGAGCGAAGTGAAGCTAGCACACACAGGCAGGGCCTACGGACCCTGACCAGGCTTGGAGTCGCCATTAGAGGTCAAATCCGTCATTTACCGGAACCCCAGGGGTTTCCTAACAGCCAAGACCCGATTGAAGGCAACCGTCCGACCAGCAAAAGGAAATACAGCTACCGCCACAGCTAGAGTTCCAAGGGCCAGAGCTTGCGGGCAAAAGGGCTCCTCCGGCACATATATACGCTGGGGAGAGGGTTCCCGGTGAGAATCCATCGGGACCAAACATACACACAGGTGCAGGGAAAGGCAGCCCCCACCAACCGTCCAGGAGAAGCTACAGCAGCCGGCTGCGGGACCCGTCCATCCAGCCGTTTGGTTTACCAGAGACTTTGTGTACATTTGTGGCTGAGTGAGTACAACCGTGCCATCCGGCACCGCGCTGCGCTGTCCCCGCGACTCTGCACCTCACCAACCCTGCCTCCTCGTCACCTCACCGGGCCCCGGGACCACCAACCCCTACCCACGGAGGGGGAAAACAACATCCCAGCTGCTCCCTGCCATCGCTCCCGGGATCCCCGTCACCAGCAGCGGAGGTGCCCTAACCTCACCACAACCTGTGGGTGGCGTCATGGACTAAATCCCCAAACCAAGCTACCCCTTTCACTCACGGGCGAGGAGCGCCGCTCGAGTCCCCGGATCCGGCCCACCGCTCGAGCCACCGAGCAGCAGCAGCAGCGCCGGACCCCAGAGTTAGCAAGCGCAGCGCCCCGCCGCCCGCGACACTGGGCCCCGGTGCATCCATCCCTACCCACGAAGGGGTTAACATCCAGCTGCCATCCCATCGCCCCTGGGTGTCCCACAATAGCAGCGGTGGTGCCATAGCTCACCACACACCGTGGGTGGCGTCACAGACAATCTCCCTTGTAAATATCCCATTTTCACTTGTGGGCAGAGGACCGCTG
Source organism: Anomaloglossus baeobatrachus (assembly GCF_048569485.1). Lineage (NCBI taxonomy): Eukaryota > Metazoa > Chordata > Amphibia > Anura > Aromobatidae > Anomaloglossus > Anomaloglossus baeobatrachus. The sequence goes on along the minus strand of NC_134353.1, from coordinate 930,496,656 downwards.
CTCGAGCTTGGGTCCGGTTCCCACTCGAGCCACAGAAAAGCCCCGGATCCTAGCATCCCCGAGCATCCCCTTAGCTACGGTCTGGCCCTCGTCCGCAACATAGGCACATTATACTGTGTATAGAAGATCTGTGGGCCAATTATACTGTATAGGAAGCTTTTTGGCCCATTATACTGTGTATAGGGAGGTGTGGGCCCATTATACTTTATAGGGAGCTGTGGGCTCATCATACTTTGTATAAAGAACTGTGGGGACATAATACTTTATATAGAGAGCTATGGGGACCCTCATATTGTGTACCTGGGAGACTCAGGAGACATTGTTAAATATTAAGTAGTGGACACTTAAGAAGCATTATAGTTATAGGGGCACTCAGGGTATTTGAGGGGCCAATTTTACAATCTAGAGGGCACAAATGAGGCATTATTACCATGTGGGGGTACAGGGGTGGCATTATTACCATGTGGGGGTACAGCGGGGGCATTAGTATTTGGGGTGGTAAGAGGAGCACTGTTATTGTACCACGCAGCAGATGTGTGGCGCCCTGGACAAGCCAGGACGTCACAGGTACTGCAACAACACACCCTACACCCCGGTTAGGCACATCAGCCACACATACAAATCCTTATTGCCTCCCTCCAGGGGCTGATGTCCACACCAGGTGAGGTGGAGCCAGGCGGTTGTCCCCACCCACCGAGGAGTTCACAGTCCTGGAGGCGGGAAAAGGAGGTCAGAACAGTGAGGGACAGTGAAAGTGAAGCAGTGAAGTGGTGGTTGAGGAGCAAGAGCAGACTGACCGTGTTCGGGTACGTGGCCCGGGCACCTGAGAGCAAGGTTGGCAGACGGTGGTGACCGTCTGCAGGAGAGGCCGATTCACGCACAACCGTAAGGACCGGGGTCGGGCGGTGGCCCGCCGGTACCAGACCGAGGAGCGAAGAGAAGCCAGCACCATTCGGCAGGGCCTATGGACCCCGACCAGGCTTGGAGTCGCCGTTAAACCGGTCAAATCCGTCAGCGACGGGAACCTCCGGGGTTTCCCAGCAGCAAAGACCCGACTGAAGGCAACCGCTCAACCGTGAAGGGAAATACAGCTACTGCCACAGCTAGAGTTCCCAGGGCCAGAGCCTGCGGGCAAAAGGGGCTCCTCTGGCAAATACACCGCTGGGGAGCGGGTTACCGGTGGGAAGCCATCGGGGCCGAAAACAGAACACAGGTGCAGGCAGAGACAGTCATCGCCAACCTACCGGGAGTGACCACCGCAGCCGCCTGTGGGACCCGTCCACCCAGCCGTTTGTTTTACCAGAGACTCCGTGTACGTTACTGACTGAGTGAGTACCACCGTGCCGTCTGGCACTGCGCTGCCCCCGCGACCCTGTGTAAGACCTGTTAACATTTATATATATATAGGTTAAAAGACTGTTTGGTGGACTTCCTTGTGTTATGCTGCCACCTGCTGTCAAAACAGAGAACAGCGGGCAAAAGTCCTACTGCTCGAGTGACTGGTTCAGTCTGGAACAGGAGGAGGAGGAGACTACTTGTGGCTGTGTTTTGCAGAGAGGAGTGTGCTCGAGTGGGCTGTAAGATAGAAGGCCTCAGTCTGCCCTGTTTTCCGAGGTCCAAGTACCTTAGAGTGTTGCGTGGTGTCCCCCCCAAGACACAGATCCAAAGAGGCTGGATGTGGAGCGAGGAGCCAGACAGCACGTGCAAATTACCGATCCAAAGAGGCTGGATGTGGAGAGCGAGGAGCCAGGCAGCACGTGCGAGTTACAGATCCGGGACAAAGACTGAACTTTAGAGGTGTCTGCTGGCGGAATACGGGCCCCAACGGTGACGAGGTACCCCACGCTGAAATCTGCAGTTAAGTGTGCACACTACTTTTAGTTAGGGACAGATAGGAAAAGACTCTGCACTGTGTTATACGAGTAAGATAACAAGGACTGCGGTTTTTTTTTGCTTAATAAGGATTTCTGTGTTTTGCTTTTGGGAGTACAATCTGAGGCTTCCTATCTTTGACAAGTTATTCAAAGTAGTTGTATGTATATTGCATTATCTCTACTGCTGTGCTCCCTTCCCTCACTTTTCCTCCACCTGTGTTGTGTAATACATTATTAAATTTGCATTGATTAACCCCCGTGGTTCCGTGCAGTCCTTGCGTATCCCGTTACCTGCAGGTTATTACACCTGCACCTCGCCAAGCCCCGCAATCCACCTCCCAGTCACCATCACCGGGCCCCGGGACCACCAAAATCCCCCTACCCATGGAGGGGAGAGAAACATCTCAGCTGCTCCCTGTCATCGCTCCCGGGATCCCCGTCCAGAGCAGCGGTGGTGTCCCAACCTCACCACAACCCGTGGGTGGCGTCACGGACCACATCCCCAACTCAAAACTATCCCCTTTCACTCACGGACGAGGAGCACCGCTCGAGTCCCCGGATCCGGCCCACCGCTCGAGCCACCGAGCAGCAGGCAGCAGCAGAAGCGCCGGACCCGAGCGCCGCTCGAGTCCCCGGATCCGGCCCACCGCTCGAGCCACCGAGCAGCAGCACCGGACCCGAGCGCGAGCGAGAGCGCAAGCGGCTGCGCCCTCCCCACCCGCGACAGATGCAGTAATAGGGGCACATATGACAGCAGTGGCTCAGTATTGGGGTATCAGGAGGATGAGGGGTTTGTGCAGGTCGGGAATAGATGGGGTCGGGGCTGGAAATGTGAGAAGTCAGATGAGTCTGTGTTGTAATTTCTGCAGACGAGCCCTGGCTGGAGAAGTCGTCATGTCGGGCTGGGCCGGAAAGAAAAGACGAGAAAAGTGAATGTGAAAGAACATTAGCTGTAAGTCACCACCTATAACTGTACTATAATCTCTCACGTGCTGCAGCACTGATATCTGCCACTATATGGTCACCATATGGCGGTAATATCAGTGTTGGCCTTTGTGTAGATTTATTTTCAGTAACAGCGCGGTCATCTGCTGAGGTTCCTCTATACCCATTATTAAGGCGTGATACTATAGTTGTTACCAGGTTAGGGGCCCATTCAGATGTCGCCCCCACTGAGCTGAACCACTAGCTACGCCACCGGATCCAGCACAACCTCTTAATCATAACCTAATCATTGGCTATGATTAAGATGTTGTTCCTCGGAGCATGTAAACCAGATTTAGGGGTGTTTTTTGTCTCCTCCATGTTCACAATTGGTATTTTTAATATGCATTAAATGAGTTAATTTTCAGTGCTGGATCCTTTCCCTTTTTGATTGTTCCCTGTTGGTTTTTTTGATCCGTACACGTCTTGCAGGTGAGCTGGTTTTTCTTTTTCTTTTGGCTTTATTACATTACTGATCCTGAGTTACATCCTGTATTATACTCCAGAGCTGCACTCACTATTCTGCTGGTGCAGTCACTGTGTACATACATTACATGTCCCATAGCCCTGGGGTGGGCGAGTCATATACATTACTGTAAATTTCCGGAGAGGGGCAGTTGTAGGCATGGGTCATGGCAGACCTCAAACCCCCCCCCCCCCGCCACAGTACAGATGGGCCGCCCTTGCAGCGGTCGAACCGCTCGGTTCCGGGGGTTGCTACGGCTCGAGGGTCTCCAGACCCGGGGGTTCACGGCCACTTCAAATGAAAAGGGGGACATTTTACAGGGGATAAGAATTTGTGACCCCACCCGTGGTTCGCGGTATATGGGAGTACCGCCGTTGCCGATGGGAGTTCCTGGAGGAGATAGAGCGGGGCAGCCAGATGACGTTCCCTCCACGGGTAGGGGAAGGCCCCGGGACTCTGGTGGTGGTGGTGCAGACATGGGGGGTGCAGGCCGCGCAGCGAGCCGGACGCAGTGGGGGCAATGCAGCATACTCACTCAGGATCAAACTCCGACACAATAGTAAACCAAGTCTCTGGGCACCGCTGCCTCTCCGGGGGGGAGCTCGTCCGGGATTCCACTCCCTTGGATGTTGCTGGTGGTCTTGACCTGCCTCCCTGCACTATTTGTAGATGTTCTGAGTGACCCCTCAGCTTGAAGCTTTCGGGGTCCCACTCCCTATGCTTAGGTAGGGGAGCTGTGCTCTCGATGGCTGACACTTGGAATTTCAGTGGGCTGCGTGGGTTGGAAAGCCCTATCCCCCTCTTTGTGTTGGTGCCTTCGATCTCTGAGCTCTTGGGGACAGTTCATAGAGAGACTATCCTCCACAAGTTAATTATCAGGTTGCAGGAAGCTACTCCCTGATCTAGGGTCCAGTACCCCGCCGTGGTCAGTACCAATCCGGTTACTATATACTCTGATGCCGATGGTTCTCCAAAACTAAGCCTGGCTCCTTTCTCCAATATCCTGCGACCGGGTCTCCGACTCCTCCGGTCCCAGACCACCGTTTGCGACCTAGCCAATGTCTCCCAGGGAGCTCCAACTCTCCCTCTCCTCCCGCTTCTAGCCCCTCACTTTCCAAGGGCTACCACTCAACTCCTCTCCCAGCTCCCCAGGAGTTTCCACTTCAGCTCCTCTCTCACTGAAAGCTGACACTGAACTGACCTAAGTCCCTCTCACCAGTCTGCCTGACCCCTAGGCGGGTGGTCCTATGCCAGCTAGACCACCCACTGGTGTGCCTGACAGGGTGTGGTGTGAGGTAACTAGGATTTGAATGCTGATAGAAGCAACACTAAAGATTAGGATCCCAGAACCATGGAGGGTGGGTTCTGCACTATAAGGGCAGGAGTGCAGTTTCCTGTGACACCGTGACTAGTCCAGGGCGTTACACAGACACAGAGGGGAGCATAGTGGTGTGTATGTGGTAGGGGTGGAGGTGGTACCGGCTGACTACTGCGCTTCTGTATCTTCAGCTGGCTCCCATTCACTTCCATGGGCCTCGCACTCCATACGCTCAATAAGCAGACAAACACCAGGTAAAACTTAAACGATTTTACTGAGCAAGTGCTTTACATTTACTTTCCATTTTCTTAGGACAGAGACGTCATCATGATCATCATTCTTCATATACAATTGTTTCTGCAACCGGCTCCACTCTACAGGGACGGCCATAATGGGGCGACTTATCCTCCCGCTTCAACCCCACTCCCCTAGCATGATGGTGATTTGTTCAGCTCGGCTCACAGATGGATGGATGCACTTGTCCTCCCGCTGCAACTGCTTTCCTGCAGGTACTGGCAGATGCTAGCGTAAGGTAAGGGCACCCCAACTTCTCCTTTTATGTCTCCATGACACACTGGACTTACACTCCACTGCAGATGAGCCCCCTTGAAATATCTTTGCTGCTTTCTTCTCCTTTTCCTTTCTGTCCTGTCTCTGTCCTGCTTCAGCCACCTCCACCCTGATCACTCCACTCTGCTCTTCTGACCCTTCCGCTCCTTTCTTTCTTGTGTTCTGCACACTACAACAGCATCTCCCTATCTGCCGTGTAACAGGAGGTTCCTTCTCCTATGTCTTCTCCTTTGCTGGGGACCCACCTCCCCTCACTTAGCTCCTGTCACTCCCTCAACATTCCCTCACCTTAAAGGCCCTAGTGACACCTAGTGTCACCTACGGTTACCTACTGTCTTCCCAGCCCCTGCAGACGGCCACTACCGCCTGCCTGACTGACTTCAAGAGGGTCCTAGGCTCCAACCTAGGCCCCTGACTGCTTCTGCCACTCTGCACACCTCCTCTCCCTTCCTCTGCCTGGACTTGTCTGCGTTGTTTCCTGCTTCAGACCAGCTAGACCCCTCGGCGGGCGTGTCCATCTGCCCGACTCCGCCCACCTGGTGTGTCTGTCTGAACCCGAGGGAGGAAATCAGGTCTCACTGGAGATGACTGGTGTGACCTGCTGGGAGTGGGGGGGGTGTGTGTTGTTACCTGTGGCCCCTGGCTAGTCCAAGGCGCCACACATGCATCAAATACAATGCAGCAAAACATATCAGAACAATACAGTTAAGATTAACAGTTGCAGTACTCTTGGTCACCACATCAGCCTGGGGGCGGTAGGGTACTGGTCACCCTATTACATTACATTACTTATCCTGCACTGATCCTCAGTTATCTTCAGTATTCTCTCACCCACCGCACTATTACATCCAGTTTTATGCACTCCTCATGTTGGGATGGAAGGATTCTGCCAGTTAAACATCCAGATCTGCTTTTCTGTGCGAGGCTGCTCACAAAAGTTATTATTTGAAGACCTGCTCTTCATAGAATGTTGTTGACAGCCACGAGCCACACATGGCAGGTCTGGGAGCCGCAGATTGGGGTCCCCTGGTCTACAGGAATAGTGAGAAGCGCAGCAGGGAGCTTTCATGCGGCCTCTTATTCTCAGCAGTGATGGGGATCGGGAATTTGAGCCTCCACCAGTTAAGCCCCCGTCACATTTAACGACTTACCAGCGATCCCAAAAATGATGTGACATGATAAGGATCGCTGGTAAGTCGCTGGGAGGTCGCTGGTGAGATGTCACACAGTCAGATCTTACCAACGACACAGTAACGATCAGCGACCTGTATAACGATCTCGGTGGGCGTTGGGACCGTGTTAGGAAGTCGTTGGTAGGCGTCAAACACAGCGATGCGTCCTGCCCAGCAGGACATCACCTTTGAAGAATATGGTCCCAACCATTCAGCAACGACTAGCGATCTCACAGCAGGGGCCTGATCGCTGGTAGGTGTCACACATAACGAGATCGCTGCTACGTCACGGAAATAGTAACGCAGTAACGATCTCATTAACGATCTCGTTGTGTGTGACGGGGCCTTTACACTTCTATGGATGATCTACCAGACAGATAATGTTCACCATGAAGACAAGCTCTGCCCATATGTTACTGTGTAATATGGATATCATGCAGTAGTGTCGCGGGCGGAGGAGGGGACGCCGCGCTCTCCCTCTGCTCGGGTCCGGCTGCCGCGGCTGCTGTGGCCTGCCGCTGCTCGGTGGCTCGAGCGATGGGCCGGATCCCGGGGACTCGAGCGGCGCTCCTCGCCCGTGAGTGAAAAGGGGAATTGGTGTTTTGGGATAGTTTATTGTCCGTGACGCCACCCACGGCTGTGGTGATTTGTAAACACCACCGCTGCTCTGTATGGGGAGCCCGGGAGTGATGGTATGGAGCAGCCAGTTGTTGATGTGCCCTCCGTGGGTAGGGGTTGTGGTGCTCCCGGGGCCCGATGATGGGACTGGGATGGGGCCTGTGGAGGTGCAGGGGCGCAGGGACAGCGCTGTGCCGCATGGCATGGAGGTACTCACTCAGCCAGTAAACACGACACAGTTCTCGGTAAACAAACGGCTGGTTGGACGGGTCCCTCGGACGGTTCACGGTGCTGATGTTCCCTGCAGTTAGCGGTGACGGTCTCTTCCCTGCACCTATGTAAAGTCCTTTTGGTAGCGATGGGTTCCCACCGGTTACCCACTCCTCGGCTTCAAGCTGGGCCGAAGGAGCTCTACTCTTGCCCGCAGGCGCTGGCCCTGGGAAACTGGTGCCCTGGCGGTGGCGGTGTCTCCCCTTCACGGTCGGGCTGTTGCCTTCAATCGGGAATTGGTTGTTAGGAGACAGACGTCCCCTTCACTGACGGATTTGGCAAATTATGGCGACTCCTAGCCTTGCCGGGATCCGAAAGGCCCCTGCCCTGGTGCTGACTGTTCTTCGTATACTGCTCCGGTACCGCTGGGTCACCACCCGTCCGCGGTCCTTCCAGCAACCTCCGAGCAGTCCCCCTGCAGACTATCACCGCCATCTGCTGACCTTGCTGTCACTGTCCGGGGCACACACCCGGACCAACTTCAGGCTTTACAAAACTGTTTCTTTTCACTTTACTTCAGCTTCTCTCCTATGCTCCTCTACCACTTCACCTCCTTCTACTTTCACTTCCCTAGCTGGACTGCCTGGTTCTCCCGCCTCCAGGGCTGTGTACTCCTCGGTGGGCGGAGCCAACCGCCTGGCCCACCCCCTGGTGTGGACATCAGCCCCTGGAGGAAGGCAACAAGGATTTTGGGTTAGCTTGGTGTACCTGCAGGGAATGTTAGGGTGCATGTGATGTTGTGACCTGTGACCCCTGGCTTGCCCAGGTCGTCACAGTAGTCCTCCACTTGAGACCTCCTAATGCTGGAAAGACATTGATAAGTGGTTTCTGGTCATTTCTGCCTGTGATAATGTGCCACCCCTGCAGCGGTCGAACCGCTCGGATCCAGGGGGTGGTTATTCGTGGCTTGAGGGTCTCTGGACCCGGGGGCTAGGGGCCACACTCAAATGGAGAGGGGGAGTATTTACATTGGAGATATAGTTTTTGACGCCACCCGTGGTGTACGGTAATTGGGAGTACTGCCGCTGCTGTTGGGGGTACCCAGGGTGATGGAGTGGGGCAGCTAGATGTCGTCACCCTCCACGGGCAGGGGAAGGCCTCAGGGCTCGGTGGGATGCCGTGGGATGCAGGGGTCACTCAGGTACTCACTCAGTCAATAAGTAGACGCTGACAACTGGGTAATCCAAATCTCCGGGTATCGCTGTCGCTTGAGGGGAGCTCGTTCGGGTCCCGTCCCCTATGGTGTTGCCTGGTGATCCGTGACCTGCCTCCTGGCACTAAGTTTAACTTCAACGTGGTGGCCCAGTAGTCTGAAACTTGCCGGCCCCCACTCCCCTCTGTGTAGGAGCCTACTCTCAGGGCTCATGCTTGGGATTTTCTGTACCGTTTGTTTGGAAGGCCCTAACCCCCTCGTTACGCTAGTGACCCGATTGTGGAGCGAGTGGAAACAGATCATAAAGGCTCCGTTCTCCCCAGGTTAATTGCTGGGTTGCCTGAATCTTCTGTCTGGCCTAGGGACCCTGTACCCTGCCATGCCTTCGGTCCCGCTCCGGTGATAGTGCCAGGCTGCTGACCGTCCTCCTTGACAGGTCGAGGCACCTAGCCGCAATCCCCTGCGACTGGGGGTCCGACTCCTCTAGGTCCAGACCATCGTCTGCAACCTAGACAGTTTCTCTTTGGGGCCACTACTCCCAACCTCCTCTGAGCTCCTCACAGCTCGAGGGCTTCTACTCACTCCACTCACTACTAACTGACTGACTACACTCCTCAACTTCCCTCCCTGACTCCCCCAGGTGGGCGACTCTATTCCACTCAAGCCGTCCACTGGTGTGTCTGGTGGATGTGGATTTGATTTGCTGTTGGAGGCAACACCCTAAGACTGGGACCCAGAACCAAGAGGGAGGTGGAATACTGCTCGGAAGGGCAGCTTGTGCAGTACCTTGTGAAGACCTGATAGTCCAGGGGCGTCACAAAAAAAACTAATTCTAGGGTGTTTTGTAGGCAGAAATGTGACGCCCTGGGCAAGCCAGGCGTCACAGGTCATTGCACCATCACACCCTACACCCCAGTTAGGAACATCACAGCTAAACTAAAATCCTTGTTGCCTTCCTCCAGAGGCTGATGTTCACACCAGGGGGGTGGGCCAGGCGGTTGGCTCCGCCCACCAAGGAGTTCACAGCTCTGGAGGCGGGAAAAACCAGCAGTTAAGCTAGGGAGGGAAAGGAGTAAACAGCTAAGATGAGCTAAGGAAGTGAAAGTGGTGAAGTGAAGGAAGTAAAGTGGTAAAGGAGGAAAGTAGGAAAGGCGACAGAAAGAAAGCTTGAAGTGAGTCCAGCTGTGTGCAGGACAGAGTCAGCAAGGTCAGCAACGGCGGTGATTGTCTGAAGGGGTGACCGTTTGGAAGTTCCTGGAAGGACCGCGGATGGGTAGTGGCCCGGCGGTCTGGAGCAGCGTACCAAAGGACAGTCAGCACCAGGGCAGGGGCCTCTCGGACCCCGGCAAGGCTGGGAGTCGCCATAATTTGCCAAATCCGTCAGTGAAGGGGACGTAGATCCCCCAACAACCAAGTCCCGATTGAAGGCAACAGCCCAACCATTGTAGCAGAAACACCGCCACCGCCAGGGCACCAGTTTCTCAGGGCCAGCGCCTGCGGGCAAAGAGTAGAGCTCCTCCGGTCCAGCTTGAAGCCAGGGAGCGGGTTACCGGTGGGAACCCATCGCTACCAACACACGAACATTAGGTGCAAGGAAAAGGGACATCACCGCTACCTACTGGGAGAGCAAGTGCAGCCGTCCGTGGGGACCGACCAACCAGCCGTTTGTTTACCGAGAACTGTGTCACCGTCTCAGGCTGAGTGAGTACCACAGTGCCGCAAGGCACAGCGCTGCCCCCCGCGTCCCTGCGCCCACCAGGCCCAGCATCCTACATCTCGTCACCGGGCCCCGGGATCACCACACCTACCCACGGAGGGGCAACACAACACCTAGCTGCTCCATATCACCACTCCCGGGATCCCCGTATTGAGCAGCGGTGGTGCTACAAATCACCACAACCATGGGTGGCGTCACGGACAATATCCCAACACCCAAACCCCCTTTCACTCACGGGCGAGGAGCGCCGCTCGAGAACCCCCGGGATCCGGCTCACAGCTCGAGCCACCACTGAGCAGCGGCAGCCGCCGGACCCGAGCACCAGGGGTGAGCGTAGTGTGCTGACACCCCTCCTCCCCGCCCGCGACAGAAGCTTGGAGGGAAATAAGTCTGCTTCTCTGATGGGATGAATCTGATTATTGTTATCAGGCAGGAGCCATAAACTCAAAGTCTCAGGGAAGAAAATCATGGCCGACCAGAAACCCTCTGATCAGTATATACAATATATTATGAGGCGTCTACTCTGTATACAGAACATGTGTATGGCAGCTGGGAACAAGCGGGGGTTACATATATAAAAGACAGTAACACTATTACAATACTGCACCCCAAAATATCCTGGGGTCACCACCTTCCATACTAAATATGCAGATGAAGGAGACTCGTACACGGCCGGTTATAATAATAATAATAACATTTATTCACTCATATAGCGCCATTAATTCCTCAGCGCTTTACATCCTATCAGTAATGTCTTTGGAGTGTGGGAGGAAACCGGAGACCCCGGAGGAAACCCACGCAAACACGGGGAGAACATACAAACTCCTTGCAGATGTTGTCCTTGGTGGGATTTGAACCCAGGACACCAGCAAGACTGCAGTGCTAACCACTGAGCCACCGTGCCGCCCATGTGCTGGATCATGGCAGCATGTGCCGTTGATCGTGGTGGACGCAGCAGAAGAGTCACTTACTCTGTGATTACATCTGACTGCGGAAAGTAATGAGAACAGAGACCGAGCCCGGAATCTGCCCTGTAATGAGGAGCGTCATCTGCTCCTGACATGGCGGCTGCCACATCATTGACTTGTCATAGTCGTCTTTTCTGGCCGTACCCCATCTTCATTGTGGGGGCATAGCGGACCCCCCGCTCTGGAGCAGTGATCTGTAGGAAGAAGAAACAGAACTGGTCATGGAGTAGCCGAATATTACACATCAGAGAGGTGCACACGATTTACTCCCGGTCACCACCAGTTATTATATTCATCTTACCTGGAATATATTGGGGTCCATGGGTCCCGCGTCTTGGGGGTTGTTCTTGTTCTTGTTCACACCCCTGTGTACAAAATAACAGAATACGCTTTATAATTATGCATTGATTAATCTCATACTATATTTTTCGGAGCTGGAGCTCAGTTTTTCTGATACACAGCTCCGAATTCTCTGTCACTGGTCATAAATCTGGGTACCACTAGGGGGAGCAGTGGAGCCTGTGCATTGTGGTGGATGGGAGCTCCCCCTAGTGGTGGCTGCACGCAGATTACTAATGTTCACTTCTCCTCTCGTCTTCCAGGACAATCTTCACTATTCTGTGTCAGCACAATGTGGTGTCATGGCCGCTGTTATTATCAGCTCCTGTCATTAATCACATCACACATTGATGATCTTACCTTATGTTATGTATTGTGGTCGCTCGATGTGACCCGTCTCTGGTCGAAAGTCACCGCTGAGACCAGGAGAGGGTCGTCTCTGCGCCTCGCTTTGTCTATTACAGACTCTAGTGATACAGAAAACACATAAATATATTTATACAGAAAGTGACAGAACATCAATATAGAATGAGGATACAAGGAGACAGATGCTCCAACATATCTGACAGGAAACATGTCCTTACACATAGCAATCAATTAGAACGCAGCTTTCATTCTAACAGAGATGTTTAAGGTATGCAAGCTGAGCTCTGATTGGTTGCTATGGACAGTGTTGATAAATGAGGCCTAGTGTCTTTTCATGGATGTGACTACGGTCCTCTGAATGTCCCTGATATTTTCCCAGTCCTGATGAAGGACTGTAGATCCCAGATTCATGTTGAATTTGGGATCTACTATTTTGCCCCAGTCCTTTCCCCGATGCTATCACCTAGTTCTATTCCTCCCATACTATATTTGCTTTTTACATTTTTTTTTCCCAGATGTAGGACTTTACATTTTTCCCTGGTAAACCCCATTCTGTTCTCCTCAGCCCATTGTTCTAGTAAGTCTAGATCCTTTTGAATCCGCTCTCTTTCCTCTCTAGTGTTGGCTACTCCTCCTACTCCCATACTCTACCAGTTATTATATTCTTCTTACCTGGAATATATTTGGGTCTATGGTGACACACCGACATTTATTATAGCCGCGTCTTTGAAGTTGTTCTTGTTCACATCCCTGTGTACAAAATAACAGACATCACTTTATAATTCTGCATTGATTAATCTCATACTATATTTTTCGGAGCTGGAGCTCAGTTTTTCTGACAAACAGCTCCGAATTCTCTGCTCTCTGTCACTGGTCAAAAATCTGAATGCCACTAGGGGGAGCAGTGGAGCCTGTGCATTGGGGTGAATGGGAGCTCCCCCTAGTGGTGGCTGCAGGCAGGTTATTAATGGACACTAATGATCACTTCTCCTCTCATATTCCAGGAGAATCTTCACTACTCTGTGTCAGCACAATGTGGCGTCATAGCCGCTGTTAATATCAGCTCCTGTCATTAATCACATTACATACTGATACTGATGATCTTACCTTATATAAGGTTTTGTGGTCGTATGATGTGACCCGTCTCTGGTCGGGAGTCACTGCTGAGATCAGGTGAGGGTCGGACTCTGCGCCTCGCTTTGTCCATTACACACTGTGGTGAAACAGAAAACATATAATTATATTTATACAGAAAGTGACAGAACATCAATATACAATGAGGATACAATGAGACAGACGCTCAAACATATCTGACAGGAAACCTGGCTGTACACATAGCAACCAATCAGAATGCAGCTTTCATTCCACCGGAGATGTTTAAGGCCTTTTCATGGATGTGACCCAGTGGCGTAACTACAGTTTGATGGACCCTAATGCAATATTTGGACCTAGGCACCCCCCCCCAACTTTCCTATATTCCACTATGCATCTTTCCCTCACCACCTGGTTTTCCTATGTTGTGTTATGCATCGTTCCCTCACAACCCAGCTTTCCCATGCTCTGTTATACATCATTCCCTCAACACTAAGGTTTTCCATGCTCTGCTATATATCTTTCCTTCAGCAGCCGGCTTTCCCATGCTCTGCTATACATCTTTCCTTTAGCACCCAACTTTCCCATGCTCTGATATGCATCTTTACCTCATCACCCAGCTTTTCCATGCTCTGCTATACATCTTTCCCTCAACACCCAGCTTTCCCATGATATCATAGTATGGGAAAGCTGGGTTCTGAGAGAAAGATGTATAGCAGAGTATGGAAAGCTGGGTTCTGAGAGAAAGAAGTAGAGCAGAGCATAGAAAGCTGGGTGAGGAAGGAAAGACCCTCTTTCCCTCAGCAATCAGCTTTCCCATCCCATGCTTGTATCTTTGTCCCCCATCTTCGTATATGTGTCCAAATCCTGTTATACATGGCCCCCATCCTGGTATTGCATGGCCCCAATCCTGATATTACATAGCCTCAGTCCTGGTATTACTTGGCCCCATTCTGGTATGATATGGCACCCATGTTGGTATTATATGGCACCCCATCCTAGTATTACGTGGACCTATCCGGTTGTTTCATGGCCCCCATGCTATTTTATGGCTCCCATCCTGGTATTACATGGCCCCCATCCTGGTATTACATGACCCCCATCCTGGTATTACGTGGCCCCCATCCTGGTATTACGTGGCCCCCCTCCTGGTATTACATGACCCCCATCCTGGTATTACGTGGCCCCCATCCTTGTATTACATGGCCCCCATCCTGGTATTATATGGCCCCCATCCTGGTATTACATGGCCCCTATCCTGGTATTACATGACCCCCATCCTGGTGTTATATAGTTCTGCCCCTTATGTGACCCCTGTCCTCTGATTGTCCCTGATATGTTCCCAGCAAAGGAATCTGGGACTTTTTGTAAATAATGAAGGAAAAATCCCCTTTTACTGGAAAGTTATATATAATGAGAAGATATGAGACTACAAATTATTAATCCTGTAAGAAGGAACTTACGTGATTTAGGGTTTGCTGAGGGTGTCCATTGTGATCCATCTCTGGGCCTCCAAGATGGCGAATTTACTCGCTTTGTGCTCTTTTTCTAATAAAAAGTAAAAACAATGACGATCAGACGCCCCCAATAATGGCAGCACCCCCCCCCAGCCACCATATTTCTACATTCACTATATTGAGGCAGAATGGAAATTCCATGGTTACTTACCCGTGCAGACTTGTCTCTGGGCCCAGGGTTGTGCCCGGTTGAAGGTCGGGGCGGTCTTTTGGACCGTCATAGACTCTACATGTCGTTTATAGACATGGAGTCATTTCCTGACCTTTTTTGGAAATTCACTGATCCTGCCGTTCTGCAGGCAGGATAGTAGATGAGCTCTTATCTTCTGATGCTGGAACTGAGCTGTGGGGTCACCGCCATTTGCCAAAAACTCGTAGGCAAACGCTGTAGCAAACACCCCGCAGTCATAGCCGTTTTTCTGTTGATCCACATTGAGAAAGCTCAGATGTTTTAGGGGCTCCTTGACCACTTCATTGTACATGTTTATAATCTGCTGACGGATGGATGGAGACAGTCTTCTAGTATTGATGCTGTCGGCCACCAAGATTTTGCCATCTTTGAAGCAGGTAGTCAGCCAGTGCACCCTTTCCTCATCGTAGTGGATCTGTACGGCATTCTTCAGTACGCTGCACCCTGGCACTAAAAGAACAGCCGGGGGATGCAGGCCATCAAAACCCTCAAACTGATTCTGCAGCAGCTCCTGGGCCATGCTAATGATGTCATCATCCAGCATGCCCGCCGGGCCTCTGCTCCTAAGGATGAGTAATTGCTCTGGAGACAGGTTGTCCTCCTGATTCCTGAAATTAGTCATCTCGACTGGTGGAGTCTTCTGGTCCGGGGATCCTTCTCTACATAGATCCGTAAAGTTTTCTGTAGCGGCTCTTTTTGCCGGTGGCAGCATCTCGGACTGAGTGTCCTCGGATGTTGATGCTTTTCTTTTCAGACTGTCCCGGGGTCTTTCTTCTGGCAGCCTCTCGTGTGTATCTCCAGCACATTCTGGATGTGCAGGATTCTCTCCACTTTCTGTAATGCTGGAAGTGGATCCAGTATCACCTACTGTGTAGGTTGGGCTCTTCTCACCTCTGTCTTGGCTGATGACGTTGTCGTCACGTCTTTTTCTTGCAACCAACCTGAAGCTCCTGATCGCTGGAACGGTGGCGGATTTCATGGCCAGGAAGAAATTTCCCATCAGTGTTGTCCTCTTGCGATAGGATTTCTTGAATTGGGTCACAATTTTGGAGCCAATTGACATGCAGGATGAGAGAGCCTTGACCAGCAGCCGCTGGCCATAATGTGGACGCCTATACATCCTCATGATCGCGTTGAAATCGCGTTGAAATAGCTTCGAAATAGCGTTGAAATCACGCTGAAGTAGCGTTGATTTATTTTTCCTTCGTATTCCTGTAGCTGTGTGAAACCAACAACAGGGAGTCACAAAAGACAGCTCTGGCCCTGCGCTCAGGCTTTACATAGAATAATCCCATTGTGATGTCATAGAGTGGAAGGTGACATCAGAGTTCCATTAGATTGTGACATCACAGCCCCAGGCCCGGCTGCTAATGGCTGATGTTGTGATCATGGGGAAGAGACCTCACATTTTTATTTTTTTAAACAATACAAATCATTTTTCGAAACTGCGGCTTCTAAACAAAAGAAAATATATGGAAATTTTATGAAATATACAAAAATGACAATAATTATATTTTTTTATCGATTTCTACAACTCCCAATAAAATATGTATTTTTAAATAAACCTTTGGGAAAACTCCAGCTTTTTATTTGATTGGTACAATATCCTAATACATGTGTTTTGGATATAATTTAATCATTGGATAGATTAAGTGGTTTAATTGTATGAAATTACATGAACAGTCTTCTTAAAGGGATAGCGACCTCAATATGCCACAATATGCAACTTTCCCTTTGCACAGAACTTAGGCACTTAATATATTGAATATTTATTTTTTTGTGCATATTGCACTTTTAAAGAGAAAGTGACCCAAATCCTTTTTCCTCTTTACACAGAATTTATTCATTAAATATTACTAAATAGTTTGTGTAAGATTGCACTAATGGCCCTTTTAAAGGGATAGCTACGCCAATATAAATATTTTTTGCAGCTAATTTATAATTTTGACATATTAAACAGTCATAGCTTAAATTCCCTAAAACATTCAGTAATGTGAAAGGGATTGATACTTATCGGATATATTCAATGTATTTAAGCTATAAATAAATATATATAGTGTATATATACGTGTATATATATATATATATTTATATATATATATATACCGTATATACTGTGCATATATATATATATATATATATATATATATATAAATATATATATATATATATATATATATATATATATATTAGTATTATTAAATTATTGATAAGAATGATCAATATAAATAAATATATATAATAAATAAAATAAAGTAAATATAAATAAAATAAATATATATTGTGTATAGAGGAGCTGTAGGCCCATTATACTGTGCATAGTGGAGCTGTGGGCCCATTATACTGTGTATAGAGGCTGTAGGCCCATTATACTGTGTATAGAGGAGCTGTAGGCCCATTTACTGTGCATAGAGGAGCTGTGGGCCCATTATACTGTGTATAGGGAGCTGTAGGTGTGACGCCCTGGCCTAGCCATGTAGTCACAGAAGAGTGCATCCTCCTTGGTAATTCCACCTCCCCCCCACATGGTGCAAATGAGCAGCTGCCCTTCCCCCCCTAGGGTAGGAAGTGAAGAGAGCGGGAGGGGAGGAGTTGAGTTCAGTTGTAGGAGAGAGGCAGAGCAGTGAGGTGTGTGTCTCCCGGGCTGCTGGAGAGAAAGAAAAAGAGCAAGCTGTGTGTCAGAGGAGTCTGCAGAGAAAGGATCAGAGCGCTCAGGGGTTGGAGCCCCAGGACTGCGGGAACAAGTTCGGCATTAGGAAGGACCCGAAGTGGACCGGGGCAGGGTAGTGGCCCGCCGGCATCGTGATCGGGAACCCGGACTAGTGTAAGGGAGTGGACTCCCCGTTCCAACCAGAGAAGTTAAGCAGACTACGAAGGGGCCCCTGCTCATTGCACCATGTGTGGAACCCGGACACTACTCGCCCACGGCTCCCGGACACCGGCAGTTTGGTTTACAAAAGGACTCTCTGTTTACTGACACTCCACATCAGTACAGCCTCATCCAGCACCACGACTACCAACTGTAAGTTCCCTACTTCCTGCCTCCTAAAGACTGCTCCCTGCAACCCTTTACAATACACTGGGTGTGGCGCCCTGGACTAGCCAGGTCGTCACAGGTACTGAAACACACACCCCCACCCCGAGACAGGCACATCAGGCAGACACAAAATCCTTGTTGCCTCCCTCCAGGGGCTGATGTCCACAACAGGTGGGGTGGAGCCAGGTGGTTGGCCCCACCCACTGAGGAGTTCACAGTCCTGGAGGCGGGAAGAGGAAGTCAGAGTAGAGTTCAGTTATGGAAGTGAAGGAGAGAGGAGTGAAGGAGAAGTGGAGGAGCAAACTGACCGTGTCCGGGTGTGTGGCCCGGGCACCAAGAGCAAGGTTGGCAGACGGTGGTGGCCGTCTGCAGGAGAGGCAGATCAACGCGGAACCGTAGGACCAGGGACAGGCGGTGGCCCGCTGGTACCGAACCGGGGAGCGAAGTGAAGCCAGCACACACAGGCAGGGCCTAGGGACCCCGACCAGGCTTGGAGTCGCCATTAGAGGTCAAATCCGTCAGTGACCGGAACCCCAGGGGTTTCCTAACAGCCAAGACCTGATTGAAGGCAACCGTCCGACCAGCAAAAGGAAATACAGCTACTGCCACAGCTAGAGTTCCAAGGGCCAGAGCCTGCGGGCAAAAGGGCTCCTCCGGCACATATATACGCTGGGGAGTGGGTTACCGGTGGGAATCCATCGGGACCGAACATACACAAAGGTGCAGGGAAAGGCAGCCACCACCAACCGTCCGGAAGAAGCTACAGCAGCCGGCTGCGGTACCCGTCCATCCAGCCGTTTGGTTTACCAGAGACTTTGCGTACATTTGTGGCTGAGTGAGTACAACCGTGCCATCCAGCACCACGCTGCGCTGTCCCCGCGACCCTGCCACCTCACCAACCCTGCCTCCCCGTCACCTCAGCGGGCCCCGGGACCACCAACCCCTACCCACGGAGGGGAAAACAACATCCCAGCTGCTCCCTACCATCGCTCCCGGGATCCCCGTCACCAGCAGCGGAGGTGACCAAACCTCACCACAACCCGTGGGTGGCGTCACAGACTAAATCCCCAAACCAAGCTACCCCTTTCACTCACGGGCGAGGAGCACCGCTCGAGTCCCTGGATCCGGCCCACCGCTCGAGCCACCGAGCAGCAGCAGCAGCGTCAAACACGAGCGTTGGCGAGCGCAGCGCCCCGCCGCCCACGACAACTTGGCGTCACAAACAGGATCTTACCATTCTACCGGCTGGTAGAAGTGCGCCTTGTGCCCCGCCGGCAGTGTCCGGCCGAAAAATTTCAGAATCAGCCATCTTGGGCACGAAGATTTTCCCACTCGAGCGTCTTCTCGAGCAGTGGAGGCGCGAAAGCCGAAGCCCCGCCCCTGAAGAGGAGGTGCCGAGAGAAGACCAAGGGGGGAAGGATGGCGTCCGACCGCATGTAAACCGAGGCCATAAAAGCAGGAACGCCAGGACCCTGTCAACAACCCGGTTCCTGGAACCCCGAAGCCGCAATACCATGTCAACCCCGCTTGCACCGCCCGAGGCCCAGCAGCCTGGGACCGTGGCGTGGATGAGAGCCCGAGTAACTGAGTCTAACCAACGTCATCAGAATCAGATACGTCTCCTGGCAGAGCAGTGGACCACCGAGGTGGAAGCGCTGGCTGCGATTGCCCAGATGCACGAGATGGGAGCCGACGTGACGGAGCTGGTGAGTGAGCCACGCCTCCATGTCCCACAGGGACCGGCCGCTGCGGCTGGGAGACCCGGTCCGATCCTGACCCTTGTACCATCCCTGCCACTATCCATGGGGCTCCCCAGCGCTAACCTGCCTGAATTGCTGCCCCAAAAAGCAAAAACAGTAACTCGGGCACACAAAAGATAAGAGTCTGAGGCAAGATGATGCTTGAAAAACAGTTTGCTTGTTTTTATTGATACAAAAAATCCAGAAATTCCAACGTTTCGGCCTCAACACATAGGCCTTCGTCAGTGAATTTCTATGATATAAGTATACAGAAAGGAAAATAAGATTAGTTATTGCATAAAGAAAATAATGTATTCTGTCATACATATACAATACACGAGCATACCAAATGAAAGGGTAAAAAGGCAATATAAACAAGCTTCTAGGTACTGATAGTTATTCTATGCTAAGGAACAGAACATAATGTACCAATATTCAATATCTTGGAACAGTGTTCACTAGAGGAGGTGACTGTCAACGTGACCGCCAATAAGGAAAACCATCATAGGTTGCAAGATGGACCTGGGAGGACCGTGAAGATATAAGGAGATGACAGAAGGATACAGAGAGAGGGAAAATACAGAAAAGATAATAAAAGAAAAATTAGAGAAAAAGGAAAGAAGAACAGAGCACACAGTGGGTAATAGAAAAACCACAGGGGACAAAGGAGGGTAGAAAATTGAGGGTATTGGCGGAATACCATAAAGCCAAAAGAATACCCCGTGGGTTACGGGTCCCTCTTCGTCGCACACTATTTGCTGATAACACTACCTACTGTGACAAGTTCAAAAGTATACTCAATAAATGCTCTATGGACATTATTATACTTACCATTGACTTCCTACAACAGGAACTCATAGACGTTGGGGAAAGGATCCGAAGCATTGAGGACCAATTATCCAACACTCTTCCACCTGCGGAATGGAACACCATGAAAACGCGGACGCAGGACTCCGTTGTGGATTTCAAAATGACTCTACAAGACCGGAAGAGATCAAAATACATTAGGGATCAGGAGGACTATTCAAAAAACCGTATCTATAAATGGAGATTCCAGGAGCCTCAGGACAGACGACAGTCCTATTATGGGACATATCAGGGCTCCACCAGCTCTGATAGTGATCACAGTCAGTCTCGTGGATCTTCCTCTTCTTTTTTAGGGCCACGTCATCCCCAAAGAGAAAGACGAGGCGTGGGAAAAGGAAACCAAGGGGTCCCGTACAAAGTCACGACTCGTTCTCAGGTAGGACCAACATCCTGTATAACATTTCATCCTACCACTTATCGCCAACAGAGTCCCTTGTACTACAAAAGGGTCTCTCATTCTGCCCCACCCCAACATTTAACGCATTCAACCTCGATCAGGAACTCAGACGGTTCTTCCGATCCCTTAGATTAAAAACACATTTTCAGTCCATTGATTCCAGTGATACTGCTCCTCCCACTATCCCCCCAGGAATGTTTTGACTTAAGGATCTCAAATTAACTGTACCTAGTTCCTTTCAACCACCAAAAACATATAATCCGGTTGAAACTTACATTGGTTTAGTCAGCTCTGACACCAGGAAGGTCATTAATGACATTAAAAATGGTCATCTACAGGTTCGTCATAATCTCACACCTGAGGAAACCCAAGCTCTTAATGGACTTAGGAGTGACCAGAAACTAGTCATCAAACCGGCCGATAAAGGCGGGGCCATTGTAGTGATGGACAAATCCTACTACATTTCTGAGATACAGGGTCAGCTTAATGACCACACTACTTATAAACCAGTCTCACGAGATCCGTCACCTAAGATCCGGGTTCTCATTCAACACCTTATTGATGAACATGTGAAATTGGGAACCATTGATAAAAAATTATCAGAATTCCTATTGAAGGATTTCCCCATCACACCGGTATTCTACACCTTACCCAAAATTCACAAAAACCTGAATCAACCCTCCGGACGCCCTATTGTTGCCTCCACAGACTCCATTCTATCGCCCCTGACCATCACGCTTGAAAAGATTCTGAATCCCATGGTGCCATCCATTCGATCATACATCAAAGATACCAATGATTTCCTCCATTTCCTCAGAACAACCAATAGCGTCTCGGAGGATGACATTCTGGTCACTCTGGACGTGACGAGTTTATATACAAGCATTAGTCGCCAACAGGGCATTGAGGCCGTCGACTCATTTCTTGACAAGCAGGATACACTATCGCTGCACCAAAAGAAATTGGTCATTGACCTCTTGACATTAATACTACACAACAACTTCTTTCTTTTCCAAGACCAATTTTACATACAAATCCAAGGGACCGCGATGGGATCGAACGTAGCACCGCCATATGCTAATATTTTCATGTCACATTTCGAGGAGACTTTCGTTTACTCCCATCCCATGTTTTCGTCACATGTAATTACATGGCGAAGGTACATAGATGACATTTTTATGATATGGCATGGTTATCCATCCGGTCTTGATACATTCTATTCGGATCTCAATAGCTGTTTACCTAACCTAAAATTCACCTTACATTCCGACCAGCATAAGATCAATTTCCTCGATGTACTTGTCCAGAAATCATCTAATGGTACTATTTCAACTGATCTCTATAATAAATCTACAGACAAAAACAGCCTGTTGCATTACACCAGTGCACATCCCAGCCACATCAAACGGGCACTACCATTATCCCAGATTAAAAGAGTGAATCGCATTGTATCAGACCCCGACACACGAGAGAGACGCCGTACGCAAATGAGTGATAAGTTTCTTGCCAGGGGATATCCACAGAGAATTGCGATACCTGAACCCTCTAATAAATACACTAGTCCGATACAAGGCCCTAGAGCTACTTTTGTAGCAACCTACCACCCCTTTCAGGCATAGATTAAGGGCATTATCCTGAAACACTGGTCACTGTTGCGCCAGGCCTATCCCAATATCTCAGAGTTCCAAAATAGGCCATTATTTTGCAATAAGCGCCCCAAAAACCTGAGAGATGTGCTCGTTCGGGCTGACTGGTTCTCAGACTAGACAGGCTCGACAAACGGTATTACAGACAACCCGTACTGGCAATTACCCGTGTCTTCATTGCATCCAATGTTCTAACCTTACAAAAGGCAATACTTTCACTCACCCCCATACAGGCAGAAGTTTCCACATCAAAAATTTCTTCACTTGTCACTCATCGTATGTGGTGTATCTTATAAAATGTCACTGCAGTCTCGGATATGTTGGGGAGACTACCCAACATATCCGAGAACGAATAAGTAAACATAAATCCACGATTAGGTGTAAACAGACACTTCTACCTATCCCAGCACATTTTATACGAGCCGGTCACACAGTAGCACAGCTACGGTATCAAGTTTTGGAGCAAGTACCTCAACTCAGGAGAGGTGGTAATAGGATACGGAGGTTGAAAGAACGGGAGGCATATTGGATCTATACCTTGCAGACGTTAGAACCTTTTGGATTAAACCGTGAATACAAGGTCAATTATTAAGGCCTTTACAATGTCCTAATCTTATTTGTGCATCTGGTTTTTCTTTCCTTTATTCTGTTTTCCTTTAAGATTCCATTTATCCATCTGAATTCCTTTTTCCTTTTTCTTTAATTTATAATTTTTCATTTTTTCCATTATTTCCCTATTACTATATGACCCTTTTTCTTTATTTCAGCTGACTTCCCTTCTGTTTCGCTTTTTTCCATGGTCCCTTTCGTTTTCACATTTTACTGTTCTTTACATTCTTCTTCTATATTATCTCCTATAGAGACTATATATTTTCATACTACATATTCTCATATATGAATTTTATACAAGTGTCGCTTTCTTAACCCTTTTATCTCTTTATTTTACAGGCGCTGTAGCACCCTCACGATCTCTCCACTGCACTGAATATCCTGTCGGCAGTCTTCACCAGCATTACTCTGAGGTTCACTGTGCCCGCGCGTGCGCGGTCGCGGCCGCAACCCCGGCCGGTCTGCGCACGCGCTTGGCCCACTCCTCCCACTTCCCCACACCATTCACCTTTCGTGGCCGCTGCTTGTCCATGCGCCGTTCGGCCTCTAGGCACTTCTGCGCATGGGTGATCATGCGTTCAACGATCGCGACTTGTGGGTCATGCACCACATATCCGGGCTGCCCTGCATCACATGCTTTTTGTTCTCCTCACCATTCACGCACACGGACCGGCTGTGGCCGCCGCTAACGCATGCGCCAATCAGCCCTCCTGGCTCTTCCGCGCTTGCGTGGCGTGCGTGCCACAGCGTGGCCCTGCGTTCCATACACAGGACTTCCTGGTGGAGTAGTCCCACCCAGGCAATCAGGCACCATTTAAATAGGCTGACTTTTCACCTCCACATATTATACCGCAGGAGTTCACAGGGGGACCGTTCACCACACAGGAGTTTCTCCACTACCGGGTATAGTCCACTTACTCAGGTTCCTATTAGGCTATAGTCGTTTCCAGGACTCATACTTTTCTTTGACCTTAATCCTCATAACTTTCTTCCCCTCAGGAATGCGGTTGATATCCCTATTATCATTACCTCTTTTTGATCACTTAGTCTCCTTTCAAAAGGTTTGTGCCCTTATACACTATGTCTTTTTGTCCTTGATTTTGATTCTAATGTGACATTCACCTATGTGTCCACAGACCATATCACCAGGGACTTCATACCTCCATTGTGCCTATTCAGAACGTTAACTATCATATAGCATTTCTACTTAAGGGTATGTGTTATTTTTTCCTTATTGGCGGTCACGTTGACAGTCACCTCCTCTAGTGAACACTGTTCCAAGGTATTGAATATTGGTACATTATGTTCTGTTCCTTAGCATAGAATAACTATCAGTACCTAGAAGCTTGTTTATATTGCCTTTTTACCCTTTCATTTGGTATGCTCGTGTATTGTACATGTATGACAGAATACATTATTTTCTTTATGCAATAACTAATCTTATTTTCCTTTCTGTATACTTATATCATAGAAATTCACCGACGAAGGCCTATGTGTTGAGGTCGAAACGTTGGAATTTCTGGATTTTTTTGTATCAATAAAAACAAGCAAACTGTTTTTCCAGCATCATCTTGCCTCAGACTCTTATCTTTTGTGTGCCCGAGTTACTGTTTTTGCTACACTGTGATTTTCCTCGGAGGCACCTACTAATATAAGTGAGCCAGACTCTATTGCTATACTGACCTGCTGCGCCGTGCTACGGCGGTGGGGCCCGAGATGCTGAGTGCCGAGAGCCCGGAGGTCGGAGAGCTGGAGGAGGCTACAGGCCCGGATGCCGCTGCGACTGGTAACGACCCACCTGGCACGGAGGAGAAGAAGACTCCGGCAGTCTGCCTGGCCCTAGAGGAGGCGCCTGGCCGTGAGGGGGTTAAGAGTGATGATTCCGGGCCTGATACAGAGCCAGTTTTGGAGTCCGAGGAAGTGGGTGAGAATCTTCGTCACGGCAGTGGGCCGGTGGCTTTCTATGTCCCGCGCGCCGGTGGAAATGGATACCGGGCGGCCCTTTCCCAACAGGCCTGTCACCGCATGTTTGAAATATTGGCAGCGGAGGGTGAGGCCACCTCAGAGGAAGAGTCGGAAAAAGGCAGCGGTCCCTCCGTTGCAAAGTTGTCCCCGTTGGGACCACCAGTACCGTTACCCTGTTAAATGAATGAATGACTCAAACCGAGTAAATAACCTGATTGACACCGTGATTGATCCGGCCGTTGCTGGCAAGTTGTCCCCGTGGGGACCCTTTGTTACCGTTGGCATGAGGAACTCTTCATGGACATGCCTGAGAACTTGCAGGGCACCTACGAACTTGTGGGATTGTAAATAGGTTGGGGTTGTTTCCGTTGCCGCCTCCGGAGAGGCAGGTTTGGAGGATGGGCCTGGAGGAAAGTGATGGCCCAGGCCCGGCACTACCGCAACCAGTGGCGATCCTCCGCGGGTCAGGGGTCCCCCATGGATGTTGGGTCCCCTTAAATGACAGCCGGGTGCGAGGCACCGTACCCGTTCCCACTCGGGCAGCCTGGATCTGGACTGGGGTCAAGGGGTGCTGCCCTTTTTCCTAGGGGCAGCATCAGGGCTAGGTTGCTTGGGTGGGAGAGCGGAAGCCGTCCGTCCGTTGTTATTAAAAGTATATATATATATGTGTTTTGCAACGTTCAAGATGACCTGAAGTATGCTTAATGTTTACCGGTACATGTTATTTATTCTTTTTACAGTTTGCAAAATAAAACCGGTGGTGGACGGGCAGCCCACGGACGGTCTGCATTTAACCAAGGGGGAATGTGGTGCCCTGGACTAGCCAGGTCGTCACAGGTACTGCAACACACACCCCCACCCCGAGACAGGCACATCAGCCAGACACAAAATCCTTGTTGCCTCCCTCCAGGGGCTGATGTCCACACCAGGTTGGGTGGAGCCAGGCGGTTGGCCCCACCCACTGAGGAGTTCACAGTCCTGGAGGCGGGAAGAGGAAGTCAGAGTAGAGTTCAGTTAGGGAAGTGAATGAGAGAGGAGTGAGGGAGAAGTGGAGGAGCAAACTGACCGTGTCCGGGTGTGTGGCCCGGGCACTAAGAGCAAGGTTGGCAGACAGTGGTGGCCGTCTGCAGGAGAGGCAAGAGGCAGATCAACGCGGAACCGTAGGACCAGGGACGGGCGGTAGCCCGCCGGTACCGAACCTACGGACCCCGACCAGGCTTGGAGTCGCCAATAGAGGTCAAATCCGTCATTTACCGGAACCCCAGGGGTTTCCTAACAGCCAAGACCCAATTGAAGGCAACCGTCCGACCAGCAAAAGGAAATACAGCTACCGCCACAGCTAGAGTTCCAAGGGCCAGAGCTTGCGGGCAAAAGGGCTCCTCCGGCACATATATACGCTGGGGAGCGGGTTCCCGGTGGGAATCCATCGGGACCGAACATACACACAGGTGCAGGGAAAGGCAGCCACCACTAACCGTCCGGGAGAAGCTACAGCAGCCGGCTGCGGGACCCGTCCATCCAGCCGTTTGGTTTACCAGAGACTTTGCGTACATTTGTGGCTGAGTGAGTACAACCGTGCCATCCGGCACCGCGCTGCACTGTCCCCGCGACTCTGCACCTCACCAACCCTGCCTCCCCGTCACCTCACCGGGCCCCGGGACTACCAACCCCTACCCACGGAGGGGGAAAACAACATCCCAGCTGCTCCCTACCATCGCTCCCGGGATCCCCGTCACCAGCAGCGGTGGTGCCCTAACCTCACCACGGACTAAATCCCCAAACCAAGCTACCCCTTTCACTCACGGGCGAGGAGCGCCGCTCGAGTCCTTGGATCCGGTCCACCGCTCGAGCCACCGAGCAGCAGCAGCAGCGCCGGACCCGAGCGTTAGCAAGCGCAGCGCCCCGCCGCCCGCGACACTGGGCCCCGCGGCATCCATCCCTACCCACGAAGGGGTTAACATCCAGCTGCCATCCCATCGCCCCTGGGTGTCCCACAATAGCAGCGGTGGTGCCATAGCTCACCACACACCGTAGGTGGCTTCACAGACAATCTCCCTTGTAAATATCCCATTTTCACTTGTGGGCAGAGGACCGCTGCTCGAGCTCGGGTCCGGTTCCCACTCGAGCCACAGAAAAGCCCCGGATCCTAGCATCCCCGAGCATCCCCTGAGCTACGGTCTGGCCCTCGTCCGCAACATAGGCACATTATACTATGTATAGAAGATCTGTGGGCCAATTATACTGTATAGGAAGCTTTTTGGCCCATTATACTGTGTATAGGGAGGTGTGGGCCCATTATACTTTATAGGGAGCTGTGGGCTCATCATACTTTGTATAAAGAACTGTGGGGACATAATACTTTATATAGAGAGCTATGGGGACCCTCATATTGTGTACCTGGGAGACTCAGGAGACATTGTTAAATGTTAAGTAGTGGACACTTAAGAAGCATTATAGTTATAGGGGCATTCAGGGTATTTGAGGGGCCAATTCTACAATCTAGAGGGCACAAATGAGGCATTATTACCATGTGGGGGTACAGGGATGGCATTATTACCATGTGGGGGTACAGCGGGGGCATTAGTATGTGGGGTGGTAAGAGGAGCACTGTTATTGTACCACGCAGCAAATGTGTGGCGCCCTGGACAAGCCAGGACGTCACAGGTACTGCAACAACACACCCCACACCCCGGTTAGGCACATCAGCCACACATACAAATCCTTGTTGCCTCCCTCCAGGGGCTGATGTCCACACCAGGTGAGGTGGAGCCAGGCGGTTGGCCCCACCCACCGAGGAGTTCACAGTCCTGGAGGCGGGAAAAGGAGGTCAGCACAGTGAGGGACAGTGAAAGTGAAGCAGTGAAGTGGTAGTTGAGGAGCAAGAGCAGACTGACCGTGTCCGGGTACGTGGCCCGGGCACCTGAGAGCAAGGTTGGAAGACGGTGGTGACCGTCTGCAGGAGAGGCCGATTCACGCACAACCATAAGGACGGGGTCGGGCGGTGGCCCGCCGGTACCGGACCGGGGAGTGAAGAGAAGCCAGCACCATTCGGCAGGGCCTATGGACCCCGACCAGGCTTGGAGTCGCCGTTAAACCGGTCAAATCCGTCAGCGACGGGAACCTCCGGGGTTTCCCAGCAGCAAAGACCCGACTGAAGGCAACCGCTCAACCGTGAAGGGAAATACAGCTACTGCCACAGCTAGAGTTCCCAGGGCCAGAGCCTGCGGGCAACAAGGGGCTCCTCTGGCAAATACACCGCTGGGGAGCGAGTTACCGGTGGGAAGCCATCGGGGCCGAAAACAGAACACAGGTGCAGGCAGAGACAGTCATCGCCAACCTACCGGGAGTGACCACCGCAGCCGCCTGTGGGACCCGTCCATCCAGCCGTTTGTTTTACCAGAGACTCCGTGTACGTTACTGGCTGAGTGAGTACCACCGTGCCGTCTGGCACTGCACTGGCCCCCGCGACCCTGCACCTCGCCAAGCCCCGCAATCCACCTCCCAGTCGCCATCACCGGGCCCCGGGACCACCAAACCCCCTTACCCACGGAGGGGAGAGAAACATCTCAGCTGCTCCCTGTCATCGCTCCCGGGATCCCTGTCCAGAGCAGCGGTGGTGTCCCAACCTCACCACAACCCGTGGGTGGCGTCACGGACCACATCCCCAACTCAAAACTATCCCCTTTCACTCACGGGCGAGGAGCGCCGCTCGAGTCCCCGGATCCGGCCCACCGCTCGAGCCACCGAGCAGCAGGCAGCAGCAGCGCCAGACCCGAGCGCGAGCGAGAGCGCAAGCGGCGGCGGTGGCGCCCTCCCCGCCCGCGACAGATGCAGTAATAGGGGCACATATGACAGCAGTGGCTCAGTATTGGGGTATCAGGAGGATGAGGGGTTTGTGCAGGTTGGGAATAGATGGGGTCGGGGCTGGGAATGTGAGAAGTTAGATAAGTCTGTGTTGTAATTTCTGCAGACAAGCCCTGGCTGGAGAAGTCGTCATGTCGGGCTGGGCCGGAAAGAAAAGATGAGAAAAGTGAATGTGAAAGAACATTAGCTGTAAGTCACCACCTATAACTGTACTATAATCTCTCACGTGCTGCAGCACTGATATCTACCACTATATGGTCACCATATGGCGGTAATATCAGTGTTGGCCTTTGTGTAGATTTATTTTCAGTAACAGCGCGGTCATCTGCTGAGGTTCCTCTATACCCATTATTAAGGCGTGATACGATAGTTGTTACCAGGTTAGGGGCCCATTCAGATGTCGCCCCCACTGAGCTGAACCACTAGCTACACCACCGGATCCAGCACAACCTCTTAATCATAACCTAATCATTGGCTATGATTAAGATGTTGTTCCTCGGAGCATGTAAACCAGATTTAGGGGTGTTTTTTGTCTCCTCCATGTTCACAATTTGTATTTTTAATATGCATTAAATGAGTTAGTTTTCAGTGCTGGATCCTTTCCCTTTTTGATTGTTCCCTGTTGGTTTTTTTGATCCGTACACGTCTTGCAGGTGAGCTGGTTTTTCTTTTTCTTTTGGCTTTATTACATTACTGATCCTGAGTTACATCCTGTATTATACTCCAGAGCTGCACTCACTATTCTGCTGGTGCAGTTGTAACGGGGTGCCAGGGGTGCCTCGGGGCTTGTAGTCGTGACCCTTGTTGTCAGGCTTACCCCTGGCTCCGCCGTCACTATCGGGACAGGAGATGTCTTGGTGGGGCAGAGTGTGGTGGTGCAGAGGTCGTCCGACGTATAAACACTCTCCAGGCATGATTCGGTGCAAATAAAAGACATTCTTTATTTCACAACTCTTTCCAAGACCGGCAGTTACAGATGACTTCACGTTTTCCTTAGCTGGGGAAAGCCTGCCCTGACGTCTCCTCCAGTGGGGATGTGCCCGGCTAATCTTCTTCACCCGGCTCCCACTACGGCTACCCACAGCCCGGACCCACACCGGGACTGCTTCACACTTTGAGGTTCCGCCCGCTCCTTTTCTCTCCGGCTTCCCTATTCTTCCAGCTCCCACACTCTGCCCCTTCTCTGCTTCCTTTCTCCCGTCCCGGACACAACTGCCTTCTCCAACTCACACCTTCCTACACACCACTACTCCGCCCTCCCCTTTCAGCTGCCGGCTCCTCCTACCACCTGTTCCTGTGAGACAGCCGTCCCACCTGGCCACTAGGGGGACCACTAACACAATATAATAGCAATAACAATAAAAACATTTTTATTAATAACAGCGTTCCGGGTAAAACTGTGCTCCTTTGTAAGGGGTCTGCCCTAAATCTTACACACCTCCCCTCTTTGAGCCTAAGCCTCCCGGCAAGGCATAAATCTAAAACTACATTTTAACTAAATAAAGTCATTTCAATAAAAATACGAGGATGTTCAACTTTGGGCGACCGCAAGGGGCGCACCAGTCCGGCGCCCGGAGTTCCTCCTGGAAGCTCCCGGTCTTAGTCGTGCCCGGAGGCCGTTGGCAGGCACTACCGGTCTTAGTGGAGTTTCTGCCCGGAGGCTTTTGCAGCACTCCCGGTCTTGGACGTTAAACGGCAGGAACACAACTGAAAAGAGACTTCTTCTTCTTAACGACGCGGAGGGAGCCCCTGGCTCAGTCCAGCAGCAGGTTCCCTCCGGGCTCAGCAACTTGAACGGTACAAACAGCAAACTTGTTCCGGTTCAAAAACAACGCCGGTGTCTAACGAAAACAGGCCCGCCATCTTCCGGTCTTGAAAAGTCACTCCGGATGATATGCACGTTGCCATTCGACTCGTTGGGCCTGCACGTACTCCGACAGGGACTGTCCGGGCAACCGGCGCAGCCTCCGGAGGGCTCATAATTGGCGGGTTGATCCGCTGTCTCCGTCTCTGGCTTGGTCTCTTCTACCCCCGACGGGGGTGAGGGGGTCGCTGCCCGGGACGGCTGGGGGCTGCCCATGACAATTACCGGATGCGTGGTTATGTTTTGGTTAATAGCCAGCACCGCCGGGGTTCCCTTCTCCGGGTCAGCGGTCGGTCCGGGCTGAACTTCCGGGGTTACGGCCAGTGTGCGTCTCGGGTGGGAGCGCTCAGCAGCTAGTGCCGGTCTTTGCTGCGCCCGCCGGTACTGGCATTCCCCCCATTCTAGTTCTTGCTGCCATTGAGCAGCCTCTTGTGAGGTAGGCATCCGGGTTACGCCGACTGCAAAGAGGCCTCGGCATCCCACCTCTCGCATAAACCGGACCTTTTCCCCCGGATATAACGTGTGCAGGCGCTGGGGTAGGCCTGCAATGTCCAGGTTCACTCTGTTATAAAAGTAGTCATCGCCGGTCTCTTCATCCTTGATGAAGCCGTAACCCTCCTTCTGATTAAACTTCACCACAATTCCTGTGGTGCACTGCTGCTCGAATTCCTCACTCCGGGAACCAGCCATCATTTCCCGGGCCACGGTCTCGGCAAGCAGTCGCTCCTGTACCGGGTCCGGTTCTGGTGACGGGGACTTTCGTTGAGGTAGGGGTGACGGCTGTACTTGGTCCCAAAAGAAGCCCCAATTGTCCCTCTCTAGCTTCCGGGCGTATGATTCTTCCGGAGCCGGATCTGGAACGGGTGTCGAGGGTCTTGCCGCGACTGGCGGGGGTGTCTCTAGATATGGGGTTCTCAAGAGCCGGTTTCCCGCCGGCAGCTGAGCGGTGTATGTCGCTCTGACCTCGATCGTGGTCTCTCCGGTCACAGCGTCCCACGTTGTAACCCAGGTCACTTTTGTGGCCTGTCCCGGTCCTCCGGGTACGGGCGGCAAGTGAGAGGGAAATCCCTCCGCAGACGCAGCCGCAATCTGCTTCTGGTGGCTTCTCTCCAGACCAGGCGCGATCAACGCAGTTTGCAGTTCCTCGGCGTTCTCCAACTTGCCTGTGGAACGTGTCTCAGGTAAAGGCGTCAGGGTCGGTGGAGAAGCTGGAGGAAGTGGAGGCGGGCTTACTTTTCCCGCTCTTGGGTATACTCCACCCCCAGTCTCACACATCAGGTCGACCCCTCCGCGGCGGTTCTTCTTTCTCTTGGGAACACCGCCCACTTCACATGTCTTCAGCCGTGCCCTGGGACCGGCACCTCCCCTCTTTGGGCGGAGTACTCCGAACTTCTTTTTCGGCACCGGCCAGCCCCAGGCTCTTCTTTTGGCGCCAACTTTTCGCGCGCTTTCTGTGTCCTTGAAGACGACGGCCATCGTGCCGCCATCTTCTGCCCGGTCCAACGCCTCAGGCACTGTTTCTTCTTCCCACCATGGGATCGGGAACCTTCTCTGAAAATCTGGATCCTGTGCCCTAGGCACCACTTGGTCTCCATCTTCTCGGTTAGGGACCCCTTGCATACAATCCGGATCCTGCCGACTACGCCACATGTAACGGGGTGCCAGGGGTGCCTCGGGGCTTGTAGTCGTGACCCTTGTTGTCAGGCTTACCCCTGGCTCCGCCGTCACTATCGGGACAGGAGATGTCTTGGTGGGGCAGAGTGTGGTGGTGCAGAGGTCGTCCGACGTATAAACACTCTCCAGGCATGATTCGGTGCAAATAAAAGACATTCTTTATTTCACAACTCTTTCCAAGACCGGCAGTTACAGATGACTTCACGTTTTCCTTAGCTGGGGAAAGCCTGCCCTGACGTCTCCTCCAGTGGGGATGTGTCCGGCTAATCTTCTTCACCCGGCTCCCACTACGGCTACCCACAGCCCGGACCCACACCGGGACTGCTTCACACTTTGAGGTTCCGCCCGCTCCTTTTCTCTCCGGCTTCCCTATTCTTCCAGCTCCCACACTCTGCCCCTTCTCTGCTTCCTTTCTCCCGTCCCGGACACAACTGCCTTCTCCAACTCACACCTTCCTCCACACCACTACTCCACCCTCCCCTTTCAGCTGCCGGCTCCTCCTACCACCTGTTCCTGTGAGACAGCCGTCCCACCCGGCCACTAGGGGGACCACTAACACAATATAATAGCAATAACAATAAAAACATTTTTATTAATAACAGCGTTCCGGGTAAAACTGTGCTCCTTTGTAAGGGGTCTGCCCACCCCTTACACAGTCACTGTGTACATACATTACATTACTTATCCTGTACTGATCCTGAGTTACCTCCTGTATTATACTCCAGAGCTGCACTCACTATTCTGCTGGTGCAGTCACTGTGTACATACATTACATTACTTATCCTGTACTGATCCTGAGTTACATCCTGCATTATACTCCAGAGCTGCACTCACTATTCTGCTGGTGCAGTCACTGTGTACATACATTACTGTAAATTTCCGGAGAGGGGCAGTCGTAGGCATGGGTCATGGCAGACCTCAACCCCCCCCCCCCTCCCCGGCACAGTACACATGGGCCGCCCCTGCAGCGGGGCAGCCAGATGACGTTCCCTCCACGGGTAGGGGAAGGCCCCAGGACTCTGGTGGTGGTGGTGCAGGGATGCGGGGTGCAGGGCCGGACGCAGTGGGGGCAATGCAGCATACTCACTCAGGATCAAACTCCGACACAATAGTAAACCAAGTCTCTGGGCACCGCTGCCTCTCCGGGGGGGAGCTCTTCCGGGATTGCACTCCCTTGGATGTTGCTGGTGGTCTTGACCTGCCTCCCTGCACTATTTGTAGATGTTATGAGTGACCCCTCAGCTTGAAGCTTTCGGGGTCCCACTCCCTATGCTTAGGTAGGGGAGCTGTGCTCTCGATGGCTGACACTTGGAATTTCAGTGGGCTGCGTGGGTTGGAAAGCCCTATCCCCCTTTTTGTGTTGGTGCCTTCGATCTCTGAGCTCTTTGGGACAGTTCATAGAGAGACTATCCTCCACAAGTTAATGATCAGGTTGCAGGAAGCTACTCCCTGATCTAGGGTCCAGTACCCCGCCGTGGTCAGTACCAATCCGGTTACTATATACTCTGATGCCGACCGTTCTCCAAAACTAAGCCTGGCTCCTTTCTCCAATACCCTGCGACCGGGTCTCCGACTCCTCCGGTCCCAGACCACCGTCTGCGACCTAGCCAAGGTCTCCCAGGGAGCTCCAACTCTCCTTCTCCTCCCGCTTCTAGCCCCTCACTTTCCAAGGGCTACTGTGTCGCCCTGGGCAAGCCAGGGGACACAGGTCACACACCACCACACCCCACACCCCAGGTAGGCACACCTAAGCTGAACCAAAAATCCTTGTTGCCTTCCTCCAGGAGTCTGATGATGCACACCAGGGGGTGGGCCAGGCGGTTGGCTCCGCCCACCAAGGAGCTCACAACTCTGGAGGCAGGAAGTACCAGGCAGAAAGCCCGGGGAGGGCTAGGGTAAACAACCAAGAAGTGAAAGTGGAGGAAAGAAGAGTAGTAAAGGAGGAAAGCAAGAAGTGGTGACAGAGCAGAGAGTGTGCAAGCCTGAGAGCCCAGCTTTGTGTAGGGCCAGAACAGCAAGGTCAGCGACGGCGGTGACTGTCCGGAGGGGGACCGTTTGGAAGTTCCTGGAAGGACCCCGTTGGCTGTGTGCCCGGTGGTCTGGAGCAGTGTTCCGAAAGACAGTCAGCACCAGGGCAGGGGCCTCTCGGACCCCGGCAAGGCTAGGAGTCGCCAAATTTGCCGAATCCGTCAGTGAAGGGGACGTAGATTCCCCCAACAACCAAGTCCCGATAGAAGGCAACAGTCCAACCTGTACAACAGAGGCACCGCCACCGCCAGGGCACCAGTCTCTGAGGGCCAGCGCCTGCGGGCAAAGTGTAGTGCTCCTCCGGCCCAGCTTGAAGCCGGGGAGCGGGTTACCGGTGGGGACCCATCGCAACCATCCGTACATACAGGTGCAAGGAAGAGGGACATCACCGTCACCTACCGGGGAAGCAAAGCAGCCGTCTGTGGGACCGTCCTACCAGCCGTTTGGTTTACCGTACAAACTGTGTCCAAGTCTCAGGCTGAGTGAGTACCATAGTGCCGCAAGGCACAGCGCTGCCCCCGCGTCCCTGCGCCCACCAGGCCCTGCACCTCACAAGCCATCACCGGGCCCCGGGATCACCAACCCCTACCCACGGAGGGGCAACACAACACCTGGCTGCTCCCCATCACCATCCCCGGGATCCCTGCATTGAGCAGCGGTGGTGCTACACATCACCACAACCGTAGGTGGCGTCACGGACATTATCCCAACACCCCAAACAACCCCCCTTTCACTCACGGGCGAGGAG
Organism: Anomaloglossus baeobatrachus; assembly: GCF_048569485.1. Classification (NCBI taxonomy): domain Eukaryota; kingdom Metazoa; phylum Chordata; class Amphibia; order Anura; family Aromobatidae; genus Anomaloglossus; species Anomaloglossus baeobatrachus. The sequence continues at coordinate 930,461,604 of NC_134353.1, read as the reverse complement.
TGCCGCTCGAGAAACCCCGGGATCCGGCCCACCGCTCGAGCCACCACTGAGCAGCTGCCGGACCCGAGCAGAAGGGGTGAGCGCGGTGTGCTGACACCCTCCTCCCCGCCCGCGACAACTTGGCGTCACGAACAGGATCTTACCGCTCTGCCGTCTGGTAGAGGTGCGCCTTGTTACCGCCGGAGGTATCCGGCAGAAAAATTTCAGAAGCCGCCATCTTTGGCGCGAAAAGTTCCCGCTCGAGCGTCTTCTCGAGCAGTAGAGGCGCGAAGGCCAAAACCCCGCCCCGAGAGAGGAGGGGCCGGAAAGAGCTAAGGGGGACGGAAACAAGATGTCTGCGCCCGACGGAGCCGCTGGAGGAGCGGTGGTCGCAGCCGCAGCGGCACCCGCGGATGGGAATGGGCCTGCCCAGGTCCCGGCCGTACCGGCGGGAGGTGCCGCGGCCCCCGCACTTGCTCAGGTCATGCCGTTTTCCTTGCCCTATGCGCCCGGAGCTGCCTGGCTACCGCAGTATGACGGGAAACCGGATGCCTTACAGGCCTTCCGGAAAAAGCTTAACCCGTTGCTAGAGCTGTACCCCCTGACTGATAAGCAACGTGCAGCGATAGTGCTAGGCCAGTTAACCGGTGCGGCGGAGCAGGAAGCGGAGACCTGGGCCGAGGGGGACCGGCTCTCTGTAGCCACCATCTTCGAGAAGCTACAGACTGCCTTCGAGACCCGGACTGAAGCTGAGCTGAGGATGCAGTTTTACCAGTGCCGGCAACGAGCTGGGGATAGCATTCGGGACTATGCTCTACGTCTGCAGACCGCCCTCCGCACGCTGAAGCGGGTGAACTCTATTAATGAGGCGGATAGCAACAAGATGTTAGTGGAGCAATTTGCGCAGGGGATGAGGTCCCCTGAGGATCGTAAACAACTCCGGCTGTGGGCCCTGGAACACCCTGATGTGGACTTTGCTGTGTTAAAGGAGCGGGCTATAAAAGCACTACAGCCCCCAGCTGCTGAAGCTCTGGAACCCGTCCCGTGGCCCGTTGAGACAGCTCCCGTTGTGGCGGCCCCAGCCAAACCAACCTCCTTAATACCTGCAGCCTCGAGCAGCACAGTGGAAGAACTGGCAGCCCAGGTCCGTCGCCTGGACGGAGACCTTGCCAAGATCCTTGCTGCGCTACAACCTCTGACCAGATCCCAGCCTCCAGCACAGATACAGCTTGCTGACAGTCCCGAAGATGTTCCCTGGATGCAGCGGAGAAGCGCTAACAACCCGCGGAGCAGACCTCCAATCTGCTACAAGTGCCGTAAGCCGGGCCATTATTACCGACAGTGCCCGTTAAACGAGCAACCCCTGGGGCCCCGGGCCAATCCTCAGGAGTAGAACACCGTGGCCCCCCGGACTGGCGAGACCGATATGTCGGGGCCCGCCCCATCATCCCCGTGGCTGTGGACGGCATACCAGTGATGGCTCTCTTGGACACTGGATCACAGGTAACTACCATACCGTACACGTTGTATCAGCGATATTGGGCCACAGACGAGCTGGCGCCTCCAGACAATAGTATAAATTTGATTGCCGCTAATGGACTTCCATTGACCCAGGTGGGGTATAAACAGGTGGCTATGACAGTGGGGCAGGCTGAACTGCAACACCAGGGTATGATTGTGATCATGAATGAGCCTAGTGATCATAACCCGAAAATAGTGCTGGGAACCAATGTGATGGAACACTGCATGGCTGATGTGTTGAACCTATTGCAACAGCTAGCCGCCACGGCGGCGGGGAGCCGGCAGAGGGCTGTGCAGCGTGAGATCCGCGCCCTGATGTACCGCCAGCATGTAAGCTCAACCGGAGGGGAGATTGGTGGAGTGCGAGTGATGGATGTTGCTCCATTGACTGTGCCCCCTAGGAGTGAGATGATGATCTGGTGTAGGGCAGCAGTAGGGCCTCAGGGGCGTGACTACCCTGCGATGATGGAGCCCATGCCTTCCGAGCACTGGCCCACTGTAGTAGCCGCCCGAGGGGTGGTAGACGTGAAGAAAGGGAGAGTGCCTGTGAGAGTGTTGAACTGTGGGGAGGAAGAAGTCAGGCTCCCCCGGTATGCCACCATTGCCAAGCTGCTCACCCTGGACCCTCACACTATCCAGGAAGCCAGTCCATCCACACTCCCACCTACCACCAGCACTTCCCCACACCAGGGGGACACCAAGGAGTGGCACCAACAGCTACATGTGGGCACTGATGATACCCCTACACATCACAGGGCAGGGGTACACAGGGTGGTGCAGGAGTACGAACAGGTTTTCAGTAAGCACCCCCTAGACTTTGGGCAGATCAAGGGGGTCCAACACCACATTCCCACGGGTGAACATCCCCCTATCAAAGAGAGGTATAGACCTATTCCCCCTGCACATTACCAGTGTGCCAAAGATATGTTGAAGAATATGAAGGAGGCAGGGGTTATTCGGGACAGTTGTAGTCCCTGGGCCGCTCCGTTGGTACTGGTCAAGAAGAAGGATGGTACCATGCGGATGTGTGTGGACTACCGGAAGATCAACCAGATAACCCATAAAGATGCCTATCCATTGCCTCGTATTGAAGAATCTTTGGCTGCACTAAGAACTGCAAACTACTTCTCGACCCTTGACCTCACCAGCGGATACTGGCAAGTGGCCGTGGCCCCAGAGGACCGGGAGAAGACCGCCTTCACCACCCCGATGGGGCTCTGCGAATTCAATAGCATGCCGTTTGGGCTGTGCAATGCCCCCGGGACCTTCCAACGGCTGATGGAGTGCTGTCTGGGACATTTAAACTTCGAGACCGTCCTGCTGTATTTGGATGATGTGATTGTTTATTCCCAGACGTATGAAGCCCATCTGGAACACCTGGCCGAGGTGTTCGCGTCCCTTGCCAAGTACGGGATGAAGTTGAAGCCCTCAAAATGCCATCTGCTGAAACCCAGGGTGCAATATCTAGGGCACGTGGTGAGTGCGGATGGCGTCGCCCCCGACCCTGAGAAGATCACTGCCATCCAAAGCTGGCCGAGGCCCACTACAGTGAGAGAAGTAAGGCAGTTTCTGGGTCTGGTGGGGTACTATCGGCGCTTTATAAAGGGGTACACGAAGATGGCCGCCCCCATGCAAGATCTCCTCGTGGGACAGACCAAAGGTGGTAAACCCGTCGGAGCCCCACTGTCGTGGGAGGACAAGCATGAGGAGTCCTTTTGCCAGCTGAAGGCGGCCCTGACCGGAGAAGAGGTCCTGGCGTACCCTGACTACGGGCGCCCATTCATCCTCCACACGGACGCCAGTAACGTGGGGCTAGGAGCGGTCCTCTCCCAGGTCCAGGATGGAAAGGAGAAGGTGATTGCCTACGCCAGCCGAAAACTCCGGCCGACCGAAAGGAACCCTGAGAACTATAGCTCTTTCAAGCTCGAGCTACTGGCGTTGGTGTGGGCTATCACGGAGCGGTTCCGGCACTATTTGGCGGCAGCAAAGTTCACCGCATTCACGGACAACAATCCGCTGACTCACCTGAACACGGCCAAGTTGGGCGCGCTGGAGCAGCGGTGGGTAGCCCGGTTAGCCAACTATGATTTCACCATAAAGTACCGAGCTGGTCGTGTCAACATCAATGCAGATGCACTCTCCCGGATGCCCCATTTGTCAGAAGAGGGGTGTGAGGATGACGACCTCGAGGAGATTGAGTTGCCTGCGTTTCACCAGCCGCCTACTGAGAGGGTACAAGTATGTCAGCAAAGGGTGGATCTGGACCCGCGGCCCAGTCAAGAGTGGCAGAACGCCCAGGACCAAGCGCCGGCTGTCCGCCTTGTCAAGACTCTGGTGGAACAGGGCGCCATGGGAATGGACCCTAGCGCTCCAGCCGAAGCTCAACGCTTGTGGAAAGAACGAAAACGGCTCTACCTACACCAAGGAAGGCTGTGCCGTGAGCTGATCAACCCAAAAACCCATGAGAAAATATGCCAGTTGATCGTCCCTCAAGCTGAGGTCGCTACTGTCCTGCGGGCATACCATGATGGTGCTGGCCACTTCGGGTGGAAAAAGCTGGAGATGCTGTTGAGGGAGCGGTTCTATTGGAGTGGGATGCGGGAATCGGTGGAAGCCTGGTGCCGAGAGTGCGGTCCTTGTACACTGAGGAGAAAGGACGAGACTAGCCAGAGGGCACCATTACATCCCATCGTTACCCATCAGCCGCTGGAGCTGGTCGCCCTGGACCATGTCAAGCTCACCCCTAGCCGAAGTGGGTACACCTATGCATTGACCATGGTAGACCACTATTCAAGATTTATAGTGGTCGTCCCTGTTAAGGACCTAACTGGTCGAACCGCTGCTCGAGCGTTCCAGGCTTATTTCTGCCGACCCCACGGGTACCCCGAGAAGGTGCTGACAGACCAAGGCCCGGCTTTTGAAGCAGAAGTGTTTCACGAATTCTGCCAGTTGTACGGCTGCAAGAAGATTCGGACCACCCCGTACCACGCCCAAACCAACGGCATGTGTGAGAAAATGAACCACTTGGTCCTGGGACTCCTCAAGACGCTGCCGCTGGAAGAACGGAACATGTGGCCGGAAAAGTTGCCCGACTTGGTCGACATGTACAATAATATCCCGTCCAGCTCGACGAAGTGCATCCCAGCATATCTGATGAGGGCTCGGCCTGGCCGCCAGCCGGTGGATCTGGAGATGGGGTTGGAGGCCCCGGAAGCACTCCCTTCAACAGCAGAGTGGGAAAGTCGGAGGAGGGCACAGTACCGGCAAATCCAGGAGTATGTGGAGAAAAACCTCAGTCGAAGTCGAGAACAGCAAGAGCACCGGTTCAATCAGAAGGCGCCCGCAGGTCCTTTCCAGCCAGGAGATGTGGTACTGAAACGAAAGAGAAAAGCCCACAAGCTGGATGATCAGTGGGAGCAAGTCCCTTACGTCATACAACCCACAGAATGGGGAGATGGGAAGACCTACCAGATCAGTCGTGACCAAGGGAGCACCCTGGCCACAGTTTCCCGGGACCATCTAAAAAAATGCCCCCCAGCGTTGAAGGCAGAGGCTGAAGTACCGGTTCCTCCACCAGTGGAGAAGGCAGCAGAGGTAATCCACACTGTAATGGGTGACTTCCCAGCAAACTGGCCTACACAGAACGGCGCGGTGATCCTTCCAGTGATACTGTTCCCACAACCCGTGGATGAAGAAGTAGTGGAAGCGGTTAACCGTGAGCCAGAACCAATGCCAGTGCCCAGGGATGAACCTGCACCCAGCTCCCCTGCACCTCCGCCTGCTCCACACTATAGCAGGGAGGAGGAACCGATTGTTCCCTCTACCCCACTATCTAGCACCACTGACACCGGGCTCCGAAGGTCCACCCGTTCCAACCTAGGTAGACCCCCACTTAGGTACAGGGAGACCGTTCTATGAGTAAAAGGGGTCCGCAAATGTAAGAGAGTGTTGTTGCTTGTTTGAAAAAGTTTGAAAGTTTGCCAAAGTTGAAAGATGATGAAAAATGATTATCCGAGTTTTCACCTGATTCACCGTGTGATTTGCAACCGGCTGGAGCCGGCACCGTTGTCCCCGTGGGGACCGTTTAAAGTTTAAAAAAATGCATGGGAACTATCCATGGACAAGCCCGTGAACTCTGCAGGGCAACCACAAACGTTAGTGGCTTGTAAATATGTTGGGTACCGTTACCGTTTCCGCAGGCCGCCTCCTGAGCAGAGCAGGCCAGGGCCCAGCCACCAAAGAAACCGGTGGCTACCCTCTGGAGGGAAGGACAGATCCCGCTCGGGTACCGTGTGCTGGACTGTGGGTCAAGGGGTGCTGCCTGGGTTTTAGGGGCAGCATCAGGGCCAGGTTACTTGGGTGGGAGAGAGCGGAAACCGTGACCGTATACCGTTGAAACGTTAAAAGTAAAATGTGCCTCCCGTCTTGGGAAGAAGTTATTAAAAATGTCATTTATTGTTTGTTTAACCCTGTTATCCCTTTTACAGAAAAATAAAACCGGTGTAGGACGGCAGCCCGCGGACGGTCTGCGTTTTGCTAAGGGGGAATGTGTCGCCCTGGGCAAGCCAGGGGACACAGGTCACACACCACCACACCCCACACCCCAGGTAGGCACACCTAAGCTGAACCAAAAATCCTTGTTGCCTTCCTCCAGGAGTCTGATGATGCACACCAGGGGGTGGGCCAGGCGGTTGGCTCCACCCACCAAGGAGCTCACAACTCTGGAGGCAGGAAGTACCAGGCAGAAAGCCCGGGGAGGGCTAGGGTAAACAACCAAGAAGTGAAAGTGGAGGAAAGAAGAGTAGTAAAGGAGGAAAGCAAGAAGTGGTGACAGAGCAGAGAGTGTGCAAGCCTGAGAGCCCAGCTTTGTGTAGGGCCAGAACAGCAAGGTCAGCGACGGCGGTGACTGTCCGGAGGGGGACCGTTTGGAAGTTCCTGGAAGGACCCCGTTGGCTGTGTGCCCGGTGGTCTGGTGGTCTGGAGCAGTGTTCCGAAAGACAGTCAGCACCAGGGCAGGGGCCTCTCGGACCCCGGCAAGGCTAGGAGTCGCCAAATTTGCCGAATCCGTCAGTGAAGGGGACGTAGATTCCCCCAACAACCAAGTCCCGATAGAAGGCAACAGTCCAACCTGTACAACAGAGGCACCGCCACCGCCAGGGCACCAGTCTCTGAGGGCCAGCGCCTGCGGGCAAAGTGTAGTGCTCCTCCGGCCCAGCTTGAAGCCGGGGAGCGGGTTACCGGTGGGGACCCATCGCAACCATCCGTACATACAGGTGCAAGGAAGAGGGACATCACCGTCACCTACCGGGGAAGCAAAGCAGCCGTCTGTGGGACCGTCCTACCAGCCGTTTGGTTTACCGTACAAACTGTGTCCAAGTCTCAGGCTGAGTGAGTACCATAGTGCCGCAAGAACCATGGAGGGTGGGTTCTGCACTATAAGGGCAGGAGTGCAGTTTCCTGTGACACCCTGACTAGTCCAGGGCGTTACACAGACACAGAGGGGAGCATAGTGGTGTGTGTGTGGTAGGATTGGAGGTGGTACCTGCTGACTACTGCGCTTCTGTATCTTCAGCTGGCTCCCATTCACTTCCATGGGCCTCACACTCCATACGCTCAATAAGCAGACAAACACCAGGCAAAACAAACGATTTTACTGAGCAAGTGCTTTACATTTACTTTCCATTTTCTTAGGACAGAGACGTCATCATGATCATCATTCTTCATATACAATTGTTTCTGCAACCAGCTCCACTCTACAGGGACGGCCATAATGGGGCGACTTATCCTCCCGCTTCGAACCCACTCCCCCAGCGTGATGGTGATTTGTTCAGCTCGGCTCACAGATGGATGGACGCACTTGTCCTCCCGCTGCAACTGCTTTCCTGCAGGTACTGGCAGATGCTAGCGTAAGGTAGAGGCGCCCCAACTTCTCCTTTTATGTCTCCATGACACACTGGACTTACACTCCACTGCAGATGAGCCCCCTTGAAATATCTTTGCTGCTTTCTTCTCCTTTTCCTTTCTGTCCTGTCTCTGTCCTGCTTCAGCCACCTCCACCCTGTTCACTCCACTCTGCTCTTCTGACCCTTCCGCTCCTTTCTTTCTTGTGTTCTGCACACTACAACAGCATCTCCCTATCTGCCTTGTAACAGGAGGTTCCTTCTCCTATATCTTCTCCTTTGCTGGGGACCCACCTCCCCTCACTTAGCTCCTGTCACTCCCTCAACATTCCCTCACCTTAAAGGCCCTAGTGACACCTAGTGGCAGAGCCGGATATGTTACACAGGAAAACTCATGTGTCGCGGGTGGGGGGTGCGCTGCTCGACCGTGCTTGCGGCTCGGGTCCGGCTGCTGCTGCTGCTCGGTGGCTCGAACGGGGGGGCTGGATCCGGGGACTCAAGCGGCGCTCCTCGCCCGTGAGTGAAAGGGGTGGTTTGGTTTGGGGATGTAGTCCGTGACGCCACCCACGGTTTATGGTGATAATGGGACACCACCGCTGCTCTGGATGGGGATCCCGGGAGCGATGACAGGGAGCAGCTGAGATGTTTCTCTCCCCTCCGTGGGTAGGGGGGTTTGGTGGTCCCGGGGCCCGGTGATGGCGACTGGGAGGTGGATTGCGGGGCTTGGCGAGGTGCAGGGTCGCGGGGGCCAGCGCAGTGCCAGACGGCACGGTGGTACTCACTCAGCCAGTAATGTACACGGAGTCTCTGGTAAAACAAACGGCTGGATGGACGGGTCCCGCAGCCGGCTGCTGTAGTTTCTCCCCTGACTCCAGGCTAATAGTGTGCGTCCTTTCCTGCACTTTCTTTGTATGCTCCTCCTGTGCTCTGGTTTCCAGTCGGCTCCCCGGTTTGGTACCGGATGGGCTACCACCCTGTCCCGGCTACCTACGGTTCCACCAGGACTGTCTTCCCGGCCCCTGCAGACGGCCAATACCGCCTGCCTGACTGACTTCAAGAGGGTCCTAGGCTCCAACCTAGTCCCCTGACTGTTTCTGCCACTCTGCACACCTCCTCTCCCTTCCTCTGCCTGGACTTGTCTGCGTTGTTTCCTGCCTCAGATCAGCTAGACCCCTCGGTGGGCATGTCCATCTGCCTGACTCCGCCCACCTGGTGTGTCTGTCTGAACCCGAGGGAGGAAATCAGGTCTCACTGGAGATGACTGCTGTGACCTGCTGGGGGTGGGGGGGTGTGTGTTGTTACCTGTGGCCCCTGGCTTGTCCAGGGCGCCACACATGCATCAAATACAATGCAGCAAAACATATCAGAACAATACAGTTAAGATTAACAGTTGCAGTACTCTTGGTCACCACATCAGCCTGGGGGCGGTAGGGTACTGGTCACCCTATTACATTACATTACTTATCCTGCACTGATCCTCAGTTATCTTCAGTATTCTCTCACCCTCCGCACTATTACATCCAGTTTTATGCACTCCTCATGTTGGGATGGAAGGATTCTGCCAGTTAAACATCCAGATCTGCTTTTCTGTGCGAGGCTGCTCACAAAAGTTATTATTTGAAGACCTGCTCTTCATAGAATGTTGTTGACAGCCACGAGCCACACATGGCAGGCCTGGGAGCCGCAGGTTGGAGTCCCCTGGTCTACAGGAATAGTGAGAAGTGCAGGGAGCTTTCATGCGGCCTCTTATTCTCAGCAGTGATGGGGATCGGGAATTTGAGCCTCCACCAGTTAAGCCCCCGTCACATTTAACGACTTACCAGCGATCCCAAAAACGATGTGACCTGATAAGAATCGCTGGTAAGTCGCTGGGAGGTCGCTGGTGAGATGTCACACAGTCAGATCTTACCAACGACACAGTAACGATCAGCGACCTGTATAACGATCTCGGCGGGCGTTGGGACTGTGTTAGGAGGTCGTTGGTAGGCGTCAAACACAGCGATGCGTCCTGCCCAGCAGGACGTCGCCTTTGAAGAATATGGTCCCAACCATTCAGCAATGACTAGCGATCTCACAGCAGGGGCCTGATCGCTGGTAGGTGTCACACATAACGAGATCGCTGCTACGTCACAGAAATAGTAACGCAGTAACGATCTCATTAACGATCTCGTGTGTGACGGGGCCTTTACACTTCTATGGATGATCTACCAGACAGGTAATGTTCACCATGAAGACAAGCTCTGCCCATATGTTACTGTGTAATATGGATGTCATGCAGTAGTCCTCCACTTGAGACCTCCTAATGCTGGAAAGACATTGATAAGTGGTTTCTGGCCATTTCTGCCTGTGATAATGTGCCACCCCTTCAGCGGTCGAACCGCTCGGATCCGGGGGGTGGTTATTCGTGGCTTGAGGGTCTCCGGACCCGGGGGCTAGGGGCCACACTCAAATGGACAGGGGGAGTATTTACAGTGGAGATATAGTTTTTGACGCCACCCGTGGTGTACGGTAATTGGGAGTACTGCCGCTGCTGTTGGGGGTACCCAGGGTGATGGAGTGGGGCAGCTAGATGTCGTCACTCTCCACGGGCAGGGGAAGGCCCCAGGGCTCGGTGGGATGCCGTGGGATGCAGGGGTCACTCAGGTACTCACTCAGTCAATAAGTAGACGCTGACAACTGGGTAATCCAAATCTCCGGGTATCGCTGTCGCTTGAGGGGAGCTCGTTCGGGTCCCGTCCCCTATGGTGTTGCCTGGTGATCCGTGACCTGCCTCCTGGCACTAAGTTTAACTTCAACGTGGTGGCCCAGTAGTCTGAAACTTGGCGGCCCCCACTCCCCTCTGTGTAGGAGCCTACTCTCAGGGCTCACGCTTGGGATTTTCTGTACCGTTTGTTTGGAAGGCCCTAACCCCCTCGTTACGCTAGTGCCCCGATTCTGGAGTGAGTGGAAACAGATCATAAAGGCTCCTGTCGCGGGCGGGGAGGAGGGTGTCAGCACACCGCGCTCACCCCTTCTGCTCGGGTCCGGCAGTTGCTCCTGGTGGCTCGAGCTGCGGGCCGGATCCCGGGGTGTCTCGAGCGACACTCCTCGCCCGTGAGTGAAAAGGGGGGTGTTTGTTGGGATTATAGTTCGTGACGCCACCCACGGTTGTGGTGATGGCACCACCGCTGCTCAGTGTGGGGGTCCCGGGGATGGTGATAGGAGCAGCCAGGTGTTGTGTTGCCCCTCCGTGGGTAGGGGTTGGTGATCCCGGGGCCCGGTGAAGAGATGTGAAGTGTAGGGCCTGGAGGGCGCAGGGACGCGGGGGCAGCGCTATGCCTTGCGGCACTGTGGTACTCACTCAGCCTGAGACACGGACACAGTTTGTACGGTAAACCAACGGCTGGTAGGACGGTCCCACAGACGGTTGCACCTGCACTCCCGGTAGGTGACGGTGACGTCTCTCTTCCTTGCACCTGTTTGACTGATGGTAGCGGTAGATTCCCTCCGGTTACCCGCTCCCCGACTGCAATCTTGGCCGGAGGAGCTCTACACTTTGCCCGCAGGCGCTGGCCCTGGGGAAACTGGTGCCTTGGCGGTGGCGGTGTCTCCCCGGTAATGGTCGGGCTGTTGCCGTCAATCGGGACTTTGTTGCTGGGGGATCTGCGTCCCCTTCACTGACGGATTCGGCAAATTGGGCGACTCCTAGCCTTGCCGGGGTCCGAGAGGCCCCTGCCCTGGTGCTGACTGTCCTTCGGAACACTGCTCCAGACCACCGGGCACACAGCCAACGGGGTCCTTCCAGGAACTTCCAAACGGTCCCCCCTCCGGACAGTCACCGCCGTCGCTGACCTTGCTGTTCTAGCCCTACACACAGCTGGGCTCTCAGGCTTCTCCTTCTCTCTGCTCTGTCACCACTTCTTGCTTTCCTCCTTTTCCACTTCCCTTTCCTTCACTTTCACTTCTTGTTTGTTTAAGCTCGTCCCTGAGCTGACTGCACTCTTGCCCTACCCGGGCTACTCTGCTGTTCACTCCCTCATGTCCCTGACTGTTCTGCCTGATAACTTCCTGCCTCCAGAGTTGTGAGCTCCTTGGTGGGCGGAGCCAACCGCCTGGCCCACCCCCTGGTGTGCATCACAGACTCCTGGAGGGAGGCAACAAGGATTTCTGGTTAGCAGGTGTGCCTACCTGGAGTGTGGGGTGTAGTGGTGTTGTTATCTGTGTCCCCTGGCTTGCCCAGGGCGACACATTCCCCCTTAGCAAAATGCAGACCGTCCGCGGGCTGCCGTCCTACACCGGTTTTATTTTTCTGTAAAAAGGGGGTAACAGGTTAAACATAACATAAGCATTTTCAATCAACTCTTCCCAAGACGGGAGGCACATTTTACTTTTAACGTTTCAACGGTATACGGTCACGGTTTCCGCTCTCTCCCACCCAAGCAACCTGGCCCTGATGCTGCCCCTAAAACCCAGGCAGCACCCCTTGACCCACAGTCCAGCACAAGTCACCCGAGCGGGATCTGTCCTTCCCTCCAGAGGGTAGCCACCGGTCCCTTTGGTGGCTGGGCCCTGGCCTGCTCTGCTCAGGGCCCTCCCTCCAACCTGCCTCTCCGGAGGCGGCCTTGCGGAAACGGTAACGGTACCCAACATATTTACAAGCCACTAACGTTTGTGGTTGCCCTGCAGAGTTCACGGGCTTGTCCATGGCTAGTTCCCATGCATTTTTAAACTTTTAACGGTCCCCACGGGGACAACGGTGCCGGCTCCAGCCGGTTGCAAATCAACAAAATAAATCAGGTGACTTCTTCGGTCATCATCTTTTCATATTATCTTTCAAAACTTTTCAACACAACAAGCAGGTGGTCCCAACGGGGACGGTGCTGCGGGCCTCCATTGCCCTACTCCGGTCTTTCAAGCGCTGGGGCTGCTGGCAAGGGGTAGAGGTCTGCGCTCGCTCGGGCCTCCGGGCCCCTCCTGAGATTAACGTCCAGCGCAAACCATCCTCGCTCCCCAAAGTGCCGGGTATACTGCACAATATCTCCCGGCATCAGGTTACGGCCGGGATGTTCTTCGGGCAGGTGAGCATGCACGTCCCGCCGGGCTACAAACACCTCGGCCTCCAGGCCCGGCTCATAGATGAACCCGTAGCCCCGGCGGACATCAAACCGCCTCACCTGTCCCTCGTGCAGCGGTCCCCGGTCATGGAAGGTCGCTTGCCGGAGATTTTCTTTCTCACGGATCGCTCTGGCCACCAGCTCGGCCTTCTTCCTCTCTCTCTCGGCGATCTCCAGGCCCAGCGGTACCGGCTCCCTATCCCAGTACGGCGCTGCTGCCAGCGCCGGCGCACGGGTCGGGCCCCGCGGGACATCCAGAACGTTACCCACTGTCAGGAAGGTGGGTGGCGTATCCCGCGGTGTCATGGCCTTGGGCGCTGCCCTGCAGCAACAACCCGGCGCTACCTCAGCCGAGGTGTGGGGGATGGGCCTAGGGGCTTTCCGCTGCTGGGCCTTCGGCCTGGAGTGGGTCATCGGCTCCGGCTCGGGGAGTCTCTCAGGGGATGCCTCCGGTTCGGTCTTCGGAGTCTTCCACGGCAACACTGCGGACTTGCTGCGGGCTCCGGCTACAGGTTGGCCCGCTTGGGCGGGGACGCTGGGTACTGCTACCGGTTGCGGTGGTAGCAGGCCTAGTGGCGGGGTCACGGCCTCCGGGACGGGTGGCGAAGGAGGCTGCGAAGGGAGAGGGCTTGGACCGGGCCCCACAGCCGCGATGACCGGCCCCTCAAGGGTGTCGGGACGTGGGTCACTCACCCTCCCTTTCTCCGCTTCCTCCTCGCGTCTCCGCACGGTGGCTACAACGTCCGCCATGTCGGCCTCCCACTCCTCCATGAGGAGCTGCATCTTCACCTGCAGCCGTTGGTAGAGCTGCGCGGTCCGGATCTCTACCCACGCCGCGGTTCCAGGCGCGGGGGGGCACGGTGTCGCGGGACGGCATCCACATGACGGCTGGTTCGTTTGTTTCCAGGAACGGGATGTTTGCAGAGTCCTGGCGTCCCTGCTTTTATAGCGGCGTCTACATGCCGCCAGCCGCCATCGCGTCCCCCTTAGCTCTTTCCGGCCCCTCCTCTCTCGGGGCGGGGTTTTGGCCTTCGCGCCTCTACTGCTCGAGAAGACGCTCGAGCGGGAACTTTTCGCGCCAAAGATGGCGGCTTCTGAAATTTTTCTGCCGGATACCTCCGGCGGTAACAAGGCGCACCTCTACCTGACGGCAGAGCGGTAAGATCCTGTTCGTGACGCCAAGTTGTCGCGGGCGGGGAGGAGGGTGTCAGCACACCACGCTCACCCCTTCTGCTCGGGTCCGGCAGTTGCTCCTGGTGGCTCGAGCTGCGGGCCGGATCCCGGGGTGTCTCGAGCGACACTCCTTGCCCGTGAGTGAAAAGGGGGGTGTTTATTGGGATTATAGTTCGTGACGCCACCCACGGTTGTGGTGATGGCACCACCGCTGCTCAGTGTGGGGGTCCCGGGGATGGTGATAGGAGCAGCCAGGTGTTGTGTTGCCCCTCCGTGGGTAGGGGTTGGTGATCCCGGGGCCCGGTGAAGAGATGTGAAGTGTAGGGCCTGGAGGGCGCAGGGACGCGGGGGCAGCGCTATGCCTTGCGGCACTGTGGTACTCACTCAGCCTGAGACACGGACACAGTTTGTACGGTAAACCAACGGCTGGTAGGACGGTCCCACAGACGGTTGCACCTGCACTCCCGGTAGGTGACGGTGACGTCTCTCTTCCTTGCACCTGTTTGACTGATGGTAGCGGTGGATTCCCTCCAGTTACCCGCTCCCCGACTGCAATCTGGGCCGGAGGAGCTCTACACTTTGCCCGCAGGCGCTGGCCCTGGGGAAACTGGTGCCTTGGCGGTGGCGGTGTCTCCCCGGTAATGGTCGGGCTGTTGCCGTCAATCGGGACTTTGTTGCTGGGGGATCTGCGTCCCCTTCACTGACGGATTCGGCAAATTGGGCGACTCCTAGCCTTGCCGGGGTCCGAGAGGCCCCTGCCCTGGTGCTGACTGTCCTTCGGAACACTGCTCCAGACCACCGGGCACACAGCCAACGGGGTCCTTCCAGGAACTTCCAAACGGTCCCCCCTCCGGACAGTCACCGCCGTCGCTGACCTTGCTGTTCTAGCCCTACACACAGCTGGGCTCTCAGGCTTCTCCTTCTCTCTGCTCTGTCACCACTTCTTGCTTTCCTCCTTTTCCACTTCCCTTTCCTTCACTTTCACTTCTTGTTTGTTTAAGCTCGTCCCTGAGCTGACTGCACTCTTGCCCTACCCGGGCTACTCTGCTGTTCACTCCCTCATGTCCCTGACTGTTCTGCCTGATAACTTCCTGCCTCCAGAGTTGTGAGCTCCTTGGTGGGCGGAGCCAACCGCCTGGCCCACCCCCTGGTGTGCATCACAGACTCCTGGAGGGAGGCAACAAGGATTTCTGGTTAGCAGGTGTGCCTACCTGGAGTGTGGGGTGTAGTGGTGTTGTTATCTGTGTCCCCTGGCTTGCCCAGGGCGACACACTCCGTTCTCCCCAGGTTAATTGCTGGGTTGCCTGAATCTTCTGTCCGACCTAGGGTCCGTGTACCCCGCCATGCCTTCGATCCCGCTCCGGTGATAGTGCCAGGCTGCTGACCGTCCTCCTTGACAGGTCGAGGCACCTAGCCGCAATCCCCTGCGACCGGGGGTCCGACTCCTCTAGGTCCAGACCATCGTCTGCAACCTAGACAGTTTCTCTTTGGGGCCACTACTCCCAACCTCCTCTGAGCTCCTCACAGCTCGAGGGGTTCTACTCACTCCACTCACTACTAACTGACTGACTACACTCCTCAACTTCCCTCCCTGACTCCCCCAGGTGGGCGACTCTATTCCACTCAAGCCGTCCACTGGTGTGTCTGGTGGGTGTGGTGCAGGGTGTAGGATTTGATTTGCTGTTGGAGGCAACACCCTAAGACTGGGACCCAGAACCAAGAGGGAGGTGGATACTGCTCGGAAGGGCAGCTTGTGCAGTACCTTGTGACGACCTGATAGTCCAGGGGCGTCACAATAAAAACTAATTCGAGGCTGTTTTTTAGGCAGAAGCTTGGAGGGAAATAAGTCTGCTTCTCTGATGGGATGAATCTGATTATTGTTATCAGGCAGGAGCCATAAACTCAAAGTCTGAGGGAAGAAAATCATGGCCGACCAGAAACCCTCTGATCAGTATATACAATATATTATGAGGCGTCTACTCTGTATACAGAACATGTGTATGGCAGCTGGGAACAAGCGCGGTTACATATATAAAACACAGTAACACTATTACAATACTGCACCTCAAAATATCCTGGGGTCACCACCTTCCATACTAAATATGCAGATGAAGGAGACTCGTACACACGGCCGGTTATAATAATAATAATAATATTTATTCACTCATATAGCGCCATTATTTCCTCAGCGCTTTACATCCTATCAGTAATGTCTTTGGAGTGTGGGAGGAAACCGGAGACCCCGGAGGAAACCCACGCAAACACGGGGAGAACATACAAACTCCTTGCAGATGTTGTCCTTGGTGGGATTTGAACCCAGGACCCCAGCAAGACTGCAGTGCTAACCACTGAGCCACCGTGCCGCCCATGTGCTGGATCATGGCAGCATGTGCCGTCGATCGTGGTGGACGCAGCAGAAGAGTCACTTACTCTGTGATTACATCTGACTGCGGAAAGTAATGAGAACAGAGACCGAGCCCGGAATCTGCCCTGTACTGAGGAGCGTCATCTGCTCCTGACATGGCGGCCGCCACATCATTGACTTGTCATAGTCGTCTTCCCTGGCCGTACCCCATCTTCATTGTGGGGGCATAGCGGACCCCCCGCTCTGGAGCAGTGATCTGTAGGAAGAAGAAACAGAACTGGTCATGGAGTAGCCGAATATTACACATCAGAGAGGGGCACACGATTTACTCCCGGTCACCACCAGTTATTATATTCATCTTACCTGGAATATATTGGGGTCCATGGGTCCCGCGTCTTGGGGGTTGTTCTTGTTCTTGTTCACACCCCTGTGTACAAAATAACAGAATACGCTTTATAATTCTGCATTGATTAATCTCATACTATATTTTTCGGAGCTAGAGCTCAGTTTTTCTGATACACAGCTCCGAATTCTCTGTCACTGGTCATAAATCTGGGTACCACTAGGGGGAGCAGTGGAGCCTGTGCATTGTGGTGGATGGGAGCTCCCCCTAGTGGTGGCTGCACGCAAATTACTAATGGTCACTTCTCCCCTCGTCTTCCAGGAGAATCTTCACTATTCTGTGTCAGCACAATGTGGCGTCATGGCCGCTGTTATTATCAGCTCCTGTCATTAATCACATCACACACTGATGATCTTACCTTATGTTATGTATTGTGGTCGCTCGATGAGACCCGTCTCTGGTCGAAAGTGACCGCTGAGACCAGGAGAGGGTCAACTCTGCGCCTCGCTTTGTCCATTACAGACTCTAGTGAAACAGAAAACACATAAATATATTTATACAGAAAGTGACAGAACATCAGTATACAATGAGGATACAAGGAGACAGATGCTCCAACATATCTGACAGGAAACATGTCCTTACACATAGCAACCAATTAGAACGCAGCTTTCATTCTAACAGAGATGTTTAAGGTATGGAAGCTGAGCTCTGACTGGTTGCTATGGACAGTGTTGATAAATGAGGCCTAGTGTCTTTTCATGGATGTGACTACGGTCCTCTGATTGTCCCTGATATGTTCCCAGTCCTGATGAAGGACTGTAGATCCCAGATTCATGTTGAATTTGGGATCTACTATTTTGCCCCAGTCCTTTCCCCGATGCTATCACCTAGTTCTATTCCTCCCATACTATATTTGCTTTTTACATTTCTTTTTCCCAGATGTAGGACTTTGCATTTGTCCCTGGTAAACCCCATTCTGTTCTCCTCGGCCCATTGTTCTAGTAAGTCTAGATCCTTTTGAATCCGCTCTCTTTCCTCTCTAGTGTTGGCTACTCCTCCTACTCCCATACTCTACCAGTTACTATATTCTTCTTACCTGGAATATATTTGGGTCTATGGTGACACACCGACATTTATTATAGCCGCGTCTTTGAAGTTGTTCTTGTTCACATCCCTGTGTACAGAATAACAGACATCACTTTATAATTCTGCATTGATTAATCTCATACTATATTTTTCGGAGCTGGAGCTCAGTTTTTCTGACAAACAGCTCCGAATTCTCTGCTCTCTGTCACTGGACAAAAATCTGAGTGCCACTAGGGTGAGCAGTGGAGCCTGTGCATTGTGGTGAATGGGAGCTCCCCCTAGTGGTGGCTGCAGGCAGGTTATTAATGGTCACTAATGATCACTTCTCCTCTCATCTTCCAGGAGAATCTTCACTACTCTGTGTCAACACAATGTGGCGTCATGGCCGCTGTTTTTATCAGCTCCTGTCATTACTCACATTACATACTGGTGATCTTACCTTATATAAGGTTTTGTGGTCGCATGATGTGATCCGTCTCTGGTCGGGAGTCACTGCTGAGATCAGGTGAGGGTCGGACTCTGCGCCTCGCTTTGTCCATTACTTTGGTGAAACAGAAAACACATAAATATATTTATACAGAAAGTGACAGGACATCAGTATACAATGAGGATACAATGAGACAGACGCTCAAACATATCTGACAGGAAACCTGGCCGTATACATAGCAACCAATCAGAATGCAGTTTTCATTCCACCAGAGATGTTTAAGGCCTTTTCATGGATGTGACCCAGTGGCGTAACTACAGTTTGATGGACCCTAATGCAATATTTGGACCTAGGCCCCCCCCAACTTTCCTATGTTCCACTATGCATCTTTCCCTCACCACCTGGTTTTCCTATGTTGTGTTATGCATCGTTCCCTCACAACCCAGCTTTCCCATGCTCTGTTATACATTATTCCCTCAACACTAAGGTTTTCCATGCTCTGCTATATATCTTTCCTTCAGCAGCCGGCTTTCCCATGCTCTGCTATACATCTTTCCTTTAGCACCCAACTTTCCCATGCTCTGATATGCATCTTTACCTCATCACCCAGCTTTTTCATGCTCTGCTATACATCTTTTCCTCAGTACCCAGCTTTCCCATGATATCATAGTATGGGAAAGCTGGGTTCTGAGAGAAAGATATATAGCAGAGTATGGAAAGCTGGGTTCTGAGAGAAAGAGGTAGAGCAGAGCATAGAAAGCTGGGTGAGGAAGGAAAGACCCTCTTTCCCTCAGCAATCAGCTTTCCCATCCCATGCTTGTATCTTTGTCCCCCATCTTCGTATATGTGTCCACATCCTGTTATTACATGGCCCCCATCCTGGTATTACATGGCCACTATCCTGGTATTACATGACCCCCATCCTGGTGTTATATAGTTCTGCCCCTGATGTGACCCCTGTCCTCTGATTGTCCCTGATATGTTCCCCGTAAAGGAATCTGGAACTTTTTTTAAATAATGAAGGAAAAATCCCCTTTTACTGGAAAGTTATATATAATGAGAAGATATGAGACTACAAATTATTAATCCTGTAAGAAGGAACTTACGTGATTTAGGGTTTGCTGAGGGTGTCCATTGTGATCCATCTCTGGGCCTCCAAGATGGCGAATTTACTCGCTTTGTGTTCTTTTTCTAATAAAAAGTAAAAACAATGATGATCAGATGCCCCCAATAATGGCAGCACCACCCCCCCCCCAGCTACCATATTTCTACATTCACTATATTGAGGCATAATGGAAATTCCATGGTTACTTACCCGTGCAGACGTGTCTCTGGGCCCAGGGTTGTGCCCGGTTGAAGGTCGGGGTGGTCTTTTGGACCGTCATAGACTCTACATGTCGTTTATAGACAGGAGTCATTTCTGATAGACTCTACATGTCGTTTATAGACATGGAGTCATTTCCTGACCTGTTTTAAAAATTCACTGACCCTGCCGTTCGGCAGGCAGGATAGTAGATGAGCTCTTATCTTCTCATGCTGGAACTGAGCTGTGGGGTCACCACCATTTGCCAAAAACTAGTAGGCAAACGCTGTAGCAAACACCCCACAGTCGTAGCATTTTTTCTGTTGGCTCGTCGGCCACTTCATTGTACATGTTGATAATCTACTGACGGATAGATGTTGACAGTTTTCTAGTATTGAAGCGGCGTCCATTGTGATCCATCTCTGGGCCTCCAAGATGGCGAATTTACTCGCTTTGTGCTCTTTTTCTAATAAAAAGTAAAAACAATGACGATCAGATGCCCCCAATAAAGGCAGTCCCCCCCACAGCCACTATATTTCCACATTCACTATATTGAGGCAGAATGGAAATTCCATGGTTACTTACCCATGCAGACTTGTCTCTGGGCCCAGGGTTGTGCCCGGTTGAAGGTCGGGGCGGTCTTTTGGACCGTCATAGACTCTACATGTCGTTTATAGACATGGAGTCATTTCCTGACCTGTTTTGGAAATTCACTGATCCTGCCGTTCTGCAGGCAGGATAGTAGATGAGCTCTTATCTTCTGATGCTGGAACTGAGCTGTGGGGTCACCGCCATTTGCCAAAAACTCGTAGGCAAACGCTGTAGCAAACACCCCGCAGTCATAGCCGTTTTTCTGTTGATCCACATTGAGAAAGCTCAGATGTTTTAGGGGCTCCTTGACCACTTCATTGTACATGTTTATAATCTGCTGACGGATGGATGGAGACAGTCTTCTAGTATTGATGCTGTCGGCCACCAAGATTTTGCCATCTTTGAAGCAGGTAGTCAGCCAGTGCACCCTTTCCTCATCGTAGTGGATCTGTACGGCATTCTTCAGTACGCTGCACCCTGGCACTAAAAGAACAGCCGGGGGATGCAGGCCATCAAAACCCTCAAACTGATTCTGCAGCAGCTCCTGGGCCATGCTAATGATGTCATCATCCAGCATGCCCGCCGGGCCTCTGCTCCTAAGGATGAGTAATTGCTCTGGAGACAGGTTGTCCTCCTGATTCCTGAAATTAGTCATCTCGACTGGTGGAGTCTTCTGGTCCGGGGATCCTTCTCTACATAGATCCGTAAAGTTTTCTGTAGCGGCTCTTTTTGCCGGTGGCAGCATCTCGGACTGAATGTCCTCGGATGTTGATGCTTTTCTTTTCAGACTGTCCTGGGGTCTTTCTTCTGGCAGCCTCTCGTGTGTATCTCCAGCACATTCTGGATGTGCAGGATTCTCTCCACTTTCTGTAATGCTGGAAGTGGATCCAGTATCACCTACTGTGTAGGTTGGGCTCTTCTCACCTCTGTCTTGGCTGATGACGTTGTCGTCACGTCTTTTTCTTGCAACCAACCTGAAGCTCCTGATCGCTGGAACGGTGGCGGATTTCATGGCCAGGAAGAAATTTCCCATCAGTGTTGTCCTCTTGCGATAGGATTTCTTGAATTGGGTCACAATTTTGGAGCCAATTGACATGCAGGATGAGAGAGCCTTGACCAGCAGCCGCTGGCCATAATGTGGACGCTTATACATCCTCATGATCGCGTTGAAATCGCGTTGAAATCGCTTTGAAATCGCTTTGAAATCGCGCTGAAGTAGCGTTGATTTATTTTTCCTTCGTATTCCTGTAGCTGTGTGAAACCAACAACAGGGAGTCACAAAAGACAGCTCTGGCCCTGCGCTCAGGCTTTACATAGAATAATCCCATTGTGATGTCATAGAGTGGAAGGTGACATCAGAGTTCCATTAGATTGTGACATCACAGCCCCAGGCCCAGCTGCTAATGGCTGATGTTGTGATCATGGGGAAGAGACCTCACATTTTTATTTTTTTAAACAATACAAATCATTTTTCGAAACTGCGGCTTCTAAACAAAAGAAAATATATGGAAATTTATGAAATATGCAAAAATGACAATAATTATATTTTTTTATCGATTTCTACAACTCCCAATAAAATATGTATTTTTAGATAAACCTTTGGGAAAACTCCACCTTTTTATTTGATTGGTACAATATCCTAATACATGTTTTTTGGATATAATTTAATCATTGGATAGATTAAGTGGTTTAATTGTATGAAATTACATGAACAGTCTTCTTAAAGGGATAGCGACCTCAATATGCCACAATATGCAACTTTCCCTTTGCACAGAACTTAGGCACTTAATATATTGAATATTTATTTTATTGTGCATATTGCACTTTAAAGAGAAAGTGACCCAAATCCTTTTTCCTCTTTACACAGAATTTATTCATTAAATATTACTAAATAGTTTGTGTAAGATTGCACTAATGGCCCTTTTAAAGGGATAGCTACGCCAATATAAATATTTTTTGCAGCTAATATATAATTTTGACATATTAAACAGTCATAGCTTAAATTCCCTAAAACATTCAGTAATGTGAAAGGGATTGATACTTATCGGATATATTCAATGTATTTAAGCTATAAATAAATATATATATATATATATATATACATATATATATATATATATATATCTATATATATATAGATATACTGTATATATACAGTAAATATATACGTATATATATATATATATATATATATTTATATATATGTATATACTGTACATCTATATATATATATATATATATATATATTAGTATTATTAAATTATTGATAAGAATGATCAATATAAATAAATATATATAATAAATAAAATAAAGTAAATATAAATAAAATAAATATATATTGTGTATAGAGGAGCTGTAGGCCCATTATACTGTGTATAGGGGGCTGTAGGCCCATTATACTGTGTATAGAGGAGCTGTAGGCCCATTATCCTGTGTATAGAGGAGCTGTAGGCCCATTATACTGTGTATAGAGGAGCTGTAGGACCATTTACTGTGTATAGAGGAGCTGTAGGCCCATTATACTGTGTATAGGGAGCTGTAGGTGTGACGTCCTGGCCTAGCCAGGTAGTCACAGAAGAGTGCATCCTCCTTGGTAATTCCACACCCCCCCACATGGTTCATATGAGCAGCCGCCCTCCCCCCCCCAGGGTAGGAAGTGAAGAGAGCGGGAGGGGAGGAGTTGAGTTCAGTTGTAGGAGAGAGGCAGAGCAGTGATGTGTGTGTCTCCTGGGCTGCTGGAGAGAAACAAAAAGAGCAAGCTGTGTGTCAAAGGAGTCTGCAGAGAAAGGAGCAGAGCGGTCAGGGGTTGGAGCCCCTGGACTGCGAGAACAAGTTCGGCATTAGGAAGGACCTGAAGTGGACCGGGGCAGGGTAGTGGCCCGCCGGCTTCGTGATCGGGAACCCGGACTAGTGTAAGGGAGTGGACTCCCCGTTCCAACCAAAGAAGTTAAGCAGACTATGAAGGGGCCCCTGCTCATTGCACCATGTGTGGAACCCGGACACTACTCGCCCACGGCTCCCGGACACCGGCAGTTTGGTTTACAAAAGGACTCTGTGTTTACTGACACTCCACATCAGTACAGCCTCATCCAGCACCACGACTACCAACTGTAATTTCCCTACTTCCAGCCTCCTAAAGACTGCTCCCTGCAACCCTTCACAATACACTGGGTGTGGCGCCCTGGACTAGCCAGGTCGTCACAGGTACTGAAACACACACCCCCACCCCGAGACAGGCACATCAGGCAGACACAAAATCCTTGTTGCCTCCCTCCAGGGGCTGATGTCCACACCAGGTGGGGTGGAGCCAGGTGGTTGGCCCCACCCACTGAGGAGTTCACAGTCCTGGAGGCGGGAAGAGGAAGTCAGAGTAGAGTTTAGTTAGGGAAGTGAAGGAGAGAGGAGTGAAGGAGAAGTGGAGGAGCAAACTGACCGTGTCCGGGTGTGTGGCCCGGGCACTAAGAGCACGGATGGCAGACGGTGGTGGCCGTCTGCAGGAGAGGTAGATCACCGCGGAACCGTAGGACCAGGGACAGGCGGTGGCCCGCCGGTACCGAACCGGGGAGCGAAGTGAAGCTAGCATACACAGGCAGGGCCTACGGACCCCGACCAGGCTTGGAGTCGCCATTAGAGGTCAAATCCGTCAGTGACCGGAACCCCAGGGGTTTCCTAACAGCCAAGACCCGATTGAAGGCAACCGTCCGACCAGCAAAAGGAAATACAGCTACCGCCACAGCTAGAGTTCCAAGGGCCAGAGCCTGCGGGCAAAAGGGCTCCTCTGGCACATATATACGCTGGGGAGTGGGTTACCGGTGGGAATCCATCGGGACCGAACATACACAAAGGTGCAGGGAAAGGCAGCCACCACCAACCGTCCGGAAGAAGCTACAGCAGCCGGCTGCGGGACCCGTCCATCCAGCCGTTTGGTTTACCAGAGACTTTGCGTACATTTGTGGCTGAGTGAGTACAACCGTGCCATCCAGCACCGCGCTGCACTGTCCCCGCGATCCTGCCACCTCACCAACCCTACCTCCCCGTCACCTCACCGGGCCCCGGGACCACCAACCCCTACCCACGGAGGGGGAAAACAACATCCCAGCTGCTCCCTACCATCGCTCCCGGGATCCCCGTCACCAGCAGCGGAGGTGACCTAACCCCACCACAACCCGTGGGTGGCATCACGGACTAAATCCCCAAACCAAGCTACCCCTTTCACTCACGGGCGAGGAGCGCCGCTCGAGTCCCCGGATCCGGCCCACCGCTCGAGCCACCGAGCAGCAGCAGCATCGCCGGACCCGAGCGTTGGCGAGCGCAGCGCCCCGCCGCCCGCGACAACTTGGCATCACAAACAGGATCTTACCGTTCTACCGGCTGGTAGAAGTGCGCCTTGTGCCCCGCCGGCAGTGTCCGGCCGAAAAATTTCAGAATCCGCCATCTTGGGCGCGAAGATTTTCCCGCTCGAGCGTCTTCTCGAGCAGTGGAGGTGCGAAAGCCGAAGCCCCGCCCCTGAAGAGGAGGTGCCGAGAGAAGACCAAGGGGGGGAGGATGGCGTCCGACCGCATGTAAACCGAGGCCATAAAAGCAGGGACGCCAGGACCCTGTCAACAACCCGGTTCCTGGAACCCCGAAGCCACGATACCATGTCAACCCCGCTTGCACCGCCCGAGGCCCAGCAGCCCGTGCCCGGGACCGTGGCGTGGATGAGGGCCCGAGTAACTGAGTCTAACCAACGTCATCGGAATCAGATACGTCTCCTGGCAGAGCAGTGGACCATCGAGGTGGAAGCGCTGGCTGCGATTGCCCAGATGCACGAGATGGGAGCCGACGTGACGGAGCTGGTGAGTGACTCACGTCTCCATGTCCCACAGGGACCGGCCGCTGCGGCTGGGAGACCCGGTACGATCCTGACCCTTGTACCGTCCCTGCCACTATCCATGGGGCTCCCCAGCGCTAACCTGCCTGACTTGCTGCCCCAAAAAGCAAAAACAGTAACTCGGGCACACAAAAGATAAGAGTCTGAGGCAAGATGATGCTTGAAAAACAGTTTGCTTGTTTTTATTGATACAAAAAATTCAGAAATTCCAACGTTTCGGCCTCAACACATAGGCCTTCGTCAGTGAATTTCTATGATATAAGTATACAGAAAGGAAAATAAGATTAGTTATTGCATAAAGAAAATAATGTATTCTGTCATACATGTACAATACACGAGCATACCAAATGAAAGGGTAAAAAGGCAATATAAACAAGCTTCTAGGTACTGATAGTTATTCTATGCTAAGGAACAGAACATAATGTACCAATATTCAATATCTTGGAACAGTGTTCACTAGAGGAGGTGACTGTCAACGTGACCGCCAATAAGGAAAACCACCATAAGAGATACTCAAAAATATATATATAACATACCTAAAGGGTCGTAGGGAAGAAATTATAAGAATTCACATGTGTGAGATTTCCATGAGAGGGAGTAAATGCCTAAAAATAGACAGGTATTTTACTAATCCATCGGGCATAAATGAAGAAGAGGTTATGTAGAGCCAGGTTAGAAGCCATAGAGGTTGCAAGATGGACCTGGGAGGACCGTGAAGATATAAGGAGATGACAGAAGGATACAGAGAGAGGGAAAATATAGAAAGGATAATAAAAGACAAATTAGAGATAAAGGAAAGGAGAACAGAGCACACAGTGGGTAATAGAAAAACCACAGGGGACAAAGGAGGGTAGAAAATTGAGGGTATTGGCGGAATACCATAAAGCCAAAAGAATACCCCGTGGGTTACGGGTCCCTCTTCGTCGCACACTATTTGCTGATAACACTACCTACTGTGACAAGTTCGAAAGTATACTCAATAAATGCTCTATGGACATTATTATACTTACCATTGACTTCCTACAACAGGAACTCATAGACGTTGGGGAAAGGATCCGAAGCATTGAGGACCAATTATCTAACACTCTTCCACCTGCGGAATGGAACACCATGAAAACGCGGACGCAGGACTCCGTTGTGGATTTCAAAAAGACTCTACAAGACCGGAAGAGATCAAAATACATTAGGGATCAGGAGGACTATTCAAAAAAACGTATCTATAAATGGAGATTCCAGGAGCCTCAGAACAGACGACAGTCCTATTATGGGACATATCAGGGCTCCACCAGCTCTGATAGTGATCACAGTCAGTCCCGTGGATCTTCCTCTTCTTTTTTAGGGCCACGTCGTCCCCAAAGAGAAAGACGAGGCGTAGGAAAAGGAAACCAAGGGGCCCCGTACAAAGTCACGACTCGTTCTCAGGTAGGACCAACATCCTGTATAACATTTCATCCTACCACTTATCGCCAACAAAGTCCCTTGTACTACAAAAGGGTCTCTCATTCTGCCCCACCCCAACATTTAACGCATTCAACCTCGATCAGGAACTCAGACGGTTCTTCCGATCCCTTAGATTAAAAACACATTTTCAGTCCATTGATTCCAGTGATACTACTCCTCCCACTATCCCCCCATCAAACTGGCCGATAAAGGCGGGGCCATTGTAGTGATGGACAAATCCTACTACATTTCTGAGATACAGGGTCAGCTTAATGACCACACTATTTATAAACCAGTCTCACGAGATCCGTCACCTAAGATCCGGGTTCTCATTCAACACCTTATTGATGAACATGTGAAATTGGGAACCATTGATAAAAAATTATCAGAATTCCTATTGAAGGATTTCCCCATCACAGCGGTATTCTACACCTTACCCAAACTTCACAAAAACCTGAATCAACCCTCCGAACGCCTTATTGTGGCCTCCACAGACTCCATTCTATCGCCCCTGTCCATCACGCTTGAAAAGATTCTGAATCCCATGGTACCATCCATTCGATCATACATCAAAGAAACCAATGATGTCCTCCATTTCCTCAGAACAACCAATAGCGTCTCGGAGGATGACATTCTGGTCACTCTGGACGTGACGAGTTTATATACAAGCATTAGTCACCAACAGGGCATTGAGGCCGTCGACTCATTTCTTGACAAGCAGGATACACTATCGCTACACCAAAAGAAATTGGTCATTGACCTCTTGACATTAATACTACACAACAAATTCTTTCTTTTCCAAGACCAATTTTACATACAAATCCAAGGGACCGCGATGGGATCGAACGTAGCACCGCTATATGCTAATATTTTCATGTCACATTTCGAGGAGACTTTCGTTTACTCCCATCCCATGTTTTCGTCACATGTAATTACATGGCGAAGGTACATAGACGACATTTTTATGATATGGCATGGTGATCCATCCGGTCTTGATACATTCTATTCGGATCTCAATAGCTGTTTACCTAACCTAAAATTCACCTTACATTCCGACCAGCATAAGATCAATTTCCTCGATGTCCTTGTCCAGAAATCATTTATTGGTACTATTTCAACTGATCTCTATACTAAATCTACAGACAAAAACAGCCTGTTGCATTACACCAGTGCACATCCCAGCCACATCAAACGGGCACTACCATTATCCCAGATTAAAAGAGTGAATCGCATTGTATCAGACCCCGACACACGAGAGAGACGCCGTACGCAAATGAGTGATAAGTTTCTTGCCAGGGGATATCCACAGAGAATTGCGATACCTGAAGTCTCTAATAAATACACTAGTCCGATACAAGGCCCTAGAGCTACTTTTGTAGCAACCTACCACCCCTTTCAGGCACAGATTAAGGGCATTATCCTGAAACACTGGTCACTATATACCAATATCTCAGAGTTCCAAAATAGGCCATTGTTTTGCAATAAGCGCCCCAAAAACCTGAGAGATGCGCTCGTTCGGGCTGACATTGGTTCTCAGACTAGACAGGCTCGACAAACAGTATTACAGACAACCCGTACTGGCAATTACCCGTGTCTACATTGCATCCAATGTTCTAACCTTACAAAAGGCAATACTTTCACTCACCCCCGTACAGGCAGAATTTTCCACATCAAAAATTTCTTCACTTGTGACTCATCGTATGTGACTCGCCCACCCCAGGGCTATGGGACACCCGGTGCCGGGCCGGACTAGTCCGGGGGTCGTCAGTGGTGGCTGGGCCCGACTCCGTGACCCTGGTGGGTGTCAGTAGAAGATGTGGCTTGATGAATAAAGTTTGTGTTCGTGACGCCACCTGTGGTATGCGGCTAATAGGCCGCCGCTGCTGTATGAGGCCTCCGGGGGATGATATGGCAGCAATGGTAGTACTACTCCCCACAGGTGGAGCAATGCCCCGGGGCACAGTTGGTGCTTGTGAGTGTCTATGCAGATGAAATAACAGAGGCAACTTCAAGGGTGCAGTTTCAAGTTCTTTACTCACAATTCTTGTCACAGTCCTGCAGGGACCCTTGGACTGCTGGGACCACTGTCAGGGACCTCCGCCGTTTCTGGGTGATTTCGAGTGTAAAAGCCGGTACCCTTCCCTTAAGTGTCTCTATCTTCTGCTGTCTTCCTTAGCCTTGCCTTGGTAGGTTGAACCTGGCTTGGCCTCCACAACAGCCTCCAGGCTGGGGAGTCACCTGTCGGCTGATTATCCCTTTTCTAGAGGTTCTGCTGTGGGCTGTGGCCCAGGGAGTTTACAACATTCCCTGGGCCTCGGTTTTTACTGTTTGGAGATGATTTTGCACTCCTCCGGTTTCTAGGGACCGTCCCCTGTTGCAGCTTGATCCCTCCACCGATGTTCTTGTGGAACAGGCCACCGCAGCTCTACAGCTACCCGTGGCCCTGGGACCCCTTCTGTTCTCTGTTTGGTGTCACCTGGACCCTCTGAGTCCCAGGATCTTCACCAGGAAGCTTCTCTTTCTTCTTCTTAGCTCCTGACTGACTTGGAGCTCTTTTTCCTTTCTCTTCTCCTCCTTGCCTGCCTCCGGCAGGCCTCCTCCTCCTTCCCCACTCTCTCTCCAACTCTGCTCTGACTAAACTAGAACTTCCTCTCTGTGTCCACACTCTTGTGGCTCCTCCCACCTCCCCAGTTGCTCTGTTCTACCCTATAGGAGCAGGGATGGGTCTTACGGCCCCTCCCAGCATGCAGCATGGGAGGTTTTCTGCCACTTTCCCTGGTCCCAGTGTGTTCCTAGCAATGGGTGTAGTGTGGATTTACCAGGGGACCGGAGTTCACTCTCTTCCTCTCCCAGAATGGGGCATCACACCGCTGGATGGGGTGCAATGACCTGTGGCGACGGAAGCCTCAGGGGCGCCACACTCCCCCACAGCAAATCCCAGCACGTCCTCGGGCTGAAAAACAACAGAAAATGTGGAGAAACTGCAAAAAAACATTTTTACACGTGTGTAGAAAGAAAAACAATAAAACATTTCTTCCCTTTATGGGAGGCACATATAAGTAAACGTTGCGAACTTCTTATAAAGAAAACTCTAAGTGTGCACTTCCAGTCCATTGCACGGTTCGGGCACATCCCCCATAATTCTGGTAGGGGGCAAAACGGGTGCAACTAATTACATTTTTGGCTACTACAAGTCCAGTAGCCTGGCAGTTCGTTTCTCTCATTCAACAAAGTGGAAAACAAAACCAGCCACTAAGTCCAGTGGCCTGGTTACACAGGACACTTCACACATGACATTTACCAGGGACCACATTCCAGTCTAGTGGCCCGGTACACATACACGGAGGGGTGACTTCTTCAAAAAGTACAAGGGGCAGTAAGGCAGGAAAGGGTGTCGTCTTCGAAAAGCACATTAGGGCAGCACAAAAGCGACATCTTCACAAAGAATGAGGGGCAGACAGGGGCTATTTACAGTTCAGCATCTCTTCTTCCTTTTTCATTCACGAGGATAGATGCGGGTGTCCCACTCCGGCATTGCTCCTGGCAACAGGTATGCCGACGAGATCATTGTCTGGGTCCCCTGGGCGCTGGTCACTGACCTACTGCGAGGCGCTGCAGCCTGGGCAGGAATGGGGCTTCTTGCATGCTCGGCGTTCTTGCAAAGGGCTGCTGGTTTGCAGAGGGCTGTTGCTGTGGTCTTTTGGGTCTTGCTTTGGCCGTGCACCTTGCATCACACAAGCCATGGAGATCCAGGTCTGTGTCTCCTGCGTGGCTGTTGCAGGCCCGCTGCTCAGTTCTGCGGCTTGGGCCTGCTTCGCGGTAGTGCTGCGGCTGCTGCTGACAGGGGAGATGCTGCACGCTGACATAGTGCGGCGCCACTCCGGTTCTTCGGAGGCCATCTCCTCCCGCAGGATGCGGACGTGCAGGGCGTACCAGCCCCGGCTTCCCATCAGCCGTGTGTATTCCACAGCATCACCCGGCTTGGCATCTCGCCCTGGGTGGCCTTTGGGCAGGTGTTCTTCAATATCTCATCGGGCCACAAAGACATCTTTACCCAGTCCGGGCTCTCTGATGAAGCCCCAACCTCCTTTCTGCCGAAAGTCGATCACTAGGCCCCGTCTCACTGGGCCCTGTGACCCCTTAAGGGCCTTTCGGATTTGCTCCTTGGAGGCCAGGTTGGCTGCCTCCTCGGCCTTCCGCTTCTCCTCCCGGGCCTCCCGCTCCCGCTGGTACTCCTTCACCAATCTCCGGCAAGTCAGCTCGTTTGCCAGAGGGGTTTCCTTGGGGCGCAGGGGCTGTTGCAGTCTCCCGCTCTCTATGGGCGCTGCGTCCCAGTTCACTCCCGGGGATGTCGTTCCCAGGAGGCTCACAGGGGGACTCGGTAGGGGGCCCACTAGCTGTTCGGGGTCCACCCCTCCCCAGGCTCCGTCTGCGGGGGGTTCAGGCAGGCCTCCGGTGCCCCACCGGGCATCAGCGGGGCTGGCGGGGAAGGCTTGTGGGACGGTGGAGGGACTGGGCGGTGGCGCTTGGTGGGGCAGTGGGTCCGGACGGGTCAGGGTTTCAAATAGCTCACCCGGTCGCTGCTCCGCGGCCTCCATCCTGTGGCCCACGCTCTCCGGCACCATCGATGTTTCACTCCGCCGGTCCACCTCTGTTTGCATGTTATTCAGCCTCCGAGCCAGGATTTGCATTTCCTCCCGGAGCAGGTCCAGCTCGGGATCCATCTTCCCGGTCCCTGGTGTACACTTCTGCAGCCTCTCTGCCATGCTGCCGACCTGGGGAACGCTTGCTGGATCACTGCTCGGGTGCTCGACCACGCCACTCGGCTGCTCCCTTTCCCTTCTCGGAGGCGGGGCCGGAGGCTGCACTAGCATCTGGCGCCAGACTGGCGCCCAGCCCATCACGGCCGGCACCACTCCGCTTGCGATGAGGTACATGTTGGTTCTTGTCTGGTCTGGCATCTAGGCTTGTTCTGCCAGCCGGCCAGCTTTTCTTGTCGCCATTTCTTCTTCCTCCGCCTTCCATGGCGGGCACTGCTTCGCGTTCTTTTCTTAGACAAGGGGGCGGGGCTTCTCTTCGCGCCCTTTCTTCTCGCACGCCCCCCTTCTTCCCGCGCTCAGTGGCTTCAATGGCGGCAGTTTCTCACAGTAAACACAGGCTATTTCACGATTCTTCAGGCGCACAGTACCCGGTGTGACCGGGCACGAAATCCTGTTCGTGACGCCAAAGTTGACTCGCCCACCCCAGGGCTATGGGACACCCGGTGCTGGGCCGGACTAGTCCGGGGGTTGTCAGTGGTGGCTGGGCCCGACTCCGTGAACCGTGGTGGGTGTCAGTAGAAGATGTGGCTTGATGAATAAAGTTTGTGTTCGTGACGCCACCTGTGGTATGCGGCTAATAGGCCGCCGCTGCTGTATGAGGCCTCCGGGGGATGATATGGCAGCAATGGTAGTACTACTCCCCACAGGTGGAGCAATGCCCCAGGGCACAGTTGGTGCTTGTGAGTGTCTATGCAGATGAAATAACAGAGGCAACTTCAAGGGTGCAGTTTCAAGTTCTTTACTCACAATTCTTGTCACAGTCCTGCAAGGACCCTTGGACTGCTGGGACCACTGTCAGGGACCTCCGCCGTTTCTGGGTGATTCTGAGAGTAAAAGCCGGTACCCTTCTCTTAAGTGTCTCTATCTTCTGCTGTCTTCCTTAGCCTTGCCTTGGTAGGTTGAACCTGGCTTGGCCTCCTCAACAGCCTCCAGGCTGGGGAGTCACCTGTCGGCTGATTATCCCTTTTCTAGAGGTTCTGCTGTGGGCTGTGGCCCGGGGAGTTTACAACATTCCCTGGGCCTCGGTTTTTACTGTTTGGAGATGATTTTGCACTCCTCCGGTTTCTAGGGACCGTCCCCTGTTGCAGCTTGATCCCTCCACCGATGTTCTTGTGGAACAGGCCACCGCAGCTCTACAGCTACCCGTGGCCCTGGGACCCCTTCTGTTCTCTGCTTGGTGTCACCTGGACCCTCTGAGTCCCAGGATCTTCACCAGGAAGCTTCTCTTTCTTCTTCTTAGCTCCTGACTGACTTGGAGCTCTTTTTCCTTTCTCTTCTCCTCCTTGCCTGCCTCCGGCAGGCCTCCTCCTCTTTCCCCGCTCTCTCTCCAACTCTGCTCTGACTAAACTAGAACTTCCTCTCTGTGTCCACACTCTTGTGGCTCCTCCCACCTCCCCAGTTGCTCTGTTCTACCCTATAGGAGCAGGGATGGGTCTTACGGCCCCTCCCAGCATGCAGCATGGGAGGGTTGTCTGCCACTTTCCCTGGTCCCAGTGTGTTCCTAGCAATGGGTGTAGTGTGGATTTACCAGGGGACCGGAGTTCACTCTCTTCCTCTCCCAGAATGGGGCATCACACCGCTGATGGGGTGCAATGACCTGTGGCGACGGAAGCCTCAGGGGCGCCACATATGTGGTGTATCTTATAAAATGTCACTGCAGTCTCGGATATGTTGGGGAGACTACCCAACATATCCGAGACCAAATAAGTAAACATAAATCCACGATTAGGTGTAAACAGACACTTCTACCTATCCCAGCACATTTTATACGAGCCGGTCACACAGTAGCACAGCTACGGAATCAAGTTTTGGAGCAAGTACCTCAACTCAGGAGAGATGGTAATAGGATACGGAGGTTGAAAGAACGGGAGGCATATTGGATCTATACCTTGCAGACGTTAGAACCTTTTGGATTAAACCGTGAATACAAGGTCAATTATTAAGGCCTTTACAATGTCCTAATCTTATTTGTGCATCTGGTTTTTCTTTCCTTTATTCTGTTTTCCTTTAAGATTCCATTTATCCATCTGAATTCCTTTTTCCTTTTTCTTTAATTTACAATTTTTCATTTTTTCCATTATTTCCCTATCTATTACTATATCACCCTTTTTCTTTATTTCAGCTGACTTCCCTTCTGTTTCACTTTTTTCCATGGTCCCTTTCGTTTTCACATTTTACTGTTCTTTACATTCTTCTTCTATATTATCTCCTATAGAGACTATACAGTCAGGGCCAGAAATATTTGGACAGTGACACAAGTTTTGTTATTTTAGCTGTTTACAAAAACATGTTCAGAAATACAATTATATATATAATATGGGCTGAAAGTGCACACTCCCAGCTGCAATATGAGAGTTTTCACATCCAAATCGGAGAAAGGGTTTAGGAATCATAGCTCTGTAATGCATAGCCTCCTCTTTTTCAAGGGACCAAAAGTAATTGGACAAGGGACTCTAAGGGCTGCAATTAACTCTGAAGGCGTCTCCCTCGTTAACCTGTAATCAATGAAGTAGTTAAAAGGTCTGGGGTTGATTACAGGTGTGTGGTTTTGCATTTGGAAGCTGTTGCTGTGACCAGACAGCATGCGGTCTAAGGAACTCTCAATTGAGGTGAAGCAGAACATCCTGAGGCTGAAAAAAAAAGAAAAAATCCATCAGAGAGATAGCAGACATGCTTGGAGTAGCAAAATCAACAGTCGGGTACATTCTGAGAAAAAAGGAATTGACTGGTGAGCTTGGGAACTCAAAAAGGCCTGGGCGTCCACGGATGACAACAGTGGTGGATGATCGCCGCATACTTTCTTTGGTGAAGAAGAACCCGTTCACAACATCAACTGAAGTCCAGAACACTCTCAGTGAAGTAGGTGTATCTGTCTCTAAGTCAACAGTAAAGAGAAGACTCCATGAAAGTAAATACAAAGGGTTCACATCTAGATGCAAACCATTCATCAATTCCAAAAATAGACAGGCCAGAGTTAAATTTGCTGAAAAACACCTCATGAAGCCAGCTCAGTTCTGGAAAAGTATTCTATGGACAGATGAGACAAAGATCAACCTGTACCAGAATGATGGGAAGAAAAAAGTTTGGAGAAGAAAGGGAACGGCACATGATCCAAGGCACACCACATCCTCTGTAAAACATGGTGGAGGCAACGTGATGGCATGGGCATGCATGGCTTTCAATGGCACTGGGTCACTTGTGTTTATTGATGACATAACAGCAGACAAGAGTAGCCGGATGAATTCTGAAGTGTACAGGGATATACTTTCAGCCCAGATTCAGCCAAATGCCGCAAAGTTGATCGGACGGCGCTTCATAGTACAGATGGACAATGACCCCAAGCATACAGCCAAAGCTACCCAGGAGTTCATGAGTGCAAAAAAGTGGAACATTCTGCAATGGCCCAGTCAATCACCAGATCTTAACCCAATTGAGCATGCATTTCACTTGCTCAAATCCAGACTTAAGACGGAAAGACCCACAAACAAGCAAGACATGAAGGCTGCGGCTGTAAAGCCCTGGCAAAGCATTAAGAAGGAGGAAACCCAGCGTTTGGTGATGTCCATGGGTTCCAGACTTAAGGCAGTGATTGCCTCCAAAGGATTCGCAACAAAATATTGAAAATAAAAATATTTTGTTTGGGTTTGGTTTATTTGTCCAATTACTTTTGACCTCCTAAAATGTGGAGTGTTTGTAAAGAAATGTGTACAATTCCTACAATTTCTATCAGATATTTTTGTTCAAACCTTCAAATTAAACGTTACAATCTGCACTTGAATTCTGTTGTAGAGGTTTCATTTCAAATCCAATGTGGTGGCATGCAGAGCCCAACTCGCCAAAATTGTGTCACTGTCCAAATATTTCTGGACCTAACTGTATATTTTCATACTACATATTCTCATATATGAATTTTATACAAGTGTCGCTTTCTTAACCCTTTTATGTCTTTATTTTACAGGCGCTGTAGCACCCTCACGATCTCTCCACGGCACTGAATATCCTGTCGGCAGTCTTCACCAGCATTACTCTGAGGTTCAGTGTGCCCGCGCGTGCGCGGTCGCGGCCGCAACCCCGGCCAGTCTGCGCACGCGCTTGGCCCACTCCTCCCACTTCCCCACACCATTCACCTTTCGTGGCCGCTGCTTGTCCATGTGCCGTTCGGCCTCTAGGCCCTTCTGCGCATGGGCGATCATGCGTTCAACGATCGCGACTTGTGGGTCATGCACCAGATATCCGGGCTGCCCTGCATCACATGCTTTTTGTTCTCCTCACCATGCACGTACACGGATTGGCTGTGGACGCCGCTAACGCATGCGCCAATCAGCCCTCCTGGCTCTTCCGCACTTGCGTGGCGTGCGTGCCACAGCGTGGCCCTGCGTTCCATACACAGGACTTCCTGGTGGAGTAGTCCCACCCAGGCAATCAGGCACCATTTATATAGGCTGAGTTTTCACCTCCACATATACTGCAGGAGTTCACAGGGGGACCGTTCACCACACAGGAGTTTCTCCACTACCGGGTATAGTCCACTTACTCAGGTTCCTATTAGGCTATAGTCGTTTCCATGACTCATACTTTTCTTTGACCTTGATCCTCATAACTTTCTTCCCCTCAGGAATGTGATTGATATCCCTATTATCATTACCTCTTTTTGATCACTTAGTCTCCTTTCAAAAGGTTTGTGCCCTTATACACTATGTCTTTTTGTCCTTGATTTTGATTCTAATGTGACATTCACCTATGTGTCCACAGACCATATCACCAGGGACTTCATACTTCCATTGTGCCTATTCAGAACGTTAACTATCATATAGTATTAAGGGTATGTGTTATTTTTTCCTTATTGGCGGTCACGTTGACAGTCACCTCCTCTAGTGAACACTGTTCCAAGATATTGAATATTGGTACATTATGTTCTGTTCCTTAGCATAGAATAACTATCAGTACCTAGAAGCTTGTTTATATTGCCTTTTTACCCTTTCATTTGGTATGCTCGTGTATTGTACATGTATGACAGAATACATTATTTTCTTGCAATAACTAATCTTATTTTCCTTTCTGTATACTTATATCATAGAAATTCACTGACGAAGGCCTATGTGTTGAGGCCGAAACGTTGGAATTTCTGGATTTTTTGTATCAATAAAAACAAGCAAACTGTTTTTCAAGCATCATCTTGCCTCAGACTCTTATCTTTTGTGTGACCGAGTTACTGTTTTTGCTACACTGTGATTTTCCTCGGAGGCACCTACTAATATAAGTGAGCCAGACTCTATTGCTATACTGACCTGCTGCCCCCTGCTACGGCGGTGGGGCCCGAGATGCTGAGTGCCGAGGGCCCGGAGGTCGGAGAGCTGGAGGAGGCTACAGGCCCGGATGCCGCTGCGACTGGTAACGACCCACCTGGCACGGAGGAGAAGAAGACCCGGGCAGTCTGCCTGGACCTAGAGGAGGCGCCTGGCCGTGAGGGGGTTAAGAGTGATGATTCTGGGCCTGATACAGAGCCAGTTTCGGAGTCCGAGGAAGTGGGTGAGAATCTTCGTCACGGCAGTGGGCCGGTGGCTTTCTATGTCCCGCGCGCCAGTGGAAATGGATACCGGGCGGCCCTTTCCCAACAGGCCTGTCACCGCATGTTTGAAATATTGGCAGCGGAGGGTGAGGCCACCTCAGAGGAAGAGTCGGAATAAGGCAGCGGTCCCTTCGTTGCACAGTTGTCCCCGTTGGGACCACCAGTACCGTTACCCTGTTAAATGAATGACTCAAACCGAGTAAATAACCTGACTGACACCATGATTGATCCGGCCGTTGCCGGCAAGTTGTCCCCGTGGGGACCCTTTGTTACCGTTGGCATGAGGAACTTTTCATGGACATGCCTGAGAACTTGCAGGGCACCCACGAACTTGTGGGATTGTAAATAGGTTGGGGTTGTTTCCGTTGCTGCCTCCGGAGAGGCAGGTTTGGAGGATGGGCCTGGAGGAAAGTGATGGCCCAGGCCCGCCACTACCGCAACCGGTGGCGATCCTCCGCGGGTCAGGGGTCCCCCATGGACGTGGGGTCCCCTGAAATGACAGCCGGGTGCGAGACACCGTACCCGTTCCCACTCGGGCAGCCTGGATCTGGACTGGGGTCCAGGGGTGCTGCCCACTTCCTAGGGGCAGCATCAGGGCTAGGTTGCTTGGGTGGGAGAGCGGAAGCCGTCCGTCCGTTGTTATTAAAAGTGTATAAATATGTGTTTTGCAACATTCAAGATGACCTGAAGTATGCTTAATGTTTACCGTTACATGTTATTTATTCTTTTTACAGTTTGCAAAATAAAACTGGTGGTGGACGGGCAGCCCGCGGACGGTCTGCATTTAACCAAGGGGGAATGTGGTGCCCTGGACTAGCCAGGTCGTCATAGGAACTGCAACACACACCCCCACCCCGAGACAGGCACATCAGCCAGACACAAAATCCTTGTTGCCTCCCTCCAGGGGCTGATGTCCACACCAGGTGGGGTGGAGCCAGGCGGTTGGCCCCACCCACTGAGGAGTTCACAGTCCTGGAGGCGGGAACATGAAGTCAGAGTAGAGTTCACTTAGGGAAGTGAAGGAGAGAGGAGTGAAGGAGAAGTGGAGGAGCAAACTGACCGTGTCCGGGTGTGTGGACCGGGCACTAAGAGCAAGGTTGGCAGACGGTGGTGGCCGTCTGCAGGAGAGGCAGATCAACACGGAACCGTAGGACCGGGGATGGGCGGTGGCCCGCTGGTACCGAACCGGGGAGCGAAGTGAAGCCAGCACACACAGGCAGGGCCTACGGACCCCGACCAGGCTTGGAGTCGCCATTAGAGGTCAAATCCGTCATTTACCGGAACCCCAGGGGTTTCCTAACAGCCAAGACCCGATTGAAGGCAACCGTCCGACCAGCAAAAGGAAATACAGCTACCGCCACAGCTAGAGTTCCAAGGGCCAGAGCTTGCGGGCAAAAGGGCTCCTCCGGCACATATATACGCTGGGGAGCGGGTTCCCGGTGAGAATCCATCGGGACCGAACATACACACAGGTGCAGGGAAAGGCAGCCCCCACCAACCGTCCGGGAGAAGCTACAGCAGCCGGCTGCGGGACCCGTCCATCCAGCCGTTTGGTTTACCAGAGACTTTGTGTACATTTGTGGCTGAGTGAGTACAACCGTGCCATCCGGCACTGCGCTGCGCTGTCCCCGCGACTCTGCACCTCACCAACCCTGCCTCCCCGTCACCTCACCGGGCCCCGGGACCACCAACCCCTACCCACGGAGGGGGAAAACAACATCCCAGCTGCTCCCTGCCATCGCTCCCGGGATCCCCGTCACCAGCAGCAGTGGTGCCCTAACCTCACCACAACCTGTGGGTGGCGTCATGGACTAAATCCCCAAACCAAGCTACCCCTTTCACTCACGGGCGAGGAGCGCCGCTCGAGTCCCCGGATCCGGCCCACCGCTCGAGCCACCGAGCAGCAGGCAGCAGCAGCAGCGCCGGACCCGAGCGCGAGCGAGAGCGCAAGTGGCTGCGCCCTCCCCACCCGCGACAGATGCAGTAATAGGGGCACATATGACAGCAGTGGCTCAGTATTGGGGTATCAGGAGGATGAGGGGTTTGTGCAGGTCTGGAATAGATGGGGTCGGGGCTGGAAATGTGAGAAGTCAGATGAGTCTGTGTTGTAATTTCTGCAGACAAGCCCTGGCTGGAGAAGTCGTCATGTCGGGCTGGGCCGGAAAGAAAAGATGAGAAAAGTGAATGAGAAAGAACATTAGCTGTAAGTCACCACCTATAACTGTACTATAATCTCTCACGTGATGCAGCACTGATATCTACCACTATATGGTTACCATATGGCGGTAATATCAGCGTTGGCCTTTGTGTAGATTTATTTTCAGTAACAGCGCGGTCATCTGCTGAGGTTCCTCTATACCCATTATTAAGGCGTGATACTATAGTTGTTACCAGGTTAGGGGTCCATTCAGCTGTCGCCCCCACTGAGCTGAACCACTAGCTACACCACCGGATCCAGCACAACCTCTTAATCATAACCTAATCATTGGCTATGATTAAGATGTTGTTCCTCGGAGCATGTAAACCAGATTTAGGGGTGTTTTTTGTCTCCTCCATGTTCACAATTTGTATTTTTAATATGCATTAAATGAGTTCATTTTCAGTGCTGGATCCTTTCCCTTTTTGATTGTTCCCTGTTGGTTTTTTTGATCCGTACACGTCTTGCAGGTGAGCTGGTTTTTCTTTTTCTTTTGGCTTTATTACATTACTGATCCTGAGTTACATCCTGTATTATACTCCAGAGCTGCACTCACTATTCTGCTGGTGCAGTCACTGTGAACATACATTACTGTAAATTTCCGGAGAGGGGCAGTCGTAGGCATGGGTCATGGCAGACCTCAAACCCCCCTCCCCCCGGCACAGTACACATGGGCCGCCCTTGCAGCGGTCGAACCGCTCGGTTCCGGGGGTTGCTACGGCTCGAGGGTCTCCAGACCCGGGGGCTCACGGCCACTTCAAATGAAAAGCGGGACATTTTACAGGGGATAAGAATTTGTGACCCCACCCGTGATTCGCGGTAAATGGGAGTACCGCCGTTGCCGATGGGAGTACCTGGAGGAGATAGAGCGGGGCAGCCAGATGACGTTCCCTCCACGGGTAGGGGAAGGCCCCGGGACTCTGGTGGTGGTGGTGCAGACATGGGGGGTGCAGGCCGTGCAGCGAACCGGACGCAGTGGGGGCAATGCAGCATACTCACTCAGGATCAAACTCCGACGCAATAGTAAACCAAGTCTCTGGGCATCGCTGCCTCTCCGGAGGGGAGCTCGTCCGGGATTCCACTCCCTTGGATGTTGCTGGTGGTCTTGACCTGCCTCCCTGCACTATTTGTAGATGTTCTGAGTGACCCCTCAGCTTGAAGCTTTGGGGTCCCACTCCCTATGCTTAGGTAGGGGAGCTGTGCTCTCGATGGCTGACACTTGGAATTTCAGTGGGCTGCGTGGGTTGGAAAGCCCTATCCCCCTCTTTGTGTTGGTGCCTTCGATCTCTGAGCTCTTGGGGACAGTTCATAGAGAGACTATCCTCCACAAGTTAATTATCAGGTTGCAGGAAGCTACTCCCTGATCTAGGGTCCAGTACCCCGCCGTGGTCAGTACCAATCCGGTTACTATATACTCTGATGCCGACCTGTAATACTTATTCTATATTCTGAGGATTTCGATAGCGTAGGGCAATGACAATCAGAGACGAGTTCCGGGTACAAGATGTTTTATAGTATGTCACCACGGTAGAAACAGAACAAACACAACAATACAATAACACATACAATACTTTCCGGAATAGACGCGCAGGGGATTCCCGGGACCACGCACCGGACTCCCCCAGGGAGACCACCGGAGCGAACCCCTATACAGGGACTGTCCGGCAATCTACCCCGGAAGGCCTAAATGCGCAGCGGCCGGGATAAGGAGCAAGCGGTAAAGTCAATGAGTGTCCGTACGGAAATGTTTATCCAGGATGGTTACGAACCAAAAGAGAACCAGGCGGAGTGCTGACCGAAGATGGTAAACGGAATCCGGGCACAGCCTTAAGAGCCGGGTACAGTCCTGAGACAATCGGTAGGTAGTCCTTTAGGGGAATCCCGAGGCAATCCGGAATAAGCAGCAAACACAGCAGGAGCACACAGCAGGCAGTATACTCAGGCACTGGACTGGGCTGGGAGGCGGCCTTTTAAGCTGCTGGACAGGAAGTAGGGCAACAGAACGGTAACCTCCATGTTAACCGAGGGCAAGGGCAGTCAAAAGAGAACTGGAAAACCTGGAAACCTGACATTACTCCCCCCCCCAGAGACGGCCTCAGGACGGATCAGGGCCAGGTTTGTCCGGGTACCGGCGATGAAACTGAGCAATCTTCCGGGGTGCCCGAATGTTACCCACCGGTTCCCAGGAATCGTCCTCGGGGGCGTACCCCTGCCAACGTACCAGATACTGAAGCCGACGACGATGGAGCCGGGAGTCAATAATGTCCTCAACCACGAACTGCTCCTCGCCGTCGACCATCACAGGCGGAGGAGGAGGCACAATACGACCATGAAAAGTATTAGGGGAAACGGGTTTGAGGAGAGACACATGAAAGACCGGGTGTACCTTTAGATGGTGCGGTAACCGTAGCCGACAGGCCACAGGGCTCACGATCCCGGTGATTTTGAACGGACCGATGAATTTTTGTCCCAGTTTCTGCGAAGGAACACCCAATCTCAGGTTTTTGGTGGATAACCATACAGAGTCCCCTACCTTGTACATGGGTGCCGGTTTCCGGTGAGTGTCTGCCGACCTCTTGTAACGCTCCTGGGCCGTAGCTACGGTGTTCCTTAGAACCTCCAGATTTTGTCGTAGTTCTGTCACTCTGTCCTCCACCGCTGGTACCGAAACCGCAACCGGTGACCTAGGCAAAATAGTTGGATGGTAACCCAGGTTAGCGAAAAAGGGCGTTACCTTAGTGGAGCTGCTCTGAGTGTTGTTGTAGGAGAACTCCGCCAACGGAAGCATCTTCAACCAATCGTCTTGGAGATGGCTGACATAACAGCGAAGATATTGTTCCAGGGTTTGATTCGTCCGTTCGGTTTGTCCATTTGTCTGGGGATGGTATGCAGAAGACAAACAGACATCAATCTGGAGTGCCGTACAAAACCCCTTCCAGAATCTCGACGTGAACTGCACGCCCCGATCGGAGATGATCTCATCCGGTACCCCATGCAATCGGAATACGTTCTGGACAACCAAATCCACTGTCTCTGCGGCTGAGGGAAGACCGGTACACGGAATGAAGTGAGCAGCTTTAGTCAATCGATCCACCACCACTAAAATGGTATTATGCCCGCCTGAGACCGGCAACTCCACAATAAAATCCATGGAGATAGACCCCCAAGGGCGAGATGGCACGGGTAACGGTTGGAGGAGTCCCGTAGGAGCCACACGAGGGACCTTGCACCGGGCACAAACCACACATGAGTGGACATAGTCCTTCACGTCCTTTAAACAGGTAGGCCACCAGAAAAACCGGCTCAGAAATTCCTGCGTCTTCTGTACCCCCCTATGACCGGCCAACACGGAGTCATGAACCAACTTGAGAACCCGAAGTCTTACGGCCTCCGGGACATAAATGCGTCGTTCTCTTAACCACACACCATTCCGAAGAACAAGAGTTACATCATTCGGGGGGGCAGCAAGAAATACATCACCATCATAGGCCAGCTTGATGTCCTTCCACAAGTCCTGGTCCTGGATTACTCCAACGAAATTGGCATCTGTTAACACGGTCTGCGACGGGGTTCCAGGCACGGAGTCCACGGCAGGGATTCGGGACAAGGCATCGGCTTTCCCATTACGTGAACCTGGACGGTATGTAACAACAAAATTGAATTGGTTAAGAAATAGGCTCCAACGGGCTTGTCGTGGAGACAGGCACCTGGCAGACTTGAGAAATTCCAGATTACGGTGATCTGTGAGTACTATCACTTGCTGCGCGGCTCCCTGTAAGTGGTGTCTCCATTCCTTGAAGGCGGCAATAATCGCCAATAATTCCTTATCCGCAATGTCGTAGTTCCTTTCCGCAGGGGACAACCTGCGGGAGAAGAAGGCACACGGATGCAGGAGACTCTTGTCCCCGGTCCTTTGAGAAAGAATGGCCCCTAATGCGTAGTCGGAAGCGTCGACCTCCACGATGAAGGGAAGTGCGGGATTCGGATGCACTAGTATGGGTGCTGAGGTAAAACATCCCTTGAGACGATGGAACGCTTCCTGAGCCTGGGCGGACCATACAAACTTCTGTCCTTTCTTAGTCAACAGGGTGATGGGACGAACAATCTCTGAAAAGTTACGGATAAAGCGTCGGTAAAAGTTGGCAAAACCGACAAAGCGTTGTACCTCTTTGATGTTTCCCGGTTCCGGCCAGTCGAGAATGGCTTGTATCTTGCTAGATTCCATGTTCAGTCCCTGAGGAGAGATGACATAACCCAAGAATTGTATTTGTGAGCAGTGGAACTCACATTTCTCCAGTTTAATGTACAGGTGGTTGTCCCTCAGCCGGGTAAGTACGGTCTTGACGTGCTCCTGGTGTTCCTGGAGAGAATCAGAAAAGATTAGAATATCATCCAGATAGATCACCATGAATTGGTCCATGATATCCCTGAAAATATCATTAACTAGATGTTGAAATGCCGCAGGAGCGTTACAAAGTCCAAAAGGCATCACTAAATACTCAAAATGTCCGTACCGACATCGGAACGCGGTCTTCCACTCGTCTCCGGGACGTATACGAAGCAGATTATATGCCCCACGGAGGTCCAATTTGGTGAATATCTTTGCCTGTTGGACTCTCTCCAATAGCTCCGGAATCAACGGTAACGGATACCGGTTCCGGATGGTTATTTTATTCAGTTCCCGGTAGTCAATACAGGGTCTCAGAGTCCCCTCCTTCTTTTTCACAAAAAAGATGGGTGCCCCTGCGGGCGAGGTAGACGGGCGAATAAATCCCTTGGCCAGGCTTTCATCAATATACTCCTTTAGGGCTTCTAGCTCAGGTGCCGCCAACGGGTAAACATGACCAAACGGGATTTCTGCCCCTGGGAGTAAGTCTATGGGGCAATCATACGGTCTATGCGGAGGAAGCCGATCGGCCTTTCTTTTGTCGCATATGTCAGCGAAGTCACGATAAACCGAGGGTAAAACGGGTACCTGTACCGTGCCTTCTGCATGTGGTGTTACCGGAACCGGAACAGTTGGACAAATGGCCGGATCACTCTGCGGTGGGAAGGATATCTCCTTAGTTTCCCAATTGATGACCGGATTTGTAGACCGTAGCCACGGAATACCTAGAATAATCGGAAAATGTGGAGAAGAGATCATCATGAAAACAAGAGTCTCCTGCTGACCTGGTTTCATCACGCATTCTAGCGGTACTGTTTCCCGATCCACTGGTCCAGATGTTAACGGAGATCCGTCTACCGTCTCCATGGTAACCGGTAAGGATCTTTGCTGAGTCCGGATACCGTGTTTACTAGCAAAAGAAAAGTCCATGAAATTTCCCCCTGCCCCAGAGTCTATCATTGCAGAGGTAGGAATTAGCTGTCCCTCCCACCGGATCTGAATGGGGAGTGAACAATGGGTATATTTCCCTTCTGAGTCCTTCGGTGAGGTAGACATTACCGTCAAGGGAAATACCGCATCCAAGTGTCCACTTGCCTCAGAGATATCAGACTCTGCGTCCGTGTTATCACACTCTGCCATGGCTGCCAATACCTTATTTGGGCGATTCGGACGTTTCGGGCAGTCGATTAAAAAATGGTCCGATTGACCGCAGTAGAAACACAAACGCTCACGGAGCCGGTGTTCACGACGTTCGTTGGTCTCTCGCTTTTGTAGAGAGTCCACTTGCATAGGAACGTCCTCAGCCTCCCGTGGCGTCCTGAAAGCCGGTTCTCTGGAAGGAAATGTATTATTATTTATACGGTTTATAGCTGCCCATTTTTCCTGTCTACGTTCCGTTAAACGGGTATCTATGCGCACACAGTGCTGGAGAAACAGGTCAAAATCCCCTGGGGATTCGGAACGGGCTAACTCGTCCTTGATGGTACCGGACAAACCCTTTCTGAAAACGGACAATAATGCATTGTTTCCCCAGTCGGT
This sequence comes from Anomaloglossus baeobatrachus, assembly GCF_048569485.1. Classification (NCBI taxonomy): domain Eukaryota; kingdom Metazoa; phylum Chordata; class Amphibia; order Anura; family Aromobatidae; genus Anomaloglossus; species Anomaloglossus baeobatrachus. The sequence continues at coordinate 930,416,998 of NC_134353.1, read as the reverse complement.
GTCTACCACTAACCTCCTGAACTCAGTGGCGTATTCAATGACAGAGCGCTTTCCCTGACGTAAGGAAAGGAGAGCAGATTCAGCGGTAGCACGGCGATTCGGATCATCAAACATCTGCGCCATTGCGTTCAGAAAGTCATCTAGGTGATTTAAACGGATGTCCCGGTTTTCTATCATCGGATTAGCCCAAGCCAGTGCTCGTGAGGTTAATAACATGATGATACATAACACCTTTGACCGGTCAGAACGGTAATATTCAGCATGTACATCGAAAAACAGTATACATTGGTTAATAAATCCACGGAACTGACTACGATCACCATTAAAACGGAATGGGGGTAACCTAGGCATACCGGCAGCTGGTACGGACGTAGTGGGGACGGCTTCCTGAGCCTCCACTCTGACTTGCAAATCCTGTATAGCCGGACCCAGTACCTGGTGATCATGGCCCAGCTGCGTTTCCACATCTCTAAGCTTAGTCTGCACCACCTCCATCTCCTGCTGCAGGGAGTTAATCATGGAGAACAGCTGATCTACTCGTGTCTCAGTCATTGCCCCAGCGAAATCCTCTAAAGGCCTGAGTATAATGTAATACTTATTCTATATTCTGAGGATTTCGATAGCGTAGGGCAATGACAATCAGAGACGAGTTCCGGGTACAAGATGTTTTATAGTATGTCACCACGGTAGAAACAGAACAAACACAACAATACAATAACACATACAATACTTTCCGGAATAGACGCGCAGGGGATTCCCGGGACCACGCACCGGACTCCCCCAGGGAGACCACCGGAGCGAACCCCTATACAGGGACTGTCCGACAATCTACCCCGGAAGGCCTAAATGCGCAGCGGCCGGGATAAGGAGCAAGCGGTAAAGTCAATGAGTGTCCGTACGGAAATGTTTATCCAGGATGGTTACGAACCAAAAGAGAACCAGGCGGAGTGCTGACCGAAGATGGTAAACGGAATCCGGGCACAGCCTTAAGAGCCGGGTACAGTCCTGAGACAATCGGTAGGTAGTCCTTTAGGGGAATCCCGAGGCAATCCGGAATAAGCAGCAAACACAGCAGGCAGTATACTCAGGCACTGGACTGGGCTGGGAGGCGGCCTTTTAAGCTGCTGGACAGGAAGTAGGGCAACAGAACGGTAACCTCCATGTTAACCGAGGGCAAGGGCAGTCAAAAGAGAACTGGAAAACCTGGAAACCTGACACGACCGTTCTCCAAAACTAAGCCTGGCTCCTTTCTCCAATACCCTGCGACCGGGTCTCCGACTCCTCCGGTCCCAGACCACCGTCTGCGACCTAGCCAAGGTCTCCCAGGGAGCTCCAACTCTCCCTCTCCTCCCGCTTCTAGCCCCTCACTTTCCAAGGGCTACCACTCAACTCCTCTCCCAGCTCCCCAGGAGTTGCCACTTCAGCTCGTCTCTCACTGAAAGCTGACACTGAACTGACCTAAGTCCCTCTCACCAGTCTGCCTGACCCCTAGGCGGGTGGTCCTATGCCAGCTAGACCACCCACTGGTGTGCCTGACAGGGTGTGGTGTGAGGTGACTAGGATTTTAATGCTGATAGAAGCAACACCAAAGATTAGGATCCCAGAACCATGGAGGGTGGGTTCTGCACTATAAGGGCAGGAGTGCAGTTTCCTGTGACACCCTGACTAGTCCAGGGCGTTACACAGACACAGAAGGGAGCATAGTGGTGTGTGTGTGGTAGGGGTGGAGGTGGTACCTGCTGACTACTGCGCTTCTGTATCTTCAGCTGGCTCCCATTCACTTCCATGGGCCTCGCACTCCATACGCTCAATAAGCAGACAAACACCAGGTAAAACTTAAACGATTTTACTGAGCAAGTGCTTTACATTTACTTTCCATTTTCTTAGGACAGAGACGTCATCATCATCATTCTTCATATACAATTGTTTCTGCAACCGGCTCCACTCTACAGGGACGGCCATAATGGGGCGACTTATCCTCCCGCTTCAACCCCACTCCCCTAGCGTGATGGTGATTTGTTCAGCTCGGCTCACAGATGGATGGACGCACTTGTCCTCCCGCTGCAACTGCTTTCCTGCAGGTACTGGCAGATGCTAGCGTAAGGTAGAGGCGCCCCAACTTCTCCTTTTATGTCTCCATGACACACTGGACTTACACTCCACTGCAGATGAGCCCCCTTGAAATATCTTTACTGCTTTCTTCTCCTTTTCCTTTCTGTCCTGTCTCTGTCCTGCTTCAGCCACCTCCACCCTGTTCACTCCACTCTGCTCTTCTGACCCTTCCGCTCCTTTCTTTCTTGTGTTCTGCACACTACAACAGCATCTCCCTATCTGCCTTGTAACAGGAGGTTCCTTCTCCTATGTCTTCTCCTTTGCTGGGGACCCTCCTCCCCTCACTTAGCTCCTGTCACTCCCTCAACATTCCCTCACCTTAAAGGCCCTAGTGACACCTAGTGGCAGAGCCGGATATGTTACACAGGAAAACTCATGTGTCGCGGGCGGGTGGTGCGCTGCTCGACCGTGCTTGCGGCTCGGGTCCGGCTGCTGCTGCTGCTCGGTGGCTCGAACGGGGGGCTGGATCCGGGGACTCAAGCGGCGCTCCTCGCCCGTGAGTGAAAGGGGTGGTTTGGTTTGGGGATGTAGTCCGTGACGCCACCCACGGTTTATGGTGATAATGGGACACCACCGCTGCTCTGGACGGGGATCCCGGGAGCGATGACAGGGAGCAGCTGAGATGTTTCTCTCCCCTCCGTGGGTAGGGGGGTTTGGTGGTCCCGGGGCCCGGTGATGGCGACTGGGAGGTGGATTGCGGGGCTTGGCGAGGTGCAGGGTCGTGAGGGCCAGCGCAGTGCCAGACGGCACGGTGGTACTCACTCAGCCAGTAACGTACACGGAGTCTCTGGTAAAACAAACGGCTGGATGGACGGGTCCCGCAGCCGGCTGCTGTAGTTTCTCCCCTGACTCCAGACTAATAGTGTGCGTCCTTTCCTGCACTTTCTTTGTATGCTCCTCCTGTGCTCTGATTTCCAGTCGGCTCTCCGGTTCGGTACCGGACGGGCTACCACCCTGTCCCGGCTACCTACGGTTCCAACAGGACTGTCTTCCCGGCCCCTGCAGACGGCCACTACCGCCTGCCTGACTGACTTCAAGAGGGTCCTAGGCTCCAACCTAGTCCCCTGACTGTTTCTGCCACTCTGCACACCTCCTCTCCCTTCCTCTGCCTGGACTTGTCTGCGTTGTTTCCTGCCTCAGATCAGCTAGACCCCTCGGTGGGCGTGTCCATCTGCCTGACTCCGCCCACCTGGAGTGTCTGTCTGAACCCGAGGGAGGAAATCAGGTCTCACTGGAGATGACTACTGTGACCTGCTGGGGGTGGGGGGGGGGGGGGGTGTTGTTACCTGTGGCCCCTGGCTAGTCCAAGGCGCCACACATGCACCAAATACAATGCAGCAAAACATATCAGAACAATACAGTTAAGATTAACAGTTGCAGTACTCTTGGTCACCACATCAGCCTGGGGGCGGTAGGGTACTGGTCACCCTATTACATTACATTACTTATCCTGCACTGATCCTCAGTTATCTTCAGTATTCTCCCACCCACCGCACTATTACATCCAGTTTTATGCACTCCTCATGTTGGGATGGAAGGATTCTGCCAGTCAAACATCCAGATCTGCTTTTCTGTGCGAGGCTGCTCACAAAAGTTATTATTTGAAGACCTGCTCTTCATAGAATGTTGTTGACAGCCATGAGCCCCACATGGCTGGCCTGGGAGCCGCAGATGGGAGTCCCCTGGTCTACAGGAATAGTGAGAAGCGCAGGGAGCTTTCATGCGGCCTCTTATTCTCAGCAGTGATGGGGATCGGGAATTTGAGCCTCCACCAGTTAAGCCCCCGTCACATTTAACGACTTACCAGCGATCCCAAAAACGATGTGACCTGATAAGGATCGCTGGTAAGTCGCTGGGAGGTCGCTGGTGAGATGTCACACAGTCAGATCTTACCAACGACACAGTAACGATCAGCGACCTGTATAACGATCTCGGCGGGCGTTGGGACTGTGTTAGGAGGTCGTTGGTAGGCGTCAAACACAGCGATGCGTCCTGCCCAGCAGGACGTCGCCTTTGAAGAATATAGTCCCAACCATTCAGCAATGACTAGCGATCTCACAGCAGGGGCCTGATCGCTGGTAGGTGTCACACATAACGAGATCGCTGCTACGTCACAGAAATAGTAACGCAGTAACGATCTCATTAACGATCTCGTTGTGTGTGACGGGGCCTTTACACTTCTATGGATGATCTACCAGACAGGTAATGTTCACCATGAAGACAAGCTCTGCCCATATGTTACTGTGTAATATGGATGTCATGCAGTAGTCCTCCACTTGAGACCTCCTAATGCTGGAAAGACATTGATAAGTGGTTTCTGGCCATTTCTGCCTGTGATAATGTGCCACCTTTTCAGCGGTCGAACCGCTCGGATCCGGGGGGTGGTTATTCGTGGCTTGAGGGTCTCCGGACCCGGGGACTAGGGGCCACACTCAAATGGACAGGGGGAGTATTTACAGTGGAGATATAGTTTTTGACGCCACCCGTGGTGTACGGTAATTGGGAGTACTGCCGCTGCTGTTGGGGGTACCCAGGGTGATGGAGTGGGGCAGCTAGATGTCGTCACCCTCCACGGGCAGGGGAAGGCCCCAGGGCTCGGTGGGATGCCGTGGGATGCAGGGGTCACTCAGATCCTCACTCAGTCAATAAGTAGACGCTGACAACTGGGTAATCCAAATCTCAGGGTATCGCTGTCGCTTGAGGGGAGCTCGTTCGGGTCCCGTCCCCTATGATGTTGCCTGGTGATCCGTGGCCTGCCTCCTGGCACTAAGTTTAACTTCAACGTGGTGGCCCAGTAGTCTGAAACTTGCCGGCCCCCACTCCCCTCTGTGTAGGAGCCTACTCTCAGGGCTCACGCTTGGGATTTTCTGTACCGTTTGTTTGGAAGGCCCTAACCCCCTCGTTACGCTAGTGCCCCGATTCTGGAGTGAGTGGAAACAGATCATAAAGGCTCCGTTCTCCCCAGGTTAATTGCTGGGTTGCCTGAATCTTCTGTCCGACCTAGGGTCCGTGTACCCCGCCATGCCTTCGGTCCCGCTCCGGTGATAGTGCCAGGCTGCTGACCGTCCTCCTTGACAGGTCGAGGCACCTAGCCGCAATCCCCTGCGACCGGGGGTCCGACTCCTCTAGGTCCAGACCATCGTCTGTAACCTAGACAGTTTCTCTTTGGGGCCACTACTCCCAACCTCCTCTGAGCTCCTCACAGCTCGAGGGCTTCTACTCACTCCACTCACTACTAACTGACAGGCTACACTCCTCAACTTCCCTCCCTGACTCCCCCAGGTGGGCGACTCTATTCCACTCAAGCCGTCCACTGGTGTGTCTGGTGGGTGTGGTGCAAGGTGTCTCTAGGATTTGATTTGCTGTTGGAGGCAACACCCTAAGACTGGGACCCAGAACAAAGAGGGAGGTGGATACTGCTCGGAAGGGCAGCTTGTGCAGTACCTTGTGACAACCTGATAGTCCAGGGGCGTCACAATAAAAACTAATTCTAGGGTGTTTTGTAGGCAGAAGCTTGGAGGGAAATAAGTCTGCTTCTCTGATGGGAGGAATCTGATTATTGTTATCAGGCAGGAGCCATAAACTCATTCTGAGGGAAGAAAATCATGGCCGACCAGAAACCCTCTGATCAGTATATACAATATATTATGAGGCGTCTACTCTGTATACAGAACATGTGTATGGCAGCGGGGAACAAGCGGGGGGTTACATATATAAAAGACAGTAACACTATTACAATACTGCACCCCAAAATATCCTGGGGTCACCACCTTCCATACTAAATATGCAGATGAAGGAGACTCGTACACGGCCGGTTATAATAATAATAATAATATTTATTCACTCATATAGCGCCATTAATTCCTCAGCGCTTTACATCCTATCAGTAATGTCTTTGGAGTGTGGGAGGAAACCGGAGACCCCGGAGGAAACCCACGCAAACACGGGGAGAACATACAAACTCCTTGCAGATGTTGTCCTTGGTGGGATTTGAACCCAGGACACCAGCAAGACTGCAGTGCTAACCACTGAGCCACCGTGCCGCCCATGTGCTGGATCATGGCAGCATGTGCCGTCGATCGTGGTGGACGCAGCAGAAGAGTCACTTACTCTGTGATTCCATCTGACTGCGGAAAGTAATGAGAACAGAGACCGAGCCCGGAATCTGCCCTGTACTGAGGAGCGTCATCTGCTCCTGACATGGCGGCTGCCACATCATTGACTTGTCATAGTCGTCTTCCCTGGCCGTACCCCATCTTCATTGTGGGGGCATAGCGGACCCCCCGCTCTGGAGCAGTGATCTGTAGGAAGAAGAAACAGAACTGGTCATGGAGTAGCCGAATATTACACATCAGAGAGGGGCACACGATTTACCCCCATCTGGTCACCACCAGTTATTATATTCATCTTACCTGGAATATATTGGGGTCCATGGGTCCCGCGTCTTGGGGGTTGTTCTTGTTCTTGTTCAAACCCCTGTGTACAAAATAACAGAATACGCTTTATAATTCTGCATTGATTAATCTCATACTATATTTTTCGGAGCTAGAGCTCAGTTTTTCTGATACACAGCTCTGAATTCTCTGTCACTGGTCATAAATCTGGGTACCACTAGGGGGAGCAGTGGAGCCTGTGCATTGTGGTGAATGGGAGCTCCCCCTAGTGGTGGCTGCACGCAAATTACTAATGGTCACTTCTCTTCTCGTCTTCCAGGAGAATCTTCACTATTCTGTGTCAGCACAATGTGGTGTCATGGCCGCTGTTATTATCAGCTCCTGTCATTAATCACATCACACATTGATGATCTTACCTTATGTTATGTATTGTGGTCGCTCGATGTGACCCGTCTCTGGTCGAAAGTCACCGCTGAGACCAGGAGAGGGTCGTCTCTGCGCCTCGCTTTGTCTATTACAGACTCTAGTGATACAGAAAACAAATAAATATATTTATACAGAAAGTGACAGAACATCAATATACAATGAGGATACAAGGAGACAGATGCTCCAACATATCTGACAGGAAACATGTCCTTACACATAGCAACCAATTAGAACGCAGCTTTCATTCTAACAGAGATGTTTAAGGTATGCAAGCTGAGCTCTGATTGGTTGCTATGGACAGTGTTGATAAATGAGGCCTAGTGTCTTTTCATGGATGTGACTACGGTCCTCTGAATGTCCCTGATATTTTCCCAGTCCTGATGAAGGACTGTAGATCCCAGATTCATGTTGAATTTGGGATCTACTATTTTGCCCCAGTCCTTTCCCCGATGCTATCACCTAGTTCTATTCCTCCCATACTATATTTGCTTTTTACATTTCTTTTTCCCAGATGTAGGACTTTGCATTTGTCCCTGGTAAACCCCATTCTGTCCTCCTCAGCCCATTGTTCTAGTAAGTCTAGATCCTTTTGAATCCGCTCTCTTTCCTCTCTAGTGTTGGCTACTCCTCCTACTCCCATACTCTACCAGTTATTATATTCTTCTTACCTGGAATATATTTGGGTCTATGGTGACACACCGACATTTATTATAGCCGCGTCTTTGAAGTTGTTCTTGTTCACATCCCTGTGTACAAAATAACAGACATCACTTTATAATTCTGCATTGATTAATCTCATACTATATTTTTCGGAGCTGGAGCTCAGTTTTTCTGACAAACAGCTCCGAATTCTCTGCTCTCTGTCACTGGTCAAAAATCTGAATGCCACTAGGGGGAGCAGTGGAGCCTGTGCATTGGGGTGAATGGGAGCTCCCCCTAGTGGTGGCTGCAGGCAGGTTATTAATGGACACTAATGATCACTTCTCCTCTCATATTCCAGGAGAATCTTCACTACTCTGTGTCAGCACAATGTGGCGTCATGGCCGCTGTTAATATCAGCTCCTGTCATTAATCACATTACATACTGATACTGATGATCTTACCTTATATAAGGTTTTGTGGTCGTATGATGTGACCCGTCTCTGGTCGGGAGTCACTGCTGAGATCAGGTGAGGGTCGGACTCTGCGCCTCGCTTTGTCCATTACACACTGTGGTGAAACAGAAAACATATAAATATATTTATACAGAAAGTGACAGAACATCAATATACAATGAGGATACAATGAGACAGATGCTCAAACATATCTGACAGGAAACCTGGCCGTACACATAGCAACCAATCAGAATGCAGCTTTCATTCCACCGGAGATGTTTAAGGCCTTTTCATGGATGTGACCCAGTGGCGTAACTACAGTTTGATGGACCCTAATGCAATATTTGGACCTAGGCACCCCCCCCAACTTTCCTATATTCCACTATGCATCTTTCCCTCACCACCTGGTTTTCCTATGTTGTGTTATGCATCGTTCCCTCACAACCCAGCTTTCCCATGCTCTGTTATACATCATTCCCTCAACACTAAGGGTTTCCATGCTCTGCTATATATCTTTCCTTCAGCAGCCGGCTTTCCCATGCTCTGCTATACATCTTTCCTTTAGCACCCAACTTTCCCATGCTCTGATATGCATCTTTACCTCATCACCCAGCTTTTCCATGCTATGCTATACATCTTTCCCTCAACACCCAGCTTTCCCATGATATCATAGTATGGGAAAGCTGGGTTCTGAGAGAAAGAAGTATAGCAGAGTATGGAAAGCTGGGTTCTGAGAGAAAGATGTATAGCAGAGTATGGAAAGCTGGGTTCTGAGAGAAAGAAGCAGAGCAGAGCATAGAAAGCTGGGTGAAGAAGGAAATACCCTCTTTCCCTCACCAATCAGCTTTCCCATCCCATGCTTGTATCTTTGTCCCCCATCTTCGTATATGTGTCCACATCCTGTTATTACATGGCCCCCATCCTGGTATTGCATGGCCCCAATCCTGATATTACATAGCCTCCCTCCTGGTATTACTTGGCCCCATTCTGGTATGATATGGCCCCCATGTTGGAATTATATGGCCCCCCCATCCTAGTATTACGTGGACCTATCCGGTTGTTTTATGGCCCCCATCCTATTATTTTATGGCTCCCATCCTGGTATTACATGGCCCCCATCCTGGTATTACATGACCCCCATCCTGGTATTACGTAGCCCCCATCCTGGTATTACATGACCCCCATCCTGGTATTACGTGGCCCCCATCCTTGTATTACATGGCCCCCATCTTGGTATTATATGGCCCCCATCCTGGTATTACATGGCCCCTATCCTGGTATTACATGACCCCCATCCTGGTGTTATATAGTTCTGCCCCTTATGTGACCCCTGTCCTCTGATTGTCCCTGATATGTTCCCAGCAAAGGAATCTGGGACTTTTTGTAAATAATGAAGGAAAAATCCCCTTTTACTGGAAAGTTATATATAATGAGAAGATATGAGACTACAAATTATTAATCCTGTAAGAAGGAACTTACGTGATTTAGGGTTTGCTGAGGGTGTCCATTGTGATCCATCTCTGGGCCTCCAAGATGGCGAATTTACTCGCTTTGTGCTCTTTTTCTAATAAAAAGTAAAAGCAATGACGATCAGACGCCCCCAATAATGTCAGCACCCCACCCCCCCCCCCGCCCACCAGCTACCATATTTCTACATTCACTATATTGAGGCAGAATGGAAATTCCATGGTTACTTACCCGTGCAGACTTGTCTCTGGGCCCAGGGTTGTGCCCGGTTGAAGGTCGGGGCGGTCTTTTGGACCGTCATAGACTTTACATGTCGTTTATAGACATGGAGTCATTTCCTGACCTGTTTTGGAAATTCACTGATCCTGCCGTTCTGCAGGCAGGATAGTAGATGAGCTCTTATCTTCTGATGCTGGAACTGAGCTGTGGGGTCACCGCCATTTGCCAAAAACTCGTAGGCAAACGCTGTAGCAAACACCCCGCAGTCATAGCCGTTTTTCTGTTGATCCACATTGAGAAAGCTCAGATGTTTTAGGGGCTCCTTGACCACTTCATTGTACATGTTTATAATCTGCTGACGGATGGATGGAGACAGTCTTCTAGTATTGATGCTGTCGGCCACCAAGATTTTGCCATCTTTGAAGCAGGTAGTCAGCCAGTGCACCCTTTCCTCATCGTAGTGGATCTGTACGGCATTCTTCAGTACGCTGCACCCTGGCACTAAAAGAACAGCCGGGGGATGCAGGCCATCAAAACCCTCAAACTGATTCTGCAGCAGCTCCTGGGCCATGCTAATGATGTCATCATCCAGCATGCCCGCCGGGCCTCTGCTCCTAAGGATGAGTAATTGCTCTGGAGACAGGTTGTCCTCCTGATTCCTGAAATTAGTCATCTTGACTGGTGGAGTCTTCTGGTCCGGGGATCCTTCTCTACATAGATCCGTAAAGTTTTCTGTAGCGGCTCTTTTTGCCGGTGGCAGCATCTCGGACTGAGTGTCCTCGGATGTTGATGCTTTTCTTTTCAGACTGTCCCGGGGTCTTTCTTCTGGCAGCCTCTCGTGTGTATCTCCAGCACATTCTGGATGTGCAGGATTCTCTCCACTTTCTGTAATGCTGGAAGTGGATCCAGTATCACCTACTGTGTAGGTTGGGCTCTTCTCACCTCTGTCTTGGCTGATGACGTTGTCGTCACGTCTTTTTCTTGCAACCAACCTGAAGCTCCTGATCGCTGGAACGGTGGCGGATTTCATGGCCAGGAAGAAATTTCCCATCAGTGTTGTCCTCTTGCGATAGGATTTCTTGAATTGGGTCACAATTTTGGAGCCAATTGACATGCAGGACGAGAGAGCCTTGACCAGCAGCCGCTGGCCATAATGTGGACGCCTATACATCCTCATGATCGCGTTGAAATCGCTTTGAAATAGCGTTGAAATCGCTTTGAAATAGCGTTGAAATCGCGCTGAAGTAGCGTTGATTTATTTTTCCTTCGTATTCCTGTAGCTGTGTAAAACCAACAACAGGGAGTCACAAAAGACAGCTCTGGCCCTGCGCTCAGGCTTTACATAGAATAATCCCATTGTGATGTCATAGAGTGGAAGGTGACATCAGAGTTCCATTAGATTGTGACATCACAGCCCCAGGCCCAGCTGCTAATGGCTGATGTTGTGATCATGGTGAAGAGACCTCACATTTTTATTTTTTTAAACAATCCAAATCATTTTTTGAAACTTCGGCTTATAACAAAAGAAAATATATGGAAATTTTATGAAATATACACAAATGACAATAATTATATTTTTTTATCGATTTCTACAACTCCCAATAAAATATGTATTTTTAGATAAACCTTTGGGAAAACTCCAGCTTTTTATTTGATTGGTACAATATCCTAATATATGTTTTTTGGATATAATTTAATCATTGGATAGATTAAGTGGTTTAATTGTATGAAATTACATGAACATTCTTCTTAAAGGGATAGCGACCTCAATATGCCACAATATGCAACTTTCCTTTTGCACAGAACTTAGGCACTTAATGTATATAATATTTATTTTTTGTGCATATTGCACTTTTAAAGAGAAAGTGACCCAAATCATTTTTCCTCTTTACACAGAATTTATTCATTAAATATTACTAAATAGTTTGTGTAAGATTGCACTAATGGCCCCTTTAAAGGGATAGCTACGCCAATATAAATATTTGTTGCAGCTAATCTATAATGTTGACATCTTTAACAGTCATAGCTTAAATTCCCTAAAACACTCAGTAATGTGAAAGGGATTGATACCTATAATATATATTGAATATATGTAAGGTATAAATAGACTATATATATATATATATATATATATATATATATATATATGTTAGTATTATTAAGTTATTGATAAGAATGATCAATAATATTATATAAATATATACAGTGCCTACAAGTAGTATTCAACCCCCTGCAGATTTAGCAGGTTTGATAAGATGCAAATAAGTTAGAGCCTGCAAACTTCAAACAAGAGCAGGATTTATTAACAGATGCATAAATCTTACAAACCAACAAGTTATGTTGCTCAGTTAAATTTTAATAAATTTTCAACATAAAAGTGTGGGTCAATTATTATTCAACCCCTAGGTTTAATATTTTGTGGACTAACCCTTGTTTGCAATTACAGCTAATAATCGTCTTTTATAAGACCTGATCAGGCCGGCACAGGTCTCTGGAGTTATCTTGGCCCACTCCTCCATGCAGATCTTCTCCAAGTTATCTAGGTTCTTTGGGTGTCTCATGTGGACTTTAATCTTGAGCTCCTTCCACAAGTTTTCAATTGGGTTAAGGTCAGGAGACTGACTAATCCACTGCAACACCTTGATTTTTTCCCTCTTGAACCAGGCCTTGGTTTTCTTGGCTGTGTGCTTTGGGTCGTTGTCTTGTTGGAAGATGAAATGACGACCCATCTTAAGATTCTTGATGGAGGAGCGGAGGTTCTTGGCCAAAATCTCCAGGTAGGCCGTGCTATCCATCTTCCCATGGATGCGGACCAGATGGCCAGGCCCCTTGGCTGAGAAACAGCCCCACAGCATGATGCTGCCACCACCATGCTTGACTGTAGGGATGGTATTCTTGGGGTCGTATGCAGTGCCATCCAGTCTCCAAACGTCACGTGTGTGGTTGGCACCAAAGATCTCGATCTTGGTCTCATCAGACCAGAGAACCTTGAACCAGTCTGTCTCAGAGTCCTCCAAGTGATCATGAGCAAACTGTAGACGAGCCTTGACATGACGCTTTGAAAGTAAAGGTACCTTACGGGCTCGTCTGGAACGGAGACCATTGCGGTGGAGTACGTTACTTATGGTATTGACTGAAACCAATGTCCCCACTGCCATGAGATCTTCCCGGAGCTCCTTCCTTGTTGTCCTTGGGTTAGCCTTGACTCTTTGGACAAGCCTGGCCTCGGCACGGGTGGAAACTTTCAAAGGCTGTCCAGGCCGTGGAAGGCTAACAGTAATTCCATAAGCCTTCCACTTCCGTATGATGCTCCCAACAGTGGAGACAGGTAGGCCCAACTCCTTGGAAAGGGTTTTGTACCCCTTGCCAGCCTTGTGACCCTCCACGATCTTGTCTCTGATGGCCTTGGAATGCTCCTTTGTCTTTCCCATGTTGACCAAGTATGAGTGCTGTTCACAAGTTTGGGGAGGGTCTTAATTAGTCAGAAAAGGCTGGAAAAAGAGATAATTAATCCAAACATGTGAAGCTCATTGTTCTTTGTGCCTGAAATACTTCTTAATACTTTAGGGGAACCAAACAGAATTCTTGTGGTTTGAGGGGTTGAATAATAAATGACCATCTGAATAAACTTTTCACAATTTAAAAAAAAAAAATAAAAAAAGAAATAACATTCTTTTTTGCTGCAGTGCATTTCACACTTCCAGGCTGATCTACAGTCCAAATGTCACAATGCCAAGTTAATTCCGAATGTGTAAACCTGCTAAATCTGCAGGGGGTTGAATACTACTTGTAGGCACTGTATACTGTTTAGGGAACTGTAGGCCCATTATACTGTGCATAGTGGAGCTGTAGGCCCATTATACTGTGTATAGAGGAGCTGTAGGCCCCTTATACTGTGTATAGAGAAGCTGTAGGCCCATTATACTTTGTATAGAGGAGCTGTAGGCCCATTATACTGTGTATAGAGGAGCTGTGGGCCCATTATACTGCGTATAGAGGAGCTGTAGGCCCATTATACTGTGTATAGAGGAGCTGTGGGCCCATTATACTGTGTATTATGACGCCCTGGCAAAACTAGGTAGTCACACATAGGCCCCCGCACAACACCTTCCCTCACAGGGTTACACACAGCCGACCTGAAACCCTGGTCACCCCCCCTTAGGGAAAGATAGACACACCAGTGGGCGGGACCAGGCAGTTAGGAACCGCCCACCTAGGGGTCTAGTCAGCCCAGGGCAGGAAAAACAGGCAGTGAGGCGTCAGTTTGTGTTTACAGTTCATGTTCAGAGGAGTGGAGGCTGGGGCTAGGTGTAGCTCCAGCAGGAGGAGAAGCTCAAGTTGAACGGTGCCAGGGTAGGAGCCCTGGTGCATTGGCTAGGCGGCAGATGGTGGTCTCCATCAGCAGGAGACGGGAAGATGGCTCGGGAGATCCGAGGTGAACAGGGTTTTAGCCCGCCGGTACTGACACTGGAGAACTGACCCGGAAACCATGCACAGAGGGGGTACTCGGACACTGAAACCAGGACCAGAACCAACGGCCTAGCTAATCAACCGATTGAGGGAAGGTTTACAACCAAAGTCCCAAAAGCAGACAACCACCCACAGAGAGGGATTGGGCAACCGCCAGGGCCCATAGATCCCACGGGTCAGCGTTAGTGGGCACGGCTCCTTAGGCACACAACCAGCCGGGAACGACTCCTGAGTTCCAGACCAGGCAGTCCACAAATACACAAAACAGTGCAGAGGAAAGGACAGCGACCACCCGCCCGGGTGGGGGAGTAGAGTACAACCGGCCGAGGCGGCCGGCAACCAGCACCTTGGTTTACCAAAAGACTCGTGTTATTCATTTACTTGTGCGTAACCAAACCTTCCCTCGCACGTCCGGGCGCGCAGGCCCTTGCCATTGCCATACCCTGCAGAGAGACACTGGGTCCCGGGGCAACCATCCCTACCCACGGAGGGGTTAACATCTGTGACGCCCTGGACTAGCCAGGTAGTCACAAACACAACATCACACACACACCCCCCCCTTGATAGCCTACATCAGTCAAACAAAATCCTTGTTGCCTCCCTCCAAGGTCTGATGTCCACACCAGGTGGGGCGGAGCCAGGTGGTTGGCCCCACCCACCGAGGAGTTCACAGGCCTGGAGGCGGGAAAAAGTAGTTAGTTAAGTTTGGAGTTCAAGTGGAGTGGAGGAGTTGAAGTTTGGAGTTGAGAGTGAGAGGAGAAACTGCTAGTGTCTGGGTAGGAGCCCAGACACTGTCAGCAAGGTCGGCAGACGGTGGTGGCTGTCTGCAGGAGGTGGTACAAGTCAGCGGAACCGTAGGACCGGGGACGGGCGGTGGCCTGCCGGTACTGAACCGGGGAGCAGAGTTGTACCAAACACACAAAGGCAGGGCCATCGGACCCCGACTAGGCTAGGAGCCGCCGACAACGGTCAAATCCGAGAGTGACCGGAACCCCAGGGGTTCCCTAACACCCAAGACCCGACAGAAGTCAACCGTCCACACAGTGAGGATAAAAAGCCACCGCCAGAGGCTAGAGATCCAAGGGCCAGCGCCTGCGGGCAAAATGGGCTCCTTCGGTACATATACGCCGGGGAGCGGACTACCGTTGGGAAACCATCGGAGTCAATACATTCTACAAAGGTGCAGGGAAAGACAGCCACCATCAACCTGTCCGGGGAGAGCAAAGACACTGCAGCCGGCTGCGGGACCCGTCCATCCAGCCGTTTGGTTTACCAGAGACTCTGTGAATCTGTACCTGAGTGAGTACAACAGTGACATCCGGCACCGCGCCGCGCTGCCTCCGCAACCCTGCACCCCAGCTATCCTGCCCCCCCGTACCGCCACCGGGCCCCGGGATCACCAACCCCTACCCACGGAGGGGGAACCAACATCCTAGCTGCTCCCTGCCATTGCTCCCGGGATCCCCGTCACCAGCAGCGGTGGTGCCCATTATCACCACGACCCGTGGGTGGCATCACGAACAATCTCCCCAAACAAACCACCCCCTTTTCACTTGTGGGCGAGGAGCGCTGCTTGAGTCCCCGGGTCCAGCCCACTGCTCGAGCCACCGAGCAGCAGCAGCCCCGAACCCGAGTGTAGCGAGCGCGGCCCCTCCGCCCGCGACAACTTAGTGTCACGAACAGGATTAGAACCAATCTACCTACCGGTAGAAGTGCACCTTGCAGTCCCCGCCGACAGCGTCCGGACGAAAAACTTGAAGTTCCGCCATCTTTGGCGCGAAGATTTCCCGCTCGAGCGTCTTTCCCGAGCAGGGAAGGCGCGAAAGTGAAGCCCCGCCCCCAGAAGAGGGAAGTGCTGGAAAGAACCAAGGGGGGGCAGGTGCAGGTGTGCCTGATGTAGCCGAAGGCATAAAGAGCAGGGACACCAGGACTCTGATTTACATCCGGTTCCTGGAAGCACACGCGCCAGTATGTCCGTCCCGTCCGGCAATGCCGAGATCCCGGAGCCCACGCCAGGAACGGCGGCGTGGGTGGAGGCCCAGACCGCGCAAATGTGTTGCTGCCTGCAGGCCCAGGTCCGGTTCTTAATGGAGAGATGGGTGGCCGAAATGGAGGAAGTAGTGGCGGCCGTGCGAAGACGCGAGGTGGACACAGTGCTGGAGGAGCGGGTAAGCGACCCATGCTCCTGTGTCCTTAAAGGACCGGTCGCTGCGGCTGAGGGGCCCGGTCTGCGTCCGCTCACCCTGCTGATTCCCCCGCCATCCGCTTCGGTTGTTGCTGCCACGCCATTAGGCCCACTGCCTCCAACACCGGTAGCGGAGTTCAGCCCGTCCGCCCTTGAGGACCAGCCTGTAGGCGTTGTCCGTGAATGGCCCGCACTGATCCCGCTGCCATGGAAGATCCCGAGGGAGGTGCCCGTCCGTGAAAGGAAGCCGTTGGTCCTGGAGGTGGCAGCACCCACGAAAGTCCCGGTTCCGGCAGTCCCTCGGGCTCCGGAAGAAGTGGAAGACTTGGGCAGGATGGCCCCGCCTTTGAGGCCGGTTGTCCCAAAACCCTACGCCTCGGCTGAGGCTGCGCCGGGTTGTCACTGCAAGACAGCATCCCAGGCCGCGTCACCGCAGGTCCCCCCGAAGAGGATACCGGTCATGGCCGGTGTGGGGGAGGTCCAGCAGGCCCCGACCCGCGCGCAGGGGCACGCCAACGCCCCCTACTGGGATAGAGAGCCCCGAGCCCGCTGGGCCGCGAGATTGCCGCCCGAGAGCAGCAGAGGTCCGAAGTGCTGGCTCGCACCATAAGAGAAAAAGACAATCTCCACAATGCCACCTTCCAGGTGCGGGGCCCGGTTTACGAAGGCCAAGTCAGAAGGTTTGACCCGCAACGCGGATACGGCTTCGTCTACGAACCGGGCCTGGAGGCCGAGATATTTGTGGCCCGCCGGGATGTGAACTCCCATTTACCAACGGGCCACCCAGGTCGTGACCTGCAACCGGGCGACCTGGTGACTTACACCCGACATTGTGGGGAGAGGGGCTGGTTTGCCCTGGATGTGAAGCAGAGGGAAGGCCGCGGTGTCCAGATGCGGTCCCAGTCCTCTCCAACGCCGTCCCGTCCGGATGTGGAGCCGGAGGAGGCATATGAATAGGGCAACCTCAAATAATGGCAGCGGTCTTCTGTTGCAACCCAATTGTCCCCGTTGGGACCCTAAGCACCTTGTTTTATCTGAATGAATGAACACCAATGATCCGAATGACTTACCTGATTTGTACCATCCGTAAAAGGAGAAAGTTGTCCCCGTTGGGACCATCAGTATATTTATCCCTTGTTTGCCGTACTAACAGCCCACATGAGAAACTACTCATGAACAAGGCCGAGAACTTGCAGGCCAACCACGAAGTTGTGGTCTTGTAAATAATTTGTGGGCTGTATTCCGTTGCCGCCTCCGGAGAGGCAGATTGGAGGGAGGACCCGCAGCAGAGCAGGCTGGGGTCCGGTCACAGCAGCCTGCGGGCAAAACGGGCTCCTTCGGTACATATACGCCGGGGAGCGGACTACCGTTGGGAAACCATCGGAGTCAATACATTCTACAAAGGTGCAGGGAAAGACAGCCACCATCAACCTGTCCGGGGAGAGCAAAGACACTGCAGCCGGCTGCGGGACCCGTCCATCCAGCCGTTTGGTTTACCAGAGACTTCGTGAATCTGTGCCTGAGTGAGTACAACAGTGCCATCCGGCACCGCGCCGTGCTGCCTCCGCAACCCTGCACCCCAGCTATCCTGCCTCCCCGTACCGCCACCGGGCCCCGGGATCACAAACAACCTCTACCCACGGAGGGGGAACCAACATCCTAACTGCTCCCTGCCATCGCTCCCGGGATCCCCGTCACCAGCAGCGGGGGTGCCCATTATCACCACGACCCGTGGGTGGCGTCATGAACTATCTCCCAAAACAAACCACCCCCTTTTCACTTGTGTGCGAGGAGCGCTGCTCGAGTCCCCGGGTCCGGCCCACTGCTCGAGCCACCGAGCAGCAGCAGCCCTGGACCCGAGCGTAGCGAGCTCGGCCCCTCCGCCCGCGACACATCCAACTGCCACTACATCTTCCCCGGGTGTCCCACAACAGCAGCGGTGGTGTCCCACTTCACCACACACCATGGGTGGCGTCACGAACTTAATACGGCCAAGCCCGTACAACTACGCCCCCCCTTTTCATTCGGCGAGTCCGCGTGACCCCCGGATCCGGAGGATCCCTTGAGCCACACACACACACAGCGGGTCCGGATCCGAGCAGCAGCTGCTGGCACGGGGGCGGCACACGATCACGAACAGGATTGTAACCCATTCACCTACCCAGTGGAAGTGCGCCTTGATTTGGACAGTCAGCGGTGATCCGTTGCAAAAATTTTTGGAAGTCGCCATTTTAGCCGCCATTTTTAGGCGGGAAAAACAACAGCCCGGGGGCAGCAAAGTATAGAGGAGCTGTAGGCCCATTATACTGTGTATAGAGGAGCTGTAGGCCCATTATACTGTGTATAGAGGAGCCGAAGGCCCATTATACTGTGTATATAGGAGCTGTAGGCCCATTATACTGTGTATAGAGGAGCTGTAGGCCCATTATACTGTGTATAGAGGAGCTGTAGGCCCATTATACTGTGTATAGAGGAGCTGTGGGCCCATTATACTGTGTATAGAGGAGCTGTGGGCCCATTATACTGTGTATAGGGGAGCAGTGGGCCCATTATACTGTGTATAGAGGAGCTGTAGGTGTGGCGCCCTGGGCAAGCCAGGATGTCACAAGCACTACACCAACACACCCCACACTCCCGGTCAGGCACACCGAAGTCAGACAAAAACCCTTGTTGCCTTCCTCCAGGGGCTGATGTTCACACCAAGGGGTGGGCCAAGCGGTTGGCCCCGCCCACCGAGGAGTTCACAGTCCTGGAGGCGGGAAAAGTAAGGAGTTCAGTTTGGAAGTGAAAGTGAGAGGAAGGAAAGTGGTAGAGGAGCAGACTGAAGTTGGTCCGGGTGTGTGGCCCGGATGGATCAGCAAAGTTGGCAGACGGTGGTGACTGCAGGAGTGGCCTATTGGAGCTAGCCGTAAGGACTCGAGTGGCGTTCCTCGCCCGTGAGTGAAAAGGGGATTGGTTTTGGGGATTGATTGTCCGTGACACCACCCACGGTTGTGGTGATATTGGTGACACCACCGCTGCTCTAGACGGGGATCCCGGGAGCGGTGACAGGGAGCAGCTTGGTTGTTATTTCTCCCCTCCGTGGGTGGGGGGTTGGTTGTCCCGGGGCCCGGTGATGGGGTAGGGATGGATGGCAGGCAGGTTGCGGGGCCTGGCGAGGTGCAGGGTCGCAGGGGCAGCGCTGTGCCGCACGGCACGGTGGTACTCACTCAGCCAATGATGAGGACACAGTTCTCGGTAAAACACATGGCTGGATGGACGGGTCCCACAGACGGCTGCGGTGTTGTTTTCTCCCGGCAGGTTGATGGTGACTGCCTTTCCCTGCACCTAGATACGGTAGATGGTTCCAATGGGTTCCCACCGGTCCCCGGCTTGGATATAGGCCGGAGGAGCCCCTTTTGCCCGCAGGCGCTGGCCCTGAGAAACGGTTGCCTTGGCGGTGGCGGTGTCTCCCTCACTTGGTTGGACTGTTGCCTTCTGTCGGGACTTGGCTGTTGGGAAACCCAGGAGGTTCCCTTCACTAATGAATTTGGTAAATTCACGGTGACTCCTAGCCTTGCCGGGGTCCGTAAGCCCCTGCCAGATGGTGCTGACTTCTCTTTGTGTACCGGTCCGGTACCGCCGGGCCACCGCCCGTCCACCGTCCTTACGGTAGACTCCAATCGGTCACTCCTGCAGACGGTCACCACCGTCTGCCAACCTTGCTGTACCGCCCGGGCCACACACCCGGACGCTGTCAGTTAGTTGCTCCACTACCACTTCACTTCCTTCTACTTTCACCTCCAAAACTAAACTGTTTACTTTTCCCGCCTCCAGGACTGTGAACTCCTCAGTGGGTGAGGCCAACCGCCTGGCCCACCCCCTGGTGTGGACATCAGCCCCTGGAGGAAGGCAACAAGGGTTTTGTGTTTGACTTCGATGTGCCTGCTGGGAGTGTGGGGTGTGTGGGTGTTGTTCTCTGTGGCCCCTGGCTTGTCCAGGGCACCACATTCCCCCTTAGTTAAATGCAGACCGTCCGCGGGCTGCCCGTCCATCACCGGTTTTATTTTCACAAACTGGAAAAGATAGAAAAATGGTAACACACATACAATTATAATAACTTCTTCCCACATCGGGAAGTACTCTTACTTAAACGTTACGGTTACGGCTTCCGCTCTCTCCCACCCAAGCAACCTGGCCCTGATGCTACCCCTAAGCAAACAGGCAGCACCCCTTGACCCCAGTCCTGCACAAGTTGCCCGAGCGGGTTCTGTCCTTTTCAGGGGACCCACGTCCATGGGGAACCCCTGAAATCCCCAGAGGATCGCCACCGGTTGCGGTAGTGGCTGGGCCCCAGCCTGCTCCACTGCGGGCCCTTCCTCCAATCTGCCTTTCCGGAGGCGGCAACGGTGAAAGCCACAACAACATATTTATTTACATGCCACAAGTTTGTGGTTGCCCTGCTAGTTCTCGTGCCTGTTCATAAGGAGTTCCTTATGTAAAATGGTGAAGGGGGTCCCAACGGGGACCAGTTGCCGGCAACGACCGGTTTCAAATCAAGGTTGCAAATCAGGTGACTTTTCCACGGTATCATTCACTTATCATTCATTTTCAAACTTTTCAAACTGCATTTTTTAACACACAATGTTCCCCCCCCTCTAAATAGTAGTTTCCCTGTACCTAAGTGGGGGCCTACCTAGGTTGGGGCGAGTGGACCTCCGGGGTCCGGTGTCAGTGGTGACAGGCAGCGGGGGAGAGGGAACAATCAGTTCCTCTTCCCTGTTATCGTGTGGGGCAGGCGGAGGCATAGGGGAGCTGGGCACAGGTTCATCCCTGGGCACTGGCACTGACTCACGGTTGACCGCCTCCATCACTTCTTCATCCACGGGTTGTGGGAACAGTATCACTGGAAGAATCACCGCGCCGTTCTGTGTAGGCCACTCCGCTGGGAAGTCACCCATCACGGTGTGGATTACCTCTTTTGCCTCTTCCGCTGGTAGAGGAACCGGAACTTTAGCCGCTGCCCTCAATTCTGGTGGGCACCTCTTTAGATGGTCCCGGGAAACCGTGGCCAAAGTGCCCCCCTGGTCACGACTGATCTGGTAGGCCTTCCCATCTTCCCATCCTGTGGGCTGTATGACGTATGGGGTTTGTTCCCACTGATCATCCAGCTTGTGGGTTTTCCTCTTCCGCTTCAACACCACATCTCCAGGCTGGAAAGGGCCAGCAGACGCCTTCTGGTTGAAGCGCTGCTCCTGCTGTTCCCGACTCCGACTCAAGTTCTTCTCAACATATTCCTGAATCTGTCGGTATTGCACCCTCCGCCAAGTTTCCCATTCAGCTGTCGAAGGGAGTGCTTCTGGGGCTTCCAATCCCATGTCCAGATCCACCGGTAGTCGGCCGGGGCGAGCCCTCATCAGGTATGCTGGGGTGCACTTCGTTGAGCTGGAAGGAATATTGTTGTACATATCGACCAAGTCATGTAGCTTCTCCGGCCACAGGTTCCGCTCTTCTAGCGGCAACGTCTTGAGGAGGCCCAAGACCAAGTGGTTCATCTTCTCACACATGTCGTTGGTGTGGGCATGGTAAGGCGTGGTCCGGATCTTCTTGCAGCCGTACAACTGACAAAACTCATGGAACACCTCCGCTTCAAAGGCCGGGCCTTGGTCAGTAGCACCTTCTCAGGGTATCCATGGGGTCGACAGAAATAAGCCTGGAACGCTCTAGCGGCGGTACGGCCAGTTAGGTCTTTGACTGGGACAACCACCATGAACCTTGAATAGTGGTCTACTATGGTTAGAGCGTAGGTGTACCCACTTCGGCTGGGGGTGAGCTTTACATGGTCCAGGGCGACCAGCTCCAGCGGTTGATGTGTAACGATCGGGTGTAGGGGCGCCTTCTGGCTGGCCTCGTCCTTCCTTCTCAGCGTGCAAGGGCCGCACTCTCGGCACCAGGCCTCTACAGACTCCCGCATCCCGCTCCAATAGAACCGCTCTCTCAACAGCATTTCCAGCTTCTTCCATCCGAAGTGTCCGGCACCATCATGGTACGCTTGTAGAACGGTGGGCACATTAGCTTGGGGAATCACCAACTGGCGGATTTTCTCATGAGTCTTCGGGTTAATCAGCTCACGGTACAACTTCCCCTGGTGTAGATACAGCCGGGTCCGTTCTCGCCACAGGCGTTGGGCTTCAGCTGGGGCGGCAGGGTCTATTCCAGCAGCGCCTTGCTCCACCAGGATCTTGACTAGGCGGACAGCGGGCGCCTGGTTCTAAGCTTCCTGCCACTCCTGACTGGGCAGCGGGTCCAGGTTCACCCGTTGTTGGTGGATATGCACCTTCTCAGTTGGTGGCTGGTGGAATGCAGGCAACTCGATCTCCTCGAGGTCGTCATCCTCGCACCCTTCTTCCGACAAGTGGGGCATCCGAGAGAGTGCATCAGCATTAACGTTAGCACGACCGGCCCTGTATTTGATGGTGAAATCGTAGTTGGCTAGCCGGGCCACCCACCGCTGTTCCAACGCGCCCAACTTGGCCGTGTCCAGGTGGGTCAGCGGATTGTTATCCGTGAAAGCGGTGAATTTTGCTGCGGCCAGGTAATGGCGGAACCGCTCGGTGATAGCCCACACCAGGGCAAAGGGGGTCGAGCTTGAAAGAGCTGTAGTTCTCAGGATTCCTTTCAGTCGGTCGGAGCTTTCGGCTAGCATAAGCAATCACTTTTTCCTTCCCGTCTTGGACCTGGGATAAGACTGCCCCTAAGCCCACATTGCTGGCATCGGGGTAGAGGATGAACGGGTGGCTGTAATCAGGATACGCTAGGATCTCCTCTCCGGTCAAGGCCGCTTTCAGCTGGCGGAAGGATTCCTCATGCCTCTCTTCCCACACCAGTGGGGCTCCGAGGGGTCTACCACCTTTGGTCTGTCCCACGAGGAGGTCTTGCATAGGGGCAGCCATCTTCGTGTACCCCTTGATGAAGCGACGGTAGTACCCCACCAGACCCAGAAACTGCCTTACTTCCCTCACTGTGGTTGGTCTCGGCCAGTCTTGGATGGCAGTGATCTTCTCGGGGTCGGGGGCGACACCTTCTGCACCCACCACATGCCCCAGGTACTGCACTCTGGGTTTCAGCAGATGACACTTGGAGGGCTTCAACTTCATCCCGTATTTGGCAAGGGACGCGAACACCTCGGCCAGATGCTCCAGGTGGGCTTCATATGTCTGGGAGTACACAATCACATCATCCAGGTATAACAGGACGGTCTCGAAATTTAGATGCCCCAGACAGCATTCCATCAGCCGTTGGAAGGTTCCAGGGGCGTTGCACAGCCCGAACGGCATACTATTGAATTCACAGAGCCCCATTGGGGTGGTGAAGGCAGTTTTCTCTCGGTCCTCGGGTGCCACGGCCACTTGCCAGTACCTGCTGGTGAGGTCAAGGGTAGAGAAGTAGTTCGCGGTTCTCAGTGCAGCCAAGGACTCTTCAATACGGGGCAGTGGGTAAGCATCTTTAAGCGTTATCTGGTTAATCTTCCGGTAATCCACACACATCCGCATGGTGCCATCCTTCTTCTTAACTAGTACCAACGGGGCGGCCCAGGGACTAGAGCTGTCCCTGATAACCCCTGCCTCCCTCATGTTCCTCAACATGTCCTTGGCACATTGGTAGTGTGCAGGGGGAATAGGCCTGTACCTCTCTTTGATAGGGGGGTGTTCACTGGTGGGGATATGGTGTTGGACCCCTTTAATCTGCCCAAAGTCTAGGGGATGTTTGCTAAAAACTTGCTCATACTCCCGTACCACCCGGTATACCCCTTCTTTGTGATGTGTAGGGGTATCGTCAGTGCCTACATGTAACTGTTGGTGCCACTCATCTAACTCCCCTTGGGGCGGGCGAGTGCTGGCAGTCGGTGGTGAGGTTGGGGGAACTGCCTCGCGGATGGTGTGGGGATCCAGAGTGAGCAACTTGGCAAGTGTAGCATACCGGGGAAGCCTGACTTCTTCCTCCCCACAGTTCAGCACTCTCACAGGCACTCTCCTCTTCTTTACATCTACCACCCCTCGGGTGGCCATTACTGTGGGCCAGTGCTCGGAGGGCATGGGCTCTATCATGGCGGGGTAGTCACGCCCCTGGGGCCCTACTGCTGCCCTACAGCAAATCATCATCTCACTCCTAGGGGGCACAATCAACGGGGCAACATCCATCACTCTCACCCCACCAATCTCTCCTCCTGTTGAGTTCACATGCTGGCGGTACATCAAGGCTCGTATCTCTCGCTACACAGCCCTCTGTCGGCTCCCCGCCGCCGTGGCGGCCAGCTGCTGCAGTAGGGTCAGCACATCACTCATACAGTGCTCCATCACATTAGTTCCTAGCACTATCTTCGGGTTATGATCACTGGATTCATTCATTATCACAATCATACCCTGGTGTTGCAGTTCAGCTCGTCCCACAGTCATGGCCACTTACTTGTATCCCACTTGGGTCAATGGGAGTCCATCAGCAGCAATCAGTGTTATACTGGCATCTGGGGGAGCCAGCTCGTCTTTTCCCCAATACCGTTGATACAGTGTGTATGGTATAGTGGTTACCTGTGATCCAGTGTCCAGGAGAGCCATCACCGGTATGCCGACCACAGCCACAGGGATGATTGGCCGGGCTCCGATGTACCGGTCCCGCCAGTCTGGGGGCCCATGGGGTTCTACTCCTGAGGATTGGCCCGTGGCCCCAGGGGTTGCTCGTTTAACGGACACCGTCGGGAGTAGTGGCCGGGTTTGCTGCACCTGTAACAGATTGGGGGCCCGTTCCGTGAGCCATTGGCCCTTCTCCGCTGCATCCAGGGGACGTCCTCCGGGCTGTCGGCGAGCTGCATCTCCACCGGTGCCTGGGATCTGGTTGGAGGCTGGAGTGCGGCGAGAATCTTAGCAAGGTCCCCATCCATGCGGCGAACTCGAGCAGCGAGCTCTTCCATCGTCCCGCTTGGGGCTGCAGGCACTGGAGGTGCCGGTGGGGTAGGAGCCACCACAACGGTCTCAACTGGCCACGGGGTTGGCTCAGGAGCTTTCCAATGCGGGGGGTTGTAGAGCTTTGATGGCCCGTTCCTTTAATATGGCAAAGTCCACGTCAGGGTGTTCTAGGGCCCACAGCCGAAGCTGCTTACAGTCCTCTGAGGACCTCATCCCCTGCACAAACTGCTCACTTAACATCTTGTTACTGTCCACACTGCTGATGGTGTCCACCCGCTTCAGTGTGCAGAGTGCGGTTTGCAGGTGCAGAGCATAGTCCCGAATGCTATCTGCGGGCCGTTGTCGGCATTGATAGAACTGCATCCACAACTCTGCCTCGGTACGGGTCTCAAATGCAGTCTGCAGCTTTTCAAATATGGTGGCTACAGAGGACCGGTCCCCCTCGGCCCAGGTCTCCGCCTCTTGCTCAGCCGCGCCGGTTAGCTGCCCCAGCACTAGCGCTGCACGTTGCTTATCAGTCAGGGGGTACAGTTCTAGCAGCGGACTAAGTTTTTTCCGGAAAACCTGCAATGCATCAGGTTTCCCATTGTACTGCGGTAGCCAGGCAGCTCCGGGCACATAGGGCAAAGAGAACGGCATCACCTGAGCGAGAGCTGGGGCCGGGGCGCCCCCGCCAACGCGGCCAGGACCTGGGCAGGCACATTTCCATTTACGGGTGCTCCCGCGGCTGCGTCCGCCGCTCCTCCAGCGGCTTCGTCGGGCGCAGACATCTTGTTTCCGTCCCCCTTAGCCTCTTTCCGGCTCCTCCTCTATCGGGCGGGGCTTAGGCCTTCGCGCCTTCACTACTCGAGGAGACGCTCGAGCGGGAACTCTTCGCGCCCAAGATGGCGGCTTTTCAAATTTTCCGGCCGGACACCTCCGGCGGTCACACAAGGCGCACTTCCACCAGTCGGTAGAACGGTAGGATCCTGTTCGTGACGCCAAGTTGTCGCGGGCGGAGGAGGGGACGTTGCGCTCTCCCACTGCTCGGGTCCGGCCGCCGCTGCTGCTCAGTGGTGGCTCGAGCGGTGGGCCGGATCCCGGGGACTCGAGCGGCGCTCCTCGCCCGTGAGTGAAAAGGGGATTTTGATTGTGGGGGTTTTGATTATTGTCCGTGACGCCACCCACGGTTGTGGTGATATTGGTGACACCACCGCTGCTCTAGACGGGGATCCCGGGAGCGGTGACAGGGAGCAGCTTGTTGTTATTTCTCCCCTCCGTGGGTAGGGGGTTGGTTGTCCCGGGGCCCGGTGATGGGGTAGGGATGGATGGCAGGCAGGTTGCGGGGCCTGGCAAGGTGCAGGGTCGCAGGGGCAGTGCTGTGCCGCACGGCACGGTGGTACTCACTCAGCCAATGATGAGGACACAGTTCTCGGTAAAACACACGGCTGGATGGACGGGTCCCTCAGACGGCTGCGGTGTTGTTTTCTCCCATCAGGTTGATGGTGACTGCCTTTCCCTGCACCTAGATACGGTAGATGGTTCCAATGGGTTCCCACCGGTAACCCGCTCCCCGGCTTGGATATAGGCCGGATGAGCCCCTTTTGCCCGCAGGCGCTGGCCCTGAGAAACGGTTGCCTTGGCGGTGGCGGTGTCTCCCTCACTTGGTTGGACTGTTGCCTTCTGTCGGAACTTGGCTGTTGGGAACCCCAGGAGGTTCCCTTCACTAACGAATTTGGCAAATTCACGGCGACTCCTAGCCTTGCCGGGGTCCGTAAGCCCCTGCCAGATGGTGCTGATTTCTCTTTGTGTACCGGTCCGATACCGCCGGGCCACCGCCCGTCCACGGTCCTTACGGTAGACTCCAATCGGTCACTCCTGCAGACGGTCACCACCGTCTGCCAACCTTGCTGTACCGCCCGGGCCACACACCCGGACGCTGTCAGTTAGTTGCTCCACTACCACTTCACTTCCTTCCACTTTCACCTCCAAAACTAAACTGTTTACTTTTCCCGCCTCCAGGACTGTGAACTCCTCGGTGGGCGGGGCCAACCGCCTGGCCCACCCCCTGGTGTGGACATCAGCCCCTGGAGGAAGGCAACAAGGGTTTTGTGTTTGACTTCGGTGTGGCTGCTGGGAGTGTGGGGTGTGTGGGTGTTGTTCTCTGTGGCCCCTGGCTTGTCCAGGGCACCACATTGGCGTTTGGCCGCATGTAGCCCGCGGCTATAAAAGCAGGGACGCCAGGACCCTGCGGCCATCTTGTTGCTGGTTCCTGGAAGAGGCCGCCAGAGCCATGTTCATGCCGTCCCGCAGCCCCCGTAGCCCCCGTGCCTGGAACCGCGGCGTGGGTGGAGATCCGGACCGCTCAGCTCCAACAACGGCTGCAAGTCAAGATGCAGCTCCTCCTGGAGGAGTGGGGGGCCGACATGGCGGAGGTTGTGGCGACCGTGCGGAGACGCGAGGAAGAGGGAGCTTCGGAAGGGAGGGTGAGTGACACACGCCCCTGTGCCCCTAGTGGGTCGGTCATTGCGGCCGAGGGACCCGGTCCACACCCGCTCACCCAGCTACCTCCCACGCTACCCGTATTGGCCGCCGCGCCCCCGCCACTAGGCCCGCTACCACCGCAACCGGTAGCGGTACCCCACACGTCCGCCCAGGCGGATAGGCCTGCAGCCGGAGCCCTGATCGACCAGAACAGCTACCGTGGAAGGTGCCGAAGCCTGAACCGGAGGCATCTGCGGAGACTTCCCCCGAGCCGGAGCCGACAAGCCGCTCCGTGCAGGAGGCCCAGCGGAAGAGGACCCCTGTGCCCATCCCCCACACCTCGGCTGAGGTTGCGCCGGGTTGCCGCTGCAAGGCAGCACCCCAGGCCAAATCACCGCGGGACGTTCCACCCAGATCGCCAGTAGTGGGCAGTGTCTAGAAGGTCTCGCGGGGCCCGACCCGTGCGCTGGAGCTCGCAGCAGCCCCGTATTGGGACAGGGAGCCGACACCGCTGGGCCCGGAGATCGCGGAAAGGGAGAGAAAGAAGGCAGAATTGGTGGCCCGCACGATCCGGGAAAAAGAGAGCCTCCGGCAAGCGACCTTTCGTGTCCGGGGCCCCCTGTATGAAGGGCAGGTGAGGTGGTTTGATGTCCGCTGGGGCTATGGCTTTATTTACGAGCCGGCCTGGAGGCCGCAGTCTTTATAGCCCGGCGGGATGTCAATGCCCACCTGCCGAAGGAGCACCCAGGCCGCAACCTGATGCCAGGAGACCTGGTGCAGTACATCCGCCACTGCGGGGAGAGGGGGTGGTTTGCGTTGGATGCAAAGCTGAGGGGCAGCCAAGAGGCCCGAGTGTTCACCGCGACCCTACCCCCGACCGACGCCGAAGAATCTGAGTGATGGCAGCGGAGTCCCGTTGCAAGTTGTCCCCGTTGGTACCACCAGAATACCGTTTACAAGTTTTGAAAATGATAAGTAAATAATTAGCGAGATGTTACCTGATTTTCAGCCCTGATTGAACCGGTCGTTGCCGGCAACTGTTGTCCCCGTGGGGACTGTTTGCAATCAATGCGTAGAAACTGCTACGGACAAGCCCGAGAACTGGCAGGGGAACCACAAACTAAGTGGCATGTAAATAAAAATGTTGGCTTTACCGTTACCGCCTCCGGAGAGGCTGATTTGGAGGATGGGCCTGGAGGGAAGTGATGGCCCAGGCCCGCCACTACCGCAACCGGTGGCGATCCTCCGGGGGGTTTCAGGGGTTCCCCATGGACGTGGGTCCCCTGAAAAGGACAGAACCCGCTCGGGTAACTTGTGCTGGACTGGGGTCAAGGGGTGCTGCCCATTTGCTTAGGGGCAGCATCAGGGCCAGGTTGCTTGGGTGGGAGAGAGCAGAAGCCGAAAATGTTTAGTAACGTTTAAGTACACATGCCTCCCGATGTGGGAAGAAGTTAATATATTTGTAACCTGTTTTACCGTTATCTTTTCCAGTTTGTGAAAATAAAACCGGTGATGGACGGCCAACCCGCGGACGGTCTGCATTTTACTAAGGGGGAATGTGGCGCCCTGGGCAAGCCAGGACGTCACAAGCACTACACCAACACACCCCACACTCCCGGTCAGGCACACCGAAGTCAGACAAAAACGCTTGTTGCCTTCCTCCAAGGGCTGATGTTCACACCAGGGCGTGGGCCAGGCGGTTGGCCCCGCCCACCGAGGAGTTCACAGTCCTAGAGGTGGGAAAAATAAGGAGTTCAGTTTGGAAGTGAAAGTGAGAGGAAGGAAAGTGGTAGAGGAGCAGACTGAAGTTGGTCCGGGTGTGTGGCCCGGACGGATCAGCAAGGTTGACAGACGGTGGTGACCGTCTGTAGGAGTGGCCTATTGGAGCTAGCCATAAGGACCGTGGACGGGCGGTGGCCCGGCGGGAACCGGACCGGTACGCAAAGAGAAGCCAGCACCATCCGACAGGGGCTTACGGACCCCGGCAAGGCTAGGAGCCGCTGTGAATTTGCCAAATCCGTTAGCGAAGGGAACCTCCTGGGTTTCCCAGCAGCCAAGTCCCGACAGAAGGCAACAGTCCAACTGAGAGAGGGAAACACAGTCACCGCCAAGGCTAAAGTTCCCAGGGCCAGAGCCTGCGGGCAAAAAGGGCTCCTTCAGCAACCTTCAAGCTGGGGAGCGGGTTACCCGTGGGAACTCATTAGAACTGTACACACTACACAGGTGCAGGGAAAGGCAGTCACCATCAACCTGCCAGGAGGAGAAACACCACAGCCGTCTGTGGGACCCGTCCATCCAGCCGTTTGTTTTACTGGATACTCTTTGTACATCATTGGCTGAGTGAGTACCACCGTGCCCTGCGGCACAGCGCTGCCCCCGCGACCCTGCACCTCGCCAGGCCCCGTAACTCGCCTGCAATCCACCCCTACCCCATCACCGGGCCCCGGGACAACCAACCCCCTACCCACGGAGGGGAGAACTAACACCCAGGCTGCTCCCTGTCATCGCTCCCGGGATCCCCGTCCAGAGCAGCGGTGGTGTCACAACCTCACCACAACCGTGGGTGGCGTCACAGACAATCTCAAATCCCCACAATCAATCCCCACCCTTTTCACTCACGGGCGAGGAACGCCGCTCGAGTCCCCGGGATCTGGCCCACCGCTCGAGCCACCACCGAGCAGCAGCAGCCGCAGCAGCACCGGCCGGACCCGAGCAGTGGGAGAGCGCAAGGTCCCCTCCTCCGCCCGTGACATAGGCCCATTATACTGTGTATACAGGAGCTGTGGGCCCATTATACTGTGTATGGGGGAGCTATGGGCCCATCATACTGTGTATAGAGGAGCTGTAGGCCCATTATACTGTGTATGGGGGAGGTGTGGGCCCATTATACTGTGTATAGAGGAGCTGTAGGCCCATTATACTGTGTATAGAGGAGCTGTGGGCCCATTATACTGTGTATAGAGGAGCTGTGGGCCCATCATACTGTGTATAGAGGAGCTGTAGGCCCATTATACTGTGTATAGAGGAGCTGTAGGCCCATTATACTGTGTATAGAGGAGCTGTAAGCCCATTATACTGTGTATAGTGGAGCAGTAAGGCCCATTATACTGTGTATAGAGGAGCTGTAAGGCCCATTATACTGTGTATAGAGGAACTGTAAGGCCCATTATACTGTGTATAGTGGAGCAGTAAGGCCCATTATACTGTGTATAGAGGAGCTGTAAGGCCCATTATACTGTGTATAGAGGAGCTGTAGGCCCATTATACTGTGTATAGAGGAGCTGTAGGCCCATTATACTGTGTATATTGGAGCTGTAGGCCCATTATACTGTGTATAGTGGATCTGTAGGCCCATTATACTGTGTATAGTGGAGCTGTAGGCCCATTATACTGTGTATAGAGGAGCTGTAAGGCCCATTATACTGTGTATAGTGGAGTTGTAGGCCCATTATACTGTGTAAATGTGGCGCCCTGGGCAAGCCAGGACGTCACAAGCACTACACCAACACACCCCACACTCCCGGTCAGGCACACCAAAGTCAGACAAAAACCCTTGTTGCCTTCCTCCAGGGGATGATGTCCACACCAGGGGGTGGGCCAGGCGGTTGGTCCCGCCCACCGAGGAGTTTACAGTCCTGGAGGCGGGAAAAGCAGGCAGATAGAGTTTGGAAGTGAAAGTGGAAGGAGGGAAGTAGCAGTTGAGAGGCCTGAAGTTGGTCCGGGTGTGTGGCCCGGACGGAACAGCAAGGTTGGCAGACAGTGGTGACCGTCTGCAGGAGTGGCCTATTGGAGCTAGCCGTAAGGACCGTGGACGGGCAGTGGCCCGGCGGTACTGGACCGGTACGCAAAGAGAAGCCAGCACCATCCGGCAGGGGCTTATGGACCCCGACAAGGCTAGGAGTCGCCGTGAATTTGTCAAATCCGTTAGCGAAGGGAACTTCCTGGGTTTCCCAGCAGCCAAGTCCCGACAGAAGGCAACAGTCCAACCGAGAGAGGGAAACACAGTCACCGCCAAGGCTAAAGTTCCCAGGGCCAGAGCCTGCAGGCAAAAGGGGCTCCTTCAGCACCCATCCAAGCTGGGGAGCGGGTTACCGGTGGGAACCATTGGAACTGTACACACTACACAGGTGCAGGGAAAGGCAGTCACCATCAACTTGCCGGGAAGAGAAACACCGCGGCCGTCTGTGGGACCCGTCCATCCATCCGTTTGTTTTACCGGAGACTCGGTGTACATCATTGGCTAAGTGAGTACCACCGCGCCGTGCGGCACAGCGCTTCCCCCGCGACCCTGCACCTGGCCAGGCCCCGTAACCCACCTGCCATCCATCCCTACTCCCTCACCGGGCCCCGGGACAACCAATCCCCCTACCCACGGAGGGGAGGACTAACATCCAAGCTGCTCCCTGTCATCGCTCCCGGGATCCCCATCCAGAGCAGCGGTGGTGTCACCAATCTTACCACAACCATGGGTGGCGCCACGGACAATATCTAATCCCCACAATCAAACTTCCCTTTTCACTCACGGGCGAGGAACGCCGCTCGAGTCCCCGGGATCCGGCCCACCGCTCGAGCCACCACCGAGCAGCAGCAGCCGCAGCAGCAGCGGCCGGACCCGAGCAGTGGGAGAGCGCCGCGTCCCTTCCTCCGCCCGCGACATATAGAGGAGCTGTAAGGCCCATTATACTGTGTATATGTCGCGGGCGGAGGAGGGGACGCCGCGCTCTCCCTCTGCTCGGGTCCGGCTGCCGCGGCTCCTGCGGCCTGCCGCTGCTCGGTGGCTCGAGCGATGGGCCGGATCCCGGGGACTCGAGCGGCGCTCCTCGCCCTTGAGTGAACAGGGGAATTGGAGTTTTGGGATAGTTTATTGTCCGTGACGCCACCCACGGTTGTGGTGATTTGTTAACACCACCGCTGCTCTGTATGGGGAGCCCGGGAGTGATGGTATGGAGCAGCCAGTTGTTGATGTGCCCTCCGTGGGTAGGGGTTGTGGTGCTCCCGGAGCCCGGTGATGGGATTGGGATGGTGGACAGGCGGGGATGGGGCCTGTGGAGGTGCAGGGGCACAGGGACAGCGCTGTGCCGCACGGCACGGAGGTACTCACTCAGCCAGTAAACACGACACAGTTCTCGGTAAACAAACGGCTGGTTGGACGGGTCCCTCGGACGGTTCACGGTGCTGATGTTTCCTGCAGTTAGCGGTGACGGTCTCTTCCCTGCACCTATGTAAAGTCCTTTTGGTAGCGATGGGTTCCCACCGGTTACCCACTCCTCGGCTTCAAGCTGGGCCGAAGGACCTCTACTCTTGCCCGCAGGCGCTGGCCCTGGGAAACTGGTGCCCTGGCGGTGGCGGTGTCTCCCCTTCACGGTCGGGCTGTTGCCTTCAATCGGGACTTGGTTGTTAGGAGACAGACGTCCCCTTCACTGACGGATTTGGCAAATTATGGCGACTCCTAGCCTTGCCGGAATCCGAAAGGCCCCTGCCCTGGTGCTGACTGTTCTTCGTATACTGCTCCGGTACCGCTGGGTCACCACCCGTCCGCGGTCCTTCCAGCAACCTCCGAGAAGTCCCCCTGCAGACTATCACCGCCGTCTGCTGACCTTGCTGTCACTGTCCGGGGCACACACCCAGACCAACTTGAGGCTTTACAAAACTGTTTCTTTTCACTTTACTTCAGCTTCTCTCCTAAGCTCCTCTACCACTTCACCTCCTTCTACTTTCACCTCCCTAGCTTCACTGCCTGGTTTTCCCGCCTCCAGGGCTGTGAACTCCTCGGTGGGCGGCGCCAACCGCCTGGCCCACCCCCTGGTGTGGACATCAGCCCCTGGAGGAAGGCAACAAGGATTTTGGGTTAGCTTGGTGTACCTGCAGGGAATGTGGGGTGCATGTGATGTTGTGACCTGTGACCCCTGGCTTGCCCAGGGCGTCACATTCCCCCTTAGCAAAACGCAGACCGTCCTCGGGCTGCCCGTCCAACACCGGTTTTATTTTCCTTTTTGTTTTTCTGAAAAGATAGGAAAAAACGGTAACATATTTACAAGTTATGACATCATCCCACATCGGGAGGCACATTTCTTAAACGGTTTCAAACGGTGTACGGTTACGGTTTCCGCTCTCTCCCACCCAAGCAACCTGGCCCTGATGCTGCCCCTAAAGCCCAGGCAGCACCCCTTGAACCCAGTCCAGCACAAGTTACCCGAGCGGGATCTGTCCTTCCCCTCCAGAGGGTAGCCACCGGTTCCTGTGGTGGCTGGGCCCCAGCCTGCTCTGCTGTGGGCCCTCCCTCCAACCTGCCTCTCCGGAGGCAGCAATTGCAGAAACGGTAACGGTAACAGAACTTATTTACAAGCCACTTAACGTTTGTGGTTGCCCTGCAAGTTCACAGGCTTGTCCATGAGCAGTTCCTCATGCAAACTCTTTTCAAACGGTCCCCACGGCGACAACGGTGCCGGCCACCGCCGGTTGCAAATCACGGTTAATCAGATGACTGTTCGGTTCCATTTACTTATCATCACCTTAAACTTTCAAACTTTTCAACAAACACACTGGTGGTCCCAACGGGGACGGTGCAACGGTGCTCCGCTGCCCTTACTCATACTCTTCGGCATCACCTGAGGGAGGGGGCGCGGCGCTCACACGGGACTCCTGGCTGCCCCTTAGCTTAGCGTCCAGCGCGAACCACCCCCTCTCCCCACAGTGCCGGGTGTACTGCATGATGTCGCCCGGCATCAGGTTACGGCCGGGATGCTCTTCAGGCAGGTGAGCATTCACATCCCGCCGGGCTATAAACACTTCGGCCTCCAGGCCCGGTTCATATATAAACCCATAGCCCCGGCGGACATCAAACCGCCTCACCTGCCCTTCGTACAGTGGGCCCCGGACACGGAACGTTGCCTGACGGAGGCTCTCTTTTTCTCTGATTGCACGGGCCACCAGCTCCGCTTTCTTCCTCTCTCTCTCACAGATCTCCGGGCCCAACGGTACCAGCTCCCTGTCCCAGTACGGCGCTGCTGCGAGCTCCGGCGCACGGGTCGGGCCACGCAAGACCTGTTTGACATTGCCAACTGCAGGTACTCTGGGCGACAGGTCTCGCGGTGACGTGGCCTTAGACGCTGCCTTGCAACCCGGCGCAACCTCAGCCGAGGTGTGGGGGATGGGCACAGGGGCTTTCCGCAGTTGGGCCTTCGGCATGGAGCGGGTCATCGGCTCCGGCTCGGGGACTTTCTCGGGAGACGCCTCCGGTTCGGTTTTCGGGGCTTTCCAGGGCAACACCTCCGGTCGACTACGGGCTCCGGCTACAGGTCGGCCCGCCTGGTCGGGCATGCTGGGTATCGCTACCAGTTGCGGTGGTAGCGGGCCTAATGGCGGGGTCACGGCTTCCGAGACGGGTGGCGAGGGAGGCAGCGGGGGGAGAGGGCTTGGACCGGGTCCCGCAGCCGCGATGACCGGCCCTTCAAGGGCATCGGGGCGTGGGTCACTCATCCTCCCTTCCTCCGCTTCCTCCTCGTGTCTCCGCACGGTTGCTATAACGTCCGCCATGTCGGTCTCCCACTCCTCCATGAGGAGCTGCATCTTAACCTGCAGCCGTTGGTAGAGCTGCGCGGTACGGATCTCCACCCACGCCGCGGTTCCAGGCGCGGGGGCTACGGTGTTGCGGGACGGCATCCACATGCTGCTGGCGGCTTCTCCCAGGAACAAGATGTCCGCAGAGTCATGGCGTCCCTGCTTTTATAGCTGCGTTCACATGCAGCCAGCCGCCATCGCGTCCCCCTTAGCCTCTTTCCGGCCCCTCCTCTCTCGGGGCGGGGGTTTTGGCCTTCGCGCCTCTACTACTCGAGAAGATGCTCGAGCGGGAACTTTTCGCGCCAAAGATGGCGACTTCTGAAATTTTTCAGCCGGATACCTCCGGCAGTCACAAGGCGCACCTCTACCCAACGGCAGAGCGGTAAGATCCTGTTCGTGACGCCAAGTTGTCGCGGGCGGAGGAGGGGACGCCGCGCTCTCCCTCTGCTCGGGTCCGGCTGCCGCGGCTGCTGCGGCCTGCCGCTGCTCGGTGGCTCAAGCGATGGGCCGGATCCCGGGGACTCGAGCGGCGCTCCTCGCCCATGAGTGAAAAGGGGAATTGGAGTTTTGGGATAGTTTATTGTCCGTGACGCCACCCACGGTTGTGGTGATTTGTTAACACCACCGCTGCTCTGTATGGGGAGCCCGGGAGTGATGGTATGGAGCAGCCAGTTGTTGATGTGCCCTCCGTGGGTAGGGGTTGTGGTGCTCCCGGAGCCCGGTGATGGGATTGGGATGGTGGACAGGCGGGGATGGGGCCTGTGGAGGTGCAGGGGCGCAGGGACAGCGCTGTGCCGCACGGCACGGAGGTACTCACTCAGCCAGTAAACACGACACAGTTCTCGGTAAACAAACGGCTGGTTGGACGGGTCCCTCGGACGGTTCACGGTGCTGATGTTCCCTGCAGTTAGCGGTGACGGTCTCTTCCCTGCACCTATGTAAAGTCCTTTTGGTAGCGATGGGTTCCCACTGGTTACCCACTCCTCGGCTTCAAGCTGGGCCGAAGGAGCTCTACTCTTGCCCGCAGGCGCTGGCCCTGGGAAACTGGTGCCCTGGCGGTGGCGGTGTCTCCCCTTCACGGTCGGGCTGTTGCCTTCAATCGGGACTTGGTTGTTAGGAGACAGACATCCCCTTCACTGACGGATTTGGCAAATTATGGCGACTCCTAGCCTTGCCGGGATCCGAAAGGCCCCTGCCCTGGTGCTGACTGTTCTTCGTATACTTCTCCGGTACCGCCGGGTCACCACCCGTCCGCGGTCCTTCCAGCAACCTCCGAGCAGTCCCCCTGCAGACTATCACCGCCGTCTGCTGACCTTGCTGTCACTGTCCGGGGCACACACCCGGACCAACTTCAGGCTTTACAAAACTGTTTCTTTTCACTTTACTTCAGCTTCTCTCCTAAGCTCCTCTACCACTTCACCTCCTTCTACTTTCACCTCCCTAGCTTCACTGCCTGGTTTTCCCGCCTCCAGGGCTGTGAACTCCTTGGTGGGCGGAGCCAACTGACTGGCCCACCCCCTGGTGTGGACATCAGCCCCTGGAGGAAGGCAACAAGGATTTTGGGTTAGCTTGGTGTACCTGCAGGGAATGTGGGGTGCATGTGATGTTGTGACCTGTGACCCCTGGCTTGCCCAGGGCGTCACATATAGAGGAGCTGTAAGGCCCATTATACTGTGTATAGAGGAGCTGTAAGGCCCATTATACTGTGTATAGAGGAGCTGTAAGGCCCATTATACTGTGTATAGAGGAGCCGAAGGCCCATTATACTGTGTATATAGGAGCTGTAAGGCCCATTATACTGTGTGTAGAGGAGCTGTAAGGCCCATTATACTGTGTATGGAGAAGCTGTAGGCCCATTATACTGTGTATAGAGGAGCTGTAAGGCCCATTATACTGTGTATATTGGAGCTGTAGGCCCATTATACTGTGTATAGAGGAGCTGTAGGCCCATTATACTGTGTATAGAGGAGCTGTAAGGCCCATTATACTGTGTATAGAGGAGCTGTAAGGCCCATTATACTGTGTATAGAGGAGCTGTAAGGCCCATTATACTGTGTATAGAGGAGCTGTAAGGCCCATTATACTGTGTATAGAGGAGCTGTAGGTCCATTATACTGTGTATAGAGGAGCTGTGGGCTCATCATACTGTGTATAGGGGAGCTGTAAGCCCATTATACTGTGTATAGAGGAGCTGTAAGGCCCATTATACTGTGTATAGAGGAGCTGTAAGGCCCATTATACTGTGTATAGAGGAGCTGTAGGCCCATTATACTGTGTATAGAGGAGCTGTAGGCCCATTATACTGTGTATAGAGGAGCTGTAGGCCCATTATACTGTGTATAGAGGAGCTGTAGGCCCATTATACTGTGTATAGAGGAGCTGTAGGCCCATTATACTGTGTATAGAGGAGCTGTAGGCCCATTATACTGTGTATAGAGGAGCTGTAGGCCCATTATACTGTGTATAGAGGAGCTGTAGGCCCATTATACTGTGTATAGAGGAGCTGTGGGCCCATTATACTGTGTATAATAATAATAATAATAATGTATAGAGAACTGTGGGGACATCATACTTTATATAGAGAGCTATGGGGCCATCATATTGTGTACCTGGGAGTCTGAGGAGACATTTTTACATGTTAAGTAGTGGACACTTAAGAAGCATTATTGTTATAGGGGCACTCAGGGTATTGTGACCATCACAGGCACACTGGGGGCATTATTACATTCCAGGGGCAAATGTGGACACTCTTCTAGGGCACTTTCAAGGTCAATAATAATTTTGAGGGGCTAATTTTACCATCTACAGAGCACAAATGAGGCATTATTACCATGTGGGGGTACAGCGGGGGCATTGTTACCATGTGGGGGTACAGCGGGGGCATTATTACCATGTGGGGGTACAGGGGTGGCATTATTACCATGTGGGGGTACAGCGGGGGCATTATTACCATGTGGGGGTACAGGGGTGGCATTATTACCATGTGGGGGTACAGGGGTGGCATTATTACCATGTGGGGGTACAGCGGGGGCATTATTACCATGTGGGGGTACAGGGGTGGCATTATTACCATGTGGGGGTACAGGGGTGGCATTATTACCATGTGGGGGTACAGCGGGGGCATTATTACCATGTGGGGGTACAGGGGTGGCATTATTACCATGTGGGGGTACAGGGGTGGCATTATTACCATGTGGGGGTACAGCGGGGGCATTATTACCATGTGGGGGTACAGCGGGGGCATTAGTATGTGGGGTAGTAAGAGGAGCACTGTTATTGTACCACACAGCAGGTGCAGTAATAGGGACACATGGCAGCAGTGGCTCAGTATTGGGGTATCAGGAGGATGAGGGGTTTGTGCAGGTTGGGAATAGATGGGGTCAGGGCTGGAAATGTGAGAAGTCAGATAAGTGTGTGTTGTAATTTCTGCAGACGAGCCCTGGCTGGAGAAGTCGTCATGTTGGGCTGGGCCGGAAAGAAAAGACGAGAAAAGTGAATGAGAAAGAACATTAGCTGTAAGTCACGACCTATAACTGTACTATAATCTCTCACGTGCTGCAGCACTGATATCTGCCACTATATGGTCACCATATGGCGGTAATATCAGTGTTGGCCTTTGTGTAAATTTATTTTCAGTAACAGCGCGGTCATCTGCTGAGGTTCCTCTATACCCATTATTAAGGCGTGATACTATAGTTGTTACCAGGTTAGGGGCCCATTCAGATGTTTCGCCCCCCCTGAGCTGAACCACTAGCTACACCACTGGAGAGATTGAGTGCAGTTTTTTATTTAAAAGGGTGGGCAACCAAATATTAAGTTGAGACTCCCAACAATTTTGGAACAGGGGAGGTCAGGAAATTATCTTGTGACCCTTTATATTCAGGGGGTGACTTAAAACCTCATGACATTGAATTGAGTTTTAAAAGAAACGCCTCCTGCGGAATCAGTTGACCCCACTTCCCATATGAGGTTTTATTTCGGACGTCAGGCTCTACGACGTTGACTGGTGACGGGAGTGAAAGAGTTAACACCAAATTACCAAATCACATGCTCGCATTCTGTCACACTTCCCGTAAAACGCTCTTGACCGCCTGAACTATCTCTTTGGCCTCCAGCCCTCGGTGACTCACTCTGCAGTTATGCAATATCGCGCAAAACGTTTTACACCTTTTATAAAACAAAAAAAAGCCCTAAAGCTATAAAATCACTCGACTCCGACCGCAGCAGGAAACAAAGAGTTAAGTGTCTCAGGCAGAGTTTGCCGTTCTTTCCTATAGCACAAGTTGTTCTGCCAGATCAGAGGTCGGGGCGGCGCGGCCTCGCATTACTCATGGCGGACAGCATTTTTTTATATTGTGGCAGCTATTCCAATAATTCTTCAAAAACTTTACACTGAGAGAGTGACGTGACGTCCCCCTGCCCGGCCCCTCTGCACCCCCCTCCAGAGGTCCTGCATTATCTCCTGCAGGAGGCGGCGTACACTGCCGTACGGTCACTGCATGTGATTCCTTATAGCACTGTATGGCGGCATTTGCCTGTGCATTGTGTGACCATGTTACTTCCACTTACAGGACTTCATTTTGGAAATTCCAGCTTCAGTATGGAAGTAGTGACACATAAAGAGAATGGGCCGGATCCAATCAAAAAAGGTGCATACAATAAATTATACATTAAGTAAGGGGCGGGGCTTTATATTTATACAGGAAGTAGAAGTGGGGCTTTATAATTAAACAGGAAGTAGGGGTAGGGCTTTATAGTTATACAGGAAGTAGGGGTGGTGCTTTTATTTATACAGGAAGTAGGGGTGGAGCTTTAATTTATACAGAAAGTAGAGGTGGGGCTTTATAGTTATACAGAAAGTAGAGGTGGGGCTTTTATTTATACAGGAAGTAGGGGTGGAGCTTTAATTTATACAGAAAGTAGGGGTGGGGCTTTATAGTTATACAGGAAGTAGAGGTGGGGCTTTATAGTTATACAGGAAGTAGAGGTGGGGCTTTATAGTTATACAGGAAGTAGAGGTGGGGCTTTATAGTTATACAGGAAGTAGGGGTGGGGCTTTATAATTATACAGTAAGTAGAGGTGGGGCTTTATAATTATACAGGAAGTGGGGGTGGGGCTTGTTAATTATACAGGAAGTAGATGTGGGGCTTTATAGTTATACAGAAAGTAGGGGTGGGGCTTTATATTTATACAGGAAGTAGGGGTGGGGCTTTATAGTTATACAGAAAGTAGGGGTGGGGCTTTATATTTATACAGGAAGTAGGGGTGGGGCTTTATATTTATACAGGAAGTAGGGGTGGGGCTTTATAGTTATACAGGAAGTAGAGGTG
This sequence comes from Anomaloglossus baeobatrachus, assembly GCF_048569485.1. Lineage (NCBI taxonomy): Eukaryota > Metazoa > Chordata > Amphibia > Anura > Aromobatidae > Anomaloglossus > Anomaloglossus baeobatrachus. The sequence continues at coordinate 930,376,335 of NC_134353.1, read as the reverse complement.
GGGCTTTTATTTATACAGGAAGTAGGGGTGGGGCTTTATAGTTATACAGGAAGTAGACGTGGGGCTTTTATTTATACAGGAAGTAGGGGTGGGGCTTTTTATTTATACAGTAAGTAGAGGTGGGCCTATAGTTATACAGGAAGTAGGGGTGGGGCTTTATAGTTATACAGGAAGTAGGGGTGGGGCTTTATAGTTATACAGGAAGTAGGGGTGGGGCTTTATAGTAATACAGGAAGTAGGGGTGGGGCTTTATAGTTATACAGGAAGTAGGGGTGGGGCTTTATAGTTATACAGGAAGTAGGGGTGGGGCTTATATTTATACAGGAAGTAGGGGTGTGGATCTTTAACCCTAAACTTGACATAGGGGTGGGTTTTTATCCCTAAACGTGACATTGGAGTGGATCTTTATCCCTAAACTTGACATAGGTTTTTTTTTATCCCTATAGTTGACATGGGGTGGGTCTTTATCCCAAAATGTAACATAGGGGTGGGTATTTATCTCTAAACTTGAAATAGGGGAGGGTCTTTAGCCATCAACTTGACATAGGGGGTGGGTCTTTATCCCTAAATATGACATAGGGGTGGGTATTTATCCCTAAACGGGACATAGGAGTGGATCTTTAATCCTAAACTTGACATAAGGGTAGGTCTTTATCCCTAAACGTGACATAGGGGTGGATCTTTATCCCTAAACTTGACATGGGGGTGGGTCTTTAACCCTAAAGTTGACATAGGGATGGTTCTTTATCCCTAAACTTTACATAGGGCAGGTCATCAGCCCTAAATTTGACATAGGGGTGGGTCTTTATCTTTAATCTTGACATGGGGTGGGACTTTATCCTTAAACTTGAAATAGGGGTGGGTCTTTAGCCCTGAATATGACATAGGGGTGGGTCTTTATCCCGAAACTTGACATAGCGGTGGGTCTTTATTACCCCTAAACTTGACATAGGAAGTGAGGGCTAATTTTGTCTCTCTGCTCCTCTCCTCCTTTCTCTCCAAATCCAAACAGGCATAACAGGTAAAAAGCTCTCAATTCAGGGCAGGCAATTTTAAGGGCAATAGTAGGAGCAGTGTATATTGGGAAATAAGATAAAATAAGTTGTAAGTTCCAGCACCTATCTGCTGGCAGAATGCCGATAAAGAGGAACTCTCCGCTAAAACATAGTGGACTATAGAGCATTAGAATTGGGACACTTCCTGGACAAATTTGATGGGTAAATTCCCCAAAAGCAGTTTTACCTTATTTTGAGGGAAAAGGTGACCAAGAATATGCTTTTCTACGGGTTTCGTGTGAAAAGAGAGGGTTACTATAATTACCCTCAACAACTTAGAAAGAGGTGATTATACACCGGAGATTAGGGTGGAGTAGCAGGAAAAAATAAGAATATATCATTTTTAATATCATTTATACTGAATCTTTTCCCCAATAGACACATAATCTGTGATGGAGACATTTGGATAATTGTGATCCTGGGAATTATGGAACTTGTGTAGTAGGAAAATTAACTCCGAGAATACAATTAGTCACAAGAGACAAGACCAGACGTCTCCCCGCACGTTACAGCACCGTGGGAGTGTGAGCTCCACCCGAGACGCTATCACTACGACAGTCTGTGCTCCATTTACAGTGATTGGGAGAAATGATTTCCGAATATATTATAATATCATACTATGTATATGCTGTGTACTTTTGTTTTCCCATTTCATAAGTGATATTGTTTTTTTTTTTTATTATTATTTATTATTATAGCGCCATTTATTCCATGGCGCTTTACAAGCGAAAGAGGGTATATGTACAACAATCATTAACAGTACAAAACAGACTGGTACAGGGGGAGAGAGGACCTTGCCCGCGAGGGCTCACAGTCTACAGGAGGAGAGAGGACTCTGCCCGCGAGGGCTCACAGTCTACAGGGGGAGAGAGGACCCTGCCCGCGAGGGCTCACAGTCTACAGGGGGAGAGAGGACCCTGCCCGCGAGGGCTCACAGTCTACAGGGAATGGGGGAGGGTACAGGAGGAGAGAGGACCCTGCCCGCGAGGGCTCACAGTCTACAGGGAATGGGTGAGGATACAGGAGGAGAGAGGACCCTGCCCGCGAGGGCTCACAGTCTACAGCGGGAGAGAGGACCCTGCCCGCGAGGGCTCACAGTCTACAGGGAATGGGGGAGGGTACAGGAGGAGAGAGGACCCTGCCCGCGAGGGCTCACAGTCTACAGGGAATGGGTGAGGATACAGGAGGAGAGAAGACACTGCCAGTGAGGTCTCACAGTCTACAGGGGGAGAGAGGATTCTGCCCGCGAGGGCTCACAGTCTACAGGGAATGGGTGAGGATACAGGAGGAGAGAAGACACTGCCCGCGAGGGCTCACAGTCTACAGGGAATGGGTGAGGATACAGGAGGAGAGAAGACACTGCCCGCGAGGTCTCACAGTCTACAGGGGGAGAGAGGACCCTGCCCGCGAGGGCTCACAGTCTACAGGGGGAGAGAGGACCCTGCCCGCGAGGGCTCACAGTCTACAGGGGGAGAGAGGACCCTGCCCGCGAGGGCTCACAGTCTACAGGGGAAGAGAGGACCCTGCCCGCGAGGGCTCACAGTCTACAGAGGGAGAGAGGACCCTGCCCGCGAGGTCTCATAGTCTACAGGGGGAGAGGACCCTGCCCGCGAGGGCTCACAGTCTACAGGGGGAGAGAGGACCCTGCCCGCGAGGGCTCACAGTCTACAGGGAATGGGTGATGGTACAATAGGTGAGGACAGAGCTGGTTGCGCAGGGGTGTACTGGACTGAGGGCTATTGTAGGTTGTAGGCTTGTTGGAAGAGGTGGGTCTTGAGGTTCCTCTTGAAGCTTTCCACTGTAGGGGAGAGTCTGATATGCTGTGGTAGAGCGTTCCAGAGTATGGGGGAGGCACGGGAGAAATCTTGTACGCGATTGTGGGAAGAGGAGATAAGAGAGGAGCAGAGAAGGAGATCTTGTGAGGATCTGAGGTTGCGTGCAGGTAGGTACCGGGAGACTAGGTCACAGATGTAGGGGGGAGACAGGTTGTGCATGCGAGGGCTCACAGTCTACAGCGGGAGAGAGGACCCTGCCCGCGAGGGCTCACAGTCTACAGGGAATGGGGGAGGGTACAGGAGGAGAGAGGACCCTGCCCGCGAGGGCTCACAGTCTACAGGGAATGGGTGAGGATACAGGAGGAGAGAAGACACTGCCAGTGAGGTCTCACAGTCTACAGGGGGAGAGAGGATTCTGCCCGCGAGGGCTCACAGTCTACAGGGAATGGGTGAGGATACAGGAGGAGAGAAGACACTGCCCGCGAGGGCTCACAGTCTACAGGGAATGGGTGAGGATACAGGAGGAGAGAAGACACTGCCCGCGAGGTCTCACAGTCTACAGGGGGAGAGAGGACCCTGCCCGCGAGGGCTCACAGTCTACAGGGGGAGAGAGGACCCTGCCCGCGAGGGCTCACAGTCTACAGGGGGAGAGAGGACCCTGCCCGCGAGGGCTCACAGTCTACAGGGAATGGGTGATGGTACAATAGGTGAGGACAGAGCTGGTTGCGCAGGGGTGTACTGGACTGAGGGCTATTGTAGGTTGTAGGCTTGTTGGAAGAGGTGGGTCTTGAGGTTCCTCTTGAAGCTTTCCACTGTAGGGGAGAGTCTGATATGCTGTGGTAGAGCGTTCCAGAGTATGGGGGAGGCACGGGAGAAATCTTGTACGCGATTGTGGGAAGAGGAGATAAGAGAGGAGCAGAGAAGGAGATCTTGTGAGGATCTGAGGTTGCGTGCAGGTAGGTACCGGGAGACTAGGTCACAGATGTAGGGGGGAGACAGGTTGTGCATGTCTTTGTATGTCATGGTTAATGTTTTGAACTGGAGTCTTTGGGACATGAGAAGCCAGTGAAGGGATTGGCAGAGTGGCGAGGCTGGGGAATAGCGCGGGGAGAGGTGGATTAATCGGGCCGCAGAGTTTAGGATAGATTGAAGGGGTGCAAGAGTGTTGGAAGGGAGGCCAGAGAGCAGGAGGTTGCAGTAGTTGATGCGGGAGATGATGAGGGCATGCACTAATGTTTTTGCTGATTCTTGGTTAAGGAAAGCACGGATCTGGGAGATATTTTTGAGTTGTAGTCTGCATGAGGTGATATGTGTCATGGTGGCATGCTGTCACCACCAGGGGGAGCTCACTGCAGATAAATGTATATAGACACCACTAGTGTGAGCTCCCTACATGCATTTATAAAGACACCACTAGGAGGAGCTCACTGTATACAGAGTTATACAGACACCTTTTGGGGGAGCTTACTGTATATGGAGTTATACAGACACCACCAGGAGGAGCTCACTATATACAGATTTATACAGACACCACTAGGAGGAGCTCACTGTGTATAGATTTATACAGCCACCACTAGGGAAAACTCACTGCATACAGAGTTATACAGACACCACTAGGGGGAGCTCAATGTATACAGAGTTATACAGCCACCACTAGGAGCAGATAACTGCATACAGATTTATACAGATACCACTAGGGGGAGCTTACTACATATGGAATTATACAGACACAACTAGGAAAAACTTATGACATATGAATATATACAGCCACCATCAGGGGGAGCTCACTACATAAAGATTTATACAATCACCATCAGGGATTGCTCACTACATAAAGAATTATACAGACACCACCAGAGGGAGCTCACTACATGTGGATTTATATGGACACCACCAGAAGGAGCGCACTACATGCAGATTTATACAGCCATCACCAGAGGGAGCTCACTACCTGTGGATTTATATGGACACCACCAGAGGGAGCGCACTACATGTGGATTTATATGGACACCACCAGAGGGAGCGCACTACATGTGGATTTATATGGACACCACCAGAGGGAGCGCACTACATGTGGATTTATATGGACACCACCAGAGGGAGCGCACTACATGTGAATTTATTCAGACACCACCAGAGGGAGCGCACTACATGCAGATTTATACAGCCATCACCAGAGGGAGCTCACTACATGTGGATTTATATGGACACCACCAGAAGGAGCGCACTACATGCAGATTTATACAGCCATCACCAGAGGGAGCTCACTACCTGTGGATTTATATGGACACCACCAGAGGGAGCGCACTACATGTGGATTTATATGGACACCACCAGAGGGAGCGCACTACATGTGGATTTTTATGGACACCACCAGAGGGAGCGCACTACATGTGGATTTATATGGACACCACCAGAGGGAGCGCACTACATGTGGATTTATTCAGACACCACCAGAGGGAGCGCACTACATGTGGATTTATTCAGACACCACTAGGGGGAGCGCACTACATGCAGATTTATACAGCCATCACCAGAGGGAGCTCACTACATGTGGATTTATTCAGACACCACTAGGGGGAGCTCACTATATATGAATTCATGCAGCCTGTTTAGAACTCCATTTATAAATCTATATTCACTATGTTTCCCTAGTAGCAACTGCAGGTGAGACGGAGCTTCGATTGCTATACATCGAACTCCTTCTGCCAGCAACCTCTTTTTGAGATATTTTAATGGAAAGTGCAATTTTGCACCACAACAAGGTTTCCCTTCTCACTGCTGGTTCCAAGGACAAACCCATCAGGAGGGAGTGTGTAGGACGGGCAGTCTGGATTGGCACAGCTGACCGTTAGCCGCAACAATCAATAGCAACCGTGGCATCTACGCAGTTTAGTAAAGAGGAACACGAACACTTGCCGTTTTGCCCTGCTCACTTGTATGTTGCTGTTTGTGATAACAATTGATTAGAAACATATTATGGACAACCCCTTTAATTGCATGTATTTTTTGATGTCCTTAAAGGGGTTAATGGGGTTTTCTGAGACTATATTCCTGACAGCCTGTCTTTCTTGCACCACAGTTGAGTGAGGAAGCCCCCTTTATTATTTCCCCAGGACCATCCCCAGGCCTGGTAATGAAGATTTCCTCCCATTGAAGTGAATGGGATCTGTAGCACTAGACAGATGCCGGATACATATGGAATCACATACTGAAATGCACAGAGGTTTAGTGGGACGGCAGGAGACCCCTTTACTTGGGACTCGGATGAGACCACACAACGACCCTATCCAGTTAACCTTACCAGACAGAGCGCTCGGTGTACGGTGATATCAGCTTCTAATTATTAACCTCCTATAGCTGATATGTGATACCTGCCAGTGCGAATGAGACGACGACGGGGTGAAGCCTTCGGTTTCTGACAGCTGTGAGAGAGCAGCTGAGACACATACATTTTTTTGCTCACATATACATTGCCTTGAAAAAGTATTCATACCCTGTGAACATTTTCACGTTACACCCACAAACTTAAATGTATTTTATTGGCATTTTATATGATATGCCAACACAAAGTAGGAAGAACGAGGGGCTGCTGAGAAGTCTTTGGCTTTGTGATTTTTTTTGTTTCTATGGTAACGAATGTTACATCACATGAAAGCCTTGTGTGTCTAATAAATGTTTTTAAAATGTTGTTTGTTGCTAATGGCAAGTGTTCTACGGACGCAGGAAACACACAATCAATCACACTACAACCTCTCCACCATGGCCAAGACCAAAGAACAGTCTAAGGACACCAGGGACAAAATTGTAGACCTGCACAAGGCTGGGATGGGCTACAGAACAATAGGCAAGCAGCTTGGTGAGAAGGCAACAACTGTTGCCGCAATTATTAGAAAATGGCAGACACACAAGATGACTGTCAGTCTCACTTGGTCTGGGGCTCCATGCAAGATCTTGCCTCGTGGGGTAAGGATGATTCTGAGAAAGGTCAGGAATCAGCCCAGATGTACATGGGAGGACATGAGGAGAGCTGGGACCACGGTCTCAAAGATTACTGTTAGTAATACTAAGCAATTATGGAATAAAATCCTGCAGGCTGTACAAGGTCCCCCTGCTCACGCCAGCACATGTCCAGGCACATTGGAAGTTTGCCAATGACTATCTGGATGATCCAGAGCAGGCATGGGAGAAGGTCATGTGGTCAGATGAAACCAAAATAGAACTTTTTTGTATCAACTCCACTCGCCGTGTTTAGTGGAAGAAAAAGGATGAGTACAACCCCAAGAACACTGTCCTAACCTTGAACCATGGGAGATGGAAACATCATACTTTGGGGGGGGGGCTTTTCTGCAAAGCAAATAGGATGACTACACCACATTGAAGGGAGGATGGATGGGGTCATGCATCATGAGATTTTGGCCAGCAACCTCCTTCCCTCAGTAAGAGCATTGAAGGTGGGTCGTGGCTGGGTCTTCCAGCATGACAGTGTCCCGAAACACACAACCAGGACAACTAAGGAGCGGCTCCATAAGAAGCATGTTTAGGTCCTGGAGTGGCCTAGCCAGTCTCCAGCCCTGAGGAGCTGAAACTCAATGTTGTCCAGTGACAGCCCTGAAATCTGGAAGATCTGGAGATCTGTATGGAGGAGTGACCTGAAAGATCTGTATGAAGGATTCAGCGAAATCCCAGCTGCAGTGTGTGTAAACCTGGTCAAGAGCTACCGGAAACGTCCGACCTCTGTACCTGCAAAGGTTTCTACCAAATATGAAGTTCTGTTCTTCTATTGTATCAAATACTTAATTTATACAAAAACTTGTTAGAATGGGACAGCCATGGTCCACCACTCTTACACCTCCAACAGGTGTTCCTTCAAGACTTCCCTGTATTTAGCTCCAATCATCTTCCCATCTTCCCTGCCCCTGCTGAAGAAAAGCCTCCACACAGCAGAATGCTGCCACCACCATGTGTGACTGTGGGGAGGATGACGTACAGGGTTAGTGTTCCACCACACATAGTGTTTTTTTATTTAGCATAAAAAGTTTTCTTTTGGTTTGATGGAGGACACATACACCTGGATGGGCCCAGGATGGGGACACATACACCAGGATGGGCCCAGGATGGGGGACATACATTTGGATGGGCCCAGGATGGGGGACACATACACCTGGATGGGCCCAGGATGGGGGACACATACACCTGGATGGGCCCAGGATGGAGGACACATACACCTGGATGGGCCCAGGATGGGGGACACATACACCAGGATGGGCCCAGGATGGGGGACACATACACCAGGATGGGCCCAGGATGGGGGACACATACACCTGGATGGGCCCAGGATGGGGGACACATACACCTGGATGGGCCCAGGATGGGGGACACATACACCTGGATGGGCCCAGGATGGGGGACACATACATCTGGATGGGCCCAGGATGAGGGACATTAGTGCACAATGGAGAAGTGATCACTAACACAGATTCAGACACATTGGTGAACAATATTTGAGAGAAAAGGGTGTTTTGTGCCCATAGATAAAGTGTGAGCTCAGTGAGTTCAGCTTTCGCTCAGTGGAGATGGATGATGTATTACATCGATAGTGACATGGGTGATTCTCTGTGTGCACAGCGCCACCTCGTGGCATTACTCTGCAGTCAGCGCCCTCTGGTGGCGGTATAGTGCGCAGCACCGTGTGGCGGAGGTGACGTGCGGCCCGGTCCGTGCTCGCTGCTCCCGCGGGTTTCCTCGCTCTCAGGCCGGGTGTAGGGTGAGGCTTCCCGCTTGTCGTCCATGCTGTGCGGGATGGATTCCCCGCGGGAAGAGGAGGAGGAGGACGAGGCGGAGTGGCGGAGCCGGGAGGAGGCGGCAGATATTAATAGTAAGTATCCCCAGGTCCGTGGGTGCAGCGCCCCCTGCTGCCGCACTCCGAGCGGAGCGCTCAGGACTGGCGCTGTGTACATTGCTGCAGACCCTCAGCTGTGGTAGACGAGGCTCACGCATGCGCACACTTTTCCATTCAGTGACAGCAGAGGCTCCTCACATACGGGCTCCGCGCTGTCCTCACACGTCTCCTCTCCGCAGGCTCCCGGGCCCCGCGGCTGGTCCTGCACCTGGACATGGACTGTTTCTACGCGCAGGTGGAGATGATCCGGAGCCCAGAGCTGAGGGGGAGCCCGCTGGGTAAGAGCCTGTCCGGCACTGTATATGGGGGGGAGACTGTGGCCGGCACTGTATATGGGGGGGAGACTGTGACCGGCACTGTATATGGGGGGGGAGACTGTGACCGGCACTGTATATGGGGGGGAGACTGTGACCGGCACTGTATATGGGGGGGAGACTGTGACCGGCACTGTGTATGGGGGGGAGACTGTGACCGGCACTGTATATGGGGGGGAGACTGTGACCGGCACTGTATATGGGGGGGAGACTGTGACCGGCACTGTATATGGGGGGGAGACTGTGACCGGCACTGTATATGGGGGGGAGACTGTGACCGGCACTGTATATGGGGGGGAGACTGTGACCGGCACTGTATATGGGGGGGAGACTGTGTCCGGCACTGTATATGGGGGGGAGACTGTGACCGGCACTGTATATGGGGGGGAGACTGTGACCGACACTGTATATGGGGGGGAGACTGTGACCGGCACTGTATATGGGGGGGAGACTGTGACCGGCACTGTATATGGGGGGGAGACTGTGACCGGCACTGTATATGGGGGGGAGACTGTGGCCGGCACTGTATATGGGGGGGAGACTGTGAGCGGCACTGTATATGGGGGGGAGACTGTGACCGGCACTGTATATGGGGGGGAGACTGTGACCGGCACTGTATATGGGGGGGGAGACTGTGACCGGCACTGTATATGGGGGGGAGACTGTGACCGGCACTGTATATGGGGGGGAGACTGTGACCGGCACTGTATATGGGGGGGAGACTGTGGCCGGCACTGTATATGGGGGGGAGACTGTGACCGGCACTGTATATGGGGGGGAGACTGTGGCCGGCACTGTATATGGGGGGGAGACTGTGACCGGCACTGTATATGGGGGGGAGACTGTGACCGGCACTGTATATGGGGGGGAGACTGTGACCGGCACTGTATATGGGGGGAGACTGTGGCCGGCACTGTATATGGGGGGGGAGACTGTGGCCGGCACTGTATTAGGGGGGCTGTGTTATGCACTGTATATGGGGGGGAGACTGTGGCCGGCACTGTATTAGGGGGGCTGTGTCTAGCACTGTATATGGGGGGGAGACTGTGGCCGGCACTGTATTAGGGGGGCTGTGTCTGGCACTGTATATGGGGGGGAGACTGTGGCCGGCACTGTATATGGGGGGCTGTGTCTGGCACTGTATATGGGGGGAGACTGTGTCCGGCACTGTATATGGGGGGGGGGAGACGGTGTCCGGCACTGTATATGGGGGGGGAGACTGTGGCCGGCACTGTATATGGGGGGGCTGTGTCTGGCACTGTATATGGGGGGAGACTGTGACCGGCACTGTATATGGGGGGGAGACTGTGACCGGCACTGTATATGGGGGGAGACTGTGGCCGGCACTGTATATGGGGGGGGAGACTGTGGCCGGCACTGTATTAGGGGGGCTGTGTTATGCACTGTATATGGGGGGGAGACTGTGGCCGGCACTGTATTAGGGGGGCTGTGTCTAGCACTGTATATGGGGGGGAGACTGTGGCCGGCACTGTATTAGGGGGGCTGTGTCTGGCACTGTATATGGGGGGGAGACTGTGGCCGGCACTGTATATGGGGGGCTGTGTCTGGCACTGTATATGGGGGGAGACTGTGTCCGGCACTGTATATGGGGGGGGAGACTGTGTCCGGCACTGTATATGGGGGGGGAGACTGTGGCCGGCACTGTATATGGGGGGGCTGTGTCTGGCACTGTATATGGGGGGAGACTGTGTCCGGCACTGTATATGGGGGGCTGTGTCTGGCACTGTATATGGGGGGAGACTGTGTCCGGCACTGTATATGGGGGGCTGTGTCTGGCACTGTATATGGGGGGAGACTGTGTCCGGCACTGTATATGGGGGGCTGTGTCTGGCACTGTATATGGGGGGAGACTGTGTCCGGCACTGTATATGGGGGGCTGTGTCCGGCACTGTATATGGGGGGAGACTGTGTCCGGCACTGTATATGGGGGGGGACTGTGTCCGGCACTGTATATGGGGGGCTGTGTCTGGCACTGTATATGGGGGGGGAGACTGTGGCCGGCACTGTATATGGGGGGCCGTGTCTGGCACTGTATATGGGGGGTGCTGTAATTGACATTGTATATGTGAGGTAGCAGTTTCTGGAACTATATATAGGGAGTGCTGTCATGACACTGAATGTGGGGGTGATGTTGATAACACGGTATATGGGGTCCGGCACTGTATATGGGGGGGAGGGGCGGCTGTGTCCGGCACTGTATACGGGGGGGGGGGGGCTGTGGCCGGCACTGTATATAGGGGGGGTGGGGGCTATTTCCGACACTGTATATGGGGGGGAGACTGTGGCCGCCACTGTACATGGGGGGCCGCTGTGCCCGCACTGTATATGGGGGGCGCTGTTGCCGGTACTGTATATGGAGGGCCGGGGGGCTGTTTCCGGCACTGTATATGGGGGGGAGACTGTGACCGCCACTGTATATGGGGGGGGGAGACTGTGACCGACACTGTATATGGGGGGGGAGACTGTGGCCGGCGCTGTATATGGGGGGGAGACTGTGGCCGGCACTGTATTAGGGGGGCTGTGTCTAGCACTGTATATGGGGGGGGGAGACTGTGGCCGACACTGTATTAGGGGGGCTGTGCCTAGCACTGTATATGGGGGGGAGACTGTGGCCGGCACTGTATTAGGGGGGCTGTGTCTGACACTGTATATGGGGGGGAGACTGTGGCCGGCACTGTATATGGGGGGCTGTGTCTGGCACTGTATATGGGGGGAGACTGTGTCCGGCACTGTATATGGGGGGGGGGAGACTGTGTCCGGCACTGTATATGGGGGGGGAGACTGTGGCCGGCACTGTATATGGGGGGCTGTGTCTGGCACTGTATATGGGGGGAGACTGTGACCGGCACTGTATATGGGGGGGAGACTGTGACCGGCACTGTATATGGGGGGAGACTGTGGCCGGCACTGTATATGGGGGGGGAGACTGTGGCCGGCACTGTATTAGGGGGGCTGTGTTATGCACTGTATATGGGGGGGAGACTGTGGCCGGCACTGTATTAGGGGGGCTGTGTCTAGCACTGTATATGGGGGGGAGACTGTGGCCGGCACTGTATTAGGGGGGCTGTGTCTGGCACTGTATATGGGGGGGAGACTGTGGCCGGCACTGTATATGGGGGGCTGTGTCTGGCACTGTATATGGGGGGAGACTGTGTCCGGCACTGTATATGGGGGGGGGAGACTGTGTCCGGCACTGTATATGGGGGGGGGAGACTGTGTCCGGCACTGTATATGGGGGGGGGAGACTGTGTCCGGCACTGTATATGGGGGGGGAGACTGTGGCCGGCACTGTATATGGGGGGGCTGTGTCTGGCACTGTATATGGGGGGAGACTGTGTCCGGCACTGTATATGGGGGGCTGTGTCTGGCACTGTATATGGGGGGAGACTGTGTCCGGCACTGTATATGGGGGGGGGAGACTGTGTCCGGCACTGTATATGGGGGGGGAGACTGTGGCCGGCACTGTATATGGGGGGGCTGTGTCTGGCACTGTATATGGGGGGAGACTGTGTCCGGCACTGTATTAGGGGGGCTGTGTCTGGCACTGTATATGGGGGGGAGACTGTGGCCGGCACTGTATATGGGGGGCTGTGTCTGGCACTGTATATGGGGGGAGACTGTGTCCGGCACTGTATATGGGGGGGGGAGACTGTGTCCGGCACTGTATATGGGGGGGGGAGACTGTGTCCGGCACTGTATATGGGGGGGGAGACTGTGGCCGGCACTGTATATGGGGGGGCTGTGTCTGGCACTGTATATGGGGGGAGACTGTGTCCGGCACTGTATATGGGGGGCTGTGTCTGGCACTGTATATGGGGGGAGACTGTGTCCGGCACTGTATATGGGGGGGGGAGACTGTGTCCGGCACTGTATATGGGGGGGGAGACTGTGGCCGGCACTGTATATGGGGGGGCTGTGTCTGGCACTGTATATGGGGGGAGACTGTGTCCGGCACTGTATATGGGGGGCTGTGTCTGGCACTGTATATGGGGGGAGACTGTGTCCGGCACTGTATATGGGGGGCTGTGTCTGGCACTGTATATGGGGGGAGACTGTGTCCGGCACTGTATATGGGGGGCTGTGTCTGGCACTGTATATGGGGGGGAGACTGTGGCCGGCACTGTATATGGGGGGCCGTGTCTGGCACTGTATATGGGGGGTGCTGTAATTGACATTGTATATGTGAGGTAGCAGTTTCTGGAACTATATATAGGGAGTGCTGTCATGACACTGAATGTGGGGGTGATGTTGATAACACGGTATATGGGGTCCGGCACTGTATATGGGGGGGAGGGGCGGCTGTGTCCGGCACTGTATACGGGGGGGGGGGGGGGCTGTGGCCGGCACTGTATATAGGGGGGGTGGGGGCTATTTCCGACACTGTATATGGGGGGGAGACTGTGGCCGCCACTGTACATGGGGGGCCGCTGTGCCCGCACTGTATATGGGGGGCGCTGTTGCCGGTACTGTATATGGAGGGCCGGGGGGCTGTTTCCGGCACTGTATATGGGGGGGAGACTGTGACCGCCACTGTATATGGGGGGGGAGACTGTGACCGGCACTGTATATGGGGGGGGAGACTGTGGCCGGCGCTGTATATGGGGGGGAGACTGTGGCCGGCACTGTATTAGGGGGGCTGTGTCTAGCACTGTATATGGGGGGGAGACTGTGGCCGACACTGTATTAGGGGGGCTGTGCCTAGCACTGTATATGGGGGGGAGACTGTGGCCGGCACTGTATTAGGGGGGCTGTGTCTAGCACTGTATATGGGGGGGAGACTGTGACCGGCACTGTATTAGGGGGGCTGTGTCTGGCACTGTATATGGGGGGGAGACTGTGTGTCCGGCACTGTATATGGGGGGCTGTGTCCGGCACTGTATATGGGGGGCTGTGTCCGGCACTGTATATGGGGGGCTGTGTCTGGCACTGTATATGGGGGGAGACTGTGTCCGGCACTGTATATGGGGGGGAGACTGTGTCCGGCACTGTATATGGGGGGCTGTGTCTGGCACTGTATATGGGGGGAGACTGTGCCGGCACTGTATATGGGGGGCTGTGTCTGGCACTGTATATGGGGGGGAGACTGTGTCCGGCACTGTATATGGGGGGCTGTGTCTGGCACTGTATATGGGGGGAGACTGTTTCCGGCACTGTATATGGGGGGCTGTGTCTGGCACTGTATATGGGGGGGGACTGTGTCCGGCACTGTATATGGGGGGGGGAGACTGTGTCCGGCACTGTATATGGGGGGGGAGACTGTGGCCGGCACTGTATATGGGGGGGCTGTGTCTGGCACTGTATATGGGGGGAGACTGTGTCCGGCACTGTATATGGGGGGCTGTGTCTGGCACTGTATATGGGGGGAGACTGTGTCCGGCACTGTATATGGGGGGCTGTGTCTGGCACTGTATATGGGGGGAGACTGTGTCCGGCACTGTATATGGGGGGCTGTGTCTGGCACTGTATATGGGGGGGAGACTGTGGCCGGCACTGTATATGGGGGGCCGTGTCTGGCACTGTATATGGGGGGTGCTGTAATTGACATTGTATATGTGAGGTAGCAGTTTCTGGAACTATATATAGGGAGTGCTGTCATGACACTGAATGTGGGGGTGATGTTGATAACACGGTATATGGGGTCCGGCACTGTATATGGGGGGGAGGGGCGGCTGTGTCCGGCACTGTATACGGGGGGGGGGGGGGGGGCTGTGGCCGGCACTGTATATAGGGGGGGTGGGGGCTATTTCCGACACTGTATATGGGGGGGAGACTGTGGCCGCCACTGTACATGGGGGGCCGCTGTGCCCGCACTGTATATGGGGGGCGCTGTTGCCGGTACTGTATATGGAGGGCCGGGGGGCTGTTTCCGGCACTGTATATGGGGGGGAGACTGTGACCGCCACTGTATATGGGGGGGGAGACTGTGACCGGCACTGTATATGGGGGGGGAGACTGTGGCCGGCGCTGTATATGGGGGGGAGACTGTGGCCGGCACTGTATTAGGGGGGCTGTGTCTAGCACTGTATATGGGGGGGAGACTGTGGCCGACACTGTATTAGGGGGGCTGTGCCTAGCACTGTATATGGGGGGGAGACTGTGGCCGGCACTGTATTAGGGGGGCTGTGTCTAGCACTGTATATGGGGGGGAGACTGTGACCGGCACTGTATTAGGGGGGCTGTGTCTGGCACTGTATATGGGGGGGGAGACTGTGTGTCCGGCACTGTATATGGGGGGCTGTGTCCGGCACTGTATATGGGGGGCTGTGTCCGGCACTGTATATGGGGGGCTGTGTCTGGCACTGTATATGGGGGGAGACTGTGTCCGGCACTGTATATGGGGGGGAGACTGTGTCCGGCACTGTATATGGGGGGCTGTGTCTGGCACTGTATATGGGGGGAGACTGTGCCGGCACTGTATATGGGGGGCTGTGTCTGGCACTGTATATGGGGGGGAGACTGTGTCCGGCACTGTATATGGGGGGCTGTGTCTGGCACTGTATATGGGGGGAGACTGTTTCCGGCACTGTATATGGGGGGCTGTGTCTGGCACTGTATATGGGGGGGGACTGTGTCCGGCACTGTATTAGGGGGGGCTGTGTCTGGCACTGTATATGGGGGGGAGACTGTTGCCGGCACTGTATATGGGGGGCTGTGTCTGGCACTGTATATGGGGGGCTGTGTCTGGCACTGTATATGGGGGGGAGACTGTGGCCGGCACTGTATTAGGGGGGCTGTGTCTAGCACTGTATATGGGGGGGAGACTGTGGCCGACACTGTATTAGGGGGGCTGTGTCTAGCACTGTACATGGGGGGGAGACTGTGGCCGGCACTGTATTAGGGGGGCTGTGTCTAGCACTGTATATGGGGGGGAGACTGTGACCGGCACTGTATTAGGGGGGCTGTGTCTGGCACTGTATATGGGGGGGAGACTGTGTCCGGCACTGTATATGGGGGGCTGTGTCCGGCACTGTATATGGGGGGCTGTGTCCGGCACTGTATATGGGGGGCTGTGTCTGGCACTGTATATGGGGGGAGACTGTGTCCGGCACTGTATATGGGGGGCTGTGTCCGGCACTGTATATGGGGGGCTGTGTCTGGCACTGTATATGGGGGGAGACTGTGTCGGCACTGTATATGAGGGGCTGTGTCTGGCACTGTATATGGGGGGAGACTGTGTACGGCACTGTATATGGGGGGCTGTGTCTGGCACTGTATATGGGGGGGAGACTGTTACCGGCACTGTATATGGGGGGCTGTGTCTGGCACTGTATATGGGGGGAGACTGTGGCCGGCACTGTATTAGGGGGGCTGTGTCTAGCACTGTATATGGGGGGGAGACTGTGGCCGGCACTGTATTAGGGGGGCTGTGTCTGGCACTGTATATGGGGGGGAGACTGTTGCCGGCACTGTATATGGGGGGCTGTGTCTGGCACTGTATATGGGGGGCTGTGTCTGACACTGTATATGGGGGGGAGACTGTGGCCGGCACTGTATTAGGGGGGCTGTGTATAGCACTGTATATGGGGGGGGAGACTGTGGCCGGCACTGTATATGGGGGGCTGTGTCTGGCACTGTATATGGGGGGAGACTGTTTCCGGCACTGTATATGGGGGGCTGTGTCTGGCACTGTATATGGGGGGGGACTGTGTCCGGCACTGTATTAGGGGGGGCTGTGTCTGGCACTGTATATGGGGGGGAGACTGTTGCCGGCACTGTATATGGGGGGCTGTGTCTGGCACTGTATATGGGGGGCTGTGTCTGGCACTGTATATGGGGGGGAGACTGTGGCCGGCACTGTATTAGGGGGGCTGTGTCTAGCACTGTATATGGGGGGGAGACTGTGGCCGACACTGTATTAGGGGGGCTGTGTCTAGCACTGTACATGGGGGGGAGACTGTGGCCGGCACTGTATTAGGGGGGCTGTGTCTAGCACTGTATATGGGGGGGAGACTGTGACCGGCACTGTATTAGGGGGGCTGTGTCTGGCACTGTATATGGGGGGGAGACTGTGTCCGGCACTGTATATGGGGGGCTGTGTCCGGCACTGTATATGGGGGGCTGTGTCCGGCACTGTATATGGGGGGCTGTGTCCGGCACTGTATATGGGGGGCTGTGTCTGGCACTGTATATGGGGGGAGACTGTGACCGGCACTGTATATGGGGGGCTGTGTCTGGCACTGTATATGGGGGGAGACTGTGCCGGCACTGTATATGAGGGGCTGTGTCTGGCACTGTATATGGGGGGAGACTGTGTACGGCACTGTATATGGGGGGCTGTGTCTGGCACTGTATATGGGGGGAGACTGTTACCGGCACTGTATATGGGGGGCTGTGTCTGGCACTGTATATGGGGGGAGACTGTGGCCGGCACTGTATTAGGGGGGCTGTGTCTAGCACTGTATATGGGGGGGAGACTGTGGCCGGCACTGTATTAGGGGGGCTGTGTCTGGCACTGTATATGGGGGGGAGACTGTTGCCGGCACTGTATATGGGGGGCTGTGTCTGGCACTGTATATGGGGGGCTGTGTCTGGCACTGTATATGGGGGGGAGACTGTGGCCGGCACTGTATTAGGGGGGCTGTGTATAGCACTGTATATGGGGGGGGGAGACTGTGGCCGGCACTGTATTAGGGGGGCTGTGGCTGGCACTGTATATGGGGGGAGACTGTTGCCGGCACTGTATATGGGGGACTGTGTCTGGCACTGTATATGGGGGGGGACTGTGTCCGGCACTGTATATGGGGGGCTGTGTCTGGCACTGTATATGGGGGGGGGACTGTGTCCGGCACTGTATATGGGGGGCTGTGTCTGGCACTGTATATGGGGGGAGACTGTGGCCGGCACTGTATATGGGGGGGGGACTGTGTCCGGCACTGTATATGGGGGGCTGTGTCTGGCACTGTATATGGGGGGAGACTGTGGCCGGCACTGTATATGGGGGGGGACTGTGTCCGGCACTGTATATGGGGGGCTGTGTCTGGCACTGTATATGGGGGGGAGACTGTGGCCGGCACTGTATATGGGGGGCTGTGTCTGGCACTGTATATGGGGGGTGCTGTAATTGACATTGTATATGTGAGGTAGCAGTTTCTGGAACTATATATAGGGAGTGCTGTGATGACACTGAATGTGGGGGTGATGTTGATAACACGGTATATGGGTCCGGCACTGTACATGGGGGGGAGGGGCGGCTGTGGCCGGCACTGTATATGGGGGGGGGGGGGGCTGTGGCCGGCACTGTATATGGGGGGGGTGGGGGCTATTTCCGACACTGTATATGGGGGGGGAGACTGTGGCCGCCACTGTACATGGGGGGCCGCTGTGCCCGCACTGTATATGGGGGGCGCTGTTGCCGGTACTGTATATGGAGGGCCGGGGGGCTGTTTCCGGCAGTGTATATGGGGGGGAGACTGTGTCCGCCACTGTATATGGGGGGGGAGACTGTGGCCGGCACTGTATATGGGGAGGAGACTGTGGCCGGCACTGTATATGGGGAGGAGACTGTGGCTGACACTGTATATGGGGGAGAGACTGTGGCCGGCACTGTATATGGGGAGGAGACTGTGGCTGACACTGTATATGGGGGGGAGACTGTGGCCGGCGCTGTATATGGGGGGGAGACTGTGGCCGGCACTGTATTAGGGGGGCTGTGTCTAGCACTGTATATGGGGGGGAGACTGTGGCCGGCACTGTATTAGGGGGGCTGTGTCCGGCACTGTATATGGGGGGGAGACTGTGGCCGGCACTGTATTAGGGGGGCTGTGTCTAGCACTGTATATGGGGGAGAGACTGTGGCCGGCACTGTATATGGGGGGCTGTGTCTGGCACTGTATATGGGGGGGGAGACTGTGGCCGGCACTGTATATGGGGGGCTGTGTCTGGCACTGTATATGGGGGGTTCTGTAATTGACATTGTATATGTGAGGTAGCAGTTTCTGGAACTATATATAGGGAGTGCTGTAATGACACTGAATGTGGGGGTGATGTTGATAACACTGTTTATGGGGTCCGGCACTGTATATGGGGGGGAGGGGCGGCTGTGGCCGGCACTGTATGTGGGGGGGGGGCTGTGGCCGGCACTGTATATAGGGGGGGTGGGGGCTATTTCCGACACTGTATATGGGGGGGGAGACTGTGGCCGCCACTGTACATGGGGGGCCGCTGTGCCCGCACTGTATATGGGGGGCGCTGTTGCCGATACTGTATATGGAGGGCCGGGGGGCTGTTTCCGGCACTGTATATGGAGGGGGAGACTGTGACCGGCACTGTATAAGGGGGGGGGGGACTGTACATGGGGTGGCGCTGTTCCGGCACTGTATATGGGAGGAGGGGGGCTCTTTCCGGCACTGTATATGGGGGGGAGACTGTGTCCGGCACTGTATATGGGGGCGCTGTGTCCGGCACTGTATATGGGGGGGCTGTGTCCGGCACTGTATATGGGGGGGGCTGTTCCGGCACTGTATATGGGGGTGCTGTGTCCGGCACTGTATATGGGGGCGCTGTTTCCTCCACTGTATATGGAAGCGCTGTGTTTGGCACTGTATATGAGGGGGGCTGTTTCCGGCACTGTATATGGGGGGAAGGGGGGGCTGTGTCCTGCACTGTATATGGGGGGGGGGGGGCTGTGCCCGGCACTGTATATAGGGGGGGTGGGGGCTATTTCTGACACTGTATATGGGGGGGGGGGAGACTGTGGCCGCCACTGTACATGGGGGGCCGCTGTGCCCGCACTGTATATGGGGGGCGCTGTTGCCGGTACTGTATATGGAGGCCCGGGGGGCTGTTTCCGGCACTGTATATGGAGGGGGAGACTGTGACCGGCACTGTATAAGGGGGGAGACTGTACATGGGGTGGTGCTGTTCCGGCACTGTATATGGGGGCGCTGTGTCCGGCACTGTATATGGGGGGGCTGTGTCCGCACTGTATATGGGGGGTGCTGTTTCCGGCACTGTATATGGGGGGTGCTGTTTCCGGCACTGTATATGGGGGCGCTGTTTCCTCCACTGTATATGGAAGCGCTGTGTTTGGCACTGTATATGGGGGGGGGGGCTGTGTCCGGCACTGTATATGGGGGGGACTGTGTCTGGCACTGTATATGGGGGTGGGAGACTGTGTCTTTCACTGTATATGGGGGGAGGCTGTGTCCGGCACTGTATATGGGGGGTGGGAGACTGTGCCTGGCACTGTATATGGGGGGTGGGAGACTGTGTCTGGCACTGTATATGGGGGGTTGCTGTGCTGTCCCTGTATATGGGGGTTGCTGTGACTGGCATTGTATATGGGTGGAGGGGGTGTTGTGCTTTTCTGACACTGTATATGTGGGGTTACTGTAACTAGCACTGTATATGGGGGGTGCTGTGCCCTGGGACTGTATATACGGGGTTTTTCTCTGACACTGTATATGGGGGGTTTCTGTGTCTCACACTGTATATGAGGGGGTTGTTGTCTGCCATTGGATATGGGGGGGTTGCTGTGACTGGCACTGTGTATGGAGGAGTGCTGTGCTGGCACTGTGTATGGAGGAGTGCTGTGACTGGCACTGTGTATGGCGGAGTGCTGTGCTGGCACTGTGTATGGAGGAGTGCTGTGCTGACACTGTGTATGGAGGAGTGCTGTGTCTGGCACTGTGTATGGAGGAGTGCTGTGGTGGCACTGTATATGGAGGAGTGCTGTGGCTGGCACTGTGTATGGAGGAGTGCTGTGCTGGCACTGTGTATGGAGGAGTGCTGTGGCTGCCACTGTGTATGGAGGAGTGCTGTGCTGGCACTGTGTATGGAGGAGTGCTGTGACTGGCACTGTGTATGGAGGAGTGCTGTGGCTGGCACTGTGTATGGAGGAGTGCTGTGCTGGCACTGTGTATGGAGGAGTGCTGTGACTGGCACTGTGTATGGAGGAGTGCTGTGGCTGGCACTGTGTATGGAGGAGTGCTGTGACTGGCACTGTGTATGGAGGAGTGCTGTGACTGGCACTGTGTATGGAGGAGTGCTGTGGCTGGCACTGTGTATGGAGGAGTGCTGTGCTGGCACTGTGTATGGAGGAGTGCTGTGCTGGCACTGTGTATGGAGGAGTGCTGTGGCTGGCACTGTGTATGGAGGAGTGCTGTGGCTGGCACTGTGTATGGAGGAGTGCTGTGCTGGCACTGTGTATGGAGGAGTGCTGTGGCTGGCACTGTGTATGGAGGAGTGCTGTGGCTGGCACTGTGTATGGAGGAGTGCTGTGGCTGGCACTGTGTATGGAGGAGTGCTGTGCTGACACTGTGTATGGAGGAGTGCTGTGGCTGGCACTGTGTATGGAGGAGTGCTGTGACTGGCACTGTGTATGGAGGAGTGCTGTGTCTGGCACTGTGTATGGAGGAGTGCTGTGACTGGCACTGTGTATGGAGGAGTGCTGTGACTGGCACTGTGTATGGAGGAGTGCTGTGACTGGCACTGTGTATGGAGGAGTGCTGTGACTGGCACTGTGTATGGAGGAGTGCTGTGTTGGCACTGTATGGAGGAGTGCTGTGACTGGCACTGTGTATGGAGGAGTGCTGTGACTGGCACTGTGTATGAGGGGGTGTTGGTACTGTGCATGGGGGGGGGTTTGCTGTGATGACACTGTATATGGGGGGTGCTATGCCTGCACTGTATTTTGGGGGCTGATGAATGCCTATGAATCCACATCAGAATGAAGCATCCCTGTACCTTATTCGTCCTTATTGACAGGGGGGGGGTCCGTGTCCCCCCTCATCCGCATTAATATTAACCCTCCGATAACCGCTTCACTTTTCAGGCGTCCAACAGAAAAACATCATCGTCACCTGTAACTATGAAGCCAGGAAATTCGGTGTTAACAAATGTATGTCCGTCCGAGAGGCGAAGGAGCGGTGTCAGCAGCTGGTGTTGGTCAGCGGGGAGGACCTGACCCACTACAGGGAGATGTCCTACAGGGTCACAGGTGCCCGCGGGGGTCAGGAGGGGAAGAGGGTCAGGTGGGGATGGGGGATCAGGACGCTCCAGGGTTCAGGAGGAGGCGGGAGTCAGTTTGTAATATTTAATAAAAAGAACCGCATGTGGCTTAATTTTTTTTTCTTTATTTAATTATTTAAATAATTGTAAAAAACCAACATGCGGTCCCCCCCAATTTTGATACCCAGCCATGAAAAACTCCGACAGCTGAGGGCTGGTATTCTCAGGCTGGGGAGGCCAATGCCTATTGGGCCGCCCCCCCAGCCTTAAAATAGCAGCCTGCAGTTGCCCGGAATTGTCGCAACCATTAGATGCGACATTCCCAGCACTTTACCCGCTTCTTCCCGATTGCCCTGGCGCAGTGGCAATCGGGGTAATGTCAGCTCACAGCTGCCACTAAGCCCTAGATTAGTAATGGGAGGCGTCTGAGACCCCCCCCATTATTAATCTGTAAATGAAAAGAAAAAAAGACCATTGCTGAAAATCATTTAGTTGCAATAAAAGATAAGAGCACCCTCTTTCACCCCTTTATTAACCCCCAAAACACCCCTGAAGGTCCAACATAATCCACACGAGGTCCCATGACGATCCCAGCTCTGCTACATCTGAGAAGAGAAGGCACATTGCGTGGCCATACAACAATGACCACCCGCTGTGGGCTTCAAGCAGAGAATGAGTGAACCACATGATCAGCCGTGAGGTCACTCAAGTTATTTGCGGTCACAGCTGGAGGTTCCCACAGTCCTTTATCCGTGACCGCAGGTAACTTGAAATCATCTGAGGTTACGTTACCTGCAGTCACAAGTAGAGGACTGTGGGAACTTCCAGTCGTGACTGCAACTAACCTGAGAGATGTCACCAACACTGCTGATCACGCGGCTCATTCATTCTCTGTTTTAAATTACAACGGGCGGCCATTGTTGTAGCAGAGCTGGCAGCTATAGTGACAGCTGTGAGCTAACATTAATCCCTTATTACCCCTATTGCCACCGTACCAGGGTAATCAGGAAGAGCCGGGAAAAGTGCCGGGATTGTCTCATCTAATGGATGTGAAAATTCCGGGTGGCTGCAGGCTGCTAATTTTAAGCTGGGGGGGCCCAATAAGCACAGGTCTTCCCAACCTGAGTATAGCAGCCCCCAGCTGTCGGACTTTATCATGGCTGGGTATCAAAATTGGTGGTGGTGGGGGGGGGGGGAACGCACGCTGTTTTTTTTTTAAATTATTTATTTAAATAGTTAAAAAACAAAAACCGTGTGCAGTTCCTCTTATTTTGATACACAGCCAAGATAAGGGCACGGCTGAGGGCGGCAGCCTGTAGCCGTATGCTTTATCTGTGCTGGGTATCATAATTTGGGGGGACCCTGAGCCATTTTATTTTTTACTGTGCGATATAGACCCACAGACAGCGCCTGTGATTGGAAGCGTCAGACACACTGTCAGTCAGGGTGGGGGCACTGTCTGTCACCAATCACAGACACTGGTGGGCGGGGAAAGAAGTGAATATGCATGAGCCTAATGAGCAGCTGCAGGAGCAGTTACAGTTGCGCCGAAGCCACATAGCCTAAGGCTCCATGTGCACGCTGCAGCTTTTGCCGCATGGAGCCTAAGGGGAATTGAGCCTGTGATCAGTCGATTGATGGTGTCTGCTGTTGTCCCAGGTCTGCTGGAGGAGTTCAGCCCGCAGGTGGAGCGTCTCGGCTTCGATGAGAACTTTGTGGATATCACGGAGCTGGTGGATAAGAGGCTGCGAGACCCCCCGGGCGATCGAGCGATGGAGGTGTCCGGACACGTGTACAATGATCAAGGTGAGAACAGTGAATGGCAGCTGTAATACCGGCCTCGGCCACTATAAACGTGTGGCGCTGTTCACGGTAAAAAAAAAAAAAAAATGAAGGCAACGCAGGCTGCAGCCAATCTGTACAAGACTGGGTGTCACATTCTTATGTCTTAATAGTAAAGGAGTTTAGGTAAAAAAAAAAAGTTTTTTTTTATAAATACATGTATTGTAGGCTAAAAATAAGTTTTGCCATTAAAAAATGTCGGCTTTTCCTGCACATTCAACTTTGATGTGGTCATAAATCATCCGAGAGGAGCTGAGAAACAGACGGATTAAAGAGATACCAACTCTTCGAATGCGCTCACTGATGGATCCTCAGTTAACTCATTCTGCAGCCAATAATACAGTGCAGCGCAGAGGCTGTAGGAGGCAAATGGAGCAAAATGTTTAATGAAACCCAATTGCAAAAATGATTTTTGGCACAAAATGTAAATAAAAACGTCAACAACGTCTGAAAAACACATTTAAAGGGATTATTTATTTATTTATTTATTTTTTTTAAATTCCTAGTTATAGATCCCAGTGATTGGACACACCGGTGTTACATGGTGGGCTCTCACGTGGCAGCGGACATCCGGGCAGCGGTGCACAGCCGGCTGGGGATGACGGGCTGTGCCGGGATCGCAGCTAATAAGCTGCTCGCAAAACTTGTTTCTGGGACGTTCAAGCCGAATCAACAAACCGTTCTCCTTCCCGAGAGCCGCGGCCATTTAATCAACGGCCTAAATCACGCCCATAAGATTCCGGGTGAGTCTGTGATACCAGGTGTGGCCACTAGGGGAGCAGGAGCTTGGCTCAGTGATGGAGCGCTGTCTCCCTCCAGTGTTGGTTTTTAGGTACTACAACCAGACTACAACCCAGCTGATGAATAATGTTATTTCTCACAATGAGCCGTGTTATATTCTTTGTCTCCGGACGTTTGTGTTACTTTAACCTCATTGCCTTCGTTACTTGCAGGAATCGGACATAAGACCGCGCAGCGTCTGGAGGGTTTAGGGCTGAGCGGCGTTACTGCGCTGCAGTGCTGTCCGGTCGCCGTCCTGGAGAAGGAGTTTGGAGCCGCACTTGCTCATCGTATCCAGACACTCAGCAGAGGGGAAGATAATTCACCGGTCACATCAACGGGACCTCCGCAGGTAGAGGACGGAGTCCATCATGTGGCTGCACACAGTGTAGCCCCCAATATGTCAGTGTAAGGGGAATATGAGTGTACATAATCTATCTTTGAGTGACTGGTATCTATTTTATCGGATTACCGCCATCCGGGCCTCTGGTTCCCCCAATCCATCCGGGCCTCTGGTTCCCCCACGCCACCCCGGGGCCTCTGGTTCCCCCACGCACGCCTCGGGCGCTCTGGTTCCCCCACGCAAGCCCCGGGCGCTCTGGTTCCCCCACGCACGTACCGGGCGCTCTGGTTTCCCCACGCACGCCCCGGGCGCTCTGGTTTCCCCACGCACGCCCCGGGCGCTCTGGTTTCCCCACGCACGCCCCGGGCGCTCTGGTTTCCCCACGCACGCCCCGGGCGCTCTGGTTTCCCCACGCACGCCCCGGGCGCTCTGGTTCCCCCACGCACGCCCCGGGCGCTCTGGTTCCCCCACGCACGCCCCGGGCGCTCTGGTTCCCCCACGCACGCCCCGGGCGCTCTGGTTCCCCCACGCACGCCCCGGGCGCTCTGGTTCCCCCACGCACGCCCCGGGCGCTCTGGTTCCCCCACGCACGCCCCGGGCGCTCTGGTTCCCCCACGCACGCCCCGGGCGCTCTGGTTCCCCCACGCACGCCCCGGGCGCTCTGGTTCCCCCACGCACGCCCCGGGCGCTCTGGTTCCCCCACGCACGCCCCGGGCGCTCTGGTTCCCCCACGCACGCCCCGGGCGCTCTGGTTCCCCCACGCACGCCCCGGGCGCTCTGGTTCCCCCACGCACGCCCCGGGCGCTCTGGTTTCCCCACGCACACCCCGGGCGCTCTGGGTCCCCCCACGCACACCCCTTGCGCTCTGGTTTCCCCACGCACACCCCGGGCGTTCTTGGTCCCCCACGCACACCCCGGGCGCTCTGGTTCCCCCACGCACACCCCGGGCGCTCTGGTTCCCCCACGCACACCCCGGGCGCTCTGGTTCCCCCACGCACACCCCGGGCGCTCTGTGTTCCCCCACGCACACCCCGGGCGCTCTGTGTTCCCCCACCACATTTCCCCTGACATCCCGGGCTTTCGACATTTTTGCCTGCCATCCCCCCGTCATCCCAGGTTCTCATTGCCCTCCTCCATCTTGAGCTCAAACCCCCTGCCATCCCAAAATTGTATCACCCTCTGTCTTGAGAACGCACCCAGCCTCACACCTCAAACGACACTTAAAATCAACTAATAAGAAGTGGAGCCGAGATGCCATCAGGTAGTAGAGGAATCCCAGGGTTTTTGATCGGCAGCCTCGGATTACCTGACTTCATCTAATTTGCCATTCTCCAATCTTCTTTCTTCTTCATTTTCAGTCTCTTAGTGAAGAAGATTCCTTCAAGAAATGCTGCGCGGTCTCCGATGTGAAAACTAAACTAGAAGAACTGCTGCTACTTTTACTACATCGGTGAGTGCAGGCGTCACCCGTCCACCAGTGCCGGCGACTTCATAGAAAAGCGCCTGTGTCTCACTGCATCTACAGTGCTGGCCAAAAGTATTGGCACCCCTGCAATTCTGTCAGATAATACTCAGTTTCTTCCTGAAAATGATTGCAATCACAAATTCTTTGGTATTATTATCTTCGTTTAATTTGTCTTCAATGAAAGAAAAAAAAAAATTGTCATAAAGCCAAATTGGATTCCACACGAAACATAAAAAAGGGGGTGGACAAAAGTATTGGCGCTGTGTGAATAATCCTGTGCTGCTTCTCTAATTTGTGTAATTAACAGCACCTGTAACTTACCTGTGGCACCTAACAGGTGCTGGCAATAATAAATCACACTAGCAGCAGTTGACATGGATTAAAGTTGACTCAACCTCTGCCCTGTGTCCTTGTGTGACCACATTGAGCATGGAGAAAAGAAAGAAGACCAAAGAACTGTCTGAGGACCTGAGAATCCAAATTGTGAGGAAGCATGAGCAATCTCAAGGCTACAAGTCCATCTGCAAAGACCTGAAAGTTCCTGCGTCTACGGTGCGCAGTGTCATCAAGAAGTGTAAAGTCCATGGCACTGTGGCTAACCTCCCTAGATGTGGAAGGAAAAGAAAAATTGACGAGAGATTTCAACACAAGATTGTGCGGATGATGGATAAAGAACCTCGACTAACATCCAAACAAGTTCAAGCTGCCCTGCAGTCCGAGGGTACAACAGTGTCAACCCGTACTATCCGTCGGCGTCTGAATGAAAAGGGACTGTATGGTAGGATACCCAGGAAGACCTCACTTCTTACCCCGAGACATAAAAAAGCCAGGCTGGAGTTTGCCAAAACTTACCTGAGAAAGCCTAAAACGATTTGGAAGAATGTTCTCTGGTCAGATGAGACAAAAGTAGAGCTTTTTGGGAAAAGCCATCAACATAGAGTTTACAGGAAAAAAAAAGAGACCTTCAAAGAAAAGAACACGGTCCCTACAGTCAAACATGGCGGAGGTTCCGTGATGTTTTGTGGATTGCTTGACCGTGTGCATGGCATTATGAAGTCTGAAGACTACCAACAAATTTCACAGCATAATGTAGGGCCCAGTGTGAGAAAGCTGGGTCTCCCTCAGAGGTCATGGGTCTTCCAGCAGGACAATGACCCAAAACACACTTCAAAAAGCACTAGAAAATGGTTTGATAGAAAGCACTGGAGACTACTAAAGTGGCCAACAATGAGTCCAGACCTGAACCCCATAGAACACCTGTGGAGAGATCTCACAATGGCAGTTTGGAGAAGGCCCCTTCACATCTCAGGGACCTGGAGCAGTTTGCCAAAGAAGAATGGTCTAAAATCCCAGCAGAGCATTGTAAGAAACTCATTGATGGTTACCGGAAGCGGTTGTTCGCAGTTTTTTTGGCTAAAGGTTGTGCAACCAAGTATTAGGCTGAGGGTGTCAATACTTTTGTCTGGCCCATTTTTGGAGTTTTGTGTGAAATGATCAATGATTTGATTTTTGTTTCATTCTCTTTTGTGTTTTTTTCATTGCAAGCAAAATAAATGAAGATAATAATACCAAAGAATTTGTGATTGCAATCATTTTCAAGAAGAAACTGAGTATTATCTGACAGAATTGCAGGGGTGCCAACACTTTTGGCGAGCACTATATAAACAATGAGCACCATGAGGACCGTCAATTTGGGGGCTTTCATGAAAGGAATAGTGGACGTGACCTGGTGATGGCTCCTAATCCAGAGGGGGGGCGCTCTAATCTGGATCGTTCAATTAGATACATTGGCTAGACATGGGGTTGGAGGAGATCCCCCTGGTACTGCAGCCGGGGGTAGAATAAAGACCCCTCAAGACTGGTATAGAACCACTGTAAAAAAGAAATGCAAAAAATGTCCAATAAAAGAGGACACTAAAAAAGAAATGCAAAACTAAGCACAAAATAAAAAAAAGTCCAATAAAGGAGGACACTGTTCAGATTTCAATGTTTGTATTCAGAGGTCGTGACCTTTCGATACATTGTATCCAGTCGTCATTCTATTTAACTGTTTCCTTTCCAGACTGTCCGCAGATGGGAGGAGCGCCCACACCCTGCGACTAACCATTCGCCAGTTCGCACCGCCCAATAAATATTTCAACCGGGAAAGTCGCCAGTGTCCCATCCCAACAAACGTGGCCCAAAATATGAGCAGCGGTAAGAGTCACGGCACGATTAACCCTCTCGTGCCCCCACCATTTTTCCATTTTCTTATGCTTTCTTCGGAGCTGATTGAGCAGACGTTTCTTCTTCAGGATCGGACGGCGCCGCGGTCGTCCCCGCGCTGATGGAGCTGCTCGTGAAACTCTTCCAGAAGATGATTGACGTCAAGTCTCCCTTCCACCTCACGCTGCTGAACGTTTGCTTCTCCAACCTCAAAGCTTCTAAATCCTCGACGTCCTCAAGATCTTCAATCGGGTTTTACCTGACTCAGAAAAAGTCATTGGTAGAAGATGAGTGCAGTGTCAGCCGGGTGAGAGGATATAGAGTGGCAACACATCATCTATATACCGCACAGGATACATCCTCTTAATACTACACCACACAGGACACATCCTCTATATACTACACCACACAGGACAAGTCCTCTATAAACTACACCACAACAGGGACACATCCTCTATATACTACACCACACAGGACACATCCTCTATATACTACACCACACAGGACACATCCTCTATATACTACACCACACAAGACAAGTCCTCTATAAACTACACCACACAGGACACATCCTCTATATACTACACCACACAGGACACATCCTCTATATACTACACACACACATGACAAAGTCCCTCTTATACTACACCACACAGGGCACATCCCCTATATACTACACCACACAGGACACATCCTCTATATACTACACCACACAGGACACATCCTCTATATACTACACCATACAGGGCACATCCTCTATATACTACACCACACAGGACACATCCTCTATATACTACACCACACAGGACACATCCTCTATATACTACACAATACAGGACACATGCTCTATATACTACACCATACAGGACACTTTCTCTATATACTACACCACACAGGACACATCCTCTATATACTACACCATACAGGACACATCCTCTATATACTACACCATACAGGGCACATCCTCTATATACTACACCACACAGGGCACATCCTCTATATACTACACCACACAGGACACATCCTCTATATACTACACCACACAGGACACAGCCTCTATATACTACACCACACAGGACACACCCTCTATATACTACACCACACAGGGCACATCCTCTATATACTACACCACACAGGACACAGCCTCTATATACTACACCACACAGGACACATCCTCTATATACTGCACCATACAGGACACATCCTCTATATACTACACCACACAGGACACATCCTCTATATACTACACCACACAGGACACATCTCTATATAATACACCATACAGGGCACATCCTCTATATACTACACCACACAGGACACATCCTCTATATACTACACCACACAGGACACACCCTCTATATACTACACCACACAGGACACATCCTCTATATACTGCACCATACAGGACACATCCTCTATATACTACACCACACAGGACACACCCTCTATATACTACACCACACAGGGCACATCCTCTATATACTACACCACACAGGACACAGCCTCTATATACTACACCACACAGGGCACATTCCTCTATATACTACACCACACAGGACACAGCCTCTATATACTACACCACACAGGACACATCCTCTATATACTGCACCATACAGGACACATCCTCTATATACTACACCACACAGGACACATCCTCTATATACTACACCACACAGGACACATCCTCTATATACTGCACCATACAGGACACATCCTCTATATACTACACCACACAGGACACATCCTCTATATACTACACCACACAGGGCACATCCTCTATATACTATACCACACAGGACACATCCTCTATGTGAATGCTTATATTGCTTGAAATATTTTTGGGGATTTTTTTGTTGTCAGTTTTCAGGACACAGTACAACATCTGAATCTGAGAATCTGTCTGAAAAGCCGAGTCCCTCTCCCTTGGCTGCGGCGATGGATGAGGGCTCTTCTGTCGCTACCGGAGAACATCGACATGGAGGTGTTCAGTCAACTCCCTGAGGACATTAAGAGAGAGATTATCCAAAGTCCACGTACAACAAGAAGTATTCAGACGAGCCGGCCACCCTCAACCCCCGGGGGAATACAGCGTTTCTTTACGGGAGGAAATCCGGGGAATCTGCTTGCTTCTGCAGGAGACAGGGGGCCTTCTCCCGGCACGGTGCCATCCCTGCTGAAAAAGACTTTGAGAAAAGACTCTGATGATACCAGCGCTGCCCCTGATCCGGTCATAGCTACTTCTCATCGATCAGACTCCGCTTGTCCCCCGGGTACAGAACCAAACGTTGGGTTGTCAATGGATTGCACCGAATCTGGGGATGTCGGCGTCAGGTCGCCACTTCCTAAAAGCATCGATGTGAAAGTTTTTTCACAGCTTCCGACAGAACTTCAGAGAGAACTTATGAGCGACTGGAAGAACCGAAAACTCTCTCCTAAAATCCAGGTCAAGAAATCTCACGAAAAAGCCAAGACTCCAAAAAGTCAAAAACCGAGCTCTGCTTCCTGTGCTAACAGCCTGCTGAAGTATTTCAAGCCGAGCTAGATATTATAACCGGTTTATATCTGTAAATAATGTTTATATGTTCAGAGAAGAGTTTGTTATAAAAGATTTCATAGAAGGAAGACTGAGTTTCCAATTACTTTGGTCTGATGGGTTGGACTTTAAAGGGCATGTGCTCTTGGGTAATGCACAAAAATCAGTAGTGATGAGCGCGCACTACCATGCTCGGGTGCTCAGTACTTGTATCTAGTGATGAGCGGACACTACCATGCTCGGGTGCTCAGTACTCGTAACTAGTGATGAGCGGGCACTACCATGCTCGGGAGCTCAGTACTCGTAACTAGTGATGAGCGGGCACTACCATGCTCAGGTTCTCAGCAATTGTAACTAGTGATGAGCGGGCACTACCATGCTCGGGTGCTCAGTACTCGTAACTAGTGATGAGCGGGCACTACCATGCTCGGGTGCTCAGTACTCGTAACTAGTGATGAGCAGGCACTACCATGCTCGGGGTGCTCAGTACTCGTAACTAGTGATGAGCGGGCACTACCATGCTCGGGTGCTCAGTACTCGTAACCAGTAATGAGCGGGCACTACCATGCTCAGGTTCCTCAGTACTTGTAACTAGTGATTGAGCGGGTACTACCATGCTCGGGTGCTCAGTA
Organism: Anomaloglossus baeobatrachus; assembly: GCF_048569485.1. Taxonomy (NCBI): domain Eukaryota; kingdom Metazoa; phylum Chordata; class Amphibia; order Anura; family Aromobatidae; genus Anomaloglossus; species Anomaloglossus baeobatrachus. Next base: position 930,344,520 of record NC_134353.1, on the reverse strand, counting down.
CTCGTAACTAGTAATGAGCGGGCACTACCATGCTCAGGTTCTCCGTACTTGTAACTAGTGATGAGCGGGTACTACCATGCTCGGGTGCTCAGTACTCGTAACTAGTGATGAGCAGGCACTACCATGCTCGGGTGCTCAGTACTCGTAACTAGTGATGAGCGGGCACTACCATGCTCGGGTGCTCAGTACTCGTAACCAGTAATGAGCGGGGGCACTACCATGCTCAGGTTCTCAGTACTTGTAACTAGTGATGAGCGGGGTACTACCATGCTCGGGTGCTCAGTACTGGTAACTAGTGATGAGTGGGCACTACCACGCTCGGGTGCTCAGTACTGGTAACTAGTGATGAGTGGGCACTACCATGCTCGGGTGCTCAGTACTCGTAACTAGTGATGAGCGGGCACTACCATGCTCGGATGCGCAGTACTCGTAACTAGTGATGAGCGGGGCACTACCATGCTCGGGTGCTCAGTACTGGTAACTAGTGATGAGTGGGGCACTACCATGCTCGGGTGCTCAGTACTCGTAACTAGTGATGAGCGGGCACTACCATGCTCGGGTGCTCTGTACTGGTAACTAGTGATGAGTGGGCACTACCATGCTCGGGTGCTCAGTACTCGTAACTAGTGATGAGCGGGCACTACCATGCTCGGGGGCTCTGTACTGGTAACTAGTGATGAGTGGGCACTACCATGCTCGGGTACTCAGTACTCGTAACTAGTGATGAGCGGGCACTACCATGCTCGGGTGCTCAGTACTCGTAACTAGTGATGAGCGGGCACTACCATGCTCAGGTGCTCGGTACTCGTAACCAGCAGTCGGATGCTTGGATGGGGTCAGCTTGAGTATAATCAAGGACAATAAGGAACTCGTCATTTTTCCTGAAGATAATCCCCAATTATCAGAGCAATACTTGTGTCGTATTTCATAATATTCATTTAGAGAGTTTAGCGCTTGTCAGAGACCTCCATGTGTCCTGCTCACAATCATACATTTTGGATTACTGCGGCCACCACTAGGGGGAGCTCAGCTCACAGGGACTTTTACACTGAACTCTGGTCGTTACAAGGGTGGACCCAACTACAGAGAAAAGGAGTCTCTGTCATGAAAAGGACTTACCAGTTTTCCTCTAATTTTCAGTTCTCTCTGAGCTGGTGGGTGGAGACGAGCTACTATAACATCACAACAGACGCAGATATGAGTGTCTATAAGTTCACAAGCAGCATGGAAGGCATCATGTAGCAGTACTGAGCTGTATAGCTGTGCATTCAGCTCTGGGTGAAAGAAAACACTTACTGGAAAGCAACAGTAGTCTCTCTCTTTTCCATAGACCTCAAAAAGCAGCTGCAGTCTTATACCTCAGGATGCTTGCAGTCCCTCTAGTCTTGACCGTACCGATTTTAGCACTCCCTCAGAATAAAAGATGAGTTTAGGAAGGGAAGGTGGGGAGAAATGGCTCAATGTGCTCAAAAGTTTATACACCCCGTCTGATTTTTTTTTTTTGCTTTCTTGGCCTTTTTTCAGAGATTATGAATGAGAACACAATCTTTTTTTTCCCCACTCATGGTTAGTGGTTGGGTGAAGCCATTTATTGTCAATCCACAGTGTTTTCTGTTTTTAATTCATAATGAGAACCAAAAACATCCAACTGACCCTGATGAAAAGTTCACACACCCCAGTTCTTAATACTATGTATTGCCCCCTCTAACATCAATGACAGCTTGAAGTCTTTTGTGGTAGTTGTGGATTTTCTCAGGTGGTGAAGCTGCCCATTCTTCTTGGCGCCTCCAGTTCCTGTAAATTCCTGGGCTTTCTTGCATGAACTGTGCGCTTGCGTTCTCCCCAGAGTGGCTCAATGATATTGAGGTCAGGAGACTGAGATGGCCATTCCAGAACCTTCACTTTGTTCTGCTGTAGCCAATGACAGGTCTACTTGGCCTTGTGTTTTGTATCGTTGTCATGTTGGAACGTCAAAGTACGCCCCATGCGCAGCTTCCGGGCTGATGAGTGCAAATTTGCCTCCAGTATTTGCTGCATTCATCTTTTCTTCAGCTCTGACCAAGTTTCCTGTGCCTTTGTAGCTCACACATCCGCACATCATCGGCGATCCACCTCCGTGCTTTACAGTAGGAATGGTGTTCCTTTCTTCCAAGGCCTTGTTGACACCTCTCCAAATGTAACATTTATGGTTGTGACCAAAAAATTTGATTTTGGTCTCATCACTCCAAATTACCTTGTTCCAGAAGTTTGGAGGCTTGTGTCTGTGCTGTTTGGCGTATTGTAGGCGAGATACTTTGTTGCATTTGCGCAGTAATGGCTTTCTTCTGGCGACTCAACCATGCAGCCCGTTTTCTTCAAGTGCCTCCTTATTGTGCATCTTGAAGCAGCCGCACCGCTAGTTCTCTGTGAGTCCTGTATTTCAGCTGATGTTATTTGTTTTTCTTTTTATCCCGAACAATTTTCCTGGCAGTTGTGGCCGAAATTTTTGTTGGTCTACCTGATCGTGGTTTGGTTTTTACAGAGCCCCTGATTTTCCATTTGTTAATCACAGTTGGACACTGCTGACTGGCATTATCAATTCCTTGGATATATCTTTTTGTATCCCTTTCCTGTTTTATACAGTTCAACTATCTTTTCCTGTAGATCTGTTGACAATTCTTTTGCTTTCCCCATGACTCGCAGTCCAGAAACATCAGTGGCTGGATGAAAGATGCAAGAGTCTGTCTGGATTCCAGAAAGTCACTCCGCTTTTATGCACACACTGATTACAAGCAAACAGGTCACAGGTGAGGATATTGCATACTACCTTTATTAGCCATTCAAGCCCATTTGTGTCAACTTCTGTGCATGTTATCAGCCAAATTCACCGGGGTATGTGAACTTTTGATAAGGGTCATTTAGATGTTTTTGGTTTTCATTATGATTTAAAAAGAGAAAACACAGTAGTGTGACAATAAATGGCTTCACCTGAACACTAACCATGAGTGGGAAGAAAGATTTTGTGTTATCATTCATATTCTCTGAAAAAAAGGGCAAGAAAGCAAAAAAATCTGCCGGGGTATGTAAACTTTTGAGCACAACTGTATATGTATAAATACATGTGCGGTCAATACAAAGGACTGGCACATGACTTATTCCTTCCAAAGACAATACTAGGGACCAGGGAACACACACTACGAGAGGAAGAAAAGAGATTCCAGTAGCTAAATAGGAAAGGGTTCTTTATAGTTAGAGCAGTCAGACTGTGTAATGCCAGCCAGAAAAGGTATTAATGGCTGACACTCAGTAGCGTAGCTACTGGGGGCAGAGGGGGCGGAGTGTGAGGGGCAGAATGTGACCGAGAGGGACAAAGTGTGAGGGGCAGAATGTGACCGAGAGGGACAAAGTGTGAGGGGCAGAATGTGACCGAGAGGGACAAAGTGTGAGGGGCAGAATGTGACCGAGAGGGACAAAGTGTGAGGGGCAGAATGTGACCGAGAGGGACAAAGTGTGAGGGGCAGAGTGTGACCGAGAGGGACAAAGTGTGAGGGGCAGAATGTGACCGAGAGGGACAAAGTGTGAGGGGCAGAGTGTGACATGGGTGAAAACTGTGACTGGGCAAACTGTGAAAGAGGGGGCAGGCTGTGAAAGAGCGGTGCAGGGTATGACAGGAGTTTAGCATGTGAAAGAGGGGTGGTGCAGGGTGTGACAAGGGGGCACAGACTGTAACAGTGGGGTGAATACGGTTACCTTGTTGGGGGCCCATTCATAAGGTTCACCCCCCCCCCCCCAGACTAACACCTAGCTACGCCTCTGCTGACACTATAACAGTATGCATAATAGGATGATTTTTTTCACAACGAATGGCATTGGAGATTATAAATGATCTGCACCGTGTGCAGAATTATTAGGCAAGTTGTAAGTAGAGGATTCTTTTTATTATTGATCAACGACTATGTTCTCAATCAGCCCAAAAGACTCATAAATATCAAAGCTTAATATTTTTGGAAGTTGGAGGGGTTTTCTAGATTTGGCTATCTTAGGAGGATATCTGTTTGTGCAGGTAACTATTACTGTGCAAAATTATTAGGCAACTAATAAAAACCAAATCTATTCCCATCTCACTTGTTTATTGTCACCAGGCAAACCAATATAACTGCAGAAAATTTAGAAATAAACATTTCTGACATGCAAAAACAAAACCCCAAAAAATGAGTGACCAATATAGCCCCCTTTCTTTATGATGACCGTCAGCAGCCTACCATCCATAGATTCTGTCATTGCTTGATCTGTTTACGATAAACATTGCGTGCAGCAGCCACCACAGCCTCCAGACACTGCTCCGAGAGGTGTACTGTTTTCCCTCCCAGTAGATCTCACATTTTATGAGGGACCACAGGTTCTCTATGGGGTTCAGATCAGGTGAACAAGGGGGCCATGTCATTATTTTTACATCTTTTAGGCCTTTAATGACAGCCACGCTGTGGAGTAGCTGGATGCATGTGATGGAGCATTGTCCTGCATGAAAATCATGTTTTTCTTGAACGATACCAACTTCTTCCTGTACCACTGCTTGAAGAAGTTGTCTTCCAGAAACTGGCAGTAGGTCTGGGAGTTGAGCTTCACTCCATCCTCAACCCGAAAAGGTCCCACAAGTTTATCTTTGATGATCCCAGCCCATACCAGTGCCCACCTCCACCTTGCTGGCGTCTGAGTCGGAGTGGAGCTCTCTGCCCTTTACTGATCCAGTCTCTGGCCCATCCATCTGCCCATCAAGAGTCACTCTCATTTCATCAGTCCATAAAACCTTTGAAAAATCAGTTTTAAGATATTTCTTGGCCCAGTCTTGACGTTTTATCTTATGTTTCTTGGTCAGAGGTGGTGGTTTTTCAGCCTTCCTTACCTTGGCCATGTCCCTGAGTATGGCACACCTTGTGCTGATACTCCAGTAACGTTGCAGCTCTGAAATATGGCCAAACTGATGGCAAATGGCATCTTGGCAGCTTCACACTTGATTTTCCTCAATTCATGGGCTATTTTGAGCCTTTTTTGCCCAACACGCTTCTTGCGACCCTGTTGGCTATTTGCCATGAAACACTTGATTGTTCCGTGATCATGTGCCGCCCCCGTGCTCGGCAGCTACCGAGCTGCTCGGGTCCGGGCCTTCCGGTGGGTGGCTCGAGTGTCTCCGGACCCGGGGGTCCTGCGGTCACTACGATAAATAGGTTGTCTGGCGGTGTTGGGACGTAGGTGTACGGCCGGAGCCGTGTCAAGTTTGTGACGCCACCCACGGGATGTGGTGAAGGTTGACACCACCGCTGCGGTTATGGGCACCCTGGGGAGATGTTGCGCAGCAAGATGTTAACCCCTCCGTGGGCAGGGATGGTGGCCCCGGGACCCGGTGGGCTGGAGCTGGTGCAGGGAGATGAGTGGCCGGAGGGCACTGATGTAAACACACAAGTCTCTGGTAAACCAAGGTGATGGTGGTCGGTGCTCGCTGCTGGCTACAGTCTGGTCCCCCACCCGGTTGGTGGTCTTTGTCTTTCTCCCGCACCTGCTTTGTGATGGTGGACTACCTGCACCTGCAACGTCAGGAGTCCGCTCCCCGGCTTGTGGTTGTCAGAGGAGCGCTATGCCCGCAGACGCTGGCCCGTGGGATCTCTCTGCCGTGGCAGTGGCTTTCTATCCCCCTCACTGGGCTGTTGTCTTCTTTCGGGACTTTGGGTGGGAAAGGACCAGAAGTCCTAGCCTCAATCAGTTAATTAGCTAGTCCCCAGTAGCTTCTGGACCTAGCTTCAGGGTCTGAGTGCCCCCCTTTGTGCTCCGTTTTCCGGGTCGGTTCCGGTGGGCCACTACCCTGTTCCGGTCCACCTCAGTTCCACCGAGCCGTCTTCCTGGCTCCTGCAGACAGAGGCCTCCGTATGCCTCCTAGCCAGAGGTACCAGGGCTCCTACCCTGGCACCTGTCAGTTAGTTGCAGACCTGACACACAGGCCTGCCTTCACTTTACTTCACCTCCAAAACTAAAACCTGACTGCCTGCTTTTTCCTGCCTCAGGCTCTCTGAACTCCTCGGTGGGCGTGTCCAACCGCCTGGGCATGCCCCCTGGTGTGTCCATCAAGTCCTGAGGGAGGTGACCAGGTTTTAATGGTTGGCTGCTGTCACCTTGTTAGGGGACTGGTGTTGTGCGGGGGGTCTATCTGTGACTACCTGGCTGGTCCAGGGCGTCACAATCACGCTTCAAAAGTTTGGCAATTTCAAGACTGCTGCATCCCTCTGCAAGACATCTCACAATTTTGGACTTTTCAGAGCCCGTCAAATCTCTCTTCTGACCCATTTTGCCAAAGGAAAGGAAGTTGCCTAATAATTAAGCATACCTTATATAGGGTGTTGATGTCATTACACCGCACCCCTCCTCATTACAGAGAGGCACATCACCTGATTTACTTCATTGGTAGTTGGCTCTCAGCCTATACAGCTTGGAGTAGGACAACATGTATAAAAAGTATCATGGGATCAAAATACTCATTTGCCTAATAATTCTGCACACAGTGTAGTCATAGAGAATAAGGTTGGACTCGATGGACCTGTTTTGTTTTTTTAACCTATATAATATTTATGCCCTCAAGCAAAATGGCCGACTTCAGCTTCATATAGACAAATCACATGACGCAAGGGGTGGGGGGATCTGGCTTCTTTCCAGCACTTCCCTGGGCACGTCTTTTGCAGTGTTATGTCACTGGCTGTCAGGAGCGAGAGCAAAGTACAGAAGAGGAGGAGGCGATGCTCCAATGCCGCAGCTTCTCCTGCAGCCTCCTGACACTGGGGTAAGACTTGTGATGATGCCAGGGAATTCCAGGCTGGCAGCCCTGCCAGTATTGTATGTAGTGATCCCTGCGTCCATTGTAGACCGGTCACATAGTGCAGAGACTGGGATGACTGGAGTCCAGTCCTCACTCATTCTCAAAGGACAAGTCCAAGACTCTGATGATTCTGCCTAGGTCGTTGACAGCAAATGTCAGCTTAGTGCTACAGGAAAAATCTAAGGGGCAGTGCAGAATTATTATTTAATGGCATCCAATAATCCAGAGAGTCTCCTAATCCAGCACTTGTTTCCAGATCTGCATAATCCTATATTGTGCAGAGAGAATCTGTAACGAGACTTCTCTGATTAAAGGGCTTTTCTGGCTTTATGCAAAGTGATTGGCTGCAGCGTGAAAAGTGGACAACGCTGATTATCTGGCATCACCGAGGTCTTGTCAGGGGTCGGGTATATCAGGCAGCCAGTGATCAGTCCTCTCATGAAGTCAATGTGTTGGAAGTGGGAAAAATGGGCAACCATCAGAATGTAAGAGGTGGGCGAATTGAGATGGCAAGATGATTGGATCAGAGCATCTATTAAAAACAGGTCTTGTGGGGTGTTCCTGGTATACGGCAGATCTTGTGGGGTGTTCCCTGTGTATGGCTGGTCTTGTGGGGTGTTCCTGGTATACAGCAGGTCTTGTGGAGTGTTCTTGGTATACGGCAGGTCTTGTGGGGTGTTCCCTGTATACGGCAGGTCTTGTGGGGTATTCCTGGTATACAGCAGGCCTTGTGGGGTGTTCCCGGTATATGACAGGCCTTGTGGGGTGTTCCTGGTATACGGCAGGCCTTGTGGGGTGTTCCTGGTATACGGCAGGCCTTGTGGGGTGTTCCTGGTATACGGCAGGCCTTGTGGGGTGTTCCCGGTATACGGCAGGCCTTGTGGGGTGTTCCCGGTATACGGCAGGTCTTGTGGGATGTTCCCGGCATAAAATAGATCTTGTAGGGGATTCCAGGTATATGGCAGGCCTTGTGAGGTGTTACCAATATTTGTCAGGTGTTGTGGGGTGTTCCCAATATAAGGGAAGTCTTGAGTGTGTGCCTGTTATTCGGCAGGTCTTGTGGGGTGTTCCCGACATATGGCAGGTCTTGTGGGATGTTCCCAGTATACGACAGATCTTGTGAGGTGTTTCTGGTATAATGCAAGTCTTGTGGGGTGTTCCCGGTAAACCGCAGGTCTTGTGGGGTATTCCTGGTATACAGCAAGTCTTGTGAGGTGTTCCTGGTATATAAACCTGTTGGAGTAATCCCAGTATACGGTAGGTCTTGGAGGGTGTTCCCGGTGGATGTCAGGTCATGTGGGGTGTTCATGGTATACAGCAGGTCCTTGTAGGGTGTTCCCGGTATACGGCAAGTCCTGTGGGGTGTTCACGGTATACAAACCTGTTCGGGTAATCCCAGTATATGGCAGGTCTTGTAGGGTGTTCCCGGTAGATGTCAGGTCATGTGGGGTGTTCATGGTATATGGCAGGTCTTGTAGGTTGTTCCCGGTATACGTCAGGTAATCTGAGGTGTCAGAAAACACAGAGCACCATGGTGTGCATGGGGCTGCACATCCGAAGACTAGTCACGGCGTCCATGCTGACCAATGTCCACAGCCTGCAGAACCTACAATGGACATGTGAACTGATCCATGGAGCAATGTAGGTGCATGTGCGGCCATTACCTGAGGGACAGATGGCAGTAGGATGCACTGTCGGAAGAAGACAAGGTGGTGGAGGCCGTTTCATGGGCAGTGTTCTACTGGGGAATCTCTGGTTCTGGCATCATGTGAATGCTCTGCTACGAGGCTGATGGGTTCCCTAATGTCAGTGCCTTTTATAGGAGGATTATGCCCTCTATACTGCAAATGCTGTCCAGGAATGGAGGACCATACGAGATCATAGTGACGACTTGTCTCCAAATTCCCCAAAGTCTGATCCGTGGAGGTACAGGACATAAAATCTGTATCCGTCACCACAGGACACCTTTGGAGTCCAGCCCTCGATGCCTCAGATGTAGTTTAGGAGACACAAGGGGTTTTAATGTTATGGTTGATCACTGTAAAACTGTAAATCAAGGTAACTCTCTGATCTCTGCTCTTTTAGATGAACATTGCACTTTGGACACATACATTAGAGAGAGATTTCTGCAGCCACTGATATACCGGGTATTTATAGGTTTATTGTCTCTGAATGTAAAGTGTGTGACCTTCACTGATGACCAAAGGAGGCACCGAGAGGAGAAGGGTCATGGGCACCAACAGTATCTGGAACCTTCACACTCCAAACGTTCATCCCAATGCCCCTATTATATGCCTGTGACAGTCGTTTTGGAGAGGGAAAGGCCCACCTTACCTCTCAGGGCCCTGTCTGGCTGCACAGGTTGTCCCAATAGTCTATCAGCCCCCGCTTACAAGCTGAAAATGTAGCAGAAAAGGCTTATTGTTATTGTATTTGTGCCTATTTTTGTTTTTTTACGTTTTTCCTGTTTTTTTGCACCAAATTCTTCTAAGTTTATTTTATTTTCTTTGTTGACAAGTTTTTGCAGTCAATTATTTTCAACGTTTTAAAAGGGCACCGGAACTTTTTGAAAATGTCCTCAACTCCCCCCCTCTTCTGTAGTGATTTTTTTCTTTCTGTGCATCAGAAATTTTTGCTCAAATATTAGTCACATTCGACTTTTTACCAAATCCTGTCACTTGTTTTTCGTGCTCTAAAAAGACGTAAAAAAGGTAAAAGACCGAACTAAAGAGCATCTGTCACTGTGTGCAAAATGCATGAAAATGGAGGAAAATATAGAGCCAGCTTGCCATATACAGCTCTGGCAAGAATTAAGAGACCACTGCAAAATTTTTAGTTTTTCTGATTTTTCTTTTTATAGGTATATTTTTGAGTAAAACGTAAATTGTTCTTTTATTCGTCCTTATACGTCTTTATGCGTCCTTCGCAAAGATGTTTGTTGAATTTTCTTTACCTAATTTTCAGCTTTGCCCAACACCTGGGCATCTAATGGTTAGACGGAGACCTGTAGAGGCGTACAAGCCACAGTGTCTTGTACACACTGTGAAATTTGGTGGAGGATCGGTGATGATCTGGGGATGCTTCAGCAAGGCTGGAATTGGGCAGATTAAACTTTGCGAAGGACGTATGAATCAAGCCGCATACAAGGTTATCCTCGAAAAACATTTGCTTCCTTCTGGTCAGGCAATGTTTCCCAACTCTGAGGACTGGTTTTTCCAGCAGGACAATGTGTCATGCCACACAGCTAGGTCAATCAATGTGTGGATGAATGACCACCACATCAAAACCCTGTCATGGCCAGCCCAATCTCCAGACCTGAACCCCATTGAAAACCTCTGGAATGTAATCAAGAGGAAGATGGATAGTCACAAGGCGGCAGAGGCCGCTTCATGGGCAGTGTTCTACTGTGGAACCTCAGGTTCTGGCAGTCTTGTGGGGTGTTCTCGGTATACGGCAGGTCTTGAAGGACCACCAAATCAAAACCCTGTCATGGCCATCCAGATCTGAACCCCATTGAAAACCTCTGGAATGTAATCAAGAGGAAGATGGATAGTCACAAGCCATCAAACAAAGAACTGCTTAATTATTTGCACCAGGAGTGGCATAAGGCCACCCAAAAGCAGTGTGACAGACTGGTGGAAAGCAGCCAAGACGCATGAAAGCTGGGATTAAAAATCATGGTTATTCCATAAAATATTGATTTCTGATCTCTTCCTGAGGTAAAACATTATTAGTATTGTTGTTTCTAAATGATTATGAATTTGTTTTCTTTGCATTATTTGAGGTGTGAAAGCAATGCATTGTTCTGTTATTTTGACCATTTCTCATTTTCAGAAGTTAAATAAAAAATGTATTGCTTGGAAATTCAGAGACGTTGTCAGTAGTTTATAGAATGAAAGAACCATTTACATTTTACTCAAAAATATAAAGAGAAAAATCAGAAAAACTGAAAATGTGGAAGTGGTCTCTTAATTTTTGCCAGAGCTGTGTATCGAATGGTTGTGTGTGACCAGAATTCCGTTTAGACCAAGAACGTGGAAGGCAGATACAAAATTAAAACTTGGTCCGGCTCCTGATTGGTAAAATTCATGATACTTTGTTGAACTGTGTTTTAAAACTGACAAGTAACGAGGCTTAGGGTAAGGAAAAAGTAACGCGTTTCGAATGCTATCTGGTGCTCTTTGTCCAAGCTTGGACAAAAAACACCGGATACACTTGACACGCTTTGTTTTTTTCTTCCTCTATCCCTCATTGCATTTTTTAAAAATTCTTAAAAAAATGACAAGTAACGTGGGGTAGAGGAAGAAAAAAGCAACGCGTTTCGAAAGCTATCCGGCGGTTTTTGCCCAAACCAAGAACACCGGATAGCGTTTCGAAACGCGTTACTCTAACCCTCGTTACTTCTTATTTTTGAAGACTTTTTCAAGAAACTATTACGGATTTTATTACCCAAGAGCGGAAACTTTTATTTTTTGCAAAAATTCATTAACTCACCAAATTTAGAAGTTGGAGCAAAATAAGTGCTGTCGTCTTGTAGCTTCTCCTCATTGCTGTGGCCGTGAATAGTAATATCACAATAGTGATTACACAGCACCACTAGAACGGGGCCCTTGGAGACAGGGGCCCAGCATTGGTCATATCCCCTATGATACAAGGTTATAAAACGTTGCGTTTCATATATTTCTTCTTAGCAGTGCACAGTGCAGTGACAAGACTCTGCGTGCAGGGGGGGCCACTGAGCAGTAGAGGACCACGAAATCTCAGGTCCAGGTAAGTAGTTGGTCCATTATAGTATTAGATCGTTCCATCCCAGAGCTGTAATAATGCATCAGCCTCAGTGGGCCGCGTTATCTTACGTCCGGGGACTACAACTATGTGCTTTTGTGATTGGTCTCCATAAAGGATGGACTATAAGAAGATGGCCGATGATGTCTCCAAGAAGATTCTAGCATACAGTCAGGATACGTCGGGATGGAAAGTGACCAAATCTACGGTAAGGATCTAGAATTTATAGGGTATGTGCAGAGAATCTTCACGTTTCTTTTTTGTTTTTCCTCTTTTGATTCATTTCCTTCCCTTTCCATTTGTTGTCTAGCATGACTGACATTTTCATTTCTTTTCCCTTTCCTCGATTCTTTCCTCTTCCATTACCTTTTGTTCCCTTTCTCATCCCTTTGCCATTTCCTCATCTTCCTTTTTACAATCTCATCCTTTGTTTCATGGTTTCTCTTTCCTGCCTTTTGTCCGTTCTCTTTCATTATCCGCCGTTTCCCATCCTTCCATCCTTTCTCTCCTAACCATATTTTTATTCTCTCGATATTTCCCTTCCTTCCTCATACCAATTCTTCTCACTTTCCCATGCTTCTTTCATTTCCTTTCCTCGCTTCCTTTTACCTTCCTTTCTCTCCTCCATTTCTTTCTTTTTTGCTAACCTCCTGCCATGTACAGTGGGTACGAAAAGTATTCAGACCCCATTATATTTTTCACTCTGTTTCATTGCAGACATTTGGTAAATTCGAAAAAGTTAATTTTTTTCTCATTAATGTACACTCTGCACCCCGTCCCCCATCTTGACAGAAAAAAAAAATGTAGAACTTTTGGCAAATTTATTAAAACAAAAAAAAACTTGAAATATCACATGGTCATAAGTATTCAGACCCTTTCCTCAGTATTGAGTAGAAGCTCACTCCCTTTTGAGCTAGTACAGCCATGAGTCTTCTTGGGATCCTGGATTTGGGGATCCTCGGCCATTCTTCCTTGCAGATCCTCTCCAGTTCCGTCAGGTTGGATGGTGAACGTTGGTGGACGCCATTTTCAGGTATCTCCAGAGATGCTTAATTGGGTTTAGGTCAGGGCTCTGGCTGGGCCGGTCAAGAATGGTCACAGAGTTGTTCTGAAGCCACTCCTTTGTTATTTTAGCTGTGTGCTTAGGGTCATTGTCTCGTTGGAAGGTGAACCTTCGGCCAAGTCTAAGGCCCAGAGCAATCTGGAAGAGGTTTTCTTCCAGGATATCTCTGCACTTGGCCGCATTCATCTTTCCTTCAATTGCACCCAGTCGTCCTGTCCCTGCAGCTGAAAAACACCCCCATAGCATGATGCTGCCACCACCATGTTTCACTGTTGGGATTGTATTGGACAGGTGATGAGCAGTGCCTGGTTTTCTCCACACATACCGCTTAGAATTATGACCAAAAAGTTCTTTCTTCGTCTCATCAGACCAGAGAATCTTATTTCTCATAGTCTGGGAGTCCTTCTTGTGTTTGTTTGCAAACTCTATGCGGCTTTCATATGTCTTGCACTGAGGAGAGACTTCCGTCAGGCCACTCTGCCATAAAGGCCCGAATGGTGGAGGGCAGCAGTGATAGTTGACTTTGTGGAACTTTCTCCCATATCCCTACAGCATCTCTGGAGCTCAGCCACAGTGATCTTGGGGTTCTTCATTACCTCTCACCAAGGCTCTTCTCCCACCATTGCTCAGTTTGGCTGGACGGCCAGGTCTGGGAAGAGTTCTGGTGGTCTCAAACTTCTTCCATTTAAGGATAAAGGAGGCCACTGCGCTCCGAGGAACCTTGAGTACTGCAGAAATTCTTTTGTAACATTGGCCAGACCTGTGCCTTGCCACAATTCTGTCTCTGAGCTCCTTGGGCAGTTCCTTTGACCTCATGATTCTCATTTGATGTGACATGCACTGTGAGCTGTGAGGTCTTATATAGACAGGTGTGCACCTTTCCAAATCAAGTCCTATCAGTTCAATTAAACACAGCTGGACTCCAATGAAGGAGTAGAACCATCTCAAGGAGGATCACAAGGAAATGGACAGCATGTGACTTACATACGAGTGTCTGAGCAAAGGGTCTGAATACTTATAACCATGGGATATTTCAGGCTTTCTTGTTTAAATATATGTTTGAATACGTTTGCAAAAATTTCTACATTTCTGGGGTTTATGTTCTGTCAAGATGTGGGATGGGGTGCAGAGTGTACATTAATGAGAAAAATAGGAATTTAAATTTACCAAATGGCTGCAATGAAACAAAGAGTGAAAAATTTAAAGGGGTCTGTATACTTTCCATACCCACTGTATCTCTCTTCCCTTTCTTTCCCACCCATCATTTTCCTCACCTTCTCCCCAATGTCCAATGTTCCTGTTATTTCCATTTCTCTACATTTCCCATTCCTTTTATCTTCTTCCTTTCCTTATCTTTAATTCTTTCAATCCTCTACCTTTCCTTTCATCTACCTTTCATTTTCATCCTTTCCCCTTTTTCTGACATTTCCATTTCTTTATTTTTTTTTCTATCCTTTTATACTTTCTCCTTCCTCTTCACTTTTATATACTTTTATCATTTGTCTTCTTTCCTTTTTCATCTCCCAGTCATCTTTTATTTTTTTTCTTTCCCACCCTTCTGCCATTTATCGCCTTTCGCATTTTTCGGTCATAGCTCTCTCTTTCTTTCTTTTCCATTATTCTGTCCCATCTTTTAGCCTTTTCCCTTGCTTTCTTTCCCATATCCAATTCTTCTCCCCCATTTCCTGTCCTTTAACATTTTCTATCCTTTCCCCTTTTTCTGACATTTCCATTTCTTTATCTGTTTTCTATCCTATTCTTCCTTTTTACTTTGATAATCTATCTTCCTTTCTCATTTCCCATTCATCTTCCTTTTGTTCTTTCCCAACCTTCTGCCATTTATCTCCTTTCCCATTTTTCGGTCATAGCTTTCTCCTTTCTTTCCCATTATTCTGTTATTTATTTTCTGTCCCATCTTTTGGTAATTTCTCTTGCTTTCTTTCCTCTATCCAATTCTTTTATCTCCTCTTCCTTACATTTCCCATTCTATTCTTCTTTCCCATTTCCTGTTCTTTAACATTTTCTATCCTTTACTTTTCCTTCCCAACTTCTCCTTTCCCATTCTTCAGTCATTTCTCTTGTCTTCTCTTCCCTGCCTAATAGTTTTTTTTTATTTCTGTAAGTATCCAATTCTTTGGCCATTTTATCCCTTCCCTTCTTTTTTTGTCATTTTCTTTTCAATCCAATCCTATCCTTTTACACTTTCTCCTTTTTTCGCTTCTTGTTCCCATCCTTCCATTTTGTGTTTCTTTCATTATCCTTTCCCTTCTCACTTTTTGATCCGTCCATTGCTTCTCTTCTTATTCTTGTATCCTTTGTCCCGTTCTGTCTTTTCTCTTTCTCGCCTTCTTTTGTTTCTTTTTCCTTCCCTTCTGTCTTTTGTTTGTCCTAACTTTTCCTATCCTTTCCGATATTTCTCTTCACTTTTCTTCTTTAATAATAATAACATACAGATTTTATGTCTCCTTCAGAAAAATATTACTGTCTCATGGAAGCCATCAAATGAATATTCAGGAAATATGTAAGTAGCAAAGTCCAAGTACGAAAGTTGAACTATGGAGAAACTGGAATCCTGTTCTACTAACTGGGTTTCCAGATAATTGAAGGGTTGAGAAATAATAACTAAAGAAATCCTGGAAAAAAAAAAGTTATATTTTCTGATGAAGTCTTGATACATCAATTTCGGGAGTCCTGAAAGAGTTTTCAAAAATGTGAAAAGCACCATCACACCATCGCCAGGGGGTGTAGAAACAGATGATTTTTCATCTTTTTATATGAAATTATCTTATTTTTTTCCTGTAAACCCAGATATCGCGGAGAAGCAATAATAGAAGAAATCCCAGAAAAAGTTATTCCGTTTCTGTATCTCGCCAAATACAGATCAAAGTGGGACAAAACCCTGAAGTCCTACTCCATTGTAGAGGAGATCGATGAGGTATTTTCATATAATCCTGTAAATTCAGTTAATTTAAATTAACAAATAAATCTGTTAATTTAGTTTTTCTGAAATAAAACTTAAAATCTTGTATGTAAACATGAGAAATAACACTATTTCTGGCCCTTATGTGACTTGTATTCTGCATTTTCACCAGTTTACCTCTCTGCAGGCGCTCTATAAGTTTCAGTTGTCTCTGAGCTGGTGGGTGGAGGATAACGCCTAACATGTCTCCCACACACAAATGAAGGATTCCTACTGTCCTGCCTCTAACTTAGTGGGTGGAGACCATCTGCCATGATGGGTCCCATACACAGCACACACAGGCGTGAGGGATTGCTGCTGTCCTGCCTCTGAGCTGGTGGGTGGAGACCATCTGCCATGATGTATTCCATACACAGCACACACAAATGAGGGATTCCTGCTCTCCTGCCTCTGCACTAGTGGATGGAGACCATCTAACATGATGTCTGTATATGGGGGACATGAGTGTTTCCTGCTCTTCTGTCTTAGAGCTGGTGAGTGAAGACCATCTGCCAAGATGTCTCTCATACACAGCACACTCAGACATGAGGGATTCCTGCTCTTCTGCCTCTGAACTGATGGATGGAGACCATCTGCCATGATGTCTCCCATGCACAGCACACACAGGCATGAGGGATTCCTGCTGTCCTGCCTCTAAGCTGGTGGGTAGAGACCATCTGACATGATGTCCGTATGTGCTGTATATGGGAGACATGAGGGTCTCCTGCTCTTCTGTCTCAGAGCTGGTGGGTGTAGACTGGCTGATATCTTTCCCATACACAGCACACACAGACATAAGGGATTCCTGCTCTTCTGTGTCTGAGCTGTTGGTTGAAGATTGGCTGCTATGATGTCCCCCATACACAGCACACACAGACTGTCACACTAGGTGTGGGAAAATACCGAGCAAACAATGAAAGGGAGAGGAGGAAAGAGGGAAACCTTGTGTTTAGGGACGCAACAGCGATCTTGCTAGCGATGTCGTTGTGTGTGACATCCAGCAACGACCTGGCCCCTGCTGTGAGGTCGCCGGTTGTTGCTCAATGTCCTGGACCATTTTTTGGTTGTTGCTCTCCCGCTGTGAAGCGCACATCGCTGTGTTTGACAGAGAGAAAGAGCAACAATCTGAATGTGCAGGGAGCCAGCTTCTGCTGACGCTGGTAACCAAGGTACACATCGGGTAACCAAGCAAAGTGCTTTGCTTGGTTACCCAATATTTACCTTGGTTACCAGCGTCCGCAGCTTCTAAAAGCCGGCTCCCTGCTCCCCGCACACGTAGCCAAGGTACACATCGGGTAACTATAAGCAAAGCGCTTTGCTTAGTAACCCGATGTGTACTATGGTTACCAAGCACAGCGTCGTTACACGGGTCGCTGGTGGCTGATCTCTGATCGCTGTGGAGATCTGTCTGATTGACAGCTCATCAGTGACCGTGTAGCGACGCTCCAGCGATCCCTGCCAAGTCAGATCGCTGGTGGGATCGCTGGAGCGTCGCTAAGTGTGACGGTACCTTAAGTCCTAAAGAACACACAGTGAAAACAAACAGGGGAAAGCAAATAAACTTATCTCCAAGATGACTTAAGCACCTGTCACACACAGCGAGATCGGTAGCAAGATCGCTGAAACGTCACGTTTTGTGACCGATCAGCGACCTCACCAGCGATATCGCTGTGTGTGACAAGCAGTAGCGAGTGGGCCCCTGCTGCGAGGTCGCTGATCATTACAAAACGATCAGGACCATTTTTTGCTCGTTGGTCTCCCGCTGTGCAGTATGCATCGGCGTGTTTGATGGCGGGAGACCAACGATCTAAATGTGCAGGGAGTTGGCGTCTGGCAGCCTGTAAGCGGCGGTACGCTGGTAACCATGGTACACATCGGGTAACTTTGCTTAGTTACCCGATTTGAGCTATGGTTACCAGGGTACGCCAGTTACAGGCTGCAAGATGCCGGCTCCCTGCACACGTAGCCAGGGTACACATCGGGTAACTAAGCAAAGCACTTTACTTAGATACCCGATGTGTACCCTGGCTACCAAGCACAGCGTCGTTACACGGGTCAAGGGTGGCTGGTTTCTGATCGCTGTGGAGATCTGCCTGATTGACAGCTCACCAGCGACCATGTAGCGACGCTCCAGCGATCACTGCCAGCTTGGATCACTGGAACGTCGCTATGTGTGACAGGACCCTTAGGGAGAAGATCAGCAACATACAAAGTGTCTCCAGATGATTACAAGCCAACTGCTTGCAATCAAGACTGTTCAGAAACATAAATGAAAATACCAAGGGGGAATGAATGTATATAAAGACAAAGAGGGTGAGAGATACTGATAGCAGCTGTAAGGAAAAGATCTCTGCAGGGTCCTAAAGGGGAAAGAGTAAACCCTAACAGAGAAGACACAAAACTCCATTCACACCATAGAGGAAAGTATGTAATATCAAGGAGTACACAGCGACCTTCTGCAGCCGGACACCATAGAATGGTCTGTCAACCGTGACACAGATATGAGGGATTCCTGCTCTCATGTCTCTATGTAGCACATGTTCAAGAGCAGCAGCAGCATGGAGAACATTATACAGTGACCTGAGCAGTGTAGCTGTGAATCCAGCTCTGGAACTGAGATAAACACTTACTAAAGAGCAGCAACACTGCCTGTGTCAGCCTCTCATTCTACTTTTCATCACCATAGACTTCTATAGGCAGCTGCAATCTAAATCGATGATAGTCTGTCTCCTCTGAAAATCAATTTTTGCTGTTTTTACCATGTGAATGATCAGTTTAGAAGGCGGCGGGGAGAAGTTTGGGTCATAAGTGCAAAAAATAGCTAAGTTCTCTCAGAATACATACATATGTTACAAAGTTTCCTATATTTTCTTTGTTGGAAAAGTTCTAACTCCAATGTAAAAGGTTCTGGGATTCAGTTTATGACCAATGAGGGCGAAGAAAAACACAGGCGTGTGATCTCCAAAAAACTCCCCAATATCTGAAGAGTCTGTTTATTTATACCCTTCGTGGATATAGGCGTTCCCTGCCTAAATGTGCACATAGCAGAATACATAGCTGTGTAATAAGCCTCTCCCTGAAGCCAATCTTTATTTCAGTGAATTTTCCAAAAATTACGACACCCTATGAGATTTGGCAGGCCTAAAGACATTAACCCCTTCCTATAAACTTGTACTTAACCTGCACGCATTAACGCTGCAACCAATCACTGACCTCGGCGGCTTGAGACGTCTACATTTTCTGAAAGTGGAAAACCCTTTAAAGCATATCTTAAGCTTTTAACATTGCGGCATTCTTAGATCTGACTTGGTGTGCTGTGTAATACGTCTTTAGGGCAGCCGCATAAACATAGAATTGAATGATAAAATGTTATCTGCCTGCGACCACCACTAGAGGGAGCTCACCGCATACATTGAATTCAGTATTGGCTCCCTATGCAGGAGGCTCCTAAGCTCCCCCTAGTGGTGGTGGTGGTAATAACACCATTTAAAGGGAAACTATTTTTCCAACTTCCCATCCTTTCTTTTCTGAAGGACACAGTCATCTGTCACTGCATCACACACAGTTTTGCCAAAGGGATCATCTCACCCAGAGAATTTGTGGATTTAATTCATGTCAGGCGGTACGATGCCGGAGTGATCACCACTAATTGTAAGTATCATTTCTTCTTTTTATATACACTTATTATGGGACTGTTCACGGTCCTTGCCAAAAGATGGGTGGGGGGCTTTATTAGTTTACAATTTATCTTTTAGGATCTGATTTCCCATGGTAGCCGGAGCCGCAGGGGAAGTCAGTCCTTTTTCAGTGACCACTATCAATGCTAGATATGTTAGGTCTTGGAAAACCATCAGATGCCTCTTTGTGCCGAGATCCCAACCATCACGAGATCAAGAAGTCTCTGTCAATGTTTAAAAACCTCCTTTGTTGCCCAAATATTTATCAAAAAGTAACCCAAAAAAAGTAAGAGAGGAGGGAGATGTAGCTGCAGTTTCCTTCAGTGAAAGAGCACGAGAGAGAGCGAGGATGGCGAAACATGTAGAGGAGACATCTGATTGGCTGACAGTAACCTTTACAGCTGCAACTTGACATTGGGAAGAGTTACAAACCAAAAAAATGTTCGTAGATTTTCGCTATTCCGTAGAGAGTGTTGTGCCCAGTACCCGTCACTTACAATTTTGTATAATTTTACTGTTCGCAGCGATCAGTGTGGAGTATGACAAATGCCCTGTAACCAGCTCCCATGTCCGTGGCTTTAATAACCCATGTGGATACATTTGTACACCGTTACCCGAGTAAGTACATGTGTAATATTATGACTAGTTGGTAGAGTGGGTATTGTTAGCAGCTTATATTACTGGGAGAGACACACAAAGACCTCACATCCAGCCTATATTACTGGGAGAGACACACAGACCTCACATCCAGCCTGTATTACTGGGAGAGACACAGACCTCACATCCAGCCTATATTACTGGGAGAGACACACAGACCTCACATCCAGCCTATATTACTGGGAGAGACATAGACCTCACATCCAGCCTATATTACTGGGAGAGACACACAGACCTCACATCCAGCCTATATTACTGGGAGAGACACACAGACCTCACATCCAGCCTATATTACTGGGAGACACACACAGACCTCACATCCAGCCTATATTACTGGGAGAGACACACAGACCTCACATCCAGCCTATATTACTGGGAGAGACACACAGACCTCACATCCAGCCTATATTACTGGGAGACACACAGACCTCACATCCAGCCTATATTACTGGGAGAGACACACAGACCTCACATCCAGCCTATATTACTGGGAGAGACATAGACCTCACATCCAGCCTATATTACTGGAGATACACACAGACCTCACATCCAGCCTATATTACTGGGAGAGACACACAAACCTCACATCCAGCCTATATTACTGGGAGAGACACACAGACCTCACATCCAGCCTATATTACTGGGAGAGACACACAGACCTCACATCCAGCCTATATTACTGGGAGAGACACACAGACCTCACATCCAGCCTATATTACTGGGAGAGACACACAGACCTCACATCCAGCCTATATTACTGGGAGAGACACACAGAGCTCACATCCAGCTTATATTACTGGGAGACACACACAGATCTCACATCCAGCCTATATTACTGGGAGACACACACAGATCTCACATCCAGCCTATATTACTGGGAGAGACACACAAACCTCACATCCAGCCTATATTACTGGGAGAGACACACAGAGCTCACATCCAGCCTATATTACTGGGAGAGACACAGAGACCTCACATCCAGCCTATATTACTGGGAGACACACACAGATCTCACATCCAGCCTATATTACTGGGAGACACACACAGATCTCACATCCAGCCTATATTACTGGGAGACACACACAGACCTCACATCCAGCCTATATTACTGGGAGAGACACACAGACCTCACATCCAGCCTATATTACTGGGAGAGACACACAGACCTCACATCCAGCCTATATTACTGGGAGAGACACACAGACCTCACATCCAGCCTATATTACTGGGAGAGACACACAGAGCTCACATCCAGCCTATATTACTGGGAGAGACACACAGAGCTCACATCCAGCCTATATTACTGGGAGACTCACAGATCTCACATCCAGCCTATATTACTGGGAGAGACACACAGATCTCACATCCAGCCTATATTACTGGGAGACACACACAGATCTCACATCCAGCCTATATTACTGGGAGAGACACACAAACCTCACATCCAGCCTATATTACTGGGAGAGACACACAGAGCTCACATCCAGCCTATATTACTGGGAGAGACACACAGACCTCACATCCAGCCTATATTACTGGGAGAGACACACAGACCTCACATCCAGCCTATATTACTGGAGAGACACACAGACCTCACATCCAGCCTATATTACTGGGAGAGACACACAGAGCTCACATCCAGCCTATATTACTGGGAGAGACACACAGAGCTCACATCCAGCCTATATTACTGGGAGAGACACACAGACCTCACATCCAGCCTATATTACTGGAGAGACACACAGACCTCGCATCCAGCCTATATTACTGGGAGAGACACACAGAGCTCACATCCAGCCTATATTACTGGGAGACACACAGACCTCACATCCAGCCTATATTACTGGGAGACACACACAGATCTCACATCCAGCCTATATTACTGAGAGAGACAAACAAAACTCATTAATAACCCATTTCCATCCTTTAGGAACCCTGCACATTGCACGTTCGGGGTGTATATTCAGCCGGAGCTGGGTGGTCTACTGCCGCGTTCCTTGGTGGAGTCGGCGATACCAAACAACGTTGTCAGCCTCATCACCGACGTTCGCGAAGGCCTGAAGACTCTTTTAGAATAACTTATAGAATGGAAAAAAAATAAATTATTTTTGCTTAATGCCTCTTAATTTGGGTGATGCCGTTCACCTCTTCCCTTCTGGATCATTGAACCGAACTTCCGAAACTCCAAATATTCGCAACTCCGTGCCGATCAACATGGAGGAATGACCGTCCTGAAGATTTTTTTTTTTTTTTTTTAAATAGCAGATTGTAATTAAAGATAACCTTCCAATAAAAAGCCCCCATTTCTTAATATCTTATTTCCCTCTTGATTTAAGACTTAAGTCCATAGACTTCAACCTACAGCCTCACATTGACCCATGAAGTTACAGGCCTGAGGCTGCACCACTGAGACGTCTTCTTTCATCCTCTGTGGTCAAACCTGGATACATTGGCCCCTGTGTCACGTAGCCTTCATTAATGAGGCAGGTGGTGCAGATATCGGGCCTGGTAGTGGCGGCCTGCAGTGGTGCAGCCTCAGGGCCTGGGCCTGAAGCCTCAATCAATTAGATCTCAGCATAGGAAGAAGATATTGAGGGTCTTTCTTTTTTGTTACCAGTTTCAGTTTCTTATTTCAATAATCAAAACCTAATCATAGGTTCAGGGGCGTATCTAGGGGGGGCTGGCGGGGCATCTGCCCCGGGCGCAGCTTTTAGGGGGGGCGCTGTCGGGCTGCCTGATGCGGCAGTGTAAAGTCTCCCCGGAGGCTGCGGTTGCCGCTCTGCAGTGGGAGCCGCCAGTCTCTGAGCGCAGCTGTCACGCTGACAGCCGCACTCATAGAATCTGCAGCGCGCGGCTCCCACTGATCAATTGTCCTTGCATCTGTCAGACGCGAGGACAATTGGAGCCGTGACGCCGGCGCTGACTTCCGGGTCAGAGTGACGGCGGTCATGTGATCTGGTCAGCTGATCACACTGCTGACCCGGAAGTCAGGGCCACAGCGCGGAGGCGGCAGAAAGCGCTGTTTAGTGCTCCAGTGTGGAGCTGAAGACGCGAAGAAGGAATATTATGGGGTGATGGGGGAGGTAGCTATGCACAGGGAATGGGGGTGCAGAGGGTGGGGAGAGGGAACTATTATTGGACACAGTATGAGGGTATAGAGTGGGGGGTAGGGGAGTATCTAAAGACACAGCATGGAGGAGTGATGATGGGAAGGGAGCAGTATCTAGACACAGTAGGGGTGAGAGGATACCATCTTTGGACACAGTATGGTGGGAAGAGAGGATGGGGGATGGAAACATCTTTGGACACAATATGGGGAGAGAAATGATGAGGGGTGATTATGGGGAGAGAAATGATGAGGGGCGATGGAGGGGGAGGATGCAGGGTGATGTATGGGGAGGGGGAGGATACGGGGTGATGTATGGGGAGAGGGAGGATGCGGGGTGATGTATGGGGAGAGGGAGGATGCGGGGTGATGTATGGGGAGGGGGAGGATACAGGGTGATGTATGGGGAGGATACAGGGTGATGTATGGGGAGAGGGAGGATGCAGGGTGATGTATGGGGAGAGGGAGGGTTGATGTATACAGCCATGGTATGGGGAGCAAATCGGAAAGAAATTTTGACCACACAGAATAAAACGTGACATGGTATGTGGAGCAAGTGGGCAGGATGGGGAGTGAGGGGAAAAGTATATGGACACGCAGGAGGTAGTGCGGAGACAGCAAGGGATGAGAAAAATGTGAGGGGGCACAGAATATAGACTGGGTAGTGGAGGGACGTGGTATGGAGAGGGGGCAGAATTGGAGAGGACAGTGTGAGGCCATAGCGAGGAGGGGGTGTGATGAGGGGGCACTGTATAAAGACTGGGCAGTATAGGGTGACACAGTGAGAGCACAGTGTGAAGAGTAGTATGGAAAGGAGAGGGAATATGGAGGGCATGTACCATAAGAGGGGCAGTGTGTGGGTCATATTTTGTGCAGAGAACACAATGAGGGGCCATTATTTATTCTGGGGCACAGTGTAGGGAAGATATTTTTAAATAGAAGTATTATAATTATTGTGCTATTTTCAGGGGCATCGTGATGGGATGTGCTGCAGAAGACCGGAGAAGATGGAAATCTGCAGAGACGAGATGTGAATGTGAAAAGTCATCATGGTGTCAGGACAAGGTGAATAGAAAGAAATGACTAGAGACAACATCATCTATAAAGGTACCTGAATGTAAATGTTTATTTGTGATACTGTGTCCCATCATTAGGCCTCGGTGCCACTTGCGCATTGCTTCTGATGGGAGCACAATGGGACCCCCGCTTATCAATTGTTCTTGGTGCAGGTGGCCGCGAATGTTTATTTCTGGATCTGCTTCGTCCTCTGATAGTGTCCGCGGCCGGGTACTGCACATCCGCCTCATTGATTTTATTAGGAATCTGGTGCCACTATCAGAAGATAGAGCAGATCCAGAACTGAGCACTTCCGGCCACCACCGGCACGACAACTAGAACAGGCGATTGGCGGGGGTGTCAGGTGCCGGATCCTGAACAATCAGACATTGGTGACCTATCCTAAGGAAAGGCCTTCAGTGTTAAAGTGGTGGACAATCTCTTTAATAAAGGCTTGTGACGTCTGTCAAGTTAAGGGTTACTATGTTTTTATGTTAGGAGTATTAAAGGGGTTGTGCAAGTTTGTGATGAGCCTGCAGTCACTCCTTGTGTCAATCTATGTGACTGCAGACTTGTGAATTCTCACAGTGCGCACACTGCCCGCTGTCAGGATTCTCTGGTGCCGGCGGTGAGAGAGGGAGGTTATGAAGCTGCAAGTATGCGATTTACACAGATGTGGTCACGTGCTGAACCGACATGCTCAATGAAAATGGTTTGACTGAGGCCGGACACGTCAAACCAGCATGTGGCCACAAGTGTACAAATCTCATACTTCTGCTCACATGATCGTCCATTCTCGTCACTGGCACCGGAGAATCCTAAAAGAGTGCAGAGCAGAATTCAGAAGCCTGAAGTCACGAATAGAGTCACTGCAGATTTTCATCTCTAATCTGGACAATCCCTTTAATTACAAAATTAAGTAGTGTAGTATCCTCAGTTCTAACAGCGTGTAATATACCCACTGTCACAATTCAGCTCTGCTCGCTGGTCACCACATGGCCACTCCACTCATATGTGATTTTCATACTTGCATGTGACAATTCGCTTTTCTTCATACGTTTCTCATTGAACATTGAGAGAATTATTAAGAGAAGCTCGTTACCACACGACTGTGTATGCAAATCATATGAGTGATTGGTCACATGACGACCACCCAAATTGCTTGGTGGGGGGCGCCAAACTGAATTCTTGCCCCGGGTGCTGGAAAGCCTAGATACGCCTCTGGGTTACATTTTGGAAATTTGGGGTACAGAATAGTCTGTAATCGGGAAAGGGGGGGGGGGGCACAGACAGTGTGCGTCATCTGAGAATAGCGCGAGTTACGGTGGGGAAGAAGAGTAGCGACCCTGGAAGAAAGAACAGTGGCACCAAGGGATGATATAAGCCCTTAGGCTATGTGCGTAATTACATGCAGTTACGCTGCGCTTTGTAGCGCAGCATAACTGAATGCGTCCTGCGTCCCCTGCATAATCTATGGAGATTGTGCAGGGGCCGTGCGCACGTGGCGTCTTAGAGCGCAGCGCTTCGGCTGCTGCCCGGAGCACGCGTTCTAAGTGACATGTCACTTCTTCGGTGCGCTTTGCCTGCAGCCCCTGCTCTGTCTATGGGATGAGCTGCAGGCAGAGCGCATGGAATCGGCTTTTTTTTTTTCACTACGGACATTTTCGGCAGCGATTTGAAGCGCACGTGTGCTGTTCAGATCGCTGCAGAAATTTCTGCAGTGAAGTACGCAACGTGCGCACATAGCCTTATACTCCATCCTAGGCTACATTTGGTCCCCGATCAAGAGGACCACTTTATCATTGGATGATCCCATCAAAATTGACAGCTGATGCTTATTTTACACGTTCGGGGAGACCCCATAACTTTTATGGTGTGATCATAACAATTGCAGGAAACAAGTGTCTGGCATCAGCTCATGTCCCGCACTGATTAAAGTAACCGTGCACACTCCGCCCGTCTGTGCATGCAGAGGATAAGAACATAGCGTGTGTCTATGCACGGGCACAGCAGGGCAGGACCTCCTCTGTTTCTGACCCCAGTGCTGTCTGCATGTAGCGCAGGCTGCCATCTGCTGGTGAAAGGAGAGTATGTCCCCTGTAATAACCACCTTTCTCCAGCAGATGGCAGACTGTGTAATGTGCAACAACCAAGAGCAAAGCAGCAGGGAGGAATCCACTCAGCGGAGAGTATCGCACAGGAGAGGATTAGATACACAGCTCAGCAGAGTATCACACAGGTTGGGATTAGATACACAGCCCTGCAGAGTATCACACAGGATGGGATTAGATACACAGCCCTGCAGAGTATCACACAGGATGGGATTAGATACACAGCTCAGCAGAGTATCACACAGGATGGGATTAGATACACAGCTCAGCAGTCAGTATCACACAGGAGAGGATTAGATACACAGCTCAGCAGTCAGTATCACACAGGAGAGGATTAGATACACAGCTCAGCAGACAGTATCACACAGGAGAGGATTAGATACACAGCCCTGCAGACAGTATCACACAGGAGAGTTTTAGATACACAGCTCAGCAGACAGTATCACACAGGAAAGGATTAGATACACGGCTCAGCAGACAGTATCACACAGGAGAGGATTAGATACACAGCTCAGCAGACAGTATCACACAGGGGAGGATTAGATACACAGCTCAGCAGACAGTATCACACAGGAGAGGATTAGATACACAGCTCAGCAGACAGTATCACACAGGAGAGGATTAGATACACAGCTCAGCAGACAGTATCACACAGGAGAGGATTAGATACACAGCTCAGCAGACAGTATCACACAGGAGGGGATTAGATACACAGCTCAGCAGACAGTATCACACAGGAGGGGATTAGATACACAGCTCAGCAGACAGTATCACACAGGAGAGGATTAGATACACAGCTCAGCAGACAGTATCACACGAGAGGATTACATACACAGCTCAACGTACTGTATCCCACATGAGGATTAGATACACAGCTCAGCAGTCCCGGATGAAACCACAAAGCTCCTCCTGACAGCCTACTCACATCACTACTGCACAAAACTGGGACTCATTTCTCTTATATCCCTCCGCCACTGTGCCGGGACTAACATGCGGAAGAGTATTGCGTTGCTAGGCTGCGCTGTGACCCCCGGAGCTGTGAGATGTCAGGCGGGAGCCAGTGCACCGGATAGGCTCTTGTGTGGATTATGGTTGGGACTGGAGGCGGAGGATGGCGCGGCCGGAGCTGTGCGGGGACCGAGGCAGAGGTGACCGCTCCGCGTGAGTAACGGACATTACCGTAGGTACCGGACCATAACTGACAGCAACTGGAGAACTTCACAAGCGTTACCTTGCACGTCTCTGATAGGCTGGTTTGTCTCTGCATGCGTATCTCATTGGTTGGCGGCCTTTCTGCCATGACTCTTTACCTCTGATTGGTGCTTATTTGTAACTTGCTGATTGGCTGAATGTTTCTTAATTCGTGTCAATTGGCTGATGAAGTTAGTTTCGTGTCCTGTGATTGGTCATCAATTTACAGCTGAGCCTCTCCCATTATTAAAGGGGCTTTCCATACAGAGGAGATCCCAGTCCCTATCAGTGACTTGTGCGTGAAATACTCACATCGTACATGTCTATATACAAAAATAATCATATAACCCTTTCAAGACCGGGTGATTTTTCTTAATGATTTTTTTACTACTCTTCTTACAAGACAATTAACGCTTTAACTTTTTTCGTAGCTTTTTTTTTATGTTTTATTTATTTTTTTGCGGACGAGTTGTACTCTTGAATTTTTATTGTTATCTGCTTCTATTGAGCCGTTCAGATATTTGGTCCTATATTTTGCTGTTATTATTCCCATTTCTGATTTTATCCTCATTATTTTTGCCCCAATATCCACTTTCTATATAATAAAATAATTTTTGTAATTGGGTTTTATTTAAAATATTGCACCTTGTGTCATCTGTAGCCTGTGTGCTGCACGGTGCATTACTGCTGCAGAGTGAGGTAACTGAGGATCTGTCAGTGAGCCCATTTTTTTATATATTTTACTTATATAGTGCATCATATTCCACAGCGCTGTACAGATGACATCGTCACTGTCCCCATTGGGGCTCACAATCTACATTCACTATTAGTATGTCTTTGGAATGTGGGAAGAAACCCACACAAACACGGGAAGAACATACAGACTCCATACAAATGTCATCCTTGGTGGGATTTGATCCCAAGGGCTGAATGTAGCGGCGCCCCCACTGGCCCCTGAACCCGCCTGCTGACCCGCAGCCCTCGTACTGACCTCCAAGCCTGATTCCTGAGCCCCCACGCTGCCCCATTCTTCCTGTCTGAGTTTTGTACTGTTGAAACCTGAAGTTTTCCTCCTCTCTATAAAGACACATCTGCAGGTTTTTTCCCTCCCCTCTCTATAAAGACACATCTGCAGGTTTTTCCCCTCCACTCTCTATACAGACACATCTGCAGGTTTTTCCCTCCGCTCTATAAAGACACATCTGCAGGTTTTTCCCTCCTCTCTATAAAGACACATCTGCAGGTTTTTCCCTCCGCTCTATAAAGACACATCTGCAGGTTTTTTCCCTCCCCTCTCTATAAAGACACATCTGCAGGTTTTTCCCCTCCACTCTCTATACAGACACATCTGCAGGTTTTTCCCTCCGCTCTATAAAGACACATCTGCAGGTTTTTCCCTCCTCTCTATAAAGACACATCTGCAGGTTTTTCCCTCCTCTCTATAAAGACACATCTGCAGGTTTTTTCCTTTTCTCTATAAAGACACATCTGCAGGTTTTTCCCTCCATTCTCTATAAAGACACATTTGTAGGTTTTTCCCTCCATTCTCTATAAAGACACATCTGCAGGTTTTTCCATCCGCTCTCTATAAAGACACATCTGCAGGTTTTCCTTCCACTCTCTATGCAGACACATCTGCATGTTTTTCCATCCGCTCTCCATAAAGGCACATCTGCAGGTTTTTCCCTCTGTTCTCTATAAAGACACATCCGCAGGTTTTTCCCTCCGCTCTCTATACAGACACATCTGCAGGTTTTTCCCTCCGCTCTCCATAAAGACACATCTGCAAGTTTTTCCCTCCCCTCTCTATACAGACACATCTGCAGGTTTTTACCTCCCCTTTCTATAAAGACACATCTGCAGGTTTTTCCCGCCGTTCTCTATACAGACACATCTGCAGGTTTTTCCCTCCTCTCTATAAAGACACATCTGCAGGGTTTTCCCTCCGCTCTCCATAAATACACATCTGCAGGTTTTTCCCTTTTCTCTATAAAGACACATCTGCAGGTTTTTCCCTCCTCTCTATAAAGACACATCTGCAGGTTTTTCCCTCCGCTCTTCATAATGACACATCTGCAGATTTTTCCCTTTTCTCTATAAAGACACATCTGCAGGTTTTTCCCTCCATTCTCTATAAAGACACATCTGCAGGTTTTTCCCTTCCTCTCTATACAGACACATCTGCAGGTTTTCCTTCCGCTCTCTATGCAGACACATCTGCAGGTTTTCCATCCGCTCTCTATAAAGAAACATCTGCAGGTTTTTCCCTCCACTCTCTATACAGACACATCAGCAGGTTTTTCCCTCCCCTCTCTATACAGACACATCTGCAGGTTTTTCCCTCCCCTCTCTATACAGACACATCTGCAGATTCTTCCCTCCACTCTCTCTAAAGACACATCTGCAGGTTTTCCCTCTGCTCTCTATAAAGACAAATCTGCAGGTTTTTCCCTCTGCTCTCTATACAGACACATCTGCAGGTTTTTCTCACTATCTGACATGAAATCAGAATAAACCTTTCCTGTGAATTAGGAACCAAAATTATTTATGTTTGCCAAATGCCAGAATAATGAGACAGAATGTTTTAAGACATTTTTATTACTTTCTGCAAAGTGAAACGTTTCCATACACTAATAGTACTATGCCTTTAAACAATATGGGACAGCCCATATGATGATGTCATGTCTTTGGAAGCTTCTGATAGGTTTATTGGCAACATCTGAGTTAATTAGATCTCAGGGAAAGAATTGTAGACTTGCACAAGTCTGGTTCATCCTTGGGTGCAATTTCCAGATACCTGAAGGTGCCTCGTTCATCTGTACAAACAATTATACGCAAGTACAAACAAGATGGGAATGTCCATCCATCATACCGCTCAGGAAGGAGACGGTTCTGTGTACTAGAGATGAATGTGCTTTGGTCAGACATGTGTATATCAACCCAAGAACAAAAGCAAAAGACCTTGTGAAGATGCTGGCGGAAGCTGGTAAGATTGTGTCATTTCCACAGTGAAACAAGTACGGTATCAACAGGAGCTGAAAGGCCACTCTGCCAGGAAGAAGCCATTACTCCAAAAGAAACATAGAAAAGCCAGATTAATGTTTGCAAATGCACACAGGAACAAAGACCTTAATTTTTGGAGGCATGTCCTGTGGTCTGACAAAACTAAAATTGAACTGTTTGGCCATAATGACCATGGTTATGTTTGGAGGAAAAAGGGAGAAGCTTTGAAGCCTAAGAACACCAACCCAACTGTGAAACACGGGGGGCAGCATCATGTTGTGGGGTCGTTTTGCTGCAGGAGGGACTGGTGCACTTCACAAAATAGATGGCATCATAAGGAAAGAAGATTATGTGGTAATACTGAAGAACATCTCAAGACATCAGCCAGGAACTTAAAGCTTGGGTGGAAATGGTTCTTCCAAATGGACAATGACCTGAAGCTACTGCCAAACTGGTTACAAATTGGCTTAACAAAGTCAATGTTTTGGAATGGCCATCAGAAAGCCCTGATCTCAATCCTATTGAAAATGTATGAGAAAAGCTGAAAAGGCCGGTACGAGCGGCGACCTACAAATATGGCTCAGTTACACCAGATCTGTCAGGGGAAATCGGCCCAAATTCCACCAACTATTGTGAGAAACTGTGGAAGGATCCAAAATGTTTCCCCTGAGTCACACAGTGTAAGGGAAATGCCACCAAATACTAATGACATGGAGGAAACTTCACTGTGCAGAAAGTAATAAAAATACCATATAACATGTCTCCACAGGTGGACAGACCCTTTAAGCCAAATGAACGTTTGGAGGGTCTTGGCATAATAGTCACTAGCACCGTTCTTTTTCTTCAGGGGGATCTGACCTCTACAAAATGCCTCTGACCCCATGGGCAGCAGTGAGGAGAGGCTGCAACCCTTTACTTAAGTTTTCAGGCCGTGAATGAGGGAGGTCAGACAGTAGAGCACTGGAGGTCAGAGAGTAGGGCACTGGAGGTCAGACAGTAGGGCACTGGAGGTCAGACAGTAGGGCACTGGAGATCAGACAGTAGAGCACTGGAGATCAGACAGTAGGGCACTGGAGATCAGACAGTAGAGCACTGGAGGTCAGACAGTAGGGCACTGGAGGTCAGACAGTAGGGCACTGGAGATCAGACAGTAGGGCACTGGAGGTCAGACAGTAGGGCACTGGAGGTCAGACAGTAGGGCACTGGAGGTCAGACAGTAGGGCACTGGAGGTCAGACAGTAGGACACTGGAGATCAGACAGTAGGGCACTGGAGATCAGACAGTAGGGCACTGGAGGTCAGACAGTAGGGCACTGGAGGTCAGACAGTAGGGCACTGGAGGTCAGACAGTAGGGCACTGGAGGTCAGACAGTAGAGCACTGGAGGTCAGACAGTAGAGCACAGGAGGTCAGACAGTAGAGCACAGGAGGTCAGACAGTAGGGCACTGGAGGTCAGAGAGTAGGGCACTGGAGGTCAGAGAGTAGGGCACTGGAGGTCAGAGAGTAGGGCACTGGAGGTCAGAGAGTAGGGCACTGGAGGTCAGACAGTAGGGCACTGGAGGTCAGACAGTAGGGCACTGGAGATCAGACAGTAGGGCACTGGAGGTCAGACAGTAGAGCACTGGAGGTCAGACAGTAGGGCACTGGAGGTCAGACAGTAGGGCACTGGAGATCAGACAGTAGGGCACTGGAGGTCAGACAGTAGGGCACTGGAGGTCAGACAGTAGGGCACTGGAGGTCAGACAGTAGGGCACTGGAGGTCAGACAGTAGGACACTGGAGATCAGACAGTAGGGCACTGGAGATCAGACAGTAGGGCACTGGAGATCAGACAGTAGGGCACTGGAGATCAGACAGTAGAGCACTGGAGGTCAGACAGTAGGGCACTGGAGGTCAGACAGTAGGGCACTGGAGATCAGACAGTAGGGCACTGGAGGTCAGACAGTAGGGCACTGGAGGTCAGACAGTAGGGCACTGGAGGTCAGACAGTAGGACACTGGAGATCAGACAGTAGGGCACTGGAGATCAGACAGTAGGGCACTGGAGGTCAGACAGTAGGGCACTGGAGGTCAGACAGTAGGGCACTGGAGGTCAGACAGTAGGGCACTGGAGGTCAGACAGTAGAGCACTGGAGGTCAGACAGTAGAGCACAGGAGGTCAGACAGTAGAGCACAGGAGGTCAGACAGTAGGGCACTGGAGGTCAGAGAGTAGGGCACTGGAGGTCAGAGAGTAGGGCACTGGAGGTCAGAGAGTAGGGCACTGGAGGTCAGAGAGTAGGGCACTGGAGGTCAGAGAGTAGGGCACTGGAGGTCAGACAGTAGGGCACTGGAGGTCAGAGAGTAGGGCACAGGAGGTCAGACAGTAGAGCACAGGAGGTCAGACAGTAGGGCACTGGAGGTCAGACAGTAGGGCACTGGAGGTCAGACAGTAGGGCACTGGAGGTCAGACAGTAGAGCACTGGAGGTCAGACAGTAGGGCACTGGAGATCAGACAGTAGAGCACTGGAGGTCAGACAGTAGAGCACTGGAGGTCAGAGAGTAGGGCACAGGAGGTCAGAGAGTAGGGCACTGGAGGTCAGACAGTAGAGCACAGGAGGTCAGAGAGTAGGGCACAGGAGGTCAGAGAGTAGGGCACTGGAGGTCAGACAGTAGGGCACTGGAGGTCAGACAGTAGGGCACTGGAGGTCAGACAGTAGGGCACAGGAGGTCAGACAGTAGGGCACAGGAGGTCAGACAGTAGAGCACTGGAGGTCAGACAGTAGAGCACTGGAGGTCAGACAGTAGAGCACTGGAGGTCAGACAGTAGGGCACAGGAGGTCAGAGAGTAGGGCACTTGAGGTCAGAGAGTAGGGCACTGGAGGTCAGAGAGTAGGGCACTGGAGGTCAGACAGTAGAGCACTGGAGGTCAGACAGTAGAGCACAGGAGGTCAGACAGTAGAGCACTGGAGGTCAGACAGTAGAGCACAGGAGGTCAGACAGTAGGGCACTGGAGGTCAGAGAGTAGGGCACTGGAGGTCAGACAGTAGGGCACAGGAGGTCAGACAGTAGGGCACAGGAGGTCAGACAGTAGGGCACTGGAGATCAGACAGTAGGGCACTGGAGGTCAGACAGTAGGGCACTGGAGGTCAGACAGTAGGGCACTGGAGGTCAGACAGTAGGGCACAGGAGGTCAGACAGTAGGGCACTGGAGATCAGACAGTAGGGCACTGGAGATCAGACAGTAGGGCACAGGAGGTCAGACAGTAGGGCACTGGAGGTCAGAGAGTAGGGCACTGGAGGTCAGAGAGTAGGGCACTGGAGGTCAGAGAGTAGGGCACTGGAGGTCAGAGAGTAGGGCACAGGAGGTCAGACAGTAGGGCACTGGAGGTCAGACAGTAGGGCACTGGAGGTCAGACAGTAGAGCACTGGAGGTCAGACAGTAGGGCACTGGAGGTCAGACAGTAGGGCACTGGAGGTCAGACAGTAGGGCACTGGAGATCAGACAGTAGGGCACTGGAGGTCAGACAGTAGGGCACTGGAGGTCAGACAGTAGGGCACTGGAGGTCAGACAGTAGGGCACTGGAGGTCAGACAGTAGAGCACTGGAGGTCAGACAGTAGAGCACTGGAGGTCAGACAGTAGAGCACTGGAGGTCAGACAGAGGGGCACTGATTGCCCCCCAGAGATGTGGCTGCTGGACATCTCCGCAGTTTTCTGACTTATAATCTTATCTTCCAGCCTTGCTGTATGACGGGGACTGACGCGTCCTTGGAGAAATGGCCGGACCCAGCTCTCCGGACTCGTCCATCTCCATCTCGTCGCTCCTGGCCAGCTGCAGCCTGGGGATTAATAGTCGCAGTGATGCTGACCGACCCCTGGCCTCTATACAGTACAAGGACCGGCTGTACGACTCCGCGTCCAAAGCCCTGGAGGACTACATTGTGGACTACGAGGCGGCCAGCACCGGAAGGATCACCGTCCGCCCGTCCACAACACTACCGACTCCGACCAGAAGAGGTAGGTAAGGTAGTGAGGGGGCAGGTTGCATCGGAGGACAGAAGACGACATATGTACAGTTAGGTCCAGAAATATTTGGACAGTGACACAATTTTCGCGAGTTGCGCTCTGCATGCCACCACATTGGATTTGAAATGAAACCTCTACAACAGAATTCAAGTGCAGATTGTAACGTTTAATTTGAAGGTTTGAACAAAAATATCTGATAGAAATTGTAGGAATTGTCACATTTCTTTACAAACACTCCACATTTTAGGAGGTCAAAAGTAATTAGACAAATAAACCAAACCCAAACAAAATATTTTTATTTTCAATATTTTGTTGCGAATCCTTTGGAGGCAATCACTGCCTTAAGTCTGGAACCCATGGACATCACCAAACGCTGGGTTTCCTCCTTCTTAATGCTTTGCCAGGCCTTTACAGCCGCAGCCTTCAGGTCTTGCTTGTTTGTGGGTCTTTCCGTCTTAAGTCTGGATTTGAGCAAGTGAAATGCATGCTCAATTGGGTTAAGATCTGGTGATTGACTTGGCCATTGCAGAATGTTCCACTTTTTTGCACTCATGAACTCCTGGGTAGCTTTGGCTGTATGCTTGGGGTCATTGTCCATCTGTACTATGAAGCGCCGTCCGATCAACTTTGCGGCATTTGGCTGAATCTGGGCTGAAAGTATATCGCGGTACACTTCAGAATTCATCCGGCTACTCTTGTCTGCTGTTATGTCATCAATAAACACAAGTGACCCAGTGCCATTGAAAGCCATGCATGCCCATGCCATCACGTTGCCTCCACCATGTTTTACAGAGGATGTGGTGTGCCTTGGATCATGTGCCGTTCCCTTTCTTCTCCAAACTTTTTTCTTCCCATCATTCTGGTACAGGTTGATCTTTGTCTCATCTGTCCATAGAATACTTTTCCAGAACTGAGCTGGCTTCATGAGGTGTTTTTCAGCAAATTTAACTCTGGCCTGTCTATTTTTGGAATTGATGAATGGTTTGCATCTAGATGTGAACCCTTTGTATTTACTTTCATGGAGTCTTCTCTTTACTGTTGACTTAGAGACAGATACACCTACTTCACTGAGAGTGTTCTGGACTTCAGTTGATGTTGTGAACGGGTTCTTCTTCACCAAAGAAAGTATGCGGCGATCATCCACCACTGTTGTCATCCGTGGACGCCCAGGCCTTTTTGAGTTCCCAAGCTCACCAGTCAATTCCTTATTTCTCAGAATGTACCCGACTGTTGATTTTGCTACTCCAAGCATGTCTGCTATCTCTCTGATGGATTTTTTCTTTTTTTTCAGCCTCAGGATGTTCTGCTTCACCTCAATTGAGAGTTCCTTAGACCGCATGTTGTCTGGTCACAGCAACAGCTTCCAAATGCAAAACCACACACCTGTAATCAACCCCAGACCTTTTAACTACTTCATTGATTACAGGTTAACGAGGGAGACGCCTTCAGAGTTAATTGCAGCCCTTAGAGTCCCTTGTCCAATTACTTTTGGTCCCTTGAAAAAGAGGAGGCTATGCATTACAGAGCTATGATTCCTAAACCCTTTCTCCGATTTGGATGTGAAAACTCTCATATTGCAGCTGGGAGTGTGCACTTTCAGCCATATTATATATAGAATTGTATTTCTGAACATGTTTTTGTAAACAGCTAAAATAACAAAACTTGTGTCACTGTCCAAATATTTCTGGCCCTGACTGTATGTGTGACTATAGGGGGCATCGCTCAGTCCTCCCAGTCTGTCAGAGGAGGGCTTCTATTTTTGTCCTAGCTGACATAGATGTTGACCACTTTGTGACCACCGACCCTATTACCTTGATTTAACCCCTTCACAACATGTAACTTGCATGTCAGGTGCAGTGTAAGACACGGAGTCAAGAGCTGTGCCCCCTCCATACAGGGCAGGTGCTGGCTGTATTATACAGATGGCACCCTCCTCTACCAGCAGCGACCGGAGCTTGCACCGATGTCTGATGTTTAACCCACTGTCAGTCACTAAGTTCAACGTTTACGTGGTTAGTTACCCCTTCAGCTACAAATCCCCCGCATTAGTGCAGAAACCTGCAGCCTCCTGGTTCTTGTTTAATTCATGATACAAGTTCTGGTGCAATATACCGTGCATCGGGGCAGGACTGTTGGCAGGTTCTTCAGCTGTGCCGCGGCTTCTCTGCATTTCTACAAGCCTCTTTTTTTTTTAAAATGTTGCGCAAGGGCAGCAGTTGCGCACATTTGTCTTCTGGTGATCTTCAGCAAAATGGCACCACGAGTGGCGCTTGCCCACGATGACATCCAACAGGCTTTGGCAAAATGGTGCCACGGGCGGCACATGTGCACACTGACATCCACAGGCTTCTACAAAATAGCGCCACAGGCGGCGCATGTGCATGCTGATGTCGCGGGCAGGGGCACAGACCACGGCAGGGGGACTGCTCGAGACGCTCGGATCCGGGATCGTGGCTGTGGCTCGAGTGGCAGCCGGATCCGGGGCTCGTGCAGCCGTCCGTCGCCCACAACGGAATAAAGGGCTTAT
Organism: Anomaloglossus baeobatrachus; assembly: GCF_048569485.1. Taxonomy (NCBI): domain Eukaryota; kingdom Metazoa; phylum Chordata; class Amphibia; order Anura; family Aromobatidae; genus Anomaloglossus; species Anomaloglossus baeobatrachus. The sequence goes on along the minus strand of NC_134353.1, from coordinate 930,307,542 downwards.
TTACAGGGGAGAGTTTGTCAGTGACGCCACCCGTGGGTTGCGGTGAATAGTTGGTGACACTACCGCTGCCTTGGTATGGGACGCCCGGGGCTGATGGAGCGGGACAGCAAGGTGGGATCCCCTCCACGGGTAGGGGAGGTGTTGTCCCGGGGCCCAGGTGTAGGTGGCGTAGGATGCCGGGGCACAGTTTACAGGGCTGGACCGGATGATACCGGTGTACTCACTGTTTTTTAATAAATCACACAGAGTCCAGATAGTAAACCAAGTGCCGGATACCGGTAGCCTCCAGAGGGGTGTGCCCGGGTCCCGCACACCGGTGAACAGAACAGGGGCCCTTCCTCCTGCACTTCTAGTTTGATGTCTCGTGTGTTGACTAGTCCGCATGAAACGGGGTAAGTCCGCTCCCGGTGACTTTGCTGTGGGAGCTGTGGCCCACGAGATCTGACCCTTGGGATTTTTGCAGGCACTTGCAGACGCCCTATCCCCCGCGTTGGGCTTCCGTCTCACTCTATCTAGGCTATTAGTGGAACATGACTTGGAATCTTGTCCCCTGCTGGTTAATTGGAAAGGTGCTTGCAGCTGTCCTCGCCCTAGGGTCCAGGAACCCTGACTGTGCACGGCCTCCGGACCGGATTCCCGCTGTCAGCACCGGCGGGCTACAACCCTGCCCCAGTCCACTTAAGGTCTCCCGTGACCGGATCTCCATCGCCTGTGGTCCTGCTCTGCCGTCTGCCACCTAGTCAGCTCAGGTAGTCCGGTAGCTACAACACCCGACTACCACTTCACTCCTCTCACTTCCACTGTCAGCACTCAACTAAACTGTCTTGTTCCCTCCCCTGACACCTCAGGACCCCTAGGTGGGCGTCACCATCTGCCTGGCCCCGTCCACTGGTGTGTCCCTATTGTCCTAGGGGGGTAACTAGGCTTTTGTGGCTGGTGTTTGTACCTGTGTGGGGTTGTGTTGGAGGCCAAGGAGGAGGGTATCCTGCATCTGGAAGATGGATGCAGTCTCCTGTGACACCCTGATTTTGTCAGGGAGTCACACTGACATCCACAGGCTTCGGCAAAATGGTGCCACGGGCGGCGCATGCGCAGATTGAGATCTCGGGTCATTATTGAGCCGAGGTATGAATTTCTGTATGGGCCGACTGTGGAGCCATTTTACTGAAGCCTGTGGATGAGGCCTGCATATTCACCACCCGTGGCACCACTTTCCTAAAGCTTATGGCTGTCAATGGGCAAATTCGCTGGCCGTGGCGCCATTTTGCCGAAATCTCTGTATGTCCGCATGCATATTCAGGGCCTGTGGTGCCATTTTCTGGAGCCTGTGGATGTCAGCGTGCACATGCGCTGCCCATGGCACCATTTTGCTAAAGATTCCCATGAGATGAATGTGCACAAGTGCCGCCCTTGCTGCGGCTGGTGCTAGAGCAAAATGTACCTCTCCCCCCCCCCCCCCCCCCCAAAAAAAAAAGATCAAAAAGTGGTATGTAACCCAAAAATTATTTGATTCTTAAAGGGTCAAACTGACGTCCGCATTGTTTCTCTCCCGTTTGCAGCGCGCCCCTCTGTTCGGCACACGCGGTCCCTGACGCGGAGCGGATACGTGGCCCGCGATCCGGACCTGCTCAGCCTGACCACGGACGACCTCCTGGGCTTCCCCCCTGACGGATCGCTGCCCTTCTCTCGAGCTTCCCAAGAGCGAAAACGTCAAAAAAATCTGAAAAAACAACTCGGAATTTCTCCTCACGTGATGGCTCTGACTTCTCCGTTAACCCCTTCCTCACTGAGAGGGACGGACGTGTCGGCTCTGGATATTCGGGAACACAGACTCCGCTCTCAGGAGCTTCAGAGGCGGAAAGAAAAAAGTCAACGGGAGCGAGAAAACGACCCCGGACTTTACAATAACGCGAACTCTCTGCCCTATAGGGACTATCCACGCTGGCTGACCAGTCACAAGTCCGAACTGGGGGTGTCGGGCCTCTCCAGTATACCGGACGTCAGATATCCATTGTGGTTAGGGGACCACAGACTCCTGGGTGACATACATACCCGCAGGACTGTGCACAGCGAGGGGGCGACCATTAATATTCCCAACTACCCGTCTGGCCCATTGGACCGTTCACAAATGCCACGTTATGACCAAGCAGGTGATAAAATGGTTAATTCCAGCATTTTCATAGACGGGGTGAAGTCTTCAGCCGGGACTGATTTGGATATCATGCGGCATTTACATACGCTGGGGAAAGGTAAGCATCCTCCCTCTGCTCTTCCTGGCAGCAGACGCTTCCTCCTCCGGGCACACTTTGCTAATCAAACTTTATCGTAACTTGTTTTATTCCTTCATTATAGGTCGTCCCGAGCCGATATCTGAACAGACAGGCGGCACCACGCACAAAGACCTGTCCCACAGCCCCCGAACCGAAGACGTCCTGGAGGCCGAGCGGTCCTGGGAAAAAGTCCCAGTTTCCTAGTAAGTGGTAATGAGGGAGCACTAGCATGCTCAGGTGCTCTGTACTCGTAACTAGTGATGAGCGGGCACTACCATGCTCGGGTGCTCAGTACTCGTAACTAGTGATGAGCGGGCACTATCATGCTCAGGTGCTCAGTACTGGTAACTAGTGATGAGCGGGCACTACCATGCTCGGGTGCTCAGTACTCATAACTAGTGATGAGCGAGCACTACCATGCTCAGGTGCTCTGTACTCGTAACTAGTGATGAGCGGGCACTACCATGCTCGGGTGCTCAGTACTCGTAACTAGTGATGAGCGGGCACTACCATGCTCGGGTGCTCAGAACTCATAACTAGTGATGAGTGGGCACTACCATGCTCGGGTGCTCAGTACTCGTAACTAGTGATGAGCGGGCACTACCATGCTCGGGTTCTCAGTACTTGTAACTAGTGATGAGCAGGCACTACCATGCTCGGGTGCTCAGTACTCATAACTAGTGATGAGCGGGCACTACCATGCTCGGGTGCTCAGTACTCGTAACTAGTGATGAGTGGGCACTACCATGCTCGGGTGCTCAGTACTCATAACTAGTGATGAGCAGGCACTACCATGCTCGGGTGCTCAGTACTCGTAACTAGTGATGAGTGGGCACTACCATGCTCGGGTGCTCAGTACTCGTAACTAGTGATGAGCGGGCACTACCATGTTCGGGTGCTCAGTACTTGTAACTAGTGATGAGCGGGCGCTACCATGCTCGGGTGCTCTGTACTTGTAACTAGTGATGAGCGGGCACTACCATGCTCGGGTGCTCAGTACTTGTAACTAGTGATGAGTGGGCACTACCATGCTCGGGTGCTCAGTACTCGTAACTAGTGATGAGCGGGCACTACCATGCTTGGGTGCTCAGTACTCGTAACTAGTGATGAGCGGGCACTACCATGCTCGGGTGTTCAGTACTTGTAACTAGTGATGAGTGGGCACTACCATGCTCGGGTGCTCAGTACTGGTAACTAGTGATGAGCGGGCACTACCATGCTCGGGTGCTCTGTACTGGTAACTAGTGATGAGTGGGCACTACCATGCTCGGGTGCTCAGTACTGGTAACTAGTGATGAGCGGGCACTACCATGCTCGGGTGCTCTGTACTGGTAACTAGTGATGAGCGGGCACTAGCATGCTCAGGTGCTCAGTACTCGTAACTAGTGATGAGCGGGCACTACCATGCTCGGGTGCTCAGTACTAGTAACTAGTGATGAGTGAGCACTACCATGCTCAGGTGCTCAGTACTAGTAACTAGTGATGAGCGGGCACTACCATGCTCGGGTGCTCAGTACTAGTAACTAGTGATGAGTGAGCACTACCATGCTCAGGTGCTCAGTACTAGTAACTAGTGATGAGCGGGGCACTACCATGCTCGGGTGCTCAGTACTAGTAACTAGTGATGAGCGGGCACTACCATGCTCGGGTGCTCAGTACTAGTAACTAGTGATGAGCGGGCACTACCATGCTCGGGTGCTCAGTACTAGTAACTAGTGATGAGCGGGCACTACCATGCTCGGGTGCTCAGTACTAGTAACTAGTGATGAGTGAGCACTACCATGCTCGGTGCTCAGTACTAGTAACTAGTGATGAGCGGGCACTACCATGCTCGGTGCTCAGTACTGGTAACTAGTGATGAGCGGACACTACCATGTTTGTGAGTTTGTAACTAGTTATGACCACACGAGCATGTCAGTGCCCACTCATCACTTATTATAACATATTGCAATCATCACAGCCGGCCCCTATTATGTTGGATCTAAGCTAAGAGATTGCTGAGAATGGGTGTTGTGCCAAAAATCATTATTTAAAGGGTTATTCCTATTGTTATCACTGAGGTCGGACCTCCACTGATCCCAAAACCCACAACTCTAAAATACCTCTTAGGAATGGAGGGAAAAAAGGCCGAGGGCTGCACTTAACTCCGACAGCCTTATAGTCAATGAATGGAGCGGAGCGCTTATACCCGGCCACCTCTCCATTCTGATGGGAAGATCAAAACCCCCATCTTATGATCAGGGAGGGCTGTATTCAATCCAGCAGATGTCAACAGTCTATTGCACTTTTTTTTTCTCCCCCCCCCCCCCTCACACGCATATGCATTGTGTTTTTTATATATATATATATATATATATATATATATATATATATATATATATTTATTTATTACAGTGCCTTTAAGTTTTTCGCTCCGTTTCATTGCAGCCATTTGGTAAATTCCAAAAAGTACACTCTGCACCCCATCCCCTATCTTGACAGAACAAAAACAGAAATATAGAAATTTTTGCAAATTTATTAAACAAGAAAACCTGAAATATCACATGGTCATAAGTATTCAGCCCCTTTGCACAGTATTGAGTAGAAGCACCCTCCTTTTGAGCTAGTACAGCCATGAGTCTTCTTGGGATCCTGGATTTGGGATCCTCTGCCATTCTTCCTTGCAGATCCTCTCCAGTTCCGTCAGGTTGGATGGTGAACGTTGGTGGTCGCCATTTTCAGGTCTCTCCAGATATGCTCAATTGGGTTTAGGTCAGGGCTCTGGCTGGGCCGGTCAAGAATGGTCACAGAGTTGTTCTGAAGCAACTCCTTTGTTATTTTAGCTGTGTGCTTAGGGTCATTGTCTTGTTGGAAGGTGAACCTTCAGCCAAGTCTGAGGTCCAGAGCACTCTGGAAGAGGATTTCTTCCAGGATATCTCTGTACTTGGCCGCATTCATCTTTCCTTCAATTGCACCCAGTCGTCCTGTCCCTGCAGCTGAAAAACACCCCCATAGCATGATGCTGCCACCACCATGTTTCACTGTTGGGATTGTATTGGGCAGGTGATGAGCAGTGCCTGGTTTTCTTCACACATACCGCTTAGAATTATCACCAAAAAGGTCTATCTACGTCTCATCAGACCAAAGAATCTTATTTCTCATAGTCTGGGAATCCTTGATGTGTTTTTTTGCAACCTCTATGCGGGCTTTCATACAGTGCATACAAGTAGTATTCAACCCCCTGCAGATTTAGCAGGTTTGATAAGATGCAAATAAGTTAGAGCCTGCAAACTTCAAACAAGAGCAGGATTTATTAACAGATGCATGAATCTTACAAACCAACAAGTTATGTTGCTCAGTTAAATTTTAAGAAATTTTCAACATAAAAGTGTGGGTCAATTATTATTCAACCCCTAGGTTTAATATTTTGTGGAATAACCCTTGTTTGCAATTACAGCTAATAATCGTCTTTTATAAGACCTGATCAGGCCGGCACAGGTCTCTGGAGTTATCTTGGCCCACTCCTCCATGCAGATCTTCTCCAAGTTATCTAGGTTCATTGGGTGTCTCATGTGGACTTTAATCTTGAGCTCCTTCCACAAGTTTTCAATTGGGTTAAGGTCAGGAGACTGACTAGGCCACTGCAACACCTTGATTTTTTCCCTCTTGAACCAGGCCTTGGTTTTCTTGGCTGTGTGCTTTGGGTCGTTGTCTTGTTGGAAGATGAAATGACGACCCATCTTAAGATCCTTGATGGAGGAGCGGAGGTTCTTGGCCAAAATCTCCGGGTAGGCCGTGCTATCCATCTTCCCATGGATGCGGACCAGATGGCCAGGCCCCTTGGCTGAGAAACAGCCCCACAGCATGATGCTGCCACCACCATGCTTGACTGTAGGGATGGTATTCTTGGGGTCGTATGCAGTGCCATCCAGTCTCCAAACGTCACGTGTGTGGTTGGCACCAAAGATCTCGATCTTGGTCTCATCAGACCAGAGAACCTTGAACCAGTCTGTCTCAGAGTCCTCCAAGTGATCATGAGCAAACTAGACGAGCCTTGACATGACGCTTTGAAAGTAAAGGTACCTTACGGGCTCGTCTGGAACGGAGACCATTGCGGTGGAGTACGTTACTTATGGTATTGACTGAAACCAATGTCCCCACTGCCATGAGATCTTCCCGGAGCTCCTTCCTTGTTGTCCTTGGGTTAGCCTTGACTCTTCGGACAAGCCTGGCCTCGGCATGGGTGGAAACTTTCAAAGGCTGTCCAGGCCGTGGAAGGCTAACAGTAGTTCCATAAGCCTTCCACTTCCGGATGATGCTCCTAACAGTGGAGACAGGTAGGCCCAACTCCTTGGAAAGGGTTTTGTACCCCTTGCCAGCCTTGTGACCCTCCACGATCTTGTCTCTGATGGCCTTGGAATGCTCCTTTGTCTTTCCCATGTTGACCAAGTATGAGTGCTGTTCACAAGTTTGGGGAGGGTCTTAATTAGTCAGAAAAGGCTGGAAAAAGAGATAATTAATCCAAACATGTGAAGCTCATTGTTCTTTGTGCCTGAAATACTTCTTAATACTTTAGGGGAACCAAACAGAATTCTGGTGGTTTGAGGGGTTGAATAATAAATGATTCTCTGAATAAACTTTTCACAATTTAAAAAAAAAAAAAAGAAATAACATTCTTTTTTGCTGCATTTCACACTTCCAGGCTGATCTACAGTCCAAATGTCACAATGCCAAGTTAATTCCGAATGTGTAAACCTGCTAAATCTGCAGGGGGTTGAATACTACTTGTAGGCACTGTATGTCTTGCACTGAGAGGCTTCCGTCGGCCACTCTGCCATAAAGGCTCAACTGGTGGAGGAGGCTGCAGTGATAGGTGACTTTGTGGGACTTTCTCCCATCTCCCTACTGCATCTCTGGAGCTCAGCCACAGTGATCTTGGGGTTCTTCTTTACCTCTCTCACCAAGGCTCTTCTCCCACGATTGCTCAGTTTGGGAAGCGTTCTGGTGGTCCCAAATTTCTTCCATTTAAGGATTATGGAGGCCACTGCGCTCTTAGGAACCTTGAGTACTGCAGAAATTCTTTGGTAACCTTGGCCAGATCTGTGCCTTGCCACAATTCTGTCTCTGAGCTCCTTGGGCTGTTCCTTTAACCTCACCATTCACAGCACTCACAGACATGAAGGATCCCTGCTCTCCAGTCTCTATACATAACATTTCTTTGTCGCTCCATTGGGAGACCCAGACAATTGGGTGTATAGCTTCTGCCTCCGGAGGCCACACAAAGTATTACACTTAAAAAAGTGTAACCCCTCCCCTCTGCCTATACACCCTCCCGTGGATCACGGGCTCCTCAGTTTTATGCTTTGTGTGGAAGGAGGCACACATCCACTCATGCATTCTCATATTAGTTATGTCGGTTGGAAGAAAAGAGGGCCCCCACGGGGCCACCGGCATGTTCCCTTCTCACCCCACTAAGTCGGCGGTGTTGTTAAGGTTGAGGTACCCATTGTGGGTACAAAGGCCGGAGCCTCATGCCGTCTCCTTCACCATCCCTTAGCGGCTCTGGGAGAAGTGGGATCCTGAGCGGTCATCCATTTACTGGGACCGTGCTCCCTCCGCAGCCCCTGTGGGAATCTGCCGGACCGGAGTCTATTCAACCTCAGGGACCGGGCCCTGCAACTCTAAGGTACTCTGTGTCCCCATAGGGGACTGTGCAGGGAAAGCACCTTCCTCCCGGACGCTGCGGCAGCTGCTGAATTGAGAAGGCCGGCAGACTTCCGCGCCGACCGTGCCTGCTTGTCGGGCGCGGTCTCAAATTTAGTCCCCGGCTTCATCGCGGCATAGTCGCAAAAATCTCGCCCCCGGGCCTGCCTGTCAGGGGTAAGGGCGGGACGGCCGATGTGAGGGCCGGACCATCCTGCATGTTTCCTCCCCCCTCTCTGATCACTGTGGGGACCCCAGATTCCCGCACTTTCCTGGCGCCGCCCACAGCTCCACTCCTCCCTTGAGAGCTCCGGCAGCCATTTTTTTGGCATTCTGCCGGTGGAGGATTCTCAGGAAGAGCTCTGCAGCTCCGGGGGACCTAAGGCAGGGAATCTGGAGGACACACACTCCGCTTTTTAGCGGTCGGTAAGCCACACCGGTCACCCGGTGCTGGTCCCCCTAGGGTGCCGGAATAGATACGTATTTATATATATATATATATTCTGTTCGGTCGGGCTGTATACCCTTTTTTTGCCCATATACCCTCAGTGATCATTCTCCTAGGAGACAACAGCATGTCGTCCACAAGGAGCAAAGCTGTTAAGGCACAGGGTTTTTTTGCGGCCTGTACCTCTTGTGGGGCTATGTTACCTGCGGGTTCCACCTACCCTCACTGTGAGCAATGCTCGACCCCTGCTTCGCTTGCTCAGCCGGAGCCTCGGTCACTAGTGGGCCCCTCGGCTCATGTAGACCCCCCTGCTCCCCCTGTCCAGGCGGCAGGGACAGAGTTTGCCTCTTTTGCTGAGAAACTCTCTGAGTCACTTTCACAATCCATGGCTCAGTCTATGGACAAGTGGTCTGCCAAGCTGCTAGAAGCTTTGCAGTCCAGACCGGTCCTTACACAGGCCCCGGCGCCTGTTGGATCGTCGCCTCCAGGCCCCTCTCGGTCCGCGCCGCAGCGCGCTCCCAGGTTGGGCCCTAGGTCTCACGTGGAGGACTCCTGCCCGGACCACAGTCCTAGACAGGCTAAGCGGGCTCGCTGGGAATCTTCCCTGACTTCTTCACGCTGCTCGGGTTCCCAGCTTGAGGACTCTCTGGAGGACGAGGCGGACGTCGCAGCTCAGGGCTCTGACCCTGACGTCGCCCTTAACCTTGATACACCTGAAGGGGACGCCTTAGTGAATGATCTTATCTCGTCCATCAATCAGGTGTTGGATCTCTCTCCCCCGCCTCCTCCTGTAGAGGAGTCGGCGTCTCAGCAGGAGAAACACCAGTTTAGGTTCCCCAAACGTACACGTAGTGCGTTTTACGATCACTCTAACTTCAGAGATGCTGTCCAGAAGCCCAGAACGGTTCCGGACAAGCGCTTTACTAAGCGCCTCACTGACACGCGTTACCCCTTCCCCTCCGAGGTCGTTAAGGGTTGGGCTCAGTGTCCCAAGGTGGATCCTCCAGTCTCTAGATTGGCGGCTAGATCTGTGGTATCGGTTGCAGATGGCTCATCGCTAAAGGATGCCACTGACCGGCAGATAGAGCTTCTGGTGAAGTCCATCTATGAGGCCACGGGCGCGTCTTTTGCCCCGGCTTTTGCAGCCGTGTGGGCACTCCAAGCTATCTCGGCTTGTCTGGCTGAGATTAATGCTGTCACACGTAATTCTGCTCCGCAAGTTGCGTCTTTGACGTCTCAAGCGTCAGCTTTTTCTTCCTACGCCATGAACGCAGTCCTAGACTTTGCTGGCCGTACAGCTGTGGCATCCGCTAACTCTGTGGCAGTACGCAGGGCCATGTGGCTGCGCGAATGGAAGGCAGACTCTGCCTCCAAGAGGTTCTTAACCGGTTTGCCATTTTCTGGCGACCGCTTGTTTGGCGAACGATTGGATGAGATTATTAAGGAATCCAAGGGAAAGGACTCCTCCTTACCCCAATCCATACCTAAGAGACCTCAGCAACGAAAAATACAATCGAGGTTTCGGTCCTTTCGTCCCTCCGCCAAGCCCCAATCCTCTTCGTCCAGCAGGCCGGAGAAAGGCCAGAGGAACTCCTATGCGTGGCGGTCCAAGTCACGCCCCCAAAAGGCCGCAGGAGGCACTGCCTCCAAGGCGGCCTCCTCATGACTCTCGGCATCCCCTAGCCGCATCCTCGGTCGGTGGCAGGCTCTCCCGCTTTGGCGACGCCTGGTGGCCACATGTTCAAGACCGATGGGTGAGAGACATTCTGTCTCACGGTTACAGGATAGAGTTCAGCTCTCGTCCTGCGGCTCGTTTCTTCAGAACCTCTCCGCCCCCCGCTCAGGCCGACGCACTTTTTCAGGCAGTGGACGCTCTGAAGACAGAAGGAGTTGTGATCCCCGTTCCCCTTCAGGAACGTGGTTGCGGCTTTTACTCCAACTTGTTCTTGGTGCCAAAAAAGGACGGATCATTCCGTCCCGTTCTGGGCCTCAAACTACTCAACAGACATGTGAGAACCAGACGGTTTCGGATGGAATCTCTCCGCTCGGTCATCGCCTCGATGTCACAAGGAGACTTTCTAGCATCGATCGACATCAAGGATGCTTATCTCCACGTGCCGATCGCACCCGAGCATCAACGCTTCTTGCGTTTCGCCATCGGGGACGAACACCTTCAGTTTGTGGCATTGCCTTTCGGCCTGGCGACAGCCCCACGGGTTTTCACCAAAGTCATGGCATCCGTTGTGGCGGTCCTACACTCTCAGGGCCACTCGGTGATTCCCTACTTAGACGATCTCCTAGTCAGGGCCCCTTCTCGGGTGGCGTGTCAACACAGCCTTACCGTCGCTCTGGCGACTCTCCAGCAGTTCGGGTGGATCATCAACTTCCCGAAATCCAAGTTGACACCGACCCAATCACTGACTTACCTCGGGATGGAGTTTCATACACTGTCAGCGGTAGTCAAGCTACCGCGGGACAAACAGCTTTCTCTGCAGGCAGGGGTGCAATCTCTTCTTCGGGGTCAGTCACACCCCTTAAGGCGCCTCATGCACTTCCTGGGGAAGATGGTGGCAGCGATGGAGGCAGTGCCGTTCGCGCAATTCCATCTGCGGCCACTCCAATGGGACATTCTCCGCAAATGGGACAGGAGGTCGGCTTCCCTCGACAGGAAAGTCTCTCTTTCCCTTGCAACCAAGACGTCTCTTCAGTGGTGGCTCCTTCCCAATTCTCTATCGCAGGGAAAATCCTTCCTACCCCCAACCTGGGCTGTGGTCACCACGGACGCGAGCCTGTCAGGGTGGGGAGCGGTTTTTCTCCACCACAGGGCTCAGGGAACCTGGACTCCGATAGAGTCTTCCCTTCAGATCAATGTTCTGGAGATAAGGGCAGTGTATCTAGCCCTATTGGCTTTCCATCGGTGGCTGGAGGGCAGGCAGATCCGTATCCAGTCGGACAACGCCACTGCCGTCGCATACATCAACCACCAAGGCGGCACTCGCAGTCGTCAAGCCTTCCAGGAAGTCCGGCGGATTCTGCAGTGGGTGGAAGCCACAGGCTCCACCATCTCCGCAGTTCACATCCCGGGCGTAGAAAACTGGGAAGCAGATTTTCTCAGTCGTCAGGGCATGGATGCGGGGGAATGGTCTCTACACCCAGAAGTGTTTCGAGAGATCTGTCGCCGCTGGGGAACGCCGGACGTCGATCTCATGGCGTCACGGCACAACAACAAAGTCCCGGCATTCATGGCTCGGTCTCTGGATCACAGAGCTCTGGCAGCGGATACGTTAGTTCAGGATTGGTCGCAGTTTCGACTGCCTTACGTGTTTCCTCCTCTGGCGATGCTGCCCAGAGTGTTACGCAAGATCAGATCCGACTGCCGTCGCGCCATTCTCGTCGCTCCAGATTGGCCGAGGCGGTCGTGGTACCCGGATCTGTGGCATCTCACGGTGGGACAACCGTGGGCACTTCCAGACCGCCCAGACTTGCTGTCACAAGGCCCGTTTTTCCATCTGAATTCTGTGGCCCTCAACCTGACTGTGTGGCCATTGAGTCCTGGCTCCTAGCGTCTTCAGGGTTATCTCAGGATGTCATTGCCACCATGAGACAGGCCAGGAAGCCTAAGTCCGCCAAGATCTATTACAGGTCTTGGCAAATCTTCTTATCCTGGTGCTCTGATAATGGTTTTCCTCCATGGCCGTTTGCCTTACCCACTTTTCTTTCATTCCTTCAATCCGGAATGGACAAGGGGTTGTCACTCGGCTCTCTCAAGGGCCAAGTATCGGCGCTCTCCGTATTTTTTCAAAAGCGCCTAGCCAGGCTTCCGCAGGTCCGCACGTTCCTGCAGGGAGTTTGCCACATAGTCCCACCTTACAAACGTCCGCTGGAACCCTGGGATCTTAACCGGGTGCTAACGGCTCTTCAGAAACCACCTTTCGAGCCGCTGCGGGATGTCTCTTTATCACGTCTTTCGCAGAAGGTGGCCTTCCTAGTGGCAGTCACGTCACTCCGGAGAGTGTCTGAGCTTGCAGCGCTGTCATGCAAAGCCCCCTTCCTGGTGTTTCACCAGGATAAGGTGGTTCTGCGTCCGGTCCCGGATTTTCTCCCTAAGGTGGTATCTCCTTTTCATCTCAATCAAGATATCTCCTTGCCTTCATTTTGCCCTAATCCAATTCACCAATGTGAAAAGGATTTGCACTCTTTGGATCTAGTGAGAGCACTCCGGCTCTACGTGTCTCGCACGGCGCCCCTGCGTCATTCAGATGCGCTCTTTGTCCTTGTCGCTGGCCAGCGTAAGGGTTCGCAGGCTTCCAAGTCAACCTTGGCTCGGTGGATTAAGGAACCGATTCTCAAAGCCTACCGTTCTTCTGGGCTTCCGCTTCCTTCAGGGCTGAAAGCCCATTCTACCAGAGCCGTGGGTGCGTCCTGGGCATTGCGGCATCGGGCTACGGCTCAGCAGGTGTGTCAGGCAGCTACGTGGTCTAGTCTGCACACTTTCACGAAACACTATCAAGTGCATACCTATGCTTCGGCAGACCCCAGTTTAGGTAGGCGAGTCCTTCAGGCGGCGGTTGCCCACCTGTAAGAGGGGGCCGTTGCGGCTCTTTTTATTGAGGTATTCTTTTACCCACCCAGGGACTGCTCTTGGACGTCCCAATTGTCTGGGTCTCCCAATGGAGCGACAAAGAAGAAGGGAATTTTGTTTACTTACCGTAAATTCCTTTTCTTCTAGCTCCTATTGGGAGACCCAGCACCCGCCCCTGTTCCCTTCGGGCTGGTTGTTCTTTTGTGTACACATGTTGTTCATGTTGAATTGTTCTTTTGGTTCATGGTTTTCAGTTCTCCGAACATCCTTCGGATTGAATTTACCCTAGACCAATTTATATGTTTTCTCCTTCCTGCTTTTGCACCAAAACTGAGGAGCCCGTGATCCACGGGAGGGTGTATAGGCAGAGGGGAGGGGTTACACTTTAAGTGTAATACTTTGTGTGGCCTCCGGAGGCAGAAGCTATACACCCAATTGTCTGGGTCTCCCAATAGGAGCTAGAAGAAAAGGAATTTACGGTAAGTAAACAAAATTCCCTTCATTTAGCAGCAGGATGGAGGGCGTTATACAGAAGTACTGAGCGGTGTAGCTGTGAATCCAGCTCTGGGAGAGATAAAACACTTAAAATGTTTTCTTATATTCGCCTGATCTATTGATTTGTGGAAACTGTAATAAAACAGTGACCCTTTAATTATTATTATTATCAGCAAGTGTCCTGTCCATGTCCTGTGTGAAGACGAGGAAAATAAAGGGTTGAAGGCATTAAAATCGAATCTCCTGGAGGATTTCCTTAAAGACTCTGTGCTGCAGGAGAAAACGGTAAGTTTCATGTTGTAGAGATGTTTTTTTCGGAGAATTTCCTGCTAAAATTCTCAGTAATTAAAGACTCGCAGGGTCTTCTGCTTTTTAGCTCTTAGGCGGGCTTTGCACGTTGCAACATCGGTAACAATGTGTTACCGATGCTGCAGCGATAGTCCCGCCCCCGTCGCACGTTCGATATATAGTGAAAGCTGCCGTAGCGATTATTATCGCTACGGCAGCTTTACACGCACATACCTGCCGTGCGACGTCCATCTGGCCGGCGTCCCGCCTCCTTCCTTAGGGGGCGGGTCGTGCGGCGTCACAGTGACGTCACACGGCAGGCGGCCAATTGAAGTGGAGGGGCGGAGATGAGCAGGATGTAAACATCCCGCCCACCTCCGTCCTTCTCATTGCAGCCGGGAGGCAGGTAAGGTGAAGTTCCTCGCTCCTGCGGCTTCACACACAGCGATGTGTGCGGCCGCAGGAACGAGGAACTACATCGTACCTGTCGCTCCCCCGGCATTATGGAAATGTCGGAGGCTGCAGCGATGATACGATGACGACGATTTTGCGCTCGTTCATCGTATCATCTAGGATTTACACACTACGACATCGCAAGTGACGCCGGATGTGCGTCACTTTCGATTTCACCCCACCGACATCGCACCTGCGATGTCGTAGTGTGCAAAGCCCGCCTTAGGCTACTTTCACACATCAATTTTTTGCCATCAGGCACGATCCGGCGAAAAAAGTGATACCACGGATCTGGCGAAAAAACAGATCAGTCGCTTCAGTTTTTTCCATCCGTTTCTTCCGTTTTTTGATGGATCCATTTTGATACTGAGCATCCTCAGTTCAAAAAAACGGATCCGGCGGCCGTAGTCAGTTTTTTGCCCTATTACGCTGGATCCGGCGTCCGTAGGCTTCCATTATAAAACACGTCGGCTCGATACTTTTTTTTTAGCGGACACAAAAACGTTCACCTCAACGTGCCATCCGGCCGCCGGACAAGCAAATTTTGCCGGATCCGGCGAAAGCCGGATGAAACGCAAGGCCATCCGGCGCAATCCGGTGCTAATAGAAGTCTATGGGGGAAAAACGCAACGCCATCCGGCGCAATCCGGTGCGAATAGAAGTCTATGGGGGAAAAACGCAAGGCCATCCGGCGCAATCCGGCACTAATAGAAGTCTATGGGGGAAAAACGCAAGGCCATCCGGCGCAATCCGGAACTAATAGAAGTCTATGGGGGAAAAACGCATCCGGCGACAACAGACGCCGGATGCGTTTTTTCATGTTTCTGCCAGATTGCGCCTGATGGCCAAAAACTGATGTGTATACGCAGCCTTATGAAAAAAAAAGGAAATTACCATATTTTTTGGATTATAAAACACACCCCAAAATTAGAGGGAAAAAAATGGAATCTGTCTTATAATCCAGTGGTGTCCTACTCGGAGAGGCAGCAACGGTGGTGGAGCGGGGTCAAAGGAGGCAGGGGTGGTGGGGGAGTAGGGCGGTGCGGCGGGTGTCCCAGATCCTCGCTGCGAGCGGTGTGACGTAGGCAATATCCAGATACTGTCGGTGGTGCGGGCTTCAAAGAAATAGCGCCCAGAGGCGACGCATGCGCAGATTATGCTATCGGCTCAATGACGAGATGAGGTCTCTTCTGCGCATGCGCCACCTCCAGGCACCGTTTTTCTTAAGTCTGCTGCTGGGAGATCAAGTGGGCCGGAGGCGGCGCGTGCACAGATGAGATCTTGAGCCAAGAGCTACATCTGCGCATGTGCCATTATTTGAAGCCCTCACTGCCTGCAGCCCCAGCACAGTGTCCCGCAGCATTGCCCCTGTCTCCTGTGACCCCTCTCCACCCCCACCCCCCTCCTGGTAAGCTACATTTGGATTATGAGACGCACCCCTCATTTTCCTCCCAAATTTGTGGGCGGAAAAGTGCGTCTTATAATCCGAAAAATACAATAGATTTTATCGCTTTTTGATCTTCTCTTAAGTAGAGTTGAGCGCGGTTCGCGGTTCTCCAGTTCGCGGTTCGAGTGATTTTGGGGCTGTTCTAGATCAAACTAGAACTCGAGCTTTTTTGCTAAAATTCGATAGTTCTAGATACGTTCGAGAACGGTTCTAGCAGCAAAAAGCAGGGCTTTTTACAGCTACAGTGTGCAGGAGCCATCGCTGGCAGCCTGCCAGAAGCTGGTAACCAAGATAAACATCGGGTATCCAACCAAAGCGCTTTGGTTAGTAACCCGATGTTTATCCTAGTTACGTGCAGGAAGCCCACACTTCCCCGCTCAGCTCGCTCCGCCCCCTCCTGCCCGCAACATGTACACACACACTCACACACACACACACACACACACACACACACACACTCTGCACACATGGTCCCGCTCGGCTTACCTGCGGTGATGAAGTCCCGCCATCCCGACCTCAGCGCTGTCACTGTCCTCCATGGCCGCCGCTTGTCACATCACCTTCTCTCGCTTCCGACCCGAGACTGACTAGCGGTGACGTCACGGGCCTCTCGCGATACTTGGTGTGAAGGCGGCGGTCATTGAACTCAGTGACAGGGGCTGTCAGTGTGCTGGAGATCAGCGCAGGTAATGTACCTGACAGCAGCACTTGTCATGCCCTGCAGTGACCTGGGCTGACCCATTGATGTTAGCTCAGGTCACTGCACTGCTCTCCCAGCCAATGGGGAACATCCTGCTCTTCATTGACTGGGACAGTGTGGATCGTCATGGCAACCCCTTGGATTACACCAGACCTGGATTTGTTTTTCTTTCTAATAAATTGGTTAAAGAGGGAATGTTTTGGGGAGTGTTTTTTCAAATAAAAATGTGTTTGTCGTCTATTTTTTTTTATTACTGACTGGGTTGGTGATGTCGGGTATCTGATAGACGCCTGACCTCACCAACCCCAGGGCTTGATGCCAGGTGACATTACACATCTGGTATTAACCCCATATATTACCCCGTTTGCCACCGCACCAGGGCGCGGGATGAGCTGGGGCGAAGCACCAGGATTGGTGCATCTAATGGATGCGCCACTTCTGGGGCGGCTGCGGCCTGCTATTTTTAGGCTGGGGAGAGTCCAATAAGCATGGACCTCCCTAGTCTGAGAATATCAGACCCCAGCTGTCTGCTTTACCTTGGCTGGTGATCCAGTTTTGGGGGGACCCCTACGTGTTTTTTTTTTTTTAATTATTTATTTAATTTAAAATAACAGCGTGGGGTGCCCTCAGTTTTGGATTACTAGCCAAGGTGAGGTTGCCAGCTGTGGTTTGCAGGCTGCAGCCGTCTGCTTTACCCTAGCTGGCTACAAAACTAGGGGGAGCCCTACGTCATTTTTTTTTTCATTTTTTTGGCTAAATAGAAAGCTAAGCACCCCTTAGTGCCACATGAAAGGCACCAAAGGGTGCAAAATTACAAAATGCAGGAGAGTGGGACATTATGTGTCTTTCTGCCATTATAATGACAGAAAAGACTGATATGAAGTGCACAAGCACAAGAAAATCACCAGAGCACTCTACGCTGTGAAAAGCAGTAGAAAATGGCACTGGAGTGAACATGTGACCGCCTCATGTAGGATGAAGCTATGGATCCTGGGTAAATTTATGCATTTACCCTCCTTCAGTTTTTTTGCAGTACACAAAAAAAACGGAAGGCACACGGATGACAAACAGATGACATACAGACCGTCTACGGAACGGAAACGGATGCCACACGGATGCACCCGTGAAAAAAAACGGACTGTTTTTTTGCAGACCGCAAAAATGGATCGGTCGTGTTAATGTAGCCTTATTCTGATCTGCCGTTTATAAACAGCAGGCAGAAATAAGTGAATAACGCCCCCCCAGCGTCAGAAAATCTCCGGGGTTTCAGGGCTAGCTGAGACCCTGCAGATCATGATTCAGGACGGTTTTTCCGGTCCCCGCTCATGTGATCACAGGTATACACCGTACACCGATGATCACGTTACAGTAAATGACAGCGCCGGTAAAAAATTATTTATCTCCCATCTGGCATGAACAAACACTTCTCCACTTTTTCTCCACTTCTTCTCCACTTCTTCTCCACTTCTTCTCCACTTTTTCTCCATTTTTTCTCCACTTTTTCTACATTTTTTTTCTCCACTTTTTCTCCACTTTTTCTCCACTTTTTCTCCACTTTTTCCCCACTTCTTCTCCATTTTTTCTCCACTTTTTCTCCACTTTTTCTACATTTTTTTCTCCACTTTTTCTCCACTTCTTCTCCACTTTTTCTCCACTTTTTCCCCACTTCTTCTCCATTTTTTCTCCACTTTTTCTCCACTTTTTCTCCACTTTTTCTACATTTTTTTCTCCACTTTTTCTCCACTTTTTCTCCACTTCTTCTCCACTTTTTCTCCACTTTTTCCCCACTTCTTCTCCATTTTTTCTCCACTTTTTCTCCACTTTTTCTCCACTTTTTCTACATTTTTTTCTCCACTTTTTCTCCACTTTTTCTCCACTTTTTCTCCACTTTTTCTACATTTTTTTCTCCACTTTTTCTCCACTTTTTCTCCACTTTTTCTCCACTTTTTCTCCACTTTTTCTCCGTTCTTTTTCTATGGTCAGTCTACCCATTAGCTCTGCCATGCATACTGTAGCTCTACACCTACTGCACATGTTACTTTATGATTGACATCTCTTTCGTACCAGAGCTGTCTAAGCCTACTCTGACCCCATATTTGTCATTACTATATTGTCCTTGTACTGTATTATGACATTTGTATCATGTGTTTCATTTCTTGCTGTGTTGCAATTTTTTTGCTGCATCCCAATTGTACCTCTACATTGTTCGAGTTTATGTTATTGTTCTCTCACTCTTATGTGATACTGATTATTGTCATTTTTCATGATTACATGCAGATAAGTCCAATCTGACGAAGGCTCAGGCCGAAACGTCATTTGTAACTTGTTTTGGACAAAAACATATATGCTTATGAAAAAATATTTTTTCTTAATACGGGCCAATAAAGAGTGATTTTGCATTACTATCCGTTGTGACTTACTGACTTAGTCTGGGAGATTTAGAGTGCCGAGGCTACTCACTAATTTTATCTATTATTACCTCTGAGCACCTATATACCAGTGAGCAGAGCTTCCTCTACAGTAGTTCTCCTGATTAGGCATGCCCTTACCTCATGAGCAGGGCATTGCAGCTTTGGTAGAAACCATTACGACATGGACTCTGCTGCTGTGGACCCGAGAAGAGTGAGTGCAGATTCATTGCACCCACACTCCTCACATGAAGGGTCTGCACTCCTAGAAAATGGGGGATACGTTCCCTGAGTGTCTCCCCCCCCCATATTCTAGACGGTCCAGAGTCGTCGTGGGACCCCTTTATTTTTTTTCTTACAATAAATTGGTGAAAGAGGAAATGTTTTGGGGACTGTTTTTTCAAATAAATTTCTTTTGTCGATTTTTTTTTTTTTTTGTTAGTACTGACAGTTTATGATGTTGGGTATCTAATAGACGCCATGACATCACAAACTGCTGGGCTTGATCTCAGGTGACTTTACAGCTAGTATCAACCCGATTTATTACCCCGTTTGCCACTGCACCAGGGCACGGGATGAGCTGGGGTGAAGCGCCAGGATTGGCGCATCTAGTGGATGCCCCACGTCTGGGGTGCCTGCGGCCTGCTATTTTTAGGCTGTGAAGGCCCAATAACTATGGACCTTCCCACCCTGAGAATACCAGACCACAGCTGTCCGCTTTACCTTGGCTGGTGGGGGGGACCCTACTTTTATTGTGTAATTATTAATATTTATAAAATAATTATAAAAAAAGAGCCTGAGGGGACCTCCACATTGGATCCCCAACCACGGTAAAGCTGTCAGCTGTGGTTTTCAGGCTACAGCCGTCTGCTTTACCCTAGCTGGCTATCAAAAATGGGGGGACCCAACGTAATTTTTTTTTTTAACTATTTTTTAAATAGAAAAAATTAATGGGCTTCCCTGTATTTTGATTGCCAACCAAGGTAACGGCAGGCAGATGGGGGTGGCAACCTATAGCTGTCTGCTTTATCTGCGCTGAGAATCAAAAATACCGCGGAGCGCTACGTCATTTGTTTTCTAATTATTTCATGAAATTCATGAAATAATAAAAAAAGGGCTTCCCTTTATTTTTGGTTCCCAGCCGGGTACAAATAGGCAACTGGGGGTTGGGGGCAGCCGTACCTGCCTGCTGTACCTGGCTAGCATACAAAAATATGGCGAAGCCCACATAATTTTTTCAGGGGGCAAAAAACTTCTGCATACAGTCCTGGATGGAGTATGCTGAGCCTTGTAGTTCTGCAGCTGCTGTCTGTCTGTATGGAGAAGAGCAGACAGCAGTTGCAGAACTACAAGGCTCAGCATACTCCATCCAGGACTGTATGCAGAAGTTTTTTGCCCACCAAAAAAATGACGTGGGCTTCGCCATATTTTTGTATGCTAGCCAGGTCCAGCAGGCAGCCACGGGCTGCCTCCAACCCCCAGTTGCCTATTTGTACCCGGCTGGGAACCAAAAATATAGGGAAGCCCGTTTTTTTTAATTATTTCACTTATTTCATGAAATAATTAAAAAACAAATGACGTGGGCTTCGCCCCATTTTTGTGTCCAGCCAGGTACAACTAGGCAGCTGGGGATTGGAATCCGCAGCACAGGTTAGCCCGAGGTTTCTGGGCGCCTCTGCTGCGAATTTCAGTCCGCAGCCGCCCCAGAAAATGACGCTCATAGAAGCGCCATCATCTGGCGCTGTATCCAACTCTTCCAACAGCCCTGGAGCCGGGTGGCTTGTTGGGTAATCATGAGTTAATACTGGCTTTGTTTTACTAGCCAGTATTAAGCCAGAGATTCTTAATGTCAGGCACGTTTGACCCGGCCATTAAGAATCTCCAATAAAGGGTTAAAAAAAAGACACCACACAGAGAAAAAATACTTTAATAGAAATAAATACACAGACACATTAGAGACTCCATCTTTATTACCCCCTGTCAGCCCAATAAATCCCCAATAAACCAGCGCTGATAAGAAGTTTTTTTATTAATATTTTATACTTTTTATTGCTATCCTTGTTTTAGACACAAATTTATTCAAAACAATTCACACAATAGAACAAGGAAAAAGAAAGAATAAACCACATATGGTAGAAATAAAAATAAAAGTAAAAATAAAGAATAAGTAATTGATAGTGCAGCAAACAGATACCAGGTGTCTGGTTGCAGTACCCCGGCCGGTAGTAGAGCAATTATTAAATCTAGTATAGTATATTAAGTGATGCTTCAAGGCATATGATATTTAATGCCAATTGAAACTATCACTGCAATATGATTTTTCAGATACCTGGAGAGTTTTTTTCAATCCATAAGCAAAAAGGTTTTTAATAGAGGCTTAAATTATAAGCAGCAATTTCATCGTTCCAAGTGCCTTTAAATGAATTTGAAAAAACTGCACTTCAGGATTGTAGTGAGGATGAGGTGCCCCAGCTCATCACTTGATGGGCTGGGGCACCTCATCCTCACTACAATCGGGAAGCAGCGTGCAGCCTTCACTCCGTGAGAGATCAGTGCTGCTGGCTGTCAGCGGTAACAGCGTTACCATAGCAAGGGTGCTCTCGGAGCCGCGGTTAGCGGTGACGTCACCGCTAACTGCGTTGCTATGGCAACGGTGATCTCCGTTAATGACCGGCTGTGTCAGCCGGTCCCTAACGGAACGGGGAGTCGACCGTGTGCTAGAGCATGTCGCCGGTACACGGCGATACACAAATGTGCACCGTGTACCGGAGAGTGCAATGACAGGTCCTACATGACGCGTCATAGTCATGTGACCAGTCTGTAGCCAATGAGATAATAGCCACGTGACTGGTCACATGGCTATTTTGACGTCACGATAGGTCCTGCATCACTGCTGGCAGTGCCGTCACCGGGAGGATTCAGCGATCATCGGATGGAATAGCGGCAGGAGACAGAGTGCAGGAGGGATCGCGGGGACCGGTAAGTGTTATGGCAATGTTTATTAACTGTTTGTGTACATTTATCATGCATTTTTATGTGTTTGTGATTGCCTCCCATTATAGCCTATTGGTTCGAGTTTGGTTCGTCGAACGTTCGCCGAACCGAACTCGAACGGAACCTCCGTTCGGCGAACCGAACTCGAGCCGAACCGCGACTGGTTCGCTCATCTCTACTCTTAAGGCTCCTTATATATTAGATAAAATTCGGCCAAAGTTGTCCTTATCAGCGCCACCAGCCTCCCATCTACTGTGTATGGGGGGCCTCCTGACGCTTCCCAAAAGATGGTGTTGGGGAAGAGAGGGATTTGACCTGTTGAATTACCCTTTTGTTCCATGCTTTAGATATGGGGCTGTCCAGTGGCTGAAAAAGACAGAGGGGGGAGGCTCCTGCTGCAGCCATTTTTCATAGATTTTTTTTTTCTTCCAGAATTTGGCTCTGTTTACACTACTGTCACAGCTATGGTTCTTAAAACGGGTATTCTTGATATCTTCTCCAGAAAGGCACCCCTCCTGCTGTGTACTTTTGTTTGATGGACAGTCCGGACCAAAGGCATTATTGTGCTGCTGTCGAGGCTCCCCTGTGGTGGAGCTGTCGGGGCTCCCCTGTGGTGGCGCAGTCGGGGCTCCCCTGTGGTGGCGCAGTCGGGGCTCCCCTGTGGTGGCGCTGTCGGGGCTCCCCTGTGGTGGCGCTGTCGGGGCTTCCCTGTGGTGGCGCAGTCGGGGCTTCCCTGTGGTGGCGCAGTCGGGGCTCCCCTGTGGTGGCGCTGTCGGGGCTCCCCTGTGGTGGCGCTGTCGGGGCTCCCCTGTGGTGGCGCTGTCGGGGCTCCCCTGTGGTGGCGCTGTCGGGGCTCCCCTGTGGTGGCGCTGTCGGGCTCCCCTGTGGTGGAGCTGTCGGGGCTCCCCTGTGGTGGAGCTGTCGGGGATCCCCTGTGGTGGCGCTGTCGGGGCTCCCCTGTGGTGGCGCTGTCGGGGCTCCCCTGTGGTGGCTCTGTCGGGGCTCCCCTGTGGTCGCGCTGTCGGGGCTCCCGAGTGGTGGCGCTGTCGGGGCTCCCGAGTGGTGGCGCTGTCGGGGCTCCCGAGTGGTGGCGCTGCAGGAGAATGATTGATTGGTGGGGGTCTCATTATTTTCTGGGGACCCTTCTAGCAAACAGCGATTGTCCAAAGCTGACAAACCTTTGGGAAACCTTTCACTATCTCCTTGAAGACAGCGCGTTCCGCTTTTTATCTTCCAGGCCAATCCTTTTTCAGGGGGGAATCACCACGGCCCGGTGGAGGCTCTGAAGCACATGCTCTTCAATCTGCAAGCCTTCCAGCAAAACATCAGCCAGGAGACCAGCACCGAGCACCTGAAGGAGATCCAGAAAGTGAGTGTCGGCTTTGTGATCTTCAGGAGGGTCCTCCTGGTCACCTGACACCACAACGTCCTTTAGTCTAGTCTATAGCTGGCTATACACATCAGAGCTGTAGGTTACACATTCATTCTGCAGTCCTCTATCTCTCCCGACTCCCCATACACACGAGTGCTCAGGTCGGCCGAGTGTTCATGTGTAAGTCATGGTCAGACTCCTTCTATGTCCCCATGAAATCCCTTGGGTCGATCTTTCTCTTTCCCGACATCATCTATCAGTGGAGAGTCGGGAGACCCCCCCTTCCCCTATACACATGCGCTGTGCAGTTGGTCCCACTAAAGTCAGCAGGGTCTGAAGACTTTTTCATTTTAAACCCATAATGACCAGGCCAGAATGAGCCTTAAAGGGGTGTTCCGAAACTAATATTGATTTTAATCTTAAATGTCTTGTCTATTTATTGCAATAATCTAATCAATTTTCTAATAAACTTTAATTACAAAGTCCCTACCGTTCCCTCTCTAAACTATTGTAAGTGTTTTATTTCTTTATTTTACCTACTTCTGTTTTGATAACCCAATGCATGCTGGGATACTCAAATGAGACATCAGGGGGCAGAGGCTGCGGGCACTGACTCAGCCTTTGTCCCCTCCCTGAAATGAAGCGTCATCAGTGACGTGTTTTAGGGGCTGAGCTTGTCCCTGCTCTACTGACTACGCATTGGTTGTCAATTCCAATGTATACTCAGTACCAGATGCGTTCTCACTGTGAGATATTACTTTGGATGCACAGTGTCAGTGCACTCCCTCACCAGTTCTAATGAGAAGTGATGGGAGTGCACTGTCACTGTGCATTGTAAGAGAACAAGAAAACAGGAAACAAGCACCAACCCCCAAACAGAAATCACTTTTGGGTATGGAGCTGATCTCTGCTTGCCACGTCTTTTCATTACAGTGCTCACTGACCGTGCGCGCTTTGCTAGCTCGTCGCCAGCATTTTGTACACTAACACCCCCAAAGACATATCCCCTTGAAATTGGCCTGTTTTACCGACCTTAGTATAATGTGTCAACCCCTGTATTGAAGAGGTACTTGTTATAGGGAATATGTAAGCAGATTTTTGCTGTGTATTCTGACAGCACCATGATATAGGGGCACAGACCCTAATTCCAGTGATGTCACTTATTGGGCTGTGTTTTGCTATTTCAATACAATCCCTGTTTTATCAGCAGGAGATTATTACTACAGGACTAGGTGTCTCGTGCCTCCTGGTCCAGCCACATCTCGACCACTGATTAGCAGATTTCAATCAATGTACAATGTACACAGAAAGCTGCCAATCAGTGGTGTGGGGGGGGTATACACAAAGCTGCCAATCAATGGTATGGGGGAGGTTATACATAGAAAGCTGCCATTCAGTAGTGTGGGCGGGATTATACACAAATCTGCCAATCAGTGGTGTGGGAGGGGCTATACACAAAGCTGCCAATCAGTAGTGTGGGCGGGGTTATACACAGGAAGCTGCCACTCAATGGTATGGGTGAGGTTATACACAAAGCTGCCATTCAGTAGTGTAGGCGGGGTTATACACAAATCTGCCAATCAGTTGTATGGAAGGGTTTCTACACAGAAAGCTGCCAATCAGTGATATGGGCGAGGTCATACACAGAAAGCTGCCAATCAGTGGTATGGGCGAGGTCATACACAGAAAGCTGCCAATCAATGGTATGGGCGAGGTCATACACAGAAAGCTGCCAATCAGTGGTATGGGCGAGGTCATACACAGAAAGCTGCCAATCAGTGGTGTGGGTGGGGGTTATACACAGAAAGATGCCAATCAGTGGTGTGGGTGGGGGTTATACACAGCTGCAAATTAGTGGTGTGGAAGTGGTATACACAGCTTAGCAGTTTGAGCTCTGCTTCATCTGCAGCAGAGAAAACTGTGATTGTATCACAACTGCTGCACCCAGTAAACTAAGTGACACATCACTGGAATCAGGGTCTCTGCCTTTACATGATGCTGCTGCCAGAGTACATAGGAAAATCCTGCTGACAGATTCCCTTTAAAGGCTGGACTGTGTCCTTATCACTAATCGGAATGAGGAAACAGACCTGACGTTATCTCCCATAATAGACCCAGCAGTTTTATAGCTGTAAGGTATCAATTTAGTCACCACTGATAAAATCACAGTAATGAGATCATTTATTGACTTCAAATAAGCTTTTTTTTTTTTTATTTTATTTTTAGGTTTCTACAGAAGTGCAGTCTGAGATCCAGAAGGTGGACCAAGAGGTCTTCCCAGTCAATAAGTCACTACAAAAGTAAGTTTCGGTCCCCGAGTCCCCCACCCTGGTGGAGACAGATTCCTGGTTTTCCGCCCTCTTCTTCCAAGAGCCATAACTTTTTTAACTCTGTGGATAGACCCGTGCGACGGCTTGTTCATTTGCGGGACGAGTTGTAGGTTGGAATGACGCCATTCACTTTACCGTATAATGTCCTGAAAAACGGGAAAATTCCAAGTGGGGTGGCACGATGACGGGGCGCCAATGTGTTGCAGTGGTAACCCGGGGTCAGCTGATGACTCCTGACGCTGCCATCATTCACTTCCTGTGAGAGCCGAATAGACCGCTGCCACTCACAGGAGATGAGCATTTCTGCTGATCAGAGCTATGCTGCTCAGATCAGCAGAAATGCACAGGGTGACTGGTAAAATAAATTAAAAAAAAATATCAAAAAATAAAAAAAACCCTAAAAGTTCAAATCACACCCCATTGACAAAAATACAGTTAAAAAAAATATAATAATATATGTATTCATTTACATAGCACTATTAATTCCACAGCACTTTACATACATCAGCATCACTGTGCCCGGTGGGGCTCACAATCTAGGTTCCCTATTAGTATGTTTTTGGAGTGTGGGAGAAAGCCCACGCAAACACGGGGAGAACATACAAACTCCTTGCAGATGTTGTCCTTGGTGGGATTTGAACCCAGGACCCCAGCGCTGCAAGACTGTAGTGCTAACCACTGAGCCACCATAAGACTGCAGTGCTAACCACTGAGCCACCATAAGACTGCAGTGCTAACCACTGAGCCACCATAAGACTGCAGTGCTAACCACTGAGCCACCATAAGACTTCAGTGCTAACCACTGAGCCACCATAAGACTGCAGTGCTGACCACTGAGCCACCATAAGACTGCAGTGCTGACCACTGAGCCACCATAAGAGTGCAGTGCTGACCACTCAGCCACCATAAGAGTGCAGTGCTAACTGCTGAGGCATACACATATTTGGTATCGCTGAGTTGAGAAATATCAAACTGCTGATCCTTATAGTTCCCTAGGGGACCTAGTAAAATAAAAAGTTTCAAAAAAGTTTTAAAAAATAAAAAAACCTAAAAGTTCAAATCATCCCCCTCTTGCCACATTGAAAATTAAAGGGTTAAAAAACTAAAAAATACGCACATATTTGGTATCGCCGCGTTCAGAAATGCCCGATCTATCAAAATATAAAATCAATTAATCTGATTGGTACACCGTGTGGCGGGAAAAAAAATTGCAAACGCCAAAATTACGTTTTTTGGTTGCCGCAACATTTATTTAAAATGCAATAGGAGTCAATCAAAACATTACAGCTACACAAAGACGGTATAATTAAAAATGTCAGCACAAGACGGAAAAAATAAGCCATCACTGAGCCCCAGAGCTCGAAAAATGAGAACACTACGGGGTCTTGGAAAATGGCGACAAAAGCGCAATTCTTTTTTTGGACAAACTTCTGAGGTTTTTTTACCCCTTATATAAAAGTAAAACTTTACATGTTTGGTGTCTACAAACTCGCACCAACCTGAGGCATCATACGGACATCTTAGTTTTACCATACAGCAATCAGGGTGAATAAAAGACCCCCAAAACCATTGTTGAATTTCACTTTTTTCACTATTTTTCCAAATTTGGAATTTGTTTCCCACTTCCCAGTACACTATATGTTAAAATGAATGGTGTCATTCAAAAGTACAACTCATCCTGCAAAAATAAGCCCTCATATGGCTATATTGACGGAAAAATAAAAAGTTATGGCTCTTGGAAGAAGAAGAGGAGTAAATATACCGTGCCCCTGCCTTTGATGCAGGCTCGCATACTGTGCCCCTGCCTTTGATGCGGGATTGTATGCCGTGCCCCTGCCTTTGATGCAGACTCGCATACTGTGCCCCTGCCTTTGATGCGGGATTGTATGCTGTGCCCCTGCCTTTGATGCAGACTCGCATATCAAGCCCCTGCCTTTGATGCAGGCTCGCATACCGTGCCCCTGCCTTTGATGCAGGCTTGCATACTGTGCCTCTGCCTTTGATGCAGGATTGTATGCCGTGCCCCTCCCTTTGATGCAGGCTTGCGTACCGTGCCCCTGCCTTTGATGCAGGCTCGCATGCCGTGCCCCTGCCTTTGATGCGGGCTTGTATGCCGTGCCCCTGCCTTTGATGCAGACTTGCATATCAAGTCCCTTCCTTTGATGCAGGCTTGTATGCCGTGCCCCTGCCTTTGATGCAGGCTTGTATGCCGTGCCCCTCCTTTGATGCAGGCTCGCATACCGTGCCCCTGCCTTTGATGCAGGCTTGCATACTGTGCCCCTGCCTTTGATGCAGGCTTAAATACTGTGCCCCTGCCTTTGATGCAGGCTTACATACAGTGCCCCTGCCTTTGATGCAGGATTGTGTGCCGTGCCCCTGCCTTCGATGCAGGCTCGCATACTGTGCCCCTGCCTTTGATGCAGGCTCGCATACCGTGCCCCTGCCTTTGATGCAGGCTCGCATTCTGTGCCCCACCTTTGATGCAGACTTGTATGCCGTGCCCCCTCATTTGATGCGAGCTTGCACGCCATGCCCAGATCTTTCCCAACACCTGACAACTGATTTAATTGGTTGGATTGCCAATGTGTTAATCAGTTAACTGCCTCTGTCAGTCTCTGCTAGCGGCATTTAAAGGCAACCCGACAGCAGGGTTTACCCCTAATAACTAATTAGAGGGCTTCATTTGTCATTAAATGCTTTCAAGCAACCCCAATGTTAAGGGAAAGTTGCTTGTATAAACGTAAGATCTGCATTTTAATCTTTTATTCCTGCATAGAATTATCAGTTTGACTAGTCATAATGGCGTGTCGTTGTGCTGAGCAGCCCGAGCTGGTCAGCAGCTTACACTCCAGTATAAGCACACAGACTGTGATTGGTAGGAAACAGAGGCGCAGTCTGTGTGCTTATACTGGAGTGTAAAAGAAATAAATCATAAAAATGGCGTATGATCCCCCCTATAGTAATACCAACACAGATAAAGCCATGGCCACAGGCTGCAGCCCCCAGCCGTGCGCTTATCTTGGCTGCGTATCAAAATGAAAGGAATCGGATGCTGCTTTTTTTTAAATTATTTGAATAGATGACCTCTTAGGTCTGTGTGGGTCCGATCCGTGGGTAACCCCACTGTGATGGTGGAATATGGGGGTTATGTATCATGTTGTGTAGGTTGGTATTTTAGGCGTGGTTCACTGTCCATTCTCTGTATTACTTGTGTGTACATTGTATTCTCTGTAGGTAATCACCCCCTGTAGTGTTTCTGTCCCTAAGTCTGGGGGAGGGGGGCCTGGGATCCACCTAAACTCTCTGCTTACCTGAAGAATGAGTCAGTCTATTTGAGAACTTCAAGAGACGCAGGACGAGTCATCCTCGGGGGCAGTAGCTGCGGCTCCCCAGAGAGACCTGGACATTTATGCCATTACTGGACTATTTTACCCTCTGTTTTGTGGACTATATAATGGATCTTCTGATTTGCTTGGAATAAATGTTTTTTTGGATTCTTCACCCATATCTCGCTCTGTTGATTGTGTGATATCGGAGAAGGACCCCGTGACACCCACTGATTTGTAGAACAGGGCACACTCCACCACCTGCTCCATTCATGCTGTATGGGACTGCTGGAGAAATCAGGGTGTAACCCATAACATAATGGACGGGAGGGGGGTGATTGAACATGTGCAATGCTCTCTTCTAAGGCCATGTTCACACATAGGTGTTCGGTCAGTATTTTACATCCCCCGGAGAGGGGTACAGTCCTAGTAACGCAGAGCGGCCACGCTGTTTATCTGGGGCCTGGTACTTTGGATCTGTTAGGTTCAGATTCCTTCCAGGGGTGTAACGTCGCCTCTGTTTTCCTCTATCCTCTCCAGGGCTCTGCACCATCTGTCCCGTCTCAAGGAGCTCGTAGGAGACTGTGACCTGAAGAAGAAGGAAGAGGATCAGCCGGGTCTGCAGACGTAGCAGAGCGCTCAGTGTTACATTATAGCGATAATCATTATTGTATTATCGCCTACTTTATATATATATATATATATATATATTTTATACTGAATTCTTTCTGGTATTTATAAGTGTGCTCACAGAAATACATACTGAATATATTTGTTTGTTATATTGGTTTTATTCTTTGGACGAATACAGTATTAATTCTTAAGAATAACAGTTTTCTAACAAAAATGGAGAACACCAGTGCCAATCGTCAGCTTTAACGTTAAAGTGGTTAATATTACAAAATGCTTGTAAAAAAAACTACTTTGTAAATAATCTTTTATTAAAAATCCTCTTCATTCTTAAGGGACAGAGGGTTGCTTAATTCTATTGTTTACTGCTCGTTGCATAGGCAAGGAATGCAGGATTTACAAGCTCTTTGCTGTAGACCTTGTAAGGGCTGCTCTGAAGTTAGCCAAATCACTGGATGTGTATAGACAGCAAATTGAGGCCCCCTTCATACGTCCGTGATAAAAACACATGTTTTTGATGGTCCGTCGTGAAGATGTGTATGGTCCATCTGTGTGCCGTGATTTTGGCACACGTGTGTTTCTTTAGCGCTCATAATTGGGAGACCCAGACAATTGGGTGTATAGCTACTGCCTCCGGAGGCCACACAAAGCATTACACTTAAAAGTGTAAGGCCCCTCCCCTTCTGCCTATACACCCCCCGTGGGATCACGGGCTCCTCAGTTTTCAAGCTTTGTGCGAAGGAGGTCAGACATCCACGCATAGCTCCACTGTTTAGTCAGCAGCAGCTGCTGACTATGTCGGATGGAAGAAAAGAGGACCCATACTAGGGTCCCCAGCATGCTCCCTTCTCACCCCACTTTTGTCGGCGGTGTTTGTTAAGGTTGAGGTACCCATTGCGGGTACGGAGGCTGGAGCCCACATGCTGCATCCTTCCCCATCCCCCTTAGGGCTCTGGGTGAAGTGGGATTTTACCGGTCTCCAGGCACAAGGGACCGTGCTCCATCCACAGCCCCTGGGGAATCTGCTGGATATGGAGCGGAGTATCGTCAGGGACATGGCCCTGCTACGTTGAGGTACTCTGTGTCCCCGTACAGACCGCGCGCACACTGCAGCATTGCTGGGTGTGTTAGTGCGCCGGGGACAACAGCGCTGCGCGCTTGTGCCACACTTTCACAGCTTGCTGAGAGAGTTGTTGTGTTGGGAACTGCCGCGCCGGCCGCTGCTGGCAGTTTACACTGCGGCGCGGCTGGCACTTGTGGTGCGCCGGGGACTTCCGCGCTGGCCGTGCATATTTGACGGCCGCGCTTATTACTAGAGTCCCCGGCTTTTGCGGCCTAGTTTCGTTTCGTTCCCGCCCCCAGGCCTGCCAGTCAGGGGAAGGGCGGGACGCGGTACAGAACGTCAGCGCCAAGGGCTGGAGTCTGCTTTACATACTCCAGCCCTCACATTGAGCACAGTGGGACGCCAGTTTCCCGCACTTTGTCTGAGGCACGCCCACGGTCCGCCCCTCTTCACAGAACGCCGGCGGCCATTCCTGAATGCAGTCTGAGCTGGAGAGGGGAGACAAGTTCTGGGAGACCCAGGCACGGGATTCTGGCGACCACACACCCGCTTTTAGCGGGCGGTAAGCGGCACCTCCGGTGCTGACCCCACTAGTGCCGAAGTGTACAATTGTATTTTTATGCTTGCATGCTATACATTGCACTAAACGGTCGCTGGTGATTCTTGGCTATATACCCTCCTAGATTGCTCAGTGGAGACTACAGCATGTCGTCCGCAAAAAACAAGGGTGCCAAGGCACAGGCTTTCTATGCTGCTTGTACCGCTTGTGAGGCTGTTCTACCGGCAGGTTCCACTGACCCCCATTGTGTGCAGTGCTCGGCCCCTGTGCCACTTGCTCGGCCGGGGCCCCTGCTGGAGGTGTCCCAGGGAGAACCACCTGTGAATACTGGCCAGGTGACGGGGACAGAGTTTGCAATCTTTGCTGATAGATTGTCTGTGACTATGACTAAGATTCTAGAAACTTTGCAGTCTAGACCAGTAACTCAGACCATGAGCACTGTTGATTCATTGCTCCCTGGCCCCCCTCAGTTGGAACAGCTCCGGGCTCCGGGGGTGTCCCATGCATCCCAGGGTGACTGCTCTGACACGGACGACAGTCCCAGACAGCCTAAGCGAGCTCGCTATGAGCGGCCCTCTACTTCATCACACTGGTCAGGGTCCCAGCAGGAGGATTCTCTGTGTGATGAGGCGGAGGTAGCTGATCAGGATTCTGATCCTGAGACCGCTCTCAATCTGGATACACCTGATGGTGACGCCATAGTGAATGATCTTATCGCGTCCATCAATAAAATGTTGGATATTTCTCCCCCAGCTCCTCCAGTGGAGGAGTCAGCTTCACAGCAGGAGAAATTCCATTTCAGGTATCCCAAGCGTAAATTAAGTACTTTTCTGGACCACTCTGACTTTAGAGAGTCAATCCAGAAACACCACGCTTATCCAGATAAGCGTTTCTCCAAACGGCTTAAGGATACACGTTATCCCTTTCCTCCTGACGTGATCAAGAGCTGGACCCAGTGTCCCAAGGTGGATCCCCCAATCTCCAGGCTTGCGGCTAGATCCATAGTTGCAGTGGAGGATGGGGCTGCACTTAAAGATGCCACTGACAGACAGATGGAGCTCTGGTTGAAATCCATCTATGAAGCTATCGGCGCGTCGTTTGCTCCAGCATTCGCAGCCGTATGGGCACTCCAAGCTATTTCAGCTTGTCTTACACAGATTGACACGGTCACACGTACATCTGTTCCGCAGGTGGCATCCTTAACCTCTCAAATGTCTGCATTTGCGTCTTACGCGATTAATGCGGTTCTGGATGGACTCTACGAGCCGTACGGCAGTGGCATCCGCCAACTCCGTGGTTTTACGCAGAGCCTTGTGGTTAAGGGAATGGAAAGCAGATTCTGCGTCCAAAAAGTGCTTAACCAGTTTGCCAGTTTCTGGTGACCGACTGTTTGGTGAGCGTTTGGATGAAATCATCAAACAGTCCAAGGGTAAGGATTCATCCTTACCTCAGCCCAGACAAAACAAACCCCAACAGAGGAGGGGACAGTCGGGGTTTCGGTCCTTTCGAGGCTCGGGCAGGTCCCAATTCTCCTCGTCCAAAAGGACTCAAAAGGATCAGAGGAGCTCAGATTCTTGGCGGGCTCAGTCACGCCCAAAAAAGACAGCCGGAAGACCCGCTACCAAGGCGGCTTCCTCATGACTTTCGGCCTCCTCTCTCCGCATCCTCGGTCGGTGGCAGGCTCTCCCGCTTTGGCGACATTTGGCTGCCACAGGTCCAAGACCGTTGGGTGAGAGACATTCTGTCCCACGGGTACAGGATAGAGTTCAGTTCTCGTCCTCCAACTCGATTCTTCAGAACGTCTCCGCATCCCGACCGAGCCGATGCTCTTCTGCAGGCGGTGTGCACTCTAAAGGCGGAAGGAGTGGTGATCCCTGTTCCTCTTCTAGAGCAAGGTCACGGTTTTTACTCCAATTTGTTTGTGGTACCAAAAAAGGACGGGTCTTTTCGTCCCGTTCTGGACCTAAAACTTCTCAACAAACACGTGAGAACCAGACGGTTCCGGATGGAATCCCTCCGCTCCGTCATCGCCGCAATGTCTCAAGGAGATTTCCTAGCATCAATAGACATCAAGGATGCTTATCTCCACGTACCGATTGCTCCAGAGCATCAGCGTTTTCTACGCTTCGTTATAGGAGACGAACACCTTCAGTTCGTAGCCCTGCCTTTTGGTCTGGCAACAGCCCCACGGGTCTTCACCAAAGTCATGGCAGCTGTAGTTGCAGTTCTGCACTCTCAGGGACACTCTGTGATCCCTTACTTAGACGATCTGCTTGTCAAGGCGCCTTCTCAAGAGGCATGCCAGCACAGCCTGAACGTGGCGCTGGAGACCCTCCAGGGTTTCGGGTGGATCATCAACTTTTCCAAGTCAAATCTAACCCCGACCCAGTCGATAACATATCTTGGCATGGAGTTTCATACTCTCTCAGCGATAGTGAAGCTTCCGCTTGTCAAACAGCGTTCACTACAGACAGGGGTGCAATCTCTCCTTCAAGGCCAGTCGCACCCCTTGAGATGCCTCATGCACTTCCTAGGGAAGATGGTTGCAGCAATAGAGGCAGTCCCCTTCGCGCAGTTTCATCTGCGTCCACTGCAATGGGACATTCTCCGCCAATGGGACGGGAAGTCGAAGTCCCTCGACAGGAACGTCTCCCTTTCTCAGGCGGCCAAGGATTCTCTTCAATGGTGGCTGCTTCCCACCTCATTGTCGAAAGGGAAATCCTTCCTA
Source organism: Anomaloglossus baeobatrachus (assembly GCF_048569485.1). Classification (NCBI taxonomy): domain Eukaryota; kingdom Metazoa; phylum Chordata; class Amphibia; order Anura; family Aromobatidae; genus Anomaloglossus; species Anomaloglossus baeobatrachus. The sequence goes on along the minus strand of NC_134353.1, from coordinate 930,273,767 downwards.
CCCCCATCCTGGGCGGTGGTGACGACAGATGCGAGTCTGTCAGGGTGGGGAGCAGTTTTTCTCCACCACAGGGCTCAAGGTACGTGGACTCAGCAAGAGTCCACCCTTCAGATCAACGTTCTGGAGATCAGAGCAGTGTATCTTGCCCTACAAGCCTTCCAGCAGTGGCTGGAAGGCAAGCAGATCCATATTCAGTCGGACAACTCCACAGCGGTGGCATACATCAACCACCAAGGAGGAACTCGCAGTCGGCAAGCCTTCCAGGAAGTCCGGCGGATTCTGACGTGGGTGGAAGACACGGCTTCCACCATATCCGCAGTTCACATCCCAGGCGTGGACAACTGGGAAGCAGACTTCCTCAGTCGCCAGGGTATGGACGCAGGGGAATGGTCTCTTCACCCAGACGTGTTTCAGGAGATCTGTCGCCGCTGGGGGATGCCGGACGTCGACCTAATGGCGTCTCGGCACAACAACAAGGTCCCAGTTTTCATGGCACGGTCTCACGATCACCGGGCTCTGGCGGCAGACGCCTTAGTTCAAGATTGGTCGCAGTTCCGGCTTCCTTATGTGTTTCCACCTCTGGCTCTGTTGCCCAGAGTGCTGCGCAAGATCAGGTCCGACTGCCGCCGCGCCATCCTCGTCGCTCCAGACTGGCCAAGGAGGTCGTGGTACCCGGATCTGTGGCACCTCGCGGTAGGCCAACCGTGGGCACTACCAGACCGACCAGACTTGCTGTCTCAAGGGCCGTTTTTCCATCAGAATTCTGTGGCCCTGAACCTGACTGTGTGGCCATTGAGTCCTGGATCCTAGCGTGTTCAGGATTGTCTCAAGAGGTCATTGCCACCATGAGACAGGCTAGAAAACCTACCTCCGCCAAGATATACCACAGGACGTGGAAAATATTCTTATCTTGGTGCTCTGCTCAGGGAGTTTCTCCCTGGCCATTTGCATTGCCTACTTTTCTTTCCTTCCTGCAATCCGGTTTGGAAAAAGGTTTGTCGCTCAGCTCCCTCAAGGGACAAGTCTCAGCGCTATCTGTATTTTTTCAGAAGCGCCTAGCACGACTTCCTCAGGTACGCACGTTCCTGCAAGGGGTCTGTCATATCGTCCCTCCTTACAAGCGGCCGTTAGAGCCCTGGGATCTGAACAGGGTTCTAATTGCTCTCCAGAAGCCGCCTTTCGAGCCTATGAGGGATGTTTCCCTTTCTCGCCTTTCACAGAAAGTGACTTTTCTTGTGGCGGTCACCTTTCTTCGGAGAGTGTCCGAGCTAGCAGCGCTGTCATGCAAATCTCCCTTCCTGGTGATTCACCAGGACAAGGTGGTTCTGCGCCCGATTCCGGAGTTTCTCCCTAAGGTGGTATCCCCCTTTCATCTCAATCAGGATATCTCCTTGCCTTCTTTGTGCCCTCATCCAGTTCATCAATGTGAGAAGGATTTGCATTTGTTGGATCTGGTGAGAGCGCTCAGGATCTACATTTCCCGCACGGCGCCCCTGCGCCGCTCGGATGCACTCTTTGTCCTTGTCACTGGTCAGCGCAAAGGGTCGCAAGCTTCCAAATCCACCCTGGCTCGGTGGATCAAGGAACCAATTCTTGAAGCCTACCGTTCTGCTGGGCTTCCGGTTCCCTCAGGGCTGAAGGCCCATTCTACCAGAGCCGTGGGTGCGTCCTGGGCATTACGGCACCAGGCTACGGCTCAGCAGGTGTGCCAGGCGGCTACCTGGTCGAGTCTGCACACTTTTACCAAACACTATCAGGTGCATACCTACGCTTCGGCGGACGCCAGCCTAGGTAGACAAGTCCTTCAGGCGGCGGCTGCCCACCTGTAGGGAAGGGCTGTTTTTACGGTCCTATCACGAGGGGTTATTATACCCACCCAGGGACTGCTTTTGGACGTCCCAATTGTCTGGGTCTCCCAATTAGGAGCGCTAAAGAAGAAGGGAATTTTGTTTACTTACCGTAAATTCCTTTTCTTCTAGCTCCAATTGGGAGACCCAGCACCCGCCCTGTTTGCTTAGGGATTTTTGTTTTTTCGGGTACACATGTTGTTTCATGTTGAATGGTTTCGGTTCTCCGATGTTCCTTCGGATTGAATTTGTTCTTAAACCAGTTATTGGCTTTCCTCCTTCTTGCTTTTGCACTAAAACTGAGGAGCCCGTGATCCCACGGGGGGTGTATAGGCAGAAGGGGAAGGGCCTTACACTTTTAAGTGTAATGCTTTGTGTGGCCTCCGGAGGCAGTAGCTATACACCCAATTGTCTGGGTCTCCCAATTGGAGCTAGAAGAAAAGGAATTTACGGTAAGTAAACAAAATTCCCTTCTTTTCGTGTGCTATCTGTGATAGCACACAGAGATCAGTATCTTCTATACTCACCTGTCTCCAGCGCTGCTTTCTCTGGCGCTGCTTTCTCTGGCGCTGCTTTCTCTGTCGCTGCTTTCTCTGTCGCTGCTTTCTCTGTCGCTGCTGTCTCTGGCGCTGCTTTCTCTGGCGCTGATTTCTCTGGCGCTGCTGTCTCTGGCATTGCTTTCTCTGGCGCTGCTGTCTCCAGCGCTTCTTTCTTCAGTGTTGTGTTCTTTGGCGCTGTTTTCTTTTGCGCTGTTTTTGTTTCGCGCTGCTGTCTCCGGCGCTGCTTTCTCTGGCGCTGCTGTCTCTGGCGCTGCTGTCTCTGGCGCTGCTTTTTCTGGCGCTGATTTCTCTGCCGCTGCTGTCTCTGGCATTGCTTTCTCTGGCGCTGCTGTCTCCAGCGCTTCTTTCTTCAGTGTTGTGTTCTCCGCCGCTGTTTTCTTTCGCTCTGTTTTTGTTTCGCGCTGCTGTCTCTGGCATTGCTTTCTCTGGCGCTGCTGTCTCCAGCGCTTCTTTCTTCAGTGTTGTGTTCTTTGGCGCTGTTTTCTTTCGCGCTGTTTTTGTTTTGCGCTGCTGTCTCCGGCGCTGCTTTCTCCGGCGCTGCTTTCTCTGACGCTGCGGTCTCTGGTGCCGCTGTCTCCAGCACTGCTTTCTCTGGCGCTGCTTTTTCTAGCGCTGCTGTCTCCAGCGCTGCTTTCTTCAGCGTTGCTTTCTCCGACGCTGCTTTCTTTCACACTGCTTTCTCTGGTGCTGCTGTCTCCGGTGCTGCTTCTTTGGCGCTGCTGTCTCCAGCGCTGCTTTCTTCAGCGTTGCTTTCTCCGGCGCTGCTTTCTTTCACACTGCTTTCTCTGGTGCTGCTGTCTCTGGTGCCACTGTCTCCAGCGCTGCTGTCTCTGGTGCCACTGTCTCCAGCGCTGCTGTCTCTGGTGCCACTGTCTCCAGCGCTGCTGTCTCTGGTGCCACTGTCTCCAGCGCTGCTGTCTCTGGCGCCACTGTCTCCAGCGCTGCTGTCTCTGGTGCCACTGTCTCCAGCGCTGCTGTCTCTGGCGCCACTGTCTCCAGCGCTGCTGTCTCTGGTGCCACTGTCTCCAGCGCTGCTGTCTCTGGCGCCACTGTCTCCAGCGCTGCTGTCTCCGGCGCCGCTGTCTCCGCGCTGCTTTCTCTGGCGCTGCTGCTTCTGGATACACGGTGCAGTGAATGTTTATAAGCATAATAAGTGGGCCTGGAAGCAAGTGACAGCAGCGCCAAAGACAGCAGCGCTGGAGACAGGTGAGTATAGAAAATAATTTTATTTCAAAGACACGTGTTTTCTCCGGATCACATTAGTGCGCCGTCCATGTGACATCAGTGCTGGCGGAGAAAAAAATGACTTGTCTCCATGCAGAACACACAGACACGCATGTGCACCACACGGACACACGCCTGTAAAAAAAAAAAACAGGAATGTGTGCGCAGACCCATTGATTTTAATGGGTCTGCGTATGTCCGTGTCTCCGGTATGTATGTATGTATGTATGTATGTATTTGCATGTCATATGTACCAGAATCCCAAACGTGTGAAGGGGGCATAAAGCGCAGCTGCACTTCTCACTACCTATCTCTTGTGACCGGCACGGGTCTCTGATTACTCATGTCATGGCTATAATTGCAGTTAATTGCTTCAGGAAGCTGAGATCTGCGCTGATGTAGCCACGTTTTTCTTTCTCCTGTTTCCCAAAAGTTGACATGAAGGGTGCAAAGTGATCTGCTGGGGTAAGATGTGGCAAGAGTAGATTTCCTCCCTTTAAGCTTGGTGCATTTTTGGGCTGTCTATGTGCAACAAACCGAAATATACGCCCGCGATAAACATTACTAGATATAATGTACCTAAACTGCTGGCATAATTTCTAGCAAATCTTTCCATCCGTGGCTGACCCTAACCCCTACCACAAATCCACCACCGCTTTGTAGAAAGTAACAGAGCCGCTATAGAAATTTTTTTAAAAAAAAGGAAAATTTGGCACAATTTTTTACATTTTTTTTTAACTTCTTCATCCTGTATTTTGCGGACTTCCATGCAATAAAAAAAGGTACCTGCGGATTGTAAGGCTGAGAATTCGGCACCATTTTGGATTTCAAGGCTAAGTCTGCGCAGGACGTATATGCTGTGGAGATTCTGCAGTCGCAGGATCCGCACTAAATTGTAGTAAGTAAGAAAAGTGGTGACAAAACATGTTACCAATACGAAAATGATGAAAAAAATCTGAAATTATATTTTCAAAACAATGGTGATCCCTAGGGAGAGAGGAGTAGGGTCACCTCCTGCCACTCTTCCCTGCACTTCCTAACATCCCTATACAGGTCCATTCCCCCATCACTAACCATGTGCCTAGGCCCTTGTTTGCCCTGAACTTAACCTGGCTAGCGAGAAGGCCGGCGAGAGCACTAGTCTCACCACTGCAATAATACAACACAAAGGAAGGAAGACGGACAAGGGGGAAAATAGACACAAAAGGAAAACACTCCAAGCTCCTCCAATGCAGCTAAACATCACAGCTGTAAACTGTCGCAACTCTTTAGCTTCTTCCAGAGACAGGCTTCTTTACAAAGTGGTCATCATAAGAATAAAGATTCTATAACTGGCATCTGATGGTAAGACATGTGCCTAGGCCTTTGCTTGCCCTGAACTCACCCTGGCTAGTGAGAAGGCTGGCGAGGTCATTAGTCTCACCACTGCAATAATACAACACAAGGGAAAGGAGACAGACAGGGGGAAAATAGACACAAAAGGAAAATACTCTAAGCTCCTGCAATGCAGCTAAACACCACAGCTGCAAGTGTCACCACTCCTCAGCTTCTTCCAGAGACTGGCTCCTTCCAAAGTGGACAGCATAAGAATGAAGATTCTCTAACCGGCATCTGATGGTAAGACATGTGCCTAGGCCCTTGCTTGCCCTGAACTCACCCTGGCTAGTGAGAAGGCCGTTGAAAGCACCAGTCTCCTCACTGCAATAATCTAACACAAGGGCAAGGAGACAGACAGGAGAAAAATAGACACAAAAGGAAAACACTCCAAGCTCTTCCAATGCAGCTAAACACCACAACTGCAACTGTCACCACTCCCCAGCTTCTTCCAGAGACTAGCTCCTTCCAAAGTGGACAACATAAGAATGAAGATTCTATATCCGGCGTCTGATGGTAAGACATGTGCCTTTGTAGTAACGGGAAGTGGTCACAAAAGAGCTGCACCTGGGCTTAAGGCTACAAAGGATAGCCAGATAAGAAAGGCTCTTAACCTCTACAGCATTAAAAGCAAGGAGATTTTACTGAAATACAAGTAGTGGATCTGCGAGCAATAAGGTGCTATGACCTTCTGATCCCAGACTCACCAGCGGTCTCCCCAGAGCAGGAGGACCCAGTGATGACACTTCAGTGTTGTCCCATGGAAAGATATAATAAAATATTTACAAAAATGTGAGGGGTGTACTCACTTTTCTGATATGCTTGTATGCTGGTACCTAGCACTTCTATTAAGAAAAAATGGAGCGGAGATGCGTATGCTCTACTTCTAACCCATTCAAATTGGGCTTAAGAGCCCCATTCTCTGGATAGATGGCTCAGGAACACATACACTCCCCTGTGGACAGGGAATAATGTCCAAACGTTATACAGTCATTGACTAGATTTTTGTTAATTTTCTTATGTATTTTTTAAGACATTTATTTCTCTCAAAGCAAAAAGGATTAAATAAGATTGCAAAATCAGTACAATAGCTTGGGACATGAATACTTTCTTTTGAGCTTAGAAATATTGTGCTGGCTTGCTGCTTTCTTGTGCATGAAGAATGAAAAAAAATGTGTTATAGAAATACAATAGCACAATCTGAGAACTACATAAGTTATTAATTTCACTGGCACTACTACTGGCGCCGCTTCTATCTCTCTTTCCCCCTATCAATTAAAATCAGTTTATTATATGCAGACACTCATCTTCTTCACTGCTGCAATTGTACAATATATTACTGTCTGCAGTATTTGTCCGGTGTTTTAGAGCTTTCTCTTCCTGTCTATTGCTCAGTTGTAAGGTCCGACATCATCTCACTCATGCTTTAAAGCACCACTCCAGCAAGTTTTTTTTCGGCGCCGGCGTGGTGCTTTAAATGTGAGCCCCTGTATATACTCAACTTCCAACGACTTCATCGTTATACCTGGAACACCCCAAAAGACCTGCCATATACCGAGAACACCCCACAAGGCCTGCCATATATCGATAACACCCCTCAAAAGCGGCTGTATACCAGTAACACTCCACAAGACCTGCCATATACCGGGAACACCCCACAAGACCTGACATATACTGGGAGCAGCCCACAATACCTGCCGTATACTAGAAACACCCCTCAAGACCTATTGTATACCTGGAACACCCTACAAGACCCTCCGAATACCAGGAACATCCCACAAGAACTGCCATATGCTGGAAACACCCCACAAGACCTGCCGTATAGCAGGAACATCCCACAAGACCCTCCGTATACCAGGAACACCCCACAAGATCTGCCATATCCTGGGAACACGCCACAAGACCTGCCATATCCTGGGAACACCTAACAAGACCTACTGTATACCAGAACACCCTACAAGACCTGTTGTATAACGGTAATACCCCACGAGACCTGCTATATATCGGGAACACCCCACAAGACCTGCCATATCCTGGGAACACGCCACAAGACCTGCCATATCCTGGGAACACGCCACAAGACCTGCCATATCCTGGGAACACCTCACAAGACCTGTTTTATACCGGGTTCACCTCACAAGACCTGCCATATATTGATAGCAGCCCACAAGACCTGCCGTACACCAGGAACACCCCACAAGACCTGCCGTACACCAGGAACACCCCACAAGACCTGCCATATACTGGGAACACACCACAAGACCTGCCGTATATCGGGAACACCCCACAAGACCTGACATATCCTGGGAACACCCCACAAGACCTGCCATATATCGGGAACACCCCACAAGACCTGCCATATATCGGGAACACCTCACAAGACCTGCTGTATACCGGGAACACCCCACAAGACCTGCCATATCCTGGGAACACCCCACAAGACCTGCTGTCACAAACCACCGGGGGGTCACTCAGAAATCCCCCGCGCTGGCTACCAGTACGTCACAATCGGGGGGTAACAAGCAGGAGTCAACCCTCCTTTATACCTCCCGACCGACAGACAGAGCACGTGACGCGCTCTCTAGCGCCCCTCTTATAGTCAGGCCAATTATGGAATTGCCCGACAATAAGCAAGGAGGCCGCTATACTACTTATGCCGATTATTGAAGGGTCCCCGGTGAGAGTAGGGTATATATTCCCCCGACCTCCGCGGGCGGAATATATAATATCTTCCCGGATCTCACTGGCCTCCCCACAATAATCCTTGGCACAACTCGCTGCCACCAACCGATTTACGGTAACTATTAGCCGAACACACAGACGTGGGATTCAAGATCGAGATAACAGAACAGCCCAAGATTAATTATATAATTTAATCGCCTAAAGCACACTAGAAACTACAATATATACAATAGGGAATCTACAGAATATACATATGTCAGAGTACAGTTACAGATAAAGCATGGTTTACAACAGGTATGCAATTCAATCAGTTACCTTGTGCGTCTGGCCACAGGGGGGCGCTGTAGACCAGGTTTCCAGGAACTCTCTCACAGGTCTGTCCCAACCAGGCCCCCGAGCAGAAGAACCCTGGAAAATGGCCGAAGTAGGGTTATCAACCTGGGCAGATCCAGGTCCCCTCCTACCTTAGTGACCTCACAGGGAAGCACTGCCACTCCCCCTGCATGGATCAGAATTATCCAGCAAAGGGGATTTTGGCTATAACTTTGCCTGGGAGCGTCGTAGGCAGATGCCAATGCTCTCATTGTGACAGTTATGAATTTAGCTACAGAACGAGGGGACTCATGACCTGTCTGCCAGTTCCCCATTGGCTGATATCACGCCTGGGGCATTTCCCAATGTCCTGTTCCCATAAAAAGGGGGTGCCGGCATCGTCCACATGCGGAGACACCATTTTTATGGTTGCCATATTTATCGGAAATATGGCTTGCGAGATATGAACCATTTTTTACTGGAGTCGTTCTGTCTGGCTATTTCCATAGCCTTGCTAACTAGCTAGCAGCTCCTACTACAGGGTGACGGCAGGGAGTCATCCTGTGTCCATTGTCCTAAAGCCACCTAATTTCCATATCACAGGACATGGCCATGGATTTGTTGCTAAACCAGTTGTGTGAAGGGAAGGGGGTAGTGACACCAGGAGAGGGCTTCCTGACATGACTTGAATGTCATGATTTATCGTCATATCTCCGGATTTACCTCACACCTCCCCCCTTTTGAGGGCGCTAGGGGGCAGCACACTCCGGTGTTCCCCCGTGCGCCCGTCCGCGACCTCTCCTTGTCGGGACAGCCCGTCTGCGTTACCGTGGTCACGGCCCCTTTTGTGGCGAATGGTGAAGTTGTATTGCTGGAGCGCAAGGCTCCATCGCAACAATCGCCCATTCGTCCCAGAGACGGTGTGCAACCAGCTGAGGGGATTGTGGTCCGTCTCCACGATGAAGTGGCGCCCATATAGATAGGGTTGCAGACGCTGCAGGGCCCACACTATGGCCAGGCACTCCTTCTCCATCGTGGAATAGGCAACTTCCCTTGGTAACAGCTTCCTGCTCAGGTACAAGACTGGGTGCTCTTGGCTCGCAGAGTCCACCTGGCTGAGCACCGCCCCGAGGCCGAAGTCACTGGCGTCGGTCTGTACTACAAACGGCCGCGTGAAGTCGGCTGCCTGTAGCACGGGCGGGCTGGACAGGGCGTCCTTTAGGGCCCGGAAGGCTGTCTCGCAGTCCACTGTCCAATCGACTGCAGAGGGCAGCTTCTTCTTGGTGAGGTCCGTCAAGGGCTTTGCCAGGCTACTATAGCATGGAACAAACCTCCTATAGTACCCAGCGGTCCCCAAGAAGGACATCACCTGCTTCTTGGTCCTGGGGGTGGGCCAGGATGCGATGGCCTCCACTTTCTCAGGCTCGGGCTTCAGCGTTCCCCCACCTACCCGGTGACCGAGGTACTGGACCTCGCTCATGGCCAGCTGACACTTTCCCGGCTTGATGGTCAAACCTGCCCGGTGGATCCGCCTGAGCACCTGTGCTAGATGCTCTAGGTGGTCCTCCCAGGTGGGACTGAAGACGGCAATGTCATCCAGGTACGCGGCCGCGTACCCTTCAAGTCCCTTGAGCAGGGTGTTGACCATCCGCTGGAAAGTGGCAGGGGCATTCCTCATCCCGAATGGCATCACCGTGGACTCGTACAGTCCAAATGGGGTAATAAAGGCAGAGCGTTCCCTGGCCTTGCGAGTCAGGGGGATCTGCCAATATCCCCGGCTCAGGTCCATGATGGTCAGGTACTGAGCCCCGGCCAACTGATCGAGCAGGTCATCGATGCGTGGCATTGGGTACGCATCGGCGACCGTGACAGCATTGAGCCCCCTGTAGTCCACGCAGAACCGAGTGGTTCGGTCCTTCTTAGGGACGAGGACTACAGGCGAGGCCCAAGCGCTGTTGGATGCCTGGATCACCCCCAGGTTCAGCATCTCGTCAATCTCCTGGCGCATGTGTTGCTGCACCTCCAGGGAGACCCGATATGCTGAACGCCGGATCGGGGGATGATCCCCAGTGTCCACGTGATGGACAGCCAAGTCAGTCCTTCCGGGCTGGTTGGTAAACAACCCCCGGAAGGGGTGTAGGGTGGCCCACAGCTGGGACCGTTGGTCCTCCAAGAGCTGGTGGCCAACCTCCACATCCTCAATGGATCCGCCTGCCCTAACCTGGGCTAGCATATCCAAGAGGGTTTCCGCTTCTCCCTCCTCGGGCAGGTTGCACACGGGGAGCGCACATGCCTCCCGCTCATGATGTGCCTTCATCATGTTCACATGGAAGGGCTTCCGCCTTCCACGGGCAGGGTCCAGGGTGACCAGGTACGTTACAGGGTTGAGCTGCTGGTACACGAGGTATGGGCCTTCCCAGGCTGCCTGAAGCTTGTCCTGTGGTACGGGGACCAGTACCCACACCTTTTGACCCACTTGGTAGGTCCTCTCACAAGCGTTCTGGTCGTACCAATGCTTCGGATCGGCCTGGGCTTGAGCCATATTGTCGTGTACCAGTTGCGTCAAGGCCTGCATTTTGTCCCGGAAGCGCATGACATACTCGATAACCGACACTCCAGGGGTGGCCAAATCCCCTTCCCAAGCCTCTTTCACCAGAGCCAGGGGACCCCGCACACGTCGCCCGTACAGGAGCTCAAACGGTGAGAATCCTGTTGAGGCCTGTGGAACCTCCCGGTAAGCAAATAACAGGTGTGGGAGATACCGCTCCCAGTCACGCCCATGGGAGTCGACCAACATCTTAAGCATCTGCTTTAAGGTGCCATTGAACCGCTCGCACAGGCCATTAGTCTGTGGATGGTACGGGCTGGCCACCAGATGTCGCACCTGGACTTGCTTACAGAGGGCCTCCATCAGCTGGGACATGAATTGGGTCCCCCGGTCAGTGAGCATTTCCTGGGGAAAACCCACTCGGGAGAAAATCTCCAGCAATGTGGTGGCCACCTTGTCAGCCCGAATGGACGACAAGGCCACTGCTTCTGGGTACCGGGTGGCATAGTCAACTACCGTCAGTATGAAGCGTTTCCCGGAGCTGCTGGGGATGGCCAGCGGGCCGACCAGATCCACAGCCACCCTCCTGAAAGGCTCATCGATGATTGGCAGAGATACTAGTGGGGCTTTGGGGTGTGGCCCCGCCTTCCCCACCCTCTGACAGGTTTCACACGAACGGCAGTAGGCAGCCACATCGGCCCCCATTTTTGGCCAGTAGAAATGCTGGTTTAACCTGGCCTTGGTCTTAGCGATCCCTAGGTGTCCGGCCATCGGAATCTCATGTGCGATCCGCAACAACTCCGTCCGGAACGGATAGGGTACCACCAACTGTCGGTCCCTGGGCCACGCCTCCGGTGAACCCTGCTGGACCGTGGCCCGGTACAGCCGTCCTTGGTCCCAGACCACTCGCTCCGGGTCCGAGTCCGAGGGAGGCTGTGCCGCCTGCTCCTTTAGAGCTTTCAGGCTGTCGTCAGCTTCTAACGCTGCCTGAAACCCCTGACCAGATGTGGCCAGAATCGACGAGACTGTCACATCTTCGGTCAGTACCCCGGGACCTGTGTCCTGGCCTCCACCTGACTCGGCTGCCACTTGGTCAGAAGGGGAAGAGCTATCGGACCTCCGGGAGGCCCCTTGGCTTCCAGCACTCCCACTGCGGGTGACAGCGGCCACAGCCGCTGCGACCGTGGGTCGTGCCTGCTCCTCCTCCGTTCCTGACCAAGTCGCCGGTTCAGGCAGACCTACCTGGCTTCCTGACACCCCGGTTGTGGGGGAACCCTGCACCGAGATCTTACCTGGGAGCACTTCCGCTCCTGGACCGGCCCCAATCTCACCTGCCTGTTCCCCCTCTGCAGCAACAGAACCCCGCTGTGAAATCTCTGGGGACCCCACATTTGCTGTGGTAGCCCCCACCCCACACACTGGTCCTCCCCCTGCAGCACCCTGCTCTCTGCTTATCCCTGCAGAGGGCAACAGATCCCAGCTCACAGGCTGGTTACTTGTAGAGGCATTGTCACACCTGTCTCTGACCCCCTCCCCTGTCACAGCTGCAGCTGAGTGTGTGTCTATGGTGTCTATGCAAGCAGAAATATCAGAGTTCACTCCCTCCTCCCTTACATCATTCATAGATAACACATTAACATTGTCAGGAGTCATGTCAGCACTGGCTGAAGGTTCAGCCTTTGGGGCGGGGCCAAACTGGGAGGTTATTTGCCCCAAATCTGTCCCAAGTAGCACGTTTGCAGGGATCCGATCAGTTACCCCCACCTCCCTCACCCCTCGCCCTGCGCCCCAGTCCACATAAATGTCAGCAACAGGCAGCGCCGGGTCAATGCCTCCAATCCCGGAGACAGCGAGGGTTTTTCCAGGGATCAAGTCTTGGGGGGACACCATCTCAGGCCGCACCAGAGTCACCTCCGAGGCGCTGTCTCGCAGTCCTATGGTCACAGACCGGCCGACGGTGACAGGTTGGAAGCTGTCCAGGGACCTACCACCACCCCCACCCACACAATACACCTTGGGCGGCCCTTGGGACGGGGACGGAGCCGGGGCCTTGGGACGCTGAGGGCACATGGCCTTGAAGTGTCCAGGTAGGTTGCACTGGTGGCACCGTCTTGGTTCTGCCACGGGCCTGGAGAGGGGAGTTGAGGGGGACACCCCCTGCAGTCTAGGGGCAGGTGGGGCAGTCGCAGAGTTCATCTTACCCCCTCTCCAGGTGCTGCTGGTGGCTGCTCTCCTGGCCTCAGGAGCCCGGTTGTTGGTGTAGTCATCGGCCAGGGCAGCTGTAGCCGTGGACCCCTTTGGCTTCTGGTCTCGGATGAACTGGCGGAGATCCTCAGGGCAGTTCCACAAGAGTTGCTCCGTGATGAACAAGTCCAGGATCTCCGGTCCGGTGGAAAGCTGCAGGCCTTGGGTCCAGTGGTCGGCAGCTCGGGCAAGTGCCCGCCTGTGGTCAGCCCAGGAGTCCTTTGGTCCCTTCTGTAGGCTCCGGAACTTCTTGCGGTAGGACTCCGGGGTGAGGTTGTACTGTTGGATCAGGGCCCGCTTGATGGTGTCGTAGCCCTGATCCGCCTCAGCAGGCAAGTCCCCAAGGATATCCAGGGCCTTACCCCTTAAACGGGGGGTCAGGTATTTGGCCCACTGGTCCTTGTTCAGATGATGCTGCAAGCAAGTCCGTTCAAAAGCAGTCAAGAAAGAGTCCAAGTCTCCATCCTTCTCCAGCACTGGGAAGTCCTCAACACGGACCTTTGGAAGTTTGGTGTCTGGAAGGTCACGGGTGGCTGATGAGGGCCGGAGCTGAGCTAGCTGCAGCTGGTAGTTACGCTCTGCCTGGCGCTCTTCACGCGCTGCTTGCCGCTCACGCTCGGCCATGAGTTCCTTGTAGCCCTCCCGGTCTCCAGCCTGGCGTAGGGCCATAGCCATTTGAAGAAGGCTATCCGAGCCTCCCAGGCTCGGTGGAATGGCACGTGGTGATCTGCGGCCCGCTGCGGAGCCTGGTGATTCACTGTCCATTGCAGAGCGGAGGGCTGGCATCTGGCTCGTTGAGGACCCTTGGGCGAGCTGCTCCTCATCTTGTCCAGCAGTGCCCGGTTGTGCAATGTCCTCTGCAGAGCTGTTTTCTGGCGTCGAGCTCCTGGAGGACTCGTGGGCAACCTCCTCATTGCTGTCCACAGCACCGTCCTCCCTCTCTTCGGCTCCTGCCTTAGCATTGGCCAGTTGCATAGCTCTGCTCCTGGTGCCATCAGCCATTCTTGCAGACTTTTGGTCACTGACACAGAACTGACACCTGATGCCTCCACACACCTTACAGTATCTGCACTCTGACACTCTAGTGTTGAGCTAGTCTGAAGACCCCAGCAGCCACAGCTGCTGCAGGCAGTCTTTAGTGTCTGGGAGTATGGGTCTCACACTCACACACACTATTATCTCGATCCCACCGCTTGCCACCAATATGTCACAAACCACCGGGGGGTCACTCAGAAATCCCCCGCGCTGGCTACCAGTACGTCACAATCGGGGGGTAACAAGCAGGAGTCAACCCTCCTTTATACCTCCCGACCGACAGACAGAGCACGTGACGCGCTCTCTAGCGCCCCTCTTATAGTCAGGCCAATTATGGAATTGCCCGACAATAAGCAAGGAGGCCGCTATACTACTTATGCCGATTATTGAAGGGTCCCCGGTGAGAGTAGGGTATATATTCCCCCGACCTCCGCGGGCGGAATATATAATATCTTCCCGGATCTCACTGGCCTCCCCACAATAATCCTTGGCACAACTCGCTGCCACCAACCGATTTACGGTAACTATTAGCCGAACACACAGACGTGGGATTCAAGATCGAGATAACAGAACAGCCCAAGATTAATTATATAATTTAATCGCCTAAAGCACACTAGAAACTACAATATATACAATAGGGAATCTACAGAATATACATATGTCAGAGTACAGTTACAGATAAAGCATGGTTTACAACAGGTATGCAATTCAATCAGTTACCTTGTGCGTCTGGCCACAGGGGGGCGCTGTAGACCAGGTTTCCAGGAACTCTCTCACAGGTCTGTCCCAACCAGGCCCCCGAGCAGAAGAACCCTGGAAAATGGCCGAAGTAGGGTTATCAACCTGGGCAGATCCAGGTCCCCTCCTACCTTAGTGACCTCACAGGGAAGCACTGCCACTCCCCCTGCATGGATCAGAATTATCCAGCAAAGGGGATTTTGGCTATAACTTTGCCTGGGAGCGTCGTAGGCAGACGCCAATGCTCTCATTGTGACAGTTATGAATTTAGCTACAGAACGAGGGGACTCATGACCTGTCTGCCAGTTCCCCATTGGCTGATATCACGCCTGGGGCATTTCCCAATGTCCTGTTCCCATAAAAAGGGGGTGCCGGCATCGTCCACATGCGGAGACACCATTTTTATGGTTGCCATATTTATCGGAAATATGGCTTGCGAGATATGAACCATTTTTTACTGGAGTCATTCTGTCTGGCTATTTCCATAGCCTTGCTAACTAGCTAGCAGCTCCTACTACAGGGTGACGGCAGGGAGTCATCCTGTGTCCATTGTCCTAAAGCCACCTAATTTCCATATCACAGGACATGGCCATGGATTTGTTGCTAAACCAGTTGTGTGAAGGGAAGGGGGTAGTGACACCAGGAGAGGGCTTCCTGACATGACTTGAATGTCATGATTTATCGTCATATCTCCGGATTTACCTCACACCTGCCATATCCTGGGAACACCCCAGAAGACCTGCCATATATCGGGAACACCCCACAAGACCTGCCGTATATCGGGAACACCTCACAAGACCTGCTGTATACCGGGAACACCCCACAAGACCTGCCATATCGGGAACACCCCACAAGACCTGCCATATCCTGGGAACACCTAACAAGACCTACTGTATACCAGAACACCCTACAAGACCTGTTGTATAACGGTAATACCCCACGAGACCTGCTATATATCGGGAACACCCCACAAGACCTGCCATATCCTGGGAACACGCCACAAGACCTGCCATATCCTGGGAACACGCCACAAGACCTGCCATATCCTGGGAACACCTCACAAGACCTGTTTTATACCGGGTTCACCTCACAAGACCTGCCATATATTGATAGCAGCCCACAAGACCTGCCGTACACCAGGAACACCCCACAAGACCTGCCGTACACCAGGAACACCCCACAAGACCTGCCATATACTGGGAACACACCACAAGACCTGCCGTATATCGGGAACACCCCACAAGACCTGCCATATCCTGGGAACACCCCACAAGACCTGCCATATATCGGGAACACCCCACAAGACCTGCCATATATCGGGAACACCTCACAAGACCTGCTGTATACCGGGAACACCCCACAAGACCTGCCATATCCTGGGAACACCCCACAAGACCTGCCATATCCTGGGAACACCCCACAAGACCTGCCATATATCGGGAACACCCCACAAGACCTGCCGTATATCGGGAACACCTCACAAGACCTGCTGTATACCGGGAACACCCCACAAGACCTGCCATATCGGGAACACCCCACAAGACCTGCCATATATCGGGAACACCCCACAAGACCTACATTTTGGAGATGATGTGACCCGACCTTGTACCCATCACAATTTGGCCCTTGTCACAGTCGTGCAGATCCTTACACTTTGCTAATTTTTTAAGAAGTGACTGTGTACAGGACTATAAAGAACAGCATCACTGGAGTGAAAGCGGACAATCATTGGAATAATATCCAAAGTAAGGACACTGTTGGGGATTTTGCACTAATAATTGAGTATCTATTTGTTGGGGAACTTGCAGCCCCCCTGGTAATTCATCAGCAGCTACTTCAAGGAAAGTGCACCCTTACATGGGGGCGGCTGAGTTGGGTGAGGGGTCCCGCCATCTAATATGTTCTTGTGCTCGAAAAATGCATCGTACCAAGTACAGAAATTGTGCGTGTTGATTTGTGTGTGGGAGCAGCACCGTGTCACCCGACGTCATGACCCCATAAATACCCGCCCCTCATTAGCCTCATCTGCGCTCGGCTGATAGAGGTGACGATGTTGTGAAAGGCTGTTATCCGAGTTTATACAGGACATAAAAACTTTTGTCTGTGGGTGTTGAGTAATATCCTCATTGTGCCTGCGGTATCATTGTCCTCATCAGTAAGAAGCCAAGATTTACCCGGGACAGTGTGTACAGTATAGGTGATAACAGGGCTGATGACATCTGACTTAGTGCAGGAAATCAATATATTTACATCTAAGGTTTCCTGCTGGAAGGTAATGGAGATCCTTGTGTAGACTCAGCTAGTATGGGGACTTGTCACATGGTGACTATTAAGATACCGGGGGGACAGGGGCTCCTAAGCTATCCCTCATGCTAGGAGTTTCTAGGCTATCCGTATTCTCAAGGTTACTCCTGATGGTGGAGATGCCGGATCCCCATTCCTGGCTATGCTCCTGACCAGTACTACTCTGATACCCCCCCGAACAGGGAAGGATGGGGCAGAAGTGTGATGGAAAACAGATAAGGTAATGGAGATCCTTGTGTAGACTCAGCTAGTGTGGGGAGTTGTCACAGGGTGACTATTAAGATAGTGGGGAACAGGAGCTCCTAAGCTGTCCCTCATGCTAGGAGTTCCTAGGCTATCCCTATTCTCAGGGTTACTCCTGATGGTGGAGCTGCCGGAGTCTCCATTCCTGGCTATGCTCCTGACCAGTACTACTCTGATTCCCCCCCCCCCCCCGAACAGGGAAGGATGGGGCAGAAGTGTGATGGAAAACAGATAAGGTAATGGAGATCCTTGTGTAGACTCAGCTAGTGTGGGGAGTTGTCACAGGGTGACTATTAAGATAGTGGGGAACAGGAGCTCCCAAGCTGTCCCTCATGCTAGGAGTTCCTAGGCTGTCCCTAAACTCAGGGTTACTCCTGATGGTGGAGATGCATGTCCCCATTCCTGGCTATACTCCTGACCAGTACTACTCTGATTTCCCCCCCCCGGACAGTGAAGGATGGGGCAGGAGTGTGATGGAAAACAGATAAGGTAATGGAGATCTTTGTGTAGACTCAGCCAGTGTGGGGAGTTGTCACAGAATGACTATTAGGATAGCGGGTGACAGGGCCTCCTAAGCTGTCCCTCATGCTAGGAGTTCCTAGGCTATCCCTATTCTCAGGGTTACTCCTGATGGTGGAGATGCCGGAGTCTCCATTCCTGGCTATGCTCCTGACCAGTACTACTCTGATTCCCCCCCACCCCCCCTCCCGAACAGTGAAGGATGGGGCAGGAGTGTGATAGAAAACAGATAAGGTAATGGAGATCTTTGTCTAGACTCAGCCAGTGTGGGAAGTTGTCACAGAATGACTATTAGGATAGAGGGGGACAGCAGCCCCTAAGCTGTCCCTCATGCTAGGAGTTCCTAGGCTATCCCTAATCTCAGGGTTACTACTGATGGTGGAGATGCATGTCCCCATTCCTGGCTATGCTCCTTAACAGTACTACTCTGATACCCCCCCGAACAGGGAAGGATGGAACAGGAGTGTGATGGTAAACAGATAGGGAAAAAAACAAAACTCTGACACGCTGCACATAAACAGGAATAGACAATGAGAGACTCAGGAGTAAAGCAAGAGCAGGAAGGTAACACGGATTAACTCCACAACCGCACTCAGCAACATGTATCACAATCACCAGATAGCCTGGATCACAACGTTTTTTGCAAAGTTTAATCTGCCCAATTCCTGCCCAATTTCTACAGTAAGGTAATCTTCTCTGATGAGTCTAATTTTAAGCTTTGCCCAACACCTGTCGTCTAATGGTTATACGGAGACCTGGAGAGACGTACAAGCCACAGTGTCTTGCACCCACTGTTAAATTTGGTGCAGGATGATCTGGGGATGCTTCAGCAAGGCTACAATTGGGCACATTAATCTTTGCGAAGGACGTATGAATCAACCCGCATACAAGGTTATCCTGGAAAAACAGTTGCTTCCTTCTGCTCAGGCAATGTTCCCCAACTCTGAGGACTGGTTTTTGCAGCAGGACAATGCGCCATGCCACACAGCTAGGTCAATCAATGTTTTTGACTGAAGGACCACCACATCAAAACTCTGTCATGGCCAGCTCAATCTCCAGACCTGAACCCCATTGAAAACCTCTGGAATGTAATCAAGAGGAAGACAGATAGTCACAAGCCATCAAACAAAGAACTGCTTATATTTTTGCACCAGGAGAGGCATAAGGTCACCCAAAAGCAGTGTGACAGACTGGTGGAAAGCAGCCAAGACGCATTATTCCACAAAATATTGATTTCTGAATCTTCCTGAGGTAAAAAATTATTAATATTGTTGTTTCTAGATGATTATGAACTTGTTTTCTTTCCATTATTTGAGGTGTGAAGGCAGTGCATTGTTCTGTTATTTCGACCATTTCTCATTTTCAGAAAATAAATACAAAATTTATTGCTTAGAAATTCAGAGATGTTGTCAGAAATTTATAGAATAAAAAAACAATTTACATTTTTCTCAAAAATATAAGAGAAAAATCAGAAAAACTGAAAATTTTGCAGTGGTCTCTTAATTTTTGCCAGAGCTGTATGTATACACCGAGTACATACATATACGCACACGTATACACAAAAAAACACAATTCTGACTTTTTTGGGTGAATTTTTTTTATTGGTTACATTTTGCAGTTAAAATGACCTAGCAAAAATATTCTCCTCATCAGTACGATTATGGGATTACAGTAATAACAAAGATGTACAGGTTTTTTTTTTATTCTTTTAATGATGAAAAAAAGTCTGAAGTTTGTAAAAAAAAAAAAAAAAAATTTCGGGAGTTGTGTCACCATTTTTGAAGGTTTGTAACATTTTCATTTTTCGGTTGATGGCTTATTTTTGAGACAATATTTTGATTGATACCATGCTGGAATAGATATGATATTTTGATCGTTTTTTACAGCTTTTTTTGTAGTATTGAAGCCACAAAAACCATGATTTTGGGATTCTTGAATATTTTTTGTTTACAGTGTTCACTGATGGGGTTAATTTTTTAAATATTTAATAGATCGGGCTTTCTGAATGCGGCGATTCCACATTAAATGCCGTGGTCAGAGTTTGACAGTGGACTTTAACAGATTTATGGCGGATGTCGAGAAGTGGTTAACATATACCACCAGAAGCCTATATTCTACACATAAACAGTGCCTTGTGAAAGTATTCAACCCCTTGGCTTTTTATCTATTTTGTTACAATATAACTTGAGTTTAAATATTTTTGTAATCCGATTTGTGTGTGATGCATCAGCACTATATAGTCTGAGTTGGGGAAGTGAAGATTATTTTCCAGCACGGCCTTAACTCTCTTGGGCATCGAGGTCATTGGAGCTTCACAGGAGCCGCTGGATCCTCTTTCATCTTATAGACCTTGCGCTCCTTCACCTTCCGTTTGAGGAGACTCCAGGTATGCTCCATAGGGTTTAGGTCTGGAGACGCTTGGCCAGTCCAGCATCTTTACCCTCAGTCTCTTTAGCAAGGCAGTTGTCAACTTGGAGGTGTTTGGGGTTGTTACCATGTTGGAATATGAAGGGAGGGGATCCTGCTCTGCTTCAGTATGTCACAGTATATGTTGGCATTCATAGTTCCCTCAATGAACTGTAGCTCCCCACAGCCGGCAGCACTCATGCAGCCCCAAACCATGACCCTCCACCACCATGCCTGACAGTAGGCAGGACACACTTGTTTTTGTTCTTCTCTCCTGGTTGCCACCACACACGCTTGACTCCATCCAAATGTTTATATTGGTCTCATCAGACCACAGGATATGGTTCCAGGAATCCATGTCATTAGTCTGCTTGTGTTCAAGAAACTGTGGCTTTATTGTTATCATCTTCCTTCTGAGACGACAGCCAAGCAGACCACCAATGTGATGCAGTGTGTGGTGTATGGGCTAAGCACTGACAAGCGGATCGCCCCACCCCTGTAATCTCAGCAGCAATGCTAGCAGCACTCATACATCTATTCTGAAAAGACAACCTCTGGATATGACGCTGAGCATGTACACTCCACCTCTGTGGTCGGCCATGATGAGGCCTGTTTTGAATGGATCCTCTCTTGTTATACCCGTATGGTCTTGGCCACCGTGCTGCAGCTCAGTGTCAGGGCTGCTGGCAATCTTCTTATAGCCTTGGCCATCTTTATGCAAAGCACCAATTCTTTTTTCAGATCCTCAGAGAATTCTTTGCCATGAGGAGCCATGTTGATCTTCCAGTGACCAGTATGAGAGAGTGTGTGAGGGATAACACCAAATGTAACACACCTGCTCCCTATTCACACCTGAGCCTTTGTATCACTAATTAGCTACATGACACCGGAAGGAGGGAAAACGGCTAATTGGGCCCAATTTAGCCATTTTCACTTAGGGGTGTATTCACTTTTGTGGCCAGCTTTTTAGACATTAATGGCTGTGTGTTGAGTTATTAAGAGGGCACCAAATTTACCCTGTTATACAAGCTTCACACTGACTGTATATTGTATCACAGGGTCAGATCTTCAGTGTTGTCCCAGGAAAAGATATAATCAAATATTTACAAAAATGTGAGGGGTGTACTCACTTTTGTGATATACTGTACATATAGTGTAAGGATGGTAACGTACACACAGGTGATTTCTCTGGTCCAACAAGATGAGGTTTATTTACTTTATAAACTCTCAGTCGACTCCAAACAAAGAGAACGGCCTTTCACCAACACAAAAGCTCAACAGAAAGAAACAGTTCAAACATAAGTGTCAGTCCATGACTCAGTCAGAAGACAGCTGACACTGGAGGCTTCTCCACCTCCCAGACAGCAAATGAGTCAGGTGAACTATTACTCATGCCAATTCTCGGAACTGGAGGTAAGGGAATGGCCAGTCCCACCCAGCTCAAGTGGCCGTTCCTAAAACCCAGGCCCATTATAAAAGAGCTCTCAAAACTATACGTGCTCGAGCCTTCTTCTCTGGGTCCTGCATCACCAAGGCTTGCCACCTCAGTGACACATATCTCCCATCCAGGACCTGCCCTGCTGCCACCTCACAATATATACACCAGCAAGAGCCTATATATTCTAGACACACGCAGACTGTATAGGACTTCTAGTGAAGAGCACTAAAATGTTCGAATTCTCGGTACTTAAATTGAGCCGTTCGGAGGCTCGGATGGGCTCAATTCGAGTAATAAGTATAATGGAAGTCAATGGCAAACTTGAGCGTTTTTCTGGAAGCGCCTAACAGAATGGCTGAGGGTGAGATTACTCTGTTTCTTTCCTGGTTGGAAAATCAAGCATTTCAAGCACCTTAAAAATTGATCGAATATCAAGCAGTGCCGAAAATGCTCATTCATCAATACTGTGAAGACACAGCCCTGTTCAATGTCTGGCAAGAGTTAATGTTCTTAATTTGGCCAGACATGGGTCCCTTCGGTGTCTTAACTCGTGTTTGTTAACTCATTGTTTTCAACTGGACTCATTGTCTGAGGATGTGTATTGCTAATTTAATGTAAATCCCATCAGCCTCTCTGTCTACCTCACTCAGAGGAGAATTATACAGGAGAATTAACTATGTGGATTGGAATGCCACCCAATAAGAGCACAGCTGTAATGCTGCCACCAGGGGGAGCCAGAGCTCTGTAGCATAATACACTACACAGAGCAATGAGAACCAGGAAGTGAATTCACAGCGTTCTCATGCATTACCTCAAAGCACAGCTGAGAAGCAGAGCTGCAGAGCATGCAAGGAATAGTCAGACAGGCTGGGTCAAACACCGTACGGGCAGAAGCAGGAGGGACGAGCAAAAGCGGAGTCAAAGTCAGGCCAAGGTCTGTACCGAGGAAGCAACCGAGTGGGGAAATAGGAGAGGGGACAGAGGACAGGAGGGACGACCAGGGGATGGAACACAGACAAGGGCACGGGGGCACAGGAACAGACAGATCAGGATATCACTCACAGGACCAGCAATCACAGGCAAAGCAGTGCTAAGCTTATAGCCGGCACTGGTTCACTGGAAATGCCAGCTTTTAAGGCATCCAGGGTCTGGAAGTGAGGCTCGAGAGAAGGCTCCGCCCCCTAGCCATGTGGACAGGGAGGCGAACCATGACAACAGCCTTATTCCACCAATCCGGTAAGACCACCATACCCTGGGATGAGTGCCTGGGAGATATAAAAAGGGACTGCTAGAGTCACCAGGTGTTCTTTTGCTACATGGCTTCAATATAGGGGTTTCGGTCCCGTTTGGAAATCCTTTACCCAGCCTAGGCACTTCAGCACCGGTTAGAGGACCAGAAACTGGATTATATTGTGCAGGAGTACAGCTGAGGATTCTAGGATTTGGCTGGAAGAAACCCAGGATGAGACAATTTGGTTACCTGGCTATGGATTTTGCAGTGCTCGTGAAGCTTCATACTCTTGTCACTATCCTATTCTCAGTGGGTGCCTGCGAAAAGCTGGGTGCTGCTAGTTCGGGATATGTGGCCCTGGAAGATCTGAAGGCCTGAATATTCTAATCCCTGGAGAGCCAGAGGAAGGGTGAGACTCTGTTGCCTGTTACATCGTGTGGCTTCTAAGGTTTTGTGTTATATGCCTGTGACTGTTGGGGATCCAATAAAGTCTAATTATTGTGGTTCCCGCACACCCTGTGTTGTCTGAGTAGTGTTCTGCCCACGGGTAAGGAGTCCGGGCGTTCATTTGGGATGAGCCCTGGTCCATGTTGTCTTTCTAAAGGCGAGAGCACCCACTGACCCTCGCGCCTCTACAATTACTTACCACCATTCCATCTCCTCTTCAGTCCTTTTAACGATAATATCATGGTCACATGACCAGTTACATAATCGTGATGTCCCTAAAGGTCCTGAAATCACACAAAGTACAAGACCTATGATGACATCATAGTCACATTTCTGAACACATGGTGATGATGTCACCAAAGGTCCTTCAGCAGTGTCCACATCAGAAGCTACCTTCATAATATTATTATCAGCATGGCTCCTGATGTAGATGCTGGGGGCCACCAAGGGGGTGGAGGGGCCTTGATTAACTGCCCAGTTTTCCCTACCCTAATGCCCATAAACTTAAGATGTCCAACCAGTTAAAACTTAGTGATAATAATCCTTTAAGCATAATTCACTTAAATGGGTAAGATATTGATGACCTATTTATGGACCATGAGGAGTCTGACACCCCCATTGATCAGTTCTTGCAGCTGTGGCTCTAATTGTAGTGAATGTGATCTGAGCTGCAGTACCGAGGACGGCCACTATACAGCGCTACAGCTAATAGGTGGGCATGGCGGGAGCCGGACCCTCCATCTGATACTGATGACCTTCCCTGAGGATAACATATACATCTCAGATCAGGACAGACTGACCTCAGTGTGATTAACTTTCTGATCAAGTCTATTACAATGACTTGGATGCTATGAATTTCGTAACTTCTGGTGCCACGAGGTCTAATCCAAAGTTAATAAGGAACAATGAGACAAACAATTCAGTTTTATTACTGTTAGGAACATTCTGCCGGCAAACAAGGAGCTGGCATCTGTGTCAGGGTAACAGCGTCTTCAGTCTAAGAAACATTCCAAGTGGTCAGGGCCGGCTCCAGGTTTTTGTGGGCCCCGGGCGGAAGAGTCCCAGTGGGCCCCATCCACACGCAGACACACACATACGTACACATACATATACATATTTAACGACAAACTCACAAAAATACATATAGAACTGACACATCTATACAGTCATATACACTGACATACATAGATACACATCATACATGCATACATACAGACACACACAGCTCTGCTGGATACATACATACAGACACAGCGCTGCTACATACATACACACATAGCTCTGCTATATACATACACACATAGCTCTGCCACATACATACACACATAGCTCTGCCACATACATACACACATAGCTCTGCTATATACATGCACACATAGCTCTGCTATATACACACATAGCTCTGCTATATACATACACACATAGCTCTGCTATATACATACACACATAGCTCTGCTATATACATACACACCTAGCTCTGCTATATACATACACACATAGCTCTGCCACATACATACACACATAGCTCTGCTATATACATGCACACATAGCTCTGCTATATACATACACACCTAGCTCTGCTATATACATACACACATAGCTCTGCCACATACATACACACATAGCTCTGCTATATACATGCACACATAGCTCTGCCACATACATACACACATAGCTCTGCTATATACATACACACATAGCTCTGCTATATACATGCACACATAGCTCTGCTATATACATACACACATAGCTCTGCTATATACATGCACACATAGCTCTGCTATATACACACATAGCTCTGCTATATACATACACACATAGCTCTGCTATATACATACACACCTAGCTCTGCTATATACATACACACATAGCTCTGCTATATACATACACACATAGCTCTGCTATATACACACATAGCTCTGCTATATACACACATAGCTCTGCTATATACATACACACATAGCTCTGCTATATACATACACACATAGCTCTGCTATATACATACACACATAGCTCTGCTATATACATACACACATAGCTCTGCTATATACATACACACATAGCTCTGCTATATACATACACACATAGCTCTGCTATATACATACACACATAGCTCTGCTATATACATACACACATAGCTCTGCTATATACATACACACATAGCTCTGCTATATACATACACACCTAGCTCTGCTATATACATACACACCTAGCTCTGCTATATACATACACACCTAGCTCTGCTATATACATACACACCTAGCTCTGCTATATACATACACACCTAGCTCTGCTATATACATACACACCTAGGTCTGCTATATACATACACACATAGCTCTGCTATATACATACACACCTAGCTCTGCTATATACATACACACCTAGCTCTGCCACATACATACACACATAGCTCTGCTATATACATACACACATAGCTCTGCTATATACATACACACCTAGCTCTGCTATATACATACACACCTAGCTCTGCTATATACACACATAGCTCTGCTATATACATACACACCTAGCTCTGCTATATACATACACACCTAGCTCTGCTATATACATACACACCTAGCTCTGCTATATACATACACACATAGCTCTGCTATATACATACACACATAGCTCTGCTATATACATACACACCTAGCTCTGCTATATACACACATAGCTCTGCTATATACATACACACATAGCTCTGCTATATACATACACACATAGCTCTGCTATATACATACACACATAGCTCTGCTATATACATACACACATAGCTCTGCTATATACACACATAGCTCTGCTATATACATACACACCTAGCTCTGCTATATACATACACACCTAGCTCTGCTATATACACACATAGCTCTGCTATATACATACACACATAGCTCTGCTATATACATACACACCTAGCTCTGCTATATACATACACACCTAGCTCTGCTATATACATACACACCTAGCTCTGCTACATACATACACACATAGCTCTGCTATATACATACACACATAGCTCTGCTATATACATACACACATAGCTCTGCTATATACATACACACATAGCTCTGCTATATACATACACACATAGCTCTGCTATATACATACACACATAGCTCTGCTATATACATACACACCTAGCTCTGCTATATACATACACACCTAGCTCTGCTATATACATACACACCTAGCTCTGCTATATACATACACACCTAGCTCTGCTATATACATACACACCTAGCTCTGCTATATACATACACACCTAGGTCTGCTATATACATACACACATAGCTCTGCTATATACATACACACATAGCTCTGCTATATACATACACACATAGCTCTGCTATATACATACACACATAGCTCTGCTATATACATACACACATAGCTCTGCTATATACATACACACCTAGCTCTGCTATATACATACACACCTAGCTCTGCTATATACATATACACCTAGCTCTGCTATATACATACACACCTAGCTCTGCTATATACATACACACATAGCTCTGCTATATACATACACACCTAGCTCTGCTATATACATACACACCTAGCTCTGCTATATACATACACACATAGCTCTGCTATATACATACACACATAGCTCTGCTATATACATACACACCTAGCTCTGCTATATACATACACACCTAGCTCTGCTATATACATACACACCTAGCTCTGCTATATACATACACACCTAGCTCTGCTATATACATACACACATAGCTCTGCCACATACATACACACATAGCTCTGCTATATACATACACACATAGCTCTGCTATATACATACACACATAGCTCTGCTATATACATACACACCTAGCTCTGCTATATACATACACACCTAGCTCTGCTATATACATACACACCTAGCTCTGCTATATACATACACACCTAGCTCTGCTATATACATACACACCTAGCTCTGCTATATACACACATAGCTCTGCTATATACATACACACATAGCTCTGCTATATACATACACACATAGCTCTGCTATATACATACACACCTAGCTCTGCTATATACATACACACCTAGCTCTGCTATATACATACACACCTAGCTCTGCTATATACATGCACACATAGCTCTGCTATATACATACACACCTAGCTCTGCTATATACATACACACATAGCTCTGCCACATACATACACACATAGCTCTGCTATATACATACACACATAGCTCTGCTATATACATACACACATAGCTCTGCTATATACATACACACCTAGCTCTGCTATATACATACACACCTAGCTCTGCTATATACATACACACCTAGCTCTGCTATATACATACACACCTAGCTCTGCTATATACATACACACCTAGCTCTGCTATATACACACATAGCTCTGCTATATACATACACACATAGCTCTGCTATATACATACACACCTAGCTCTGCTATATACATACACACCTAGCTCTGCTATATACATACACACCTAGCTCTGCTATATACATACACACATAGCTCTGCTATATACATACACACCTAGCTCTGCTATATACATACACACCTAGCTCTGCTATATACATACACACATAGCTCTGCTATATACATACACACCTAGCTCTGCTACATACATACACACATAGCTCTGCTATATACATACACACCTAGCTCTGCTATATACATACACACATAGCTCTGCCACATACATACACACATAGCTCTGCTATATACATACACACATAGCTCTGCTATATACATACACACATAGCTCTGCTATATACACACACACCTAGCTCTGCTATATACATACACACATAGCTCTGCTATATACATACACACCTAGCTCTGCTACATACAGACAGAGACAGACACGCGCGGCTCCGGGGGGGGGGCATAAATCGGGGTTGGGGAGGGCACATACCGCTCAGGTCACGGAGGAGAAGGGGCCCACACAGTGCCGGAGGGACACGCTGTGCTGGGGGTCGCTGGCTGGCACTGCAACTCTCATCTGTGGGACTGAGCAGGACGCCGGTCTGTAGCTCCGCCCACAGATGAAGTTCAAACCAGGAAGTCTGCGCGCCTTAAAGAGACGGCGCCGCAGATTCCTGCCGAGGACTGCGGTCCCCGAAACTCGGCCCGGGGACCGCAGAACTAAGGAGAGTGGGCCCCGGCCAAGGTGCACCAGAGCTGACGAGGCCGAGTGGGGCCCCCCGGCTCTCCAGGGCCCCGGCATTTGCCCGGGTATGCCGGGTGCTGACGCCGGCCCTGCAAGTGGTACTGTGCAGTGTATATATACAGAATAATACAGATACTGAGGATTACACCCAGTATACAGGACAGGAGAAGAGGTACTGTGCAGTGTATATATACAGAATAATACAGATACTGAGGATTACACCCAGTATACAGTACAGGAGAAGAGGTACTGTGCAGTGTATATATACAGAATAATATAGATACTGAGGATTACACCCAGTATACAGGACATGAGAAGTGGTACTGTGCAGTGTATATATACAGAATAATACAGATACTGAGGATTACACCCAGTATACAGGACAGGAGAAGTGGTACTGTGCAGTGTATATATACAGAATAATACAGATACTGAGGATTACACCCAGTATACAGTACAGGAGAAGAGGTACTGTGCAGTGTATATATACAGAATAATATAGATACTGAGGATTACACCCAGTATACAGGACAGGAGAAGTGGTACTGCGCAGTGTATATATACAGAATAATATAGATACTGAGGATTACACCCAGTATACAGGACAGGAGAAGTGGTACTGTGCAGTGTATATATACAGAATAATACAGATACTGAGGATTACACCCAGTATACAGGACAGGAGAAGTGGTACTGCGCAGTGTATATATACAGAATAATATAGATACTGAGGATTACACCCAGTATACAGGACAGGAGAAGAGGTACTGTGCAGTGTATATATACAGAATAATATAGATACTGAGGATTACACCCAGTATACAGGACAGGAGGAGTGGTACTGTGCAGTGTATATATACAGAATAATACAGATACTGAGGATTACACCCAGTATACAGGACAGGAGAAGAGGTACTGTGCAGTGTATATACAGAATAATACAGATACTGAGGATTATACCCAGTATACAGGACAGGAGACATGGTACTGTGCAGTGTATATACAGAATAATACAGATACTGAGGATTACACCCAGTATACAGGACAGGAGAAGTGGTACTGTGCAGTGTATATATATACAGAATAATACAGATACTGAGGATTACACCCAGTATACAGGACAGGAGGAGTGGTACTGTGCAGTGTATATATACAGAATAATACAGACACTGAGGATTACACCCAGTATACAGGACAGGAGAAGAGGTACTGTGCAATGTATATATACAGAATAATATAGATACTGAGGATTACACCCAGTATACAGGACATGAGAAGTGGTACTGTGCAGTGTATATATACAGAATAATACAGGTACTGAGGATTACACCCAGTATACAGGACAGGAGAAGAGGTACTGTGCAGTGTATATATACAGAATAATACAGATACTGAAGATTACACCCAGTATACAGGACAGGAGAAGTGGTACTGTGCAGTGTATATATATACAGAATAATACACATACTGAGGATTACACCCAGTATACAGGACAGGAGGAGTGGTACTGTGCAGTGTATATATACAGAATAATACAGATACTGAGGATTACACCCAGTATACAGGACAGGAGAAGTGGTACTGCGCAGTGTATATATACAGAATAATATAGATACTGAGGATTACACCCAGTATACAGGACAGGAGAAGAGGTACTGTGCAGTGTATATATACAGAATAATATAGATACTGAGGATTACACCCAGTATACAGGACAGGAGGAGTGGTACTGTGCAGTGTATATATACAGAATAATACAGATACTGAGGATTACACCCAGTATGCAGGACAGGAGAAGAGGTACTGTGCAGTGTATATACAGAATAATACAGATACTGAGGATTATACCCAGTATACAGGACAGGAGACATGGTACTGTGCAGTGTATATACAGAAAAATACAGATACTGAGGATTACACCCAGTATACAGGACAGGAGAAGTGGTACTGTGCAGTGTATATATATACAGAATAATACACATACTGAGGATTACACCCAGTATACAGGACAGGAGGAGTGGTACTGTGCAGTGTATATATACAGAATAATACAGACACTGAGGATTACACCCAGTATACAGGACAGGAGAAGAGGTACTGTGCAATGTATATATACAGAATAATATAGATACTGAGGATTACACCCAGTATACAGGACATGAGAAGTGGTACTGTGCAGTGTATATATACAGAATAATACAGGTACTGAGGATTACACCCAGTATACAGGACAGGAGAAGAGGTACTGTGCAGTGTATATATACAGAATAATACAGATACTGAAGATTACACCCAGTATACAGGACAGGAGAAGAGGTACTGTGCAGTGTATATATACAGAATAATACACATACTGAGGATTACACCCAGTATACAGGACAGGAGGAGTGGTACTGTGCAGTGTATATATACAGAATAATACAGACACTGAGGATTACACCCAGTATACAGGACAGGAGAAGAGGTACTGTGCAGTGTATATATACAGAATAATATAGATACTGAGGATTACACCCAGTATACAGGACATGAGAAGTGGTACTGTGCAGTGTATATATACAGAATAATACATGTACTGAGGATCACACCCAGTATACAGGACAGGAGAAGAGGTACTGTGCAGTGTATATATACAGAATAATACAGATACTGAGGATTACACCCAGTATACAGAACAGGAGGAGTGGTACTGTGCAGTGTATATATACAGAATAATACAGACACTGAGGATTACACCCAGTATACAGGACAGGAGAAGAGGTACTGTGCAGTGTATATATACAGAATAATATAGATACTGAGGATTACACCCAGAAAACAGGACATGAGAAGTGGTACTGTGCAGTGTATATATACAGAATAATACAGGTACTGAGGATTACACCCAGTATACAGGACAGGAGAAGAGGTACTGTGCAGTGTATATATACAGAATAATACAGATACTGAAGATTACACCCAGTATACAGGACAGGAGAAGTGGTACTGTGCAGTGTATATATACAGAATAATACAGATACTGAGGATTGCACCCAGTATACAGGACAGGAGAAGAGGTACTGTGCAGTGTATATATACAGAATAATACAGATACTGAAGATTACACCCAGTATACAGGACAGGAGAAGAGGTACTGTGCAGTGTATATACACAGAATAATACAGATACTGAGGATTACACCCAGTATACAGGACAGGAGAAGAGGTACTGTGCAGTGTATATATACAGAATAATACAGATACTGAAGATTACACCCAGTATACAGGACAGGAGAAGAGGTACTGTGCAGTGTATATACACAGAATAATACAGATACTGAGGATTACACCCAGTATACAGGACAGGAGAAGAGGTACTGTGCAGTGTATATATACAGAATAATACAGACACTGAGGATTACACCCATTATACAGGACAGGAGAAGAGGTACTGTGCAGTGTATATATACAGAATAATATAGATACTGAGGATTACACCCAGTATACAGGACAGGAGCAGTGGTACTGTGCAGTGTATATATACAGAATAATACAGATACTGAAGATTACACCCAGTATACAGGACAGGAGAAGAGGTACTGTGCAGTGTATATATACAGAATAATACACATACTGAGGATTACACCCAGTATACAGGACAGGAGGAGTGGTACTGTGCAGTGTATATATACAGAATAATACAGACACTGAGGATTACACCCAGTATACAGGACAGGAGAAGAGGTACTGTGCAGTGTATATATACAGAATAATATAGATACTGAGGATTACACCCAGTATACAGGACATGAGAAGTGGTACTGTGCAGTGTATATATACAGAATAATACATGTACTGAGGATTACACCCAGTATACAGGACAGGAGAAGAGGTACTGTGCAGTGTATATATACAGAATAATACATGTACTGAGGATCACACCCAGTATACAGGACAGGAGAAGAGGTACTGTGCAGTGTATATATACAGAATAATACAGATACTGAGGATTACACCCAGTATACAGAACAGGAGGAGTGGTACTGTGCAGTGTATATATACAGAATAATACAGACACTGAGGATTACACCCAGTATACAGGACAGGAGAAGAGGTACTGTGCAGTGTATATATACAGAATAATATAGATACTGAGGATTACACCCAGAAAACAGGACATGAGAAGTGGTACTGTGCAGTGTATATATACAGAATAATACAGGTACTGAGGATTACACCCAGTATACAGGACAGGAGAAGAGGTACTGTGCAGTGTATATATACAGAATAATACAGATACTGAAGATTACACCCAGTATACAGGACAGGAGAAGTGGTACTGTGCAGTGTATATATACAGAATAATACAGATACTGAGGATTACACCCAGTATACAGGACAGGAGAAGAGGTACTGTGCAGTGTATATATACAGAATAATACAGATACTGAAGATTACACCCAGTATACAGGACAGGAGAAGAGGTACTGTGCAGTGTATATACACAGAATAATACAGATACTGAGGATTACACCCAGTATACAGGACAGGAGAAGAGGTACTGTGCAGTGTATATATACAGAATAATACAGACACTGAGGATTACACCCAGTATACAGGACAGGAGAAGAGGTACTGTGCAGTGTATATATACAGAATAATATAGATACTGAGGATTACACCCAGTATACAGGACAGGAGCAGTGGTACTGTGCAGTGTATATATACAGAATAATACAGATACTGAAGATTACACCCAGTATACAGGACAGGAGAAGTGGTACTGTGCAGTGTATATATACAGAATAATACAGGTACTGAGGATTACACCCAGTATACAGGACAGGAGAAGAGGTACTGTGCAGTGTATATATACAGAATAATACAGATACTGAAGATTACACCCAGTATACAGGACAGGAGAAGTGGTACTGTGCAGTGTATATATACAGAATAATACAGATACTGAGGATTACACCCAGTATACAGGACAGGAGAAGAGGTACTGTGCAGTGTATATATACAGAATAATACAGATACTGAAGATTACACCCAGTATACAGGACAGGAGAAGAGGTACTGTGCAGTGTATATATACAGAATAATACAGATACTGAGGATTACACCCAGTATACAGGACAGGAGAAGAGGTACTGTGCAGTGTATATATACAGAATAATACAGATACTGAAGATTACACCCAGTATACAGGACAGGAGAAGAGGTACTGTGCAGTGTATATATACAGAATAATACAGACACTGAGGATTACACCCAGTATACAGGACAGGAGAAGAGGTACTGTGCAGTGTATATATACAGAATAATACAGACACTGAGGATTACACCCAGTATACAGGACAGGAGAAGAGGTACTGTGCAGTGTATATATACAGAATAATATAGATACTGAGGATTACACCCAGTATACAGGACAGGAGCAGTGGTACTGTGCAGTGTATATATACAGAATAATACAGATACTGAGGATTACACCCAGTATACAGGACAAGAGAAGTGGTACTGTGCAGTGTATATATACAGAATACAGGAAGACAATTCTCCTTCAACTGTGTAACTTTCAGTCTGTGAACTGCCGCAAAATTATCATACACCTGAAATACTATGTGCTGCAGGTGGAACCTGCACTTTCCAGCTTGTGACTTTCTACAATATATCAACATTCATTTAATGAAATACTCTGTGCTGTTTGAAGACAATTCTTCTTCCACTGTGTAATTCAGTCTCTGACCAGCCACAAGATTATCATACTCCTGAAATGCTTTTTGCTGCAGGTAAAACCTGCACTTTCCAGCTTGTGACCTACCACAGTATCACAACATTCCTTTCCTATCCTGAAATCATCTGTGCTGCCAGGGGGCCCTGCATCATTCACAATGTTACGCTCCATCAGTGACCACATTAACTTACTGCTATCCTGAAATACTCTGTGCCTCTGACCTCCTATAAGGCTGTGATGTTCCTCTGCTGAATTACTCTGTGCTGCTGGGAGGCCCTTCTTCTTCCACTTTGAAACGCTAAGTCTGTGACCTACCCTAAGGTCTGTACTCTCCTCTCCTGAAATACTCTGTGCTGCTGGCAGACCTCACTTTACTCTCTCCATTGTATAGACCCATTATAATACCACCATATATTAACCACATTACATTGCATTCTATAGATCCAGCATAACACCGCCATATGGTAACCACATTACATTGTACAGTCCCTGACAGAAGTTGCTGCAAAGTTGAAATATTGATCATTTAATGAACACAGAAAGGTCAGATTTTGGCAAGACAAAAGTTTTGTCGCCTTGTCATATAATGCCCCCAATCCTAGTTTACATCCTCACCTGTGCTCACTAAATGATCGGTTAATTAGTGGGTGTGTATAAAAAGAAACCCAGCACCCCAGATCTTCACTTCAACTGCAACTTGACCTCTGACAACATGCCAAAAATCCACCCTGCGACCAAAGCCTTGATTGTCAAGAGGCCGAAGACCAGATCCACTGCAGAGGTGGCTGGCACCTTTAATGTGTGTCAGCGTCACGTACAAAGAATTTAAAAAAGATTTGAAGAGACTGGAGATGTTTTTGGCAAGCCCAGGTCCAGCAGACCCCGCAAGACAACTGCTCAGGAGGAACGTTTGTTGGTTGGAAAATCCAAAGCCAGCCCCTCTACCACTGCAGCAGAGCTCCAACAGGCCTGGTCACCTCAAGTCCCTGTGTCAACTAGAACAGTTTGTAGGATTCTGTCTCGAAATGGCCTCCATGGTCGAATCAGTGCCCAGAAGCCAGAACTAAACAAGAGACAATTAAAAAAACGTGTGGCATTTGTCAAGTCCCACAGCCTGCTAAACAGATGGACGCTGGAAAAGTGGCAGAAGGTGGATTTCTCTAATCTTCAGTTGAATTACACCACAGCCGCCGCAAATACTGCAGGAGACCTACTGGAGACCGTATGGATCCAAGAAAGATTATGGTCTGGGGTTACATTCAGTATGGGGGTGTGCAAAAAATTTGCAAGGTGCAAGGCAATAACAATAGCCTAAAATATCAAGAAGTATTAGCTACCTCTTACATTCTCAATCATAAAAGGGGTCAAATTCTGCAGCAGGATGGTGCTCCATGTCATACATCCATCTCTACAACAAAGTTCCTCCTGGCAAAGAAGATCAAGGTGCTCAAGGACTGGCCAGCCCAGTCACCAGACATGAACATCATTGAGCATGTTTGGGGTAGGATGAAAGAGGAAGCTTGGAAGACAAAACCAAAGAATCTAGATGACCCCTGGGGGGCATGTAAGACTGCATTCTCTGCTATTCCTGATGACTTCATCATTAACTTGTATGAATCATTGTTGAGCCGCATGGATTCAGTCCTTCAAACTCATGGAAGTCACACAATATATTATATATGGCTCTAATAGCCCCACAACTTCATTCACCAATGCTATGCAACATATCTTTGTATCAGAAGTTAATTATTTGTTTGAATTTCACATTACTTTCTGTGGGCGAAAGTTATTAATGATCTGGTGGATGGTTTACAGAGTAAAATATCAGTATTTGCAGATGATACAAAACTATGTAAGGTAGTTAACACAAAGGAGGACAGTTTGCAACTACAGATGGACTTGAGTAAATTGGAGAATTGGGCTGAAAAATGGCAAATGAGGTTTAACACAGATAAGTGTAAGGTTATGCACATGGGAAGGAGAAACAGATGCTACGATTACTTACTAAATGGGAAACTGCTGGGGAAATCAGACATGGAAAAAGACTTAGGCATCTTAGTGAATAAGAATCTAAATTGGAGTGCCCAGTGTCAGGCAGCAGCCACCAAAGCAAATAGGGTGATGGGATGCATTAGAAGAGGTCTGGGGGCACGAGATGAAAACATCATTCTCCCTCTGTACAAATCACTAGTCAGACCACACTTGGAGTATTGTGTGCAATTTTGGGCGCCGGTGCTGAAGAAAGACATTACTGAACTTGAAAGTGTTCAGAGGCGGGCTACTAAAATAATAAATGGAATGGGTGCATTACAATACACGGAAAGGTTATCAAAATTAGGTCTATTTACTCTAGAAAAGAGAAGACTTAGGGGAGACCTAATAAATATGTACAAATATATCAGAGGGCCATATAGAGATCTCTCCCATGATCTGTTTGTACCAAGGACTATGACAAGAACAAGGGGGCATTCTTTTCGATTGGAGGAAAGAAAATTCCTACATCAGCATAGAAAAGGGTTCTTCACGGTAAGAGCAGTGAGGCTCTGGAACTCTCTTCCTGAGGAAGTGGTGATGGCCAACTCACTGAATGAATTTAAGAGAGGAATGGATGCATTTCTTGTTAGCAAAAGTATAGAAGGTTATAAATAGCATAATCTTACAGGTAGATAGAAGAGCGACCTAGATTATTAGAGGAATGGGTGGGCTGCAATACCAAGACAGGTTATTAAACTTGGGGTTAGTTAGTTAGGAAAAACAAAGGCTTAGGGGGATCTAATCACAATGTATAAATATATGAGGGGACAGTACAGAGACCTTTCCAAAGATCTCTTTACACCTAGGCCTGCGACTGGAACACGGGGGCATCCGCTACGTCTTGAGGAAAGAATGTTTAATCATAATCACAGATGAGGATTCTTTACTGTACGAGCAGTGAGACTATGGAGCTCTCTGCCGTATGATGTTGTATTGAGGGATTCACAAGTAAAATTTAAGCAGAGCCTGATCGCATTAATTGAAAAATATAATATTACCAGTTATGTATATTGGATTTTATGACAGGGTGTTGATCCAGGGAACTAGTCTGATTGCCGTATGTGGAGTCAGGAAGGAATTTTTTTCCCCATTGGAGCTTATTTGACACATTGGGGTTTTTTTGCCTTCCTCTGGATCAACATGTTAGGCTACAGGTTGAACTAGATGGACTTAGAGTCTCCCTTCAACCTTAAAAACTATGAAACTATGAAACTATGAAACTTTTGTCTTGCCAAAATCTGACCTTTCTGTGTTCATTAAATGATCAATATTTCAGCTCTGCAGCAACTTTATTTTCATAACCTAAACCAAATTTGGGAGGATTTCAGCTTTCAAAAGAGTAATTTATAAAACCAATGGATGAATTTAAAGTCAGGTTATAAGCTTTTATTTACATAACATGGATAAGCGACAGAACTTCTGTCAGGGACTGCATTGTATAGACCGAGCATAATACTGTTATGTAGTAACCACAATACATTACATTGTATAGACTCAACATAATAGTACCATTACCTACAGTCGTCTCACTCAGATGTAGCAGAGCTGAAATGGTCAGATACAGCAGATCAGAGATGGTCAAATGTAGCAGAGCAGAGATGGACTGAGATGCTACATTGGTCCTGCTCTGCTACATTTGACGGTCTCAGCTCTACTACATGCATGTGAGTGAGACATTACATCTGTCTCTGCTCTGCAAAGCAAAGGCCATCTTATGTATCGTGTCTGACCATCTCTGTTCTACTACATTTTACTGTCTCTGCTCTACTACATCTGGCCATCTCAGCTCTGCTACATCTGAATGAGACAGTCATTTGTTGAAGAGCAAAGACTCATGGAGCGTCTCAGTCTGTCTCTGCTCTGCTACATCTTACTATTCCACTCATATGTAGCAGAACTGAGACAGTCAGATGTAGCAAATCAGATATTGTCAGAGATGCTCCATCTGTCTGTGGTCTGGAACATCAGACTGTCTCACTCAGATGTAGCAGAGCTGAAGCGGTCAGATGTAGCAGAGCAGAGATAGTCAGAGATGCTACATCTGTCTCTTACCTGCTACATCTGACATCTCACTCAGATGTAGCAGAACTAAGATGGTCTGATGTATTAAAGCAGAGATGCTCAGATGTAGCAGAGCAGAGATGGTCAGATGTAGCAGAGCAGAGATGGTCAGAGACTCTACATCTGTCTCTGCTCTTCTACATCTGATCGTCTCACTCATATGTAGCAAAGCTGAGCTGGTCAAATGTAGTGATATAGCGTTTCTGATCATTTCTGTTCTGCTACATCTGACCGTCTCAGCTCTGAATGAGACAGTCATATATTGCAGAGCAAAGACTCATGGAGTGTCTCTGACTGTTTCTGCTCTGCTACATCTTATTATTTCACTCAGATGTAGCAGAGCTGAAAGAGTCAGATGTAGCAAACCAGATACAGTCATAGACGCTACATCTGTCTCCTGCCTGCCACATCTGATGTCTTAGTCAGATGTAGCAGAACTGAGATGGTCAGATTTATTAAAGCAGAGATGGTCAGATGTAGCTGAGCAGAGACAGATGTAGCTGAGCAGAGACAGTCAGATGTAGCTGAGCAGATAGGTCAGATGTAGATGAGAAGAGACGGTCAGATGTAGCAGAGCAGAGACGGTCAGAGATGCTACATTTGATGTAGTGTCTCTGCTCTGCTACATCTGACCGTCTCACTCAGAAGTACCAGAGCAGAGTTGGAAGGAAGGGAGGAAGGGAGGATGGAAGGAAGGAAGGAAGGATGGAAGGAAGGAAGGAAGGAAGGAAGGGAGGATGGAAGGCAGGGAGGAAGGAAGGAAGGAAGGAAGGAAGGGAGGATGGAAGGAAGGGAGGAAGGAAGGGAGGAAGGAAGGAAGGAAGGAAGGAAGGGAGGATGGAAGGAAGGGAGGATGGAAGGAAGGGAGGAAGGAAGGAACGAAGGGAGGAAGGAAGGAAGGGAGGATGGAAGGAAGGAAGGGAGGAAAGAAGGAAGGATGGAAGGGAGGAAGGAAGGAAGGAAGGAAGGAAGGGAGGATGGAAGGAAGGATGGAAGGAAGGAAGGAAGGAAGGGAGGAAAGAAGGAAGGATGGAAGGAAGGAAGGAAGGGAGGATGGAAGGAAGGGAGGAAGGAAGGAAGGGAGGATGGAAGGAAGGGAGGAAGGAAGGAAGGAAGGAAGGGAGGATGGAAGGAAGGAAGGAAGGAAGGAAGGATGGAAGGAAGGAAGGAAGGAAGGAAGGGAGGATGGAAGGAAGGGAAGGAAGGAAGGAAGGTAGGAAGGGAGGATGGAAGGAAGGGAAGGAAGGAAGGAAGGAAGGAAGGGAGGATGGAAGGAAGGAAGGGAGGAAGGGAGGATGGAAGGAAGGGAGGAAGGAAGGAAGGAAGGATGGAAGGAAGGAAGGAAGGAAGGGAGGATGGAAGGAAGGGAGGAAGGAAGGAAGGAAGGAAGGGAGGATGGAAGGAAGGGAGGATGGAAGGAAGGGAGGAAGGAAGGAAGGAAGGGAGGAAGGAAGGAAGGAAGGAAGGAAGGAAGGGAGGATGGAAGGAAGGAAGGAAGGGAGGAAGGAAGGAAGGAAGGAAGGAAGGGAGGAATGAAGGAAGGAAGGATGGAAGGGAGGAAGGGAGGATGGAAGGAAGGAAGGAAGGATGGAAGGAAGGAAGGGAGGATGGAAGGAAGGGAGGAAGGAAGGAAGGAAGGGAGGATGGAAGGAAGGAAGGGAGGATGGAAGGAAGGGAGGATGGAAGGAAGGGAGGAAGGAAGGAAGGAAGGAAGGAAGGAAGGGAGGATGGAAGGAAGGGAGGATGGAAGGAAGGGAGGAAGGAAGGAAGGAAGGGAGGAAGGAAGGAAGGAAGGAAGGAAGGAAGGAAGGGAGGATGGAAGGAAGGAAGGATGGAAGGAAGGGAGGATGGAAGGAAGGGAGGAAGAAGGAAGGAAGGGAGGATGGAAGGAAGGGAGTATGGAAGGAAGGGAGGAAGAAGGAAGGAAGGAAGGGAGGATGGAAGGAAGGAAGGGAGGATGGAAGGAAGGAGGGAAGGAAGGAAGGGAGGAAGGAAGGAAGGAAGGGAGGAAGGAAGGAAGGGAGGATGGAAGGAAGGGAGGAAGGAAGGAAGGGAGGAAGGAAGGAAGGAAGGGAGGAAAGAAGGAAGGAAGGGAGGATGGAAGGAAGGGAGGAAGGAAGGAAGGGAGGAAGGAAGGAAGGGAGGAAGGAAGGAAGGAAGAAAGGAAGGAAGGAAGGAAG
Source organism: Anomaloglossus baeobatrachus (assembly GCF_048569485.1). Classification (NCBI taxonomy): domain Eukaryota; kingdom Metazoa; phylum Chordata; class Amphibia; order Anura; family Aromobatidae; genus Anomaloglossus; species Anomaloglossus baeobatrachus. The sequence goes on along the minus strand of NC_134353.1, from coordinate 930,233,450 downwards.
GAAGAAAGGAAGGAAGAAAGGAAGAAAGGAAGGAAGAAAGGAAGGAAGAAAGGAAGGAAGGAAGGAAGGAAGGAAGGGCTTTATCCTAGTATATATCCACATCCTGGCCCCATCCTGATATACATGTCCCCATGATCGCCCAGGCCTGGTTTATGTCCCCATCCTGGTCGCATCTGATACATATGACACCCCCAAGCGCTGCACACGGTAAAAACAAATAAACGATTATACTCACCTTCCCTTATCCCTTATCCTCCTCTAATGATGGTGTTCTGCAACTGACCAGCAGAGGTAGAGTGAGAGACAGAGAAGGAGAGTGGGAGAGAGGGAGAGTGGGACAGAGGGGAGTTGGGGAGAAGAAAAGTGAGTGAGTGGGAGAGGGAGAGTGGGAGACAGAGCGAGTGGGTGAGTGGGTAAATAGGACAGTGGGAGACAGGGAGAGTGGGAGAGACGGAGAGTGGGTGTCAGAGACTTAGTTACTATCCTGGGCATCGCGGGGTGCTACAGCTACTATGCTATATTGTTGGTTTTCCTCTATGTAATTTTTGTAATATTATCTTTGAGTTTGTTTCTTGACTCCTGGAAATATTATTCGTTTTTCTTCTTATATATGCATTATGAACTTGTTTGTGCATAAATACTGATTGTATGCTTTTGTTATTTGTATTATTTCACAGACTGACATTGAAAAGACAAGATCAAGCTGAAATGTTGGTCATTTTCTGGTTTTGGGCCAGCATTATCTAAATAAAAATCTTTTTGCTTCCAATAAGAGTGTTTAACCATATGGAGTGCGAGGATTATTCTTTCTGAAGGAAATAGCATTACGTCATAGGAATAAACCTTTCACTGTCATTTTAGAATTTTTTGATAATTTGCCAGAATTCGCTGTCCTATGTATATACAAGAGAATTAGCACTATTTCTGGATGATATATAGCTTGTATCTGAGCTGGTGGGTGGAGACTGGCTGCTATGATGTCTCCCATACACAGCACACACAGACATGAGGGATTCCTGCTCTCCTTTCTCTGAGCTGGTGGGTGGAGACTGGCTGCTATGATGTCTCCCATACACAACACATAAACATGATGATTCCTGCTGTGCATGGGAAAGAAATAAATAAAGAAAGAGAGAGAAAGAAAGAAAGAAAGAAAGAAAAAAGGAAAGAAAGAAGGAAAGAAAGAAAGAGAGAGAAAGAAAGAAAGAAAGAGAAAGAAAGAAAGAGAAAAAGAAGGATACAAAGAAAGAAAGAGAAAGAAAGAAAGAAAGGGCGAGAGAGAAAGAAAGAAAGATAAAGAAACAGAAAGAAGGAAAGAAAGAAAGAAAGAAAGAAAGAAAGAAAGAAAGAAAGAAAGAAAGAAAGAAAGATAAAGAAAGAAAGAAAGACCTGGGAGTTTTTCAGCTCTAAAGGGGGCTTTACACGCAACGACATCGGTAATGAGATGTCGTTGGGGTCACGGAATTTGGGACGCACATCTGGCCTCGTTAACGACGTCGTTGCATGTGACACGTACGAGCGACCGCTAACGATGCAAAATACTCACCTAATCGTTGATCGTTGACACGTCGTCCATTTCCCAAATGTCGTTCCTTGTTCTGTACGCAGGTTGTTTGTCGTTCCTGAGGCAGCACACATCGCTACGTGTGACACCCCAGGAACGATGAACAACACCATATCTACGTCCTCAGGCAATGAGGTGGGCGTGACTTCCATGCGGCTGCTCTCCGCCCCTCCGCTTCTATTGGACGCCTGCTGTGTGACGTCGCTGTGACGCCGCATGAACCATCCCCTTAGAAAAGAGCCGGTTCGCCGGCCACAGCGACGTCGTTGGGTAGGAAAGTCCGTGTGACGGGTCCTAGCGATATTGTTCAGCACAGGCAGCGATTTGCCCGTGACGCACAAACGATGGGGGCGGGTGCGATCGCTAGCGATGTCACTGCGTGTAAAGCGCCCTTTAGAGTCCAGCTGAGGGAAGAGTCCCCGGCTTCAGTGCTGCTCCAGTCACTGAAAAAAGCTGCTTCACTGTAACCCGAGCACTGAAGCAGCACTCCATGCTCAGCACAGATCCATTACTTATTCGAGCACCCAAATGTTGATCAAGTAACGAGCAGTGCCGAGCACGCTCACCCATCATTACTGCTGACCACTTGGTCCGCAAACATACACAGATATGTGAACTACCCCATATAATGAGGACGAGTCATCTCTGTGAAAAACATGAACTAAACTTGTACGTAAAAAATAGATGTCTGATTGTTCTCCAATAACAGGGATCAGTCCAGACGAGCATATGAAAAAAATTCTGATTTTCATCCAGAAAAAAGTAGGCAATTTTCATCTCAATTGTCATCCGAATTAAATCTGTATGGCATTTAATGTTTATACAGGGACGTAACATTGTCCCAAAACCTTAAAGGTTAGGTGTCGCGTTTTTTTATTTTTGTATTATTTTTGTATTAATAATAGTGATTATGAATTCAAGTATTTTTAATGCAAAATTAAACTCTGTGTTTATTTAGTTTTTATTTAATTCTAGTTTTACTGAAGCACTGGGGGCTGCCATCATGGATTTGGTGTTTGTAACAACAGTTACTCACTCCTTTATGGCAGCCCCTGTGCATAAACAGTGGTCGGAATCTGACCCCATTTAGTAACATTAGAGAAGGCATCTACTGTGAAATGGATGCGCCCCCTGGGCTGTCCAGATCACAGGAGAGGGAGGAGATCAGCGCCATCTTTCTGCAGCTCACAGTGGTCATACTGTGTGCAGCACTTTTCCCCATGTCACTCGTTCGGTCTGTGTGAGTAGTGTACCGGCGCCCCTCCACCCTGCCGCCGATGCTACTGTCTCCAATGACACCCCCACGCTCTCCCCCTCTGGCCTGTCACCTGTCGGCCTGTGTGGGTAGTGTACAGGCCCCCCCGCTCTTCTTGCTGCAGCAGGCATGCATGCAGAGCATTGTGTGTGCGTGCATGTGGCAGAGCATTTTGTGTGTGTGCGTGGCAGAGCATTGTGTGTGCGTGCGTGGTAGAGCATTGTGTGTGCGTGTGTGTGGCAGAGCATTGTGTGTGCGTGCATGGCAGAGCATTGTGTATGCGTGCATGGCAGAACATTGTGTGTATGTGCGTGTGGCAGAAAATTTTGTGTGTGTGTGTGGCAGAGAATTTTGTGTGTGTGTGTGGCAGAGCATTGTGTGTGCGTGCGTGGCAGAGCATTGTGTGTGCGTGCGTGTGGCAGAGCATTTTGTGTGTGTGTGTCAAAGCATTGTGTGTGCGTGGCAGAGCATTGTGTGTGCGTGCGCGTGGCAGAGTATTGTGTGTGCATGCGTGGCAGAGCATTGTGTGTGTGTGCATGGCAGAGAATTGTGTATGCGTGTGTGGCAGAGCATGGTGTGTGTGTGTGGCAGGGCATTGTGTGTGTGTGCGTGTGGCAGAGCATTGTGTGTGCATGCGTGTGGCAGAGCATTGTGTGCATGCGTGTGGCAGAGCATTGTGTGTGTGTGCGTGTGGCAGAGCATTGTGTGCATGCGTGTGGCAGAGCATTGTGTGTGCGTGCGTGTGGCAGAGCATTGTGTGCGTGCGTGTGGCAGAGAATTGTGTGCGTTCGTGTGGCAGAGCATTGTGTGTGCGTGCGTGTGGCAGAGCATTGCATGCGTACGTGTGGCAGAGCAATTTGTGTGTGCGTGCGTGTGGCAGAGCATTGTGTGTGCGTGCGTGTGGCAGAGCATTGCATGCGTACGTGTGGCAGAGCAATTTGTGTGTGCGTGCGTGGCAGACCTCATCTGGAATATTCAGTTCATTTGAGGGAACCAAGTCATAGAGAGAATGCGCTGGAGTCATAAAAAGTACAAGGAAGAGCCACAAAACTGATAAAGGCCATGGAGGATCTAAGATATGAGGAAAGACTAAAATAAATACTTTCATTCAGTCTTAATAAAAGACGTCTAAGGGGAAAGTGATTAACTTGTACAAGTACATAAAAGATGTTACATGTAAAACTCCTTCAAAAGACAATGGATCACTGTGTCCATCTGAGGACAGACAGGTTCAATCTCCAGAATCTCCAGAGGATAGAAGATTTATTAATCTGTAGAATAGTTTACATCTCAAGGTGATCACAGCTGGAATTGGCAATGGTGTAAAAAAGAAAAAGAAAAATAGAAGAAATATCCAGCAACCGATCTTCCAAAAATCCAGATCCTTTATTTTCAAATCGTTAAAATCATAGAAATGGTAGTACAATAAAGCCAGATAGCCATAATGTCGAAAAACAGACGCGTTTCGGAAAGTTTTTAGTCCTTAATCATTGTTTGACACTGATGATTAAGGACTAAAACCAATCATTAAGGACTAAAAACTTTCCGAAACGCGGAATGTTTGGTCAAGTGCATTAGCAGTTGGGATCAGGAGGGAAAAATTCATATTCCTGGGGATTTCCTCTTGCCGATTCCTTGTTTGAAATTGATTTACATTTGTCTTTTTTTCACCCCTATTGACTATGTAGATCAGCAGTTATTAAAATTTTCGAGACTAAATTGTCACAAGTGTGTCACAGGTGACAGAGAGTCATGTGGTTTCTGGCCATAGAAGGTCACAGCATTTGGCTGCGCAGAATGCTCCCTGACTTTCCATTGTTGCTGCTCGCGGGATTCATTGGTATAGGTAGCTTTCCTGCTGGATTCATCTCCCCCTTTTGGATCAGCAGGAGTTCGCCTTCCACCCAGCTGCTGATCATCAGTACTCTCTTAGTGCTTAAATACCCCTTCCTTCCATGGACTGGTGCTGGTGATATTTTCAGTTCATTCTAGCTCTGGTTGCAAGAAGGTGGCTCTTCTCTTCTCTTTCAACCGCTGCTCTGGTCTTCTTGGCAAGAGGTCTTCAGTGCTGCACATCTCGGCACAGCGGGTGCACAGTAGTGATATCATCATGCCCGCTGCACTGAGAAGTCAGATCCCAGACACAACACAAAAATGATGAAGGAGGGAGCCGACAGCAATGTCGATGCAACTGAAAGTGCGGTGGGGGATCAGAGGAGCTTATGCCAGCCCTGGCACCAGGCTCCCCGACACACAAGCCCAATATCGACCTTGTTGTCTGCCGCCATTGGCAGATGAACACTACGTAGAGCTGTGTAGATGGAAAAATAAAAAAGTTATGGCTCTTCGAAGGTAAGGAAAAAAGCAAACATGATGTGAGTCCTTAAAGGGAACCTATCACCAGTTTTTGAGCCTATGAACAAATGCCATCCCCTTTAACTCTTCCTTTGCTGCATTTCACAAACATGTCTAGCCGTATCTTAGCCCCCCCCTCTGTACACCCCAAAATACTATTTCATATTCTCCCCTACTGTATGTATGTTTCCTGATCCTTATCTATCAGCCTGAATATATGGCACTAACTACCCTTTAAGGTAAACATTAAGCATGCCAGCACTCCTGCCTCACCTTTTATATATATTTTACTCCTGTCCCTATCTCGGCCTTTTATTCTAACCTGCGTCATCTATTCTTCCTTGGTTTTCTCTTTGGTTCCTGGTTTTGCTCTGCTATTGTTGCGTTTTCTTCATTTTCTTGGCTCTTTGATATCGTAGTCTTGTAGACATCACCTCTCCCTTTTTTTCCCCTTTTACAGCAACCTGTACGCACAATTTGTTTTTTTTCTCCGGCAATGCCCGTGTGCGTAATATGTGACCTAGCTTTAGGTAAAATACCTGGCTTTTTATGTACATAGATGATATTCTGATATCTAATATATTAAACCAGTGGTGTAACTAGAGTGACTCGCCCACCCCAGGGATATGGGACACCCGGTGCCGGGCCGGACTAGTCCGGGGGACGTCAGTGGTGGCGGGGCCCGACTCCGTGACCCTGGCGGGAGTCAATTAATATGGCTGGTGACTTGGGGGTGATTATAGTTTGTATTCGTGACGCCACCTGTGGTTTGCGGCTATTAAGCCGCTGCTGTATGAAGCCTCTGGGGTGATGGAACGGCAGCAATGGTGTTACTGCTCCCCACAGGTGGAGTGGTCCCCCGGGGTAACAGTTGGTGCTTGTAAGTGTCGATGTAGTTGCGCTGTAGTGCAGGGCCGACAGGGTAGTGAAAGGACCAGACACAACAACAGTCTCTTTACCTTCTTTTCTTTTACTGGCAGCCAGTCGTCCTGGGAGACCGTCACAGGTGGTAAGGTGATCTGGCCGGCCTGGAAGTAGCTGGGGGGTGAACCCTTGGCCAGTTGAGTAATGAGGCCTACTCCCTGTTCTTCCTTTGTTTTTACAGGACCCTGCACTCTAGATGTAGCAACGTCCCTCTTCCTGCTGGGACCGGTGGTTCGTACCTTTTTATTAGGATAGGCTGCGCGGACCCTCTCTGATGCTTCCCCTCCGGGGTCCGCACCGGGCCCTGGTGATGCAGCTGCACCTTAGGTTCGTTTTGGGGCCAGGAGACCTGCAGTCCTCCTGCCCTTCGGATTCGGCTACCAGGTAGGATTTTAGGCCCTGGCGGCCACAGACTCCGATGTCTAAGTCTCTTCTGTGCCTCTCTGCCAATCCTGCTTCACTGGGCCAAGCTATTCCAGCTCCAGGCCCCAGTCCACAGGACAGCACTACTCTCTGTCTTCTCTCTCCAAACTTTCCTCTCAGACTGCACTAACTCCTCCCCCAGGTCAGGGTTTAAGGGATCCTCCCTGGAACTTCAGGTTTAGAGCTCCCCCCTGCTGGCCTGAGAGAGGAACGTGTTGACTGCTGGAACTTACTGGCCAATAGACTTCCCCAATTACCTCCAGGCTCAGTATTAACCCTTTTGAGGGGGCAACACTGTTGTGGCAACCAGATGCTGGGGCGCCACAAGAGTCCGAAGGCTCCGGAGCAAAGTTTGATCCTGACCCCCCCCCCCCACATTGGGTCAGGTGTATGGGGCGTCGTAGTGTTCTAAATCCTATAAAGACATACAAGTTGCACCAGCTCCCCCTTAATTGTTTAGTACGGACCCCCATTCTGTACTAATGTGCTCCATCCAGGGCCATTTCCTGGTAAATATGTCTCCCATCCTGGTGTATGACCTCATCATGGCAATATCCTGGTAAAAATGGACCCATCCTGGTATATATGTCCCCATCCTGATATATATGTCCCCATCATGGCCCATCCTGGTATATATGGCCTCATCCGGGTATATACTGTATGTCTCCATTATGGCCCCATCTTGGTATATGTCTACATCATGGCCACATAATGATGTATGACCCCCATCATGGCTTTATCCTGGTATATATGTCCTCATCATGGCCCATCCTGGTAAATATCCACATTCTGGCCCCATCCTGATATATGTCCCCATCCTGGTATATATATCCCCATAATGGTCCGATCCTGGTATATATGTCCCCATCCTGGTATAGATGTCCCCATCATGGCCCCATCCTGGTATAGATGTCCTCATAATGGCCCCATTCTGGTATACATGTCCCTATAACGGTCCCATCCTGGTATACATGTCCCCATAATGACCCCATCCTGGTATACATGTCCTCAAAATGGCCCCATCCTGATATACATGTCCCCATGATCACCCAGGCCTGATATATGACCCCATCCTGGCCGCATCCTGGTACATATTATACCCTTGGGTGCTGCACACAGTAAAAAAAATAAACGATTATACTCACCTTCCCTCCGCTTCCCCAATATCCTCATCTGATGATGGAATGCTGCAACTGACCAGCAGAGATAGAGTGTGAGACAAGAGGGGGAGTGGGAGGTTGGGAGAGAGGGATAGACAGAGTGGAAGAGAGGGAAAGTGAGGGAGAGGGAGAGGGAGAATGGGAGACAGAGAGAGGGAGAGTGGGTGAGTAGGAGCGAGGGAGAGTGGGTGAGTGGGTAAATGGGACAGTGGGAGAGAAGGAGAGTGGGAGAGAGACAGAGAGTGGATGTGAGAGTCTTAGGGGTACTTTGCATGCTGTCACATCGCAAGCCGATGCTGCGATATCGAGCGCGATAGTCCCCGCCCCCGTCGCAGCAGCGATATCTTGTGATAGCTGCCGTAGCGAACATTATCGCTACGGCAGCTTCACATGCTCTCACCTGCTCTGCGACATCGCTCTGGCCGGTGAACCGCCTCCTTACTAAGGGGGCGGGTCGTGCGGCATCACAGCGACGTCACACGGCAGGCGGCGAATAGCAGCGGAGGGGCGGAGATGAGCAGGATGTAAACATCCCGCCTACCTCTTTCCTTCCGCACTGCAGCCGGGACGCAGGTAGGAGATGTTCCTCGCTCCTGCGGCTTCACACACACAGCGATGTGTGCTGCTGCAGGAACAAGGAACTACATCGTACCTGTCGCTGCAGCGGCATTATGGAAATGCCGGACACTACACCGATGATACAATTACGACGCTTTTGCGCTCGTTAATCGTATCAAAAAGGATTTGCACACTACGATATCGACTGCGACGCCGGATGTGCGTCACTTTCGATTTGATCCCACCGACATCGCACCTGCGATGTCGTAGTGTGCAAAGCCCGCCTTAGTTACTATCCCAGGCAATGCGGGTACTACAGCTAGTATGCTATGTTATTGGTTTATCTCTGTAATTTTTGTAATATTATGCTTGAATTTCTTTCTTGACGCAAGAAAACATTTGTTTTTCTTCTTATATATGCATATGAGCTCGTTTCTGCATAAATACTGATTGTATGCTTTTGTTATTTGTATTATTTCACAGACTGACTTTGAGAAAGACGAGATCAAGCCGAAACGTTGGTCATTTTCTGTTTTGAGCCACCATTATCTAAATAAAAATCTTTTTGCTTCCAATATATGTGTTTAACCATATGGAGTGCGAGGATTATTCTTTCTGAAGGAAATAGCATTACGTCATAGGAATAAACCTTTCACTGTCATTTTAGAATTTCCGATAATTTTCCAGAATACGCTATCCTATGTATATACAAGAGGATTAACATTATGTCTGGATGATATATATTGCTTGTATCCTGCAGTTTTCACCATTTTTCCCCCTTTGCAGATCTTATATGCAATTTTCAGTTCTCTCTGAGCTGGTGGGTGGAGACTGGCTGCTTGATGTCTCCCATACACAGCACACACTGACATGAGGGATTCCTGCTCTTCTGTCTCTGAGCTGGTAGGTGGAGACTGGCTGCTATGATGTCTCCCATACACAGCACACACAGACATGAGGGATTCCTGCTCTTCTGTCTCTGAGCTGGTGGGTGGAGACTGGCTGCTATGATGTCTCCCATACACAGCACACACAGACATGAGGGATTCCTGCTCTTCTGTCTCTGAGCTGGTGGGTGGAGACTGGCTGCTATGATGTCTCCCATACACAGCACACACAAACATGAGGGATTCCTGCTCTTCTGTCTCTGAGCTGGTGGGTGGAGACTGGCTGCTATGATGTCTCCCATACACAGCACACACAGACATGAGGGATTCCTGCTCTTCTGTCTCTGAGCTGGTGGGTGGAGACTGGCTGCTATGATGTCTCCCATACACAGCACACACAGACATGAGGGATTCCTGCTCTTCTGTCTCTGAGCTGGTGGGTGGAGACTGGCTGCTATGATGTCTCCCATACACAGCACACACAAACATGAGGGATTCCTGTTCTCTTCTCTCTATGAAGCTATTCTTCAGAAGCAGCAGCAAAGAGGATGAAACATAAATACACTGAGTGGGGTAACTATGGATCCAGCACTGTAGTGAGATAAACACTTACTAGAAAGCTGTTGCACCATCTGTGTGTGTCTGTGGCTTGATTACTCTGTTTCTCCTCCCTCTCCTCTGTAGCCGTCTGTTTTATAATTACTTAAGTGAGCTGGTGGTCCATCTTGTCTTGGGCAAATGGATTTTAGCATTTTTTTCAGAGTGAATGATGAGTTCAAAAGGCAGGGGGAGGAAGAGAAGTGGCTCATAATGGAGAAATAAGTGTAATGCTCGCCGCCGGAGATGGTGAGGTGGTGAGCTGAATTGAACCCACTGGACCACAGGAGTGCCCTGGGCTTACCTTTAGTGCGACGGGCTTGACTAAGCACCCACCGTGAAGCAGGCGCCAGGTTCTACGCCCAGGGCAGAGACTGGGACTGTGTGAGCTGACGTCCAGGGCAAGGGCGAACACAGGAGCAGATAGGTTGAGGCTGGGGGTATGGCTGAGGTAGACAGGCACAGTCTCTGGTATTATAGCAAGGACTACCGGGGTAGCTGAAGCTAGAGGCATCGCTGGGTTGGACAGGCACAGTCTCTGGTGTAGCAGGGACTACAGGGGTAGCTGAGGCTGGAGGCACGGCCAGGTTTGACAGGCAGGGACGTGGTACACTGTAACAGAACAGCGGACAAGGGGACCTGACAACTAGCTGCCTAGGGAATGGAACCATTAACTAACTAAACACATTGCTCAGGCAAACCCCCAAGTGGGAGAGTGCCTTATTTACTCAGTATCTCTGAGCAATAGACTGAGAGGCACTTCCCGGGAGTGACGCGCTGGCCCTTTAAGAAAAGAGCAGTGGTGCGTGTGCCCCAAAAATACTCCCGGAGGACCTGCGCCGGATGCAAAGGCCCGAGAGGAGAAAGCGCCCATGTAAAGAGTGAGGAAATGCTGGGACACATAGTGAGAGCGTGCCGTGGCGGTGAATAAGCACGTGTCCCTGCGGGTGGGAGAGCGGGGAGCGCAGGGACGCCGGCGCTATAATAAGCATATATGTTTAATAAAATACTGTATACAGTGCCTACAAGTAGTATTCAACCCCCTGCAGATTTAGCAGGTTTGATAAGATGCAAATAAGTTAGAGCCTGCAAACTTCAAACAAGAGCAGGATTTATTAACAGATGCATAAATCTTACAAACCAACAAGTTATGTTGCTCAGTTAAATTTTAAGAAATTTTCAACATAAAAGTGTGGGTCAATTATTATTCAACCCCTAGGTTTAATATTTTGTGGAATAACCCTTGTTTGCAATTACAGCTAATAATCGTCTTTTATAAGACCTGATCAGGCCGGCACAGGTCTCTGGAGTTATCTTGGCCCAGTCCTCCATGCAGATCTTCTCCAAGTTATCTAGGTTCTTTGGGTGTCTCATGTGGACTTTAATCTTGAGCTCCTTCCACAAGTTTTCAATTGGGCTAAGGTCAGGAGACTGACTAGGCCACTGCAACACCTTGATTTTTTCCCTCTTGAACCAGGTCTTGGTTTTCTTGGCTGTGTGCTTTGGGTCGTTGTCTTGTTGGAAGATGAAATGATGACCCATCTTAAGATCCTTGATGGAGGAGCGGAGGTTCTTGGCCAAAATCTCCAGGTAGGCCGTGCTATCCATCTTCCCATAGATGCGGACTAGATGGCCAGGCCCGTTGGCTGAGAAACAGCCCCACAGCATGATGCTGCCACCACCATGCTTGACTGTAGGGATGGTATTCTTGGGGTCGTATGCAGTGCCATCCAGTCTCCAAACGTCACGTGTGTGGTTGGCACCAAAGATCTCGATCTTGGTCTCATCAGACCAGAGAAACTTGAACCAGTCTGTCTCAGAGTCCTCCAAGTGATCATGAGCAAACTGTAGACGAGCCTTGACATGACGCTTTGAAAGTAAAGGTACCTTACGGGCTCGTCTGGAACGGAGACCATTGCGGTGGAGTACGTTACTTATGGAATTGACTGAAACCAATGTCCCCACTGCCATGAGATCTTCCCGGAGCTCCTTCCTTGTTGTCCTTGGGTTAGCCTTGACTCTTCGGACAAGCATGGCCTCGGCACGGGTGGAAACTTTCAAAGGCTGTCCAGGCCGTGGAAGGCTAACAGTAGTTCCATAAGCCTTCCATTTCCGGATGATGCTCCCAACAGTGGAGACAGGTAGGCCCAATCCTTGGAAAGGGTTTTGTACCCCTTGCCAGCCTTGTGACCCTCCACGATCTTCTCTCTGATGGCCTTGGAATGCTCCTTTGTCTTTCCCATGTTGACCAAGTATGAGTGCTGTTCACAAGTTTGGGGAGGGTCTTAATTAGGCAGAAAAGGCTGGAAAAAGAGATAATTAATCCAAACATGTGAAGCTCATTATTCTTTGTGCCTGAAATACTTCTTAATACTTTAGGGGAACCAAACAGAATTCTTGTGGTTTGAGGGGTTGAATAATAAATGACCCTCTGAATAAACTTTTCACAATTTAAAAAAATATAAAAAAAGAAATAACATTCTTTTTTGCTGCAGTGCATTTCACACTTCCAGGCTGATCTACAGTCCAAATGTCACAATGCCAAGTTAATTCCTAATGTGTAAACCTGATAAATCTGCAGGGGGTTGAATACTACTTGTAGGCACTGTATATCAAAAGTTTTTATATTTTCTTGTGCTATTGATTAATGTAAAGTTCTCTGAAATGGCTCAGACCCCATGACTATAATTTACAGTGTGATTTGTGCATTGTGGTATTGCGGTAGATTGTTGTACTCTATTTGAATGATAAATCACATTTTTATATATTTTTTTGATCCTGCAGTGCCATGGACCCTTAAAGGTAATATATGGAAAATTCACCTGTACAGTCATTAACCGTGCGTATTCTGGATCAGATCATTCCCTCCTGTATCTTTATACAGATCTGCCATAATGGCTCGCCTCACATATGTAAACATGACCGAGGTCAAACACCTTCATGCAAATGTAAAGTCATAAATAATATTGATATTGTGTCCGGGGAATTTCTATTCTATACACTCTGAGTCATACAGATATAGACAATGCATTATATCCTGGTGCTAAAAATATGTATATAAAAAAATATCTTGCAATTTTTTGTACACACTACAATGCAGAAAAATGTGACTTTTTTCATTTTGCTCCATTCTCACTTGAGTTGGACGAACCCACAGATGTGGCAGGTCCAGATGGGCTTAAAAAAAAAGTCCGGTTTGGGACCAGACTTGAAACCAAACTTGATGCCAAATGCTGAACCCCATATGAGTCTATGAGATCCAAACTTAAATTTTATAAAAAGGTGTTAGTATGGGCTAAGGGGCTGCAAAAATAAGCAAAATGGGGATTAAAGTAGGACAAGTCTACTTACCTTGTCTCCTGTGCGACAGTCACACTGCTTCCAAGTACGCTCATTAGATCTCATGAATATTCTGTTTCCACGCCCACCCTTTGTGACAGCGTCTGTGATTGGTTGCAGTCAGACTGCCGACATTTGTGATTGGTTGCCCTGTGATAGTTGTTTTTTTATTATCCAGGTGGCAAACTCTCAATACTAACATGGACTTCCCTGACACGTCTGTATTTAGGTTCCGTGCACGGACACTAGGTATCCAGCACAGACCTTGAGGACGCTAGGTATTCAGCACGGTCCTCGAGGACGCTAGGTATCCAGCACGGACCTCGAGGACACTAGGTATCCAGCACGGACCTCGAGGACACTAGGTATCCAGCACAAACCTCGAGGACACTAGGTATCCAGCACGGACCTCGAGGACACTTGGTATCCAGCACGGACCTCGAGAACACTTGGTAACTAGCAGGGACCTCAAGGACACTAGGTATCCAGCACGGACCTCGAGGACACTAGGTATCCAGCACGGACCTTGAGGACACTAGGTATCCAGCACGGACCTCGAGGACACTAGGTATCAAGCATGGACCTCGAGGACACTAGGTATCCAGCACGGACCTCGAGGACACTAGGTATCCAGCACAAACCTCGAGGACACTACGTATCCAGCACGGACCTCAAAGACACTTGGTATCCAGCACGGACCTCGAGAACACTTGGTAACTAGCAGGGACCTCGAGGACACTAGGTATCCAGCACGGACCTCGAGGACAGTAGGTATCCAGCACGGACCTCGAGGACACTAGGTATCAAGCACGGACCTCGAGGACACTAGGTATCCAGCACGGACCTCGAGGACAGTAGGTATCCAGCACGGACCTCGAGGACACTAGGTATCAAGCACGCACCTCGAGGACACTAGGTATCCAGCATGGACCTCGAGGACACTAGGTATCCAGCATGGACCTCGAGGACACTAGGTATCCAGCACAAACCTCGAGGACACTAGGTATCCAGCACGGACCTCGAGGACACTTGGTATCCAGCACGGACCTCGAGAACACTTGGTAACTAGCAGGGACCTCGAGGACTCTAGGTATCCAGCACGGACCTCGAGGACACTAGGTATCCAGCATGGACCTCGAGGACACTAGGTATCAAGCACGGACCTCGAGGACACTAGGTATCCAGCACGGACCTCGAGGACACTAGGTATCAAGCACGCACCTCGAGGACACTAGGTATCCAGCACGGACCTCGAGGACACTAGGTATCCAGCACGGACCTCGAGGACACTAGGTATCCAGCACAAACCTCGAGGATACTAGATATCCAGGACGGACCTCGAGGACACTTGGTATCCAGCACGGACCTCGAGAACACTTGGTATCTAGCACGGACCTCGAGGACACTAGGTATCCAGCACGGACCTCGAGGACACTAGGTATCCAGCATGGACCTCGAGGACTCTAGGTATCCAGCACGCACCTCGAGGACACTAGGTATCCAGCACGGACCTCGAGGATACTAGGTATCCAGCACGGACCTCGAGGACACTAGGTATCCAGCACGGACTCGGGGAGACTAAGTATCCAGCACGGAACTCGAGGACATTAGGTATCCAGCACGGACCTCAAGGACACTAGGTATCCAGCACGGACCTCGAGGACACTAGGTATCCAGCACGGACCCCAAACTTTACAGTTCGGAGTCACCCATGATTATTAACAAGCAATTTGTGCTCTGTACTTTAATGGACTCCTAAACTCTGGAAAACATTACAACAGGACTCCTAGTTCCTTCATTAACATACAGAGCTCCGCCCATTTGTCGGTCTATTGGGAGAAGTGAGTTCAGAAATAATAATAATCACATCTTTGGTATCTGTGTCTCTTTCTCTATCCACACATTATAGGTCAGAATCATTTTTCATGGTCACATATTTTGTGTCAAGGTAAATGCCAGTAACAATTAAAGGGTGTGAATACTTTTGCAACTAATGATTTATTGCTCTAAGGTATCTAAAATGAAAAGTTAATGTTAATGATGATAATTATAGTTGGATAGTACTATAATAATTACTTGCTACTATAGTTCTACCTTTTACCCTACCTTTTATATTGCTCTTTGTACCCCAGCTACTACTGTATATATTTGTTTAGATTTTTATATCACCAGAAAAAAATATACAACTCTCACAGTTGAGATATAAAATAATTCTCCTTTCCTCACACAGTTATCTTCCTGACTGCTAAAACAGTGTTTTAATTTAAGCCCCGACCTGTATTTATGTGACAATCTGTGGGTGACCTGAAGAAGGCGCTGTGCACAATGTGCGGCTACTGCAAGGAAGAGGGGGCAAAGATCACCAATTCAGACTCCTACTACTATCATAAATTCAAAGGGGACTTCAACAAAGTATTAGTTTAAGGGTGTGAAGACTTATGCAACCGTATTTTTTTAAGCTTTTTCTATTTCTCTTTGCAGCCGAAAAGATGTTAGTTTATTTTTCAGTGGATTCATACAGATTTTGGATGACAATAAGGGATTTTTTTGTCTTGTTTGGTTAATTAATCTTTTGATAGTATATAGTGCTACGTTGGATATATTTTATTTAATCAATATAAAAAACAACCCTAGTGACACCATAAAACCATATATAATTGTATATATACAGTTAGGTCCAGAAATCTTTGGACAGTGACACAATTTTGGCGAGTTGGGCTCTGCATGCCACCACATTTGATTTGAAATGAAACCTCTACAACAGAATTCAAGTGCAGATTGTAACGTTTAATTTGAAGGTTTGAACAAAAATATCTAATAGAAATTGTAGGAATTGTACACATTTCTTTACAAACACTCCACATTTTAGGAGGTCAAAAGTAATTGGACAAATAAACCAAACCCAAACAAAATATTTTTATTTTCAATATTTTGTTGCGAATCCTTTGAAGGCAATCACTGCCTTAAGTCTGGAACCCATGGACATCACCAAACGCTGGGTTTCCTCCTTCTTAATGCTTTGCCAGGCCTTTACAGCCGCAGCCTTCAGGTCTTGCTTGTTTGTGGGTCTTTTCGTCTTAAGTCTGGATTTGAGCAAGTGAAATGCATGCTCAATTGGGTTAAGATCTGGTGATTGACTTGGCCATTGCAGAATGTTCCACTTTTTTGCACTCATGAACTCCTGGGTAGCTTTGGCTGTATGCTTGGGGTCATTGTCCATCTGTACTATGAAGCGCCGTCCGATCAACTTTGCGGCATTTGGCTGAATCTGGGCTGAAAGTATATCCCGGTACACTTCAGAATTCATCCGGCTACTCTTGTCTGCTGTTATGTCATCAATAAACACAAGTGACCCAGTGCCATTGAAAGCCATGCATGCCCATGCCATCACGTTGGCTCCACCATGTTTTACTGAGGATGTGGTGTGCCTTGGATCATGTGCCGTTCCATTTCTTCTCCAAACTTTTTTCTTCCCATCATTCTGGTACAGGTTGATCTTTGTCTCATCTGTCCATAGAATACTTTTCCAGAACTGAGCTGGCTTCGTGAGGTGTTTTTCAGCAAATTTAACTCTGGCCTGTCTATTTTTGGAATTGATGAATGGTTTGCATCTAGATGTGAACCCTTTGTATTTACTTTCATGGAGTCTTCTCTTTACTGTTGACTTAGAGACAGATACACCTACTTCACTGAGAGTGTTCTGGACTTCAGTTGATGTTGTGAACGGGTTCTTCTTCACCAAAGAAAGTATGCGGCGATCATCCACCACTGTTGTCATCCGTGGACGCCCAGGCCTTTTTGAGTTCCCAAGCTCACCAGTCAATTCCTTTTTTCTCAGAATGTACCCGACTGTTGATTTTGCTACTCCAAGCATGTCTGCTATCTCTCTGATGGATTTTTTCTTTTTTTTCAGCCTCAGGATGTTCTGCTTCACCTCAATTGAGAGTTCCTTAGACCGCATGTTGTCTGGTCACAGCAACAGCTTCCACATGCAAAACCACACACCTGTAATCAACCCCAGACCTTTTAACTACTTCATTGATTACAGGTTAACGTGGGAGAGGCCTTCAGATTTAATTGCAGCCCTTAGAGTCCCTTGTCCAATTACTTTTGGTCCCTTGAAAAAGAGGAGGCTATGCATTACAGAGCTATGATTCCTAAACCCTTTCTCCGATTTTGATGTGAAAACTCTCATATTGCAGCTGGGAGTGTGCACTTTCAGCCCATATTATATATATAATTGTATTTCTTAACATGTTTTTGTAAACAGCTAAAATAACAAAACTCGTGTCACTGTCCAAATATTTCTGGCCCTGACTGTATGGGTAATAGGGTATATATACACAGCCAGGAAGGAAGTCAGTACAATAACATCACCATTGTACCCACCAAATAGTGCGGATAAAAATAGCCCTAATGTAAATCGGCAACCCCGTTCCATGTTGTCTCGATATATATATATATATAAAGCTGGGTGGAGGATACCGGGCACCGCTGATCCCCTTTGAGGCTGACAAAGCTGCGCTTCCGTGCAGGTGGAGACCTGGGTGTGTGTCCCAAAGCAAAGACGATACAAGATCCACAAGGTAGAGATGAACAGGTCGCACTCCAATGGTCAAATAAAGAATTTCTTTTATTCCACGATCACATCAGGGTACAGGTAGTGAGGGAGGATGAGGGTGTGCCACGTCGGACGACGGCAGCCGTTTCGCAAGTAACCTTGCTTCTACGGGTCCAGTGCACTGGACCCGTAGAAGCAAGGTTACTTGCGAAACGGCTGCCGTCGTCCGACGTGGCACACCCTCATCCTCCCTCACTACCTGTACCCTGATGTGATCGTGGAATAAAAGAAATTCTTTATTTGACCATTGGAGTGCGACCTGTTCATCTCTACCTTGTGGATATATATATATATATATATATATATATATATATACAGTGCTGGCCAAAAGTATTGGCACCCCTGCAATTCTGTCGGATAATACTCACTTTCTTCTTGAAAATGATTGCAATCACATTCTTTGGTATTATTATCTTCATTTATTTTGCTTGCAATGAAAAAGCACAAAAGAGAATGAAACAAAAATCAAATCATTGATCATTTCACACAAAACTCCAAAAATGGGCCAGACAAAAGTATTGGCACCCTTAGCCTAATACTTGGTTGCACAACCTTTAGCCAAAGTAACTGCGAACAACCGCTTCCGGTAACCATCAATGAGTTTCTTACAATGCTCTGCTGGAATTTTAGACCATTCTTCTTTGGCAAACTGCTCCAGGTCCCTGAGATTTGAAGGGGGCCTTCTCCAAACTGCCATTGTGAGATCTCTCCACAGATGTTCTATGGGGTTCAGGTCTGGACTCATTGCTGGCCACTTTAGTAGTCTCCAGTGCTTTCTATCAAACCATTTTCTAGTGCTTTTTGAAGTGTGTTTTGGGTCATTATCCTGCTGGAAGACCCATGACCTCTGAGGGAGACCCAGCTTTCTCACACTGGGCCCTACATTATGCTGGAAAATTTGTTGGTAGTCTTCAGACTTCATAATGCCATGCACACGGTCAAGCAGTCCAGTGCCAGAGGCAGCAAAGCAACCCCAAAATATCAGGGAACCTCCGCCATGTTTGACTGTAAGGACCGTGTTCTTTTCTTTGAATGCCTCTTTCTTTTTCCTGTAAACTCTATGTTGATGGCTTTTCCCAAAAAGCTCTACTTTTGTCTCATCTGACCAGAGAACATTCTTCCAAAACGTTTTAGGCTTTCTCAGGTAAGTTTTCGCAAACTCTAGCCTGGCTTTTTTATGTCTCGGGGTAAGAAGTGGGGTCTTCCTGGGTATCCTACCATACAGTCCCTTTTCATTCAGACGCCGACGGATAGTACGGGTTGACACTGTTGTACCCTCGGACTGCAGGGCAGCTTGAACTTGTTTGGATGTTAGTCGAGGTTCTTTATCCACCATCCGCACAATCGTGCGTTGAAATCTCTCATCAATTTTTCTTTTCCTTCCACATCTAGGGAGGTTAGCCACAGTGCCATGGGCTTTACACTTCTCGATGACACTGCGCACCATAGACACAGGAACATTCAGGTCTTTGGAGATGGGCTTGTAGCCTTGAGATTGCTCATGCTTCCTCACAATTTGAATTCTCAAGTCCTCAGACAGTTCTCTGGTCTTCTTTCTTTTCTCCATGCTCAATGTGGTGCACACAAGGACACAGGACAGAGGTTGAGTCAACTTTAGTCCATGTCAACTGGCTGCAAGTGTGATTTATTATTGCCAACACCTGTTAGGTGCCA
Source organism: Anomaloglossus baeobatrachus (assembly GCF_048569485.1). Taxonomy (NCBI): domain Eukaryota; kingdom Metazoa; phylum Chordata; class Amphibia; order Anura; family Aromobatidae; genus Anomaloglossus; species Anomaloglossus baeobatrachus. The sequence continues at coordinate 930,214,093 of NC_134353.1, read as the reverse complement.
CAGGTAAGTTACAGGGGCTGTTAATTACACAAATTAGAGAAGCAGCACATGATTTTTCAAACAGTGCCAATACTTTTGTCCACCCCCTTTTTTATGTTTGGTGTGGAATTATATCCAATTTGGCTTTTTGACTTTTTTTTCATTGAAGACAAATTAAATGAAGATAATAATACCAAAGAATTTGTGATTGCAATCATTTTCAGGAAGAATCTGAGTATTATCTGACAGAATTGCAGGGGTGCCAATACTTTTGGCCAGCACTGTACATATATTACAGTTCAAAAGTTTAGGGTCACTTAGATATTTCCTTATTTTTTAAAGAAAAGCACATTTTTTTTCAATCAAGTTAACAATAAATTAAACAGAAATACCCTCTATCCAATGTTTATTTATAAATGACCTTGTTGGGGGCATGCGGAGTAGAATTTCAATATTTGCAGATGATACTAAACTCTGCAGGGTAATCAATACAGAGGAGGATAATTTTATATTACAGGGAGATTTATGTAAATTGGAGGATTGGGCTGAGAAGTGGCAATTGAAGTTTAATGTAGATAAATGTAAGGTCATGCACTTGGGTAGAGGAAATAAAATGTATGATTATGTACTTAATTGTAGAACACTGGGTAAAACAGACACAGAAAAAGACTTGGGTGTATGGGTGGATGGTAAACTTCACTTTAGTGGACAGTGTCAGGCAGCTGCTGCCAGGGCTAATAAAATAATGGGATGTATTAAAAGAGGTATAAGTGTTCATGAAAAAAATATAGTTCTACCTCTGTACAAGTCACTAGTGCGACCGCACTTATATACTGTGTACAATTCTGGTCACCGACATATAAGAAGGACATAGCTGAACTGGAGAGGGTGCAGAGAAGAGCCACCAAGATTATTAGAGGAATGGGTGGGCTGCAATACCAAGACAGGTTATTAAACTTGGGGTTATTTAGTCTGGAAAAACGAAGGCTTAGGGGGGATCTAATCACAATGTATAAATATATGAGGGGACAGTACAGAGACCTTTCCAAAGATCTTTTTACACCTAGGCCTGTGACTGGAACACGGGGGCATCCGCTACGTCTTGAGGAAAGAAGGTTTAATCATAATCACAGACGAGGATTCTTTACTGTACGAGCAGTGAGACTATGGAACTCTCTGCCGCATGATGTTGTAATGAGTGATTCACTACTAACATTTAAGCAGAGCCTGGACGCCTTTCTTGAAAAATGTAATATTACCAGTTATGTATATTAGATTTTATGACAGGGTGTTGATCCAGGGAACTAGTCTGATTGCCGGATGTGGAGTCAGGAAGGAAATTTTTTCCCCATTGGAACTTGTTTGTCACATTGGGGTTTTTTTCTTTTTTTTTTTGCCTTCCTCTGGATCAACATGTTAGGCTACGGGTTGAACTAGATGGACTTAGAGTCTCCCTTCAACCTTAAAAACTATGATACTATGATACTATGATTGTTAATGTGGTTAATGTCTATTGTAGCTGCAAATGTCTGTTTTTTAATGCAATATCTACATAGGTGTATAGAGGCCCATTTCCAACAACCACCACTCCAGTGTTCTAATGGTACATTGTGTTTGCTAACTGTGTTAGAAGGCTGTTTAGAAATCCCTTGAAAACCCTTGTGCAAGTATGTTAGCACAGCTGAAAACAGTTTTGCTGATTAGAGAAGCTATAAAACTGACCTTCCTCTGAGCTAGTTGAGAATCTGGAGCATTACATTTGTTGGTTCCATTAAACTCTCAAAATGGCCAGAAAAAAAGAACTTTCATGTGAAACTCAACAGTCTATTCTTGTTCTTAGAAATGAAGGATAATCCATGCAAGAAATTGCCAAGAAACTGAAAAATCTTCCTACAACGGTGTGTACTACTCCCTTCAGAGGAGAGCACAATCAGGCTCTAACCAGAGTAGAAAGAGAAGTGGGAGGCCGCGCTGCACAACTGAGCAACAAGACAAGTGCATTAGGGTCTCTAGTTTGAGAAATCGACACCTCACAGGTCTTCAACTGGCAGCTCCATTAAATAGTACCCGCAAAACGCTAGTGTCATAGTCTACAATGAAGAGGCGACTCCGGGATGCTGGGCTTCAGGGCAGAGTGGCAAAGAAAAAGCCATATCTGAGACTGGCTAATAAAAGGAAAAGATTAATATGGGAAAAAGAACACAGACACTGGACAGAGGAAGATTGGAAAAAAGTGTTATGGACAGACGAATCTAAGTTTAAGGTGTTTGGATCACACAGAAGAACATTTGGGAAATGCAGAACAACTGAAAAGAAAAGAAAAGATGCTGGAAGAGTGCCTGACGCCATCTGTCAAGCATGGTGGAGGTAATGTGATGGTCTGGGGTTACTTTGGTGCTGGTAAAGTGGGAGATTTGTACAAGGTAAAAGGAATTTTGAATAAAGAAGGCTATCACTCCATTTTGCAACGCCATGCCATACCCTGTGGACAGCGCTTGATTGGAGCCAATTTCATCCTACAACAGGACACTGACACAAAGCACACCTCCAAATTATACATGAACTATTTAGGGAAGAAGTCGGAAGCTGGTATTCTATCTGTAATGGAGTGGCCAGCCCAGTCACCAGATCTCAACCCTATTGAGCTGTTGTGGAGGCAGCTTGACCATATGGCTGTACAATGCTTCAAAGCCTCTCATACTACTTCTGGGACCGCTCAACCTTACATAACATACAGTATGCAGTGGTTTCCCTGCCCACTGGCAGTCCCAGCATCTCTGATTGGTTACAGAGTGTGACAGCGTGTCTGACTGCTTTCAATCATAGGCGCTGTGTGTGTCCCTATAGTGGTGTGAAAATAAATAAATAAAAAATTGGCTTAAGGTCCCCCCATATTATAATACCCAGCACAGATAAAGCATATGGCTACAGGTTGAAGCCCCCAATCGTTCACTTATCTTGGCTGTGTATCAAAATAAGAGGGACTGCATGTGGCTTTTTTTTAATTATTTAAATAAATAATTTAAAAAACGGCGTGCGGTCCCCCCAATTTTGATACCCAGCCATGATAAAGCCAAAAGCTGGGGGCTAGTATTCTCAGTCTGGGCAGACCCATGCTTATTGGGGACCCCCAGCCTAAAAATAGCAGCCTGCAGCTGCCCAGAATTGTCGCATCCATTAGGTTAAATTTACCTGGCTCATGCCGATTGAACTGGTGGGGTGGCAATCAGGGTATTAAGGGGTTAAAAATAGCTCACACCTGCCACTAAGCCCTAGATTAGTAATGGTGCCTCCACGGAGCTGCTCTCCTCTACGTCTGAGCTAACCTCTTCCTATGGGTGTTCTCGGTCCCACTCAATCAAGCATCATATTAAGGTCACCCAGATGTCCTTTGGCAACCGTTCCACCTCTCTCAGAGAAAAAAGGCTCCCAACTCATCCTTCTTGAGCCTCTAGCACATGGAGTCTGCAATCCCTTCTGCCAAGTCACTGTGTTGAGGAGAGCCATAAGATGAAATACTTAATTAACCTCTGAACATAGAGCACTGTGGGAAATGTGTTCAATGAAATTAATTCTCTATACATAAGCCAGTCACTCTTAAGAATAAGCCAAGATGGCCCCCGATGACATCACAAACCCTACCATCAGCATGGATCCACCAGATGATGTCCCTCCCATCACCATCCCCATGGATCCATCCGATGATGTCATAGACCCGCCTACAATGACGCCCACCAATCAGCTCATGGACTAACACGTTGTTCAACCCACTGACCAATGGACACATCCAAGTATGCTCACTGTGGGGCTGACTACGCCCCTTTGCAAGGTTATATCAGAGCAAGCTCAGTTGTAATAAAGCAGAGCATGGGCTGACTTCTGTCGGGGAAAGATGAATATGCGACTGTGTCTGATCTCATTTTTCAAGCATGCACTCGATCCACACCAATTAGACCAGGCAGTAGGCAACTAGTGATCTCTGATTAAGAGTTCACCCTAACAACTGCTCATTAACTTTCCCCGGTAAGCTGTCCAGAGATAGGTGATCAATGCCACCACCTCCACCAGTTGTGAAGATCTCACGTTGTGGGTTGTAGTTATCATCTAGGCAGGTTAACAACGCAACAATTTTTTATTTCTTACAGCAACCTATGGTCTTCCAGATTAGATACCATGACCGTAGTGTGGGTGTGTATCCAGCTCCAACCCGCAACAATAAATCCTTACGATAGTGTGACATCATGTTACTGACATCATGTCAGTGTTATGCTCCTCCAGACAAAATATATTATGACTGTGCCAAGTGTGTCCAGCTCCAAACTCAATAGTCCATTCATGGGCATCAGGACCTGGCTGCAACAACAGATCCTCTCTCCTCCACGTCACAGCACTAACTACTCCCTAACCAAATGGGTGGCTTATTGTTGTATCTTTCCTCGGATCAGCCCCCTGAATGGGCAGAAATGCTCATCACACCCACCCCTTAGATATTTTCTACATCAAGCTCAAAGTATAAATGTTCCAGAAACCCAGTCTGAAAATGTGTTCATTGGGGAAGCCCCCTGCAGAGATGAACAAAAAAGCACAATGACAGGACAATGAATCCTACTATAGGCCTGATAAAGCTAGAGTCCATGGAGACAGGCTGGGGTTGACACTCTGTTAAAGGGAGAACAATGGCTTAATGGAGGCATGTGAGGCACTCCGTCAAGAGCATCTTAAATTGAGAGGAAACAAATCTTTAATCAAACACAATAAGATCAGCGTAACCAGCGCTCCGTGCTGGAAAAAGTCCAATAGTCTTTAGTTCGTGGTCAGCTGCTCCTCATAATATCTTCTCATGGGACAACACTGCACATCTGACCCTGTGATACAATGTACAGTGTCAGTGTGCAGCTTGTATAACAGTGTAAATTTGGTGTCCTCTAAATAACTCAACACAGTTACTGCTGGCAACAAATATGAGTACACCCTTAAGTGAAAATGGCCAATTGTGCCCAAAGTGTGAAAATTTCGTGTGGCCGCCATTATTTTCCAGCACTGCCCTAACTCTCTTTGGATTGGAGTTCACTAGAGCTTCACTGGAGCCACTGGATCCTCTTCCATCCTCCATGACAATATCAAGGATCTGGTGGATGTTAGAGACCTTGCGCTCCTCCACCTTCCATTTGAGGAGGTCCCACAGATGCTCCATAGGGTTTAGGTGTGGAAATGCTTGGCCAGTGCAACATCTTTACCCTCAGTTTCTTTAGCAAGGCAGTGTTGGTCTTGAGGTTGTGTTTGGAGTCGTTATCATATTGGAACATGAAGGGAGGGATCATACTCTGCTTATGTATGTCACAGCACATGTGGGTATTCATGGTTCCCTCAATGAACTGTAGCCCCCCCACCAGCCACCAGCACTCATGTAGCCCCAAATCATGACCCTCCACCACCATGCCTGTCTGTAGGCAGGACACACTTGTCTTTGTCCTCCTCACATGGTTGGCACCACACACATTTGGCACCTGAAACAAATAAGTTTATCTTAGTCAACATCCTTAGTCTGATTGTCTTCAGCAAACTTTTTGGAGGCTTTCTTGTGCATCCCCTTTAAGAGAGGCTTCGTTTTGGCATGACAGCCATGCAGACCAATGTGATACAGTGTGTGGCGTTCGGTCTGAGCATTGACAAGCGGACCCCCACCCCTGTAGCCTCGACAGCAATGCTGGTAGAATTCATACATCTATTTTGTAAAGACTTCCTCTGGATATGATGCTGAGCTCGTGCACTCAACTTATTTGGTCGACCATAGTTAGGCCTGTTCTGAGTGGAACCTGTATTGTTATACTGCTGTATGGTCTTGGCCACTGTGCTGCAGCTCAGTGTCATGGTGTTGGCAATCTTCTTATAGCCTCGGCCATCATTATGTAGAGCAACAATTCTTTTATTCTGATCCTCAGAGAATTATTTTCCATGACGAGCCATGTTGATCTTCCAGTGACCAGTATGAGGAGTGTGTGAGTGATAACCCCAAATGTAACACATCTGCCCCCCAGTCACACCTGAGACCTTGTAACACTAATGGGTCACATGACACCGAGTAGGACACATGGCTAATTGGGCACAATTTGTCCACTTTCCCTTAGGGGTGTACTCACTTTTGTTGCCAGTGGTTTAGACATTAATGGCTGTGTGTTGAGTTTAGAGGACACCAAAAATACCCTGTTTTACAAGCTGCACACTGACACTGTACATTGTATCACAGGGTCAGATCTTCAGTATTGTCGCATGAAAAGATATAAAATATTTATAAAAATGTGAGGGGTGTATTCACTTTTGTTATATACAATAGGTGAACATGTCTGAGTTCAAACACCTTCATTCAAATGAGAAGTCATAAATAATACTGATACACTCTGACTCATACAGGAATATAAAATACATCATTTCCTGGTGTTGAAAAAAAAAACGAAATCACAACTTTTTATTAAAAAATTCTGTGACTTTTTTTTATTTTGCCCCGGCCTCCCCATTTATTAAGAAAAATTGGGGCACATCTTACTCTATGGAATTTTTGTTAATGACAGGCCTAGTAAACCCCCATTATATTAAAGGGGTTTTCTAACCCTGATTTATTTTTTTTTTAAATTATTATTAAAAATTTTGAAAAATAAACAAATAATGTATATTCATTTTACAGTTTCCATGCTGCTTCTTTTTCAGTGCGGTCCCTGTCTCCCTTCACTCCATCCTCAACCCGAAAAGGTCCCATAAGTTGATCTGTGATGATGCCAGCCCATACCAGTACCCCACCTCCACCTTGCTGGCGTCGGAGTCGGAGTGGCGCTCTCTGCCCTTTACTGATCCAGCCTCTGGCCCATCCATCTGCCCATCCAGAGTCACTCTCATTTCATCAGTCCATAAAACCTTTGAAACATCAGTCTTAAGATATTTCTTGGCCCAGTCTTGGCGTTTTATCTTATGTTTCTTGGTCAGAGGTGGTGGTTTTCAGCCTTCCTTACCTTGGCCATGTCCCTGAGTATGGCACACCTTGTGCTTTTTGATACTCCAGTGACGTTGCAGCTCTGAAATATGGTCAAACTGGTGGCAAATGGCATCTTGGCAGCTTCACGCTTGATTTTCCTCAATTCATGGGCAGTTATTTTGTGCCTTTTTTGCCCAACACGCTTCTTGCGACCCTGTTGGCTATTTGCCATGAAATGCTTGATTGTTCAGTGATCACGCTTCAAAAGTTTGGCAATTTCAAGACTGCTGCATCCCTCTGCAAGACATCTCACAATTTTGGACTTTTCAGAGCCCGACAAATCTCTCTTCTGACCCATTTTGCCAAAGGAAAGGATGTTGCCTAATAATTAAGCACACCTTATATAGGGTGCTGATGTCATTACACCGCACCCCTCCTCATTACAGAGATGCCCATCACCTGATTTACTTAATTGGTAGTTGTCTCTCAAGCCTATACAGCTTGGAGTAGGACAACATGTATAAGAAGTATCATGTGATCAAAATACTCATTTGCCTAATTCTGCACACAGTGTATATCTGAGACTGGCTAATAAAAGGGAAAGATTAATATGGGAAAAAGACCACAGACATTGGACAGAGGAAAATTGGTAAAAAGTGTTATGGACAGACGAATCGAAGTTTGAGGTGTTTGGATCACACAGAAGAACATTTGTGAGACGCAGAACAACTGAAAAGATGCTGGAAGACTGCCTGACACCATCTGTCAAGCATGGTGGAGGTAATGTGATGGTCTGGAGTTGCTTTGGTGCTTGTAAAGTGGGAGATTTGTACACGGTAAAAGGGATTTTGAATAGGAAGGCTATCACTCCATTTTGCAACGCCATGCCATACCCTGTGGACAGCGCTTGATTGAAGCCAATTTCATCCTACAACAGGACAATGACCCAAAGCACACTTCCAAATTATGCATGAACTATTTAGGGAAGAAGCCGGCAGCTGGTATTCTATCTGTAATGGAGTGGCCAGCCCAGTCACCAGATCTCAACCCTATAGAGCTGTTGTGGGAGCAGCTTGAGCGTATAGTGCAAAAAGTGCCCATCAAGCCAATCCAACTTGTGGGAGGGGGGAAGCATGGGGCGAAATATCTCCAGATTACCTCCGCAAATTAACAGCTAGAATGCCAAAGGCCTGCAAAGCTGGAATTGCTGCAAAGAAGCGTTCTGTGCCGAAAGCCAAGTGTGAAGAGAAAATTATTATTTCAAGTAAAAATCATTATTTCTAACCTCGTCACTGTCTGGACGATATTCTCTATTCATTATGCAACTCCTCTGATAAATAAAAGCATGATTTTTCATGGAAAAGACAAAATTGTCTGGGTGACCCCAAACTTTTGAACGGAAGTATGTATATATATATGTATATATATATATACAGTACAGACCGAAAGTTTGGACACACCTTCTCATTCAAAGAGTTTTCTTTATTTTCAGGACTGAAAATTGTAGATTCACATTGAAGGCATCAAAACTATGAATTAAAACATGTGGAATTAAATACATAAAAAAGTGTGAAACAACTGAAAATATGTCTTATATTCTAGGTTCTTCACAGTAGCCACCTTTTGCTTTGATTACTGCTTTGCACACTCTTGGCATTCTCTTGATGAGCTTCAAGAGGTAGTCACCGGAAATGGTTTTCCAACAGTCTTGAAGGAGTTCCCAGAGATGCTTAGCACTTGTTAGCCCTTTTGCCTTCACTCTGCAGTCCAGCTCACCCCAAACCATCTCGATTGGGTTCAGGTCTGGTGACTGTGGAGGCCAGGTCATCTGGCGTAGCACCCCATCACTCTCCTTCTTAGTCACATAGCCCTTACACAGCCTGGAGGTGTGTTTGCGGTCATTGTCCTGTTGAAAAATAAATTATGGTCCAACTAAAGGCAAACCGGATGGAATAGCACGCCGCTGTAAGATGCTGTGGTAGCCATGCTGGTTCTGTATGCCTTCAATTTTGAATAAATCCCCAACAGTGTCACCAGCCAAGCCCCCCCACACCATCACACCTCCTCTTCCATGCTTCACGGTGGGAACCAGCCATGCAGAGTCCATCCGTTCACCTTTTCTACAAAGACACGGTGGTTGGATCCAAAGATCTCAAATTTGGACTCATCAGACCAAAGCACAGATTTCCACTGGTCTAATGTCCATTCCTTGTGTTCTTTAGCCCAAACAAGTCTCTTCTGCTTGTTGCCCATCCTTAGCAGTGGTTTCCTAGCAGCTATTTTACCATGAAGGCCTGCTGCACAAAATCTCCTTTAAACAGTTGTTCTAGAGATGAGAAGGGGTGTCCAAACTTTTGGATTGTACTGTGTGTGTGTATATATATACAGTATATATATATATATATATATATATATATATATATATATATATATATATATGGCATCCACCTTAAACCTCATAAGTCATAATAGGCCCACAAATAGACATTAAAGTCATATACAGACACCCGATTAAGTTGCAAAATATGCAAAAACTCAGTTTTAAAAGATTATTGCAAAAAGCAACCATGGAAGAATTTTTTTTCTGAACCCAGCTTTTTTTCCCCTGGCCTCCTGATTAACCATACCTAGGGCGGGGAAACACATTGAGGCCGTACAGACATGCACCTTCTACAGGGACGTGATTTTTATTTACTACCATTGGGCTTTGTGCAATAATCTTTTACATCTGATTTCTGCATATTTAGCAATTTAGCCTATTGGCCTATTATCACTTTTGAGGATTAAGGTGGAGGCCATATACTGTATATATTTGGGAGTAGTGATGGGCGGACCTGGACTGTAAAAGTCTGGATCTGTGCGTGTTCAAAAGTACCTGAGCACCGACCCCGTATAACGATCCGGGTCCAGCAAAAAATATATAAAAAAAAAAGAATAAATGATTAAAGCAGGCGCATCATATTTACCGAGTCTCTTGCATGGCTGTACACTTCTTCCAGGCCACTCATACTACTTCTGGGACCGCTCAACCTTATACATACAGTATGCACTCCTTTCCCTGCCCACCGGCAGTCCCAGCATCTCTGCTTGGTTGCAGAGTGTGATAGTGTGCCGCCCCCACGCCTGTAGCAGCCGGGCTGCTCGGATCTGGACCCGCTGTGTGGCTCGAGGGATCCTCCGGACCCCGGGGTCACGCGGACATGCCAAATAAAAGGGGGACGTTTTTGTACGGGCTGGGCTATATTTAGTTCGTGACGCCACCCACGGTGTGTGGGGAAGTATGGCACCACCGCTGCTGTTGTGGGACACCCGGGGGAGATGTAGTGGCAGCTGGATGTTAGCCCCTCCGTGGGTAGGGATGGTTGCCCCAGGACCCAGTGTCCCACAACAGCCATAGAGGCAGGGGATGATGATGGTTAGGGTCGGCATGCCCGGACGTACCAGGGGATGGTTGGTTACTCACAGTTGAATAAATCACACGAGTCTTTTGGTAAACCAAGGTGCTGGTGGCCGGCCGCCGCGGCCGATTGTACGCTGGTCCCCCACCCGGGCTGGTGGTCGCCGTCTTTCCCTCTGCACTGTTTTTGTGTTCATTGTGGACTTCCCGGTTTGGAACACGGGAGTCCGCTCCCGGCTTGTTATATACCTGAGGAGCCGTGCCTGCTGACGCTGACCCGTGGGATCTCCTGGGCCCTAGCGGTTGCCCTATCCCTCTCTTTGGGTGGTTGTCTCTTTTCGGGAATTAGGTTGTGATAGGACCTAAAATCCTGCCCTCAATTGGTTAATTAGCTAGGTCGTTGGTTCCTGTCCTGGCTTCAGGGTCCAAGTACCCCCTCTGTGCACGGTTTCCAGGATGGTCTCTGGTGTCAGTATCTGCAGGCTACAACCCTGTCCCGGTCCACCTCGGATCTCTGGCTGCCGTCTTCCCGTCGCCTGCCGACGGAGACCACCGTCTGCCACCTAGCCAAGGTACGAGGGCACCCTGGCACCGTTCAACTTCAGCTTCACCTCCGCTGGAGCTACACCTAGCTCCAGCCTTCACTCCTCTCAACTTGAACTTCAGACTTCAACGTCCGACTTGAACTGCGTGTTCTCCCGCCTCGGGCTGTCTAGACCCCTAGGTAGGCGTTCCCTAACCACCTGGTCCCGCCCACTGGTGTGCCTGTCTTGTACTTAGGGGTGTGGCTAGGGTTTCAGGTCGGCTGTGTGTAATCCTGTGAGGGATGGTGTTAGCGGGGGCCTGATGTGTGACTACCTGGTTTTGCCAGGGCGTTACAACAGCGTGTCTGACTGCTTTCAATCATAGGCACGGTGTGTGTCCCTATAGTGGTGTAAAAATAAATAAATAAAAAATTGGCTTAAGGTCCCCCGTATTATAATACCCAGCACAAATAAAGCATACGGCTACAGGTTGCAGCCCCCAATCGTTCACTTATCTTGGCTGTGTATCAAAATAAGAGGGACTGCATGTGGCTTTTTTTAATTATTTTAATAAATAATTTAAAAAACTGCGTGCGGTCCCCCCCAATTTTGATACCCAGCCATGATAAAGTAAAAAGCTGGGGGCTAGTATTCTCAGTCTGGGTAGACCCATGCTTATTGGGGACCCCCAGCCTAAAAACAGCAGCCTGCAGCTGCCCAGAATTGTCACATCCATTAAATTAAATTTACCTGGCTCATGCCGATTGAACTGGTGGGTGGCAATCAGGGTATTAAGGGGTTAAAAATAGCTCACACCTGCCACTAAGCCCTAGATTAGTAATGGTGCCTTCACAGAGCTGCTCTCCTCTACGTCTGAACTAACCTCTTCCTATGGGTGTTCTCGGTCCCACTCAACCAAGCATCAAATTAAGGTCACCCAGATGTCCTTTGGCAACCGTTCCACCTCTCTCCCAGAGAAAAAAGGCTCCCAACTCATCCTTCTTGAGCCTCTAGCACATGAAGTCTGCAATCCCTTCTGCCAAGTCACTGCTCATTAACTTTCCCCGGTAAGCTGTCCAGAGATAGGTGATCAATGCCACCACTTCCACCAGTTGTGAAGCTCTCAGGTTGTGGGTTGTAGTTATCATCTAGGCAGGTTAACAAGGCAACAATTTTTTATTTCTTACAGCAACCTATGGTCTTCCAGATTAGATACCATGACCGTAGTGGGTGTATCCAGCTCCAACCCGCAACAATGACTTTGGCACTGCTTCTGACCAGTCCTGATCTGATTCCCCTTCCCAGCAGTGAGGGAAGGGACAGGAGTGTGTTGAAACCACAAAGACAGACAAAGGAAAAATAAAATCTTTGTCACACAGCACACACAAAGGTAAAGACAATAAGACATCCAGGAAGAAAAACAAGAGCAGGAAGGAAGTACAAAACAACTGGGTAAACTCCATAACCAACCACTCCAAGCAATAGGCAAAAGCATAACTTTCACCAGTTACTTTGGGACACCACACCTCACAGACCAACATTGAATAAACTATAGCTGGCCAGGGTAGAAGGATTCCACCAGCATAAGTAGGAAGGGAGCAGATGTGATAAGTCTCCTCACAACATGTGATGATTAAAGGAGCAAGCAGACTAGCAGAGATGAACTCTTGCTAGCGTGCCTATGAATCAGCACTCAGCAAGTCAACGCCCGAGTTTGCCTGTGTTGATCCCAGACACCGGAAAAACCATTGGGGCAGCGTGTCAGAATCTGCAATCTCAACAGAATCCAATGCCACCATGAAAGTCAGCGAAGTTTGTACATAACTCCATGTGACAGTTCACCAGTTACAGATGAAGGATACCACAACCGTAGCATGAGTATCAAGCTCTAGCGGCAACAATAGTCCTTATACTCCTCCAGACAATGGATATTATAACTGTGCCAAGTGTGTCCAGCTCCAAACTCAATAGTCCATTCATGGACACCAGGACCTGGCTGCAACAACAGATCCTCTCCCCTCCACATCACAGCACTAACTACTCCCTAACCAAATGGGTGGCTTATTGTTGTATCTTTCCTCGGATCAGCCCCCTGAATGGGCAGAAGTGCTCATCACACCCACTCCCTTAGATATTTTCTACATCAAGCTCAAAGTATAAATGTTCCAGAAACCCAGTCTGAAAATGTGTTCATTGGGGAAGCCCCCTGCAGAGATGAACAAAAAAGCACAACTCTCCACCAGATGCAGGACAATGAATCCTACTATAGGCCTGATAAAGCTAGAGTCCATGGAGACAGGCTGGGGTTGACACTCTGTTAAAGGGAGAACAATGGCTTAATGGAGGCATGTGAGGCACTCCGTCAAGAGCATCTTAAATTGAGAGGAATCAAATCTCTAATCAAACACAATAAGATCGGCGTAACCAGCGCTCCGTACTGGAAAAAGTCCAATAGTCTTCAGTTCGTGGTCAGCTGCTCCTCATAATATCTTCTCATGGGACAGCACTGCAGATCTGACCCTGTGATACAATGTACAGTGTCAGTGTGCATCTTGTATAATAGTGTACATTTGGTGTCCTCTAAATAACTCAACACACAGCCATTAATGTCTAAACTGTTGGGAACAAAAGTGAGTACACCCTTAAGTGAAAATGGCCAAACTGTGCCCTTGGTGTGAATATATTTTGTGGCCGCCATTATTTTCCAGCATTGCCCTAACTCTCTTTGGATTGGCATTCACTAGAGCTTCACTGGAGCCACTGGATCCTCTTCCATCCTTTATAATGACATCATGGATCTGGTGGATGATAAAGAACTTGCGCTCCTTCACCTTCCATTTGAGGAGGCTCCACAGATGCTCAATAGGGTTTAGGTCTGGACATGCTCGGCCAGACCAAAACCTTCACCCTCAGTTTCTTTAGGGATGCTTTTTTGGTCTTGGAGTTGTGTTTGGAGTCGTTATTATATTGGAATATGAAGGGAGGGTATTATGCTCTGCTTCAGTATGTCACAGTACATGTTGGCATTCATGGTTCCCTCAATGAACTGTAGCTCCCCACAGCCAGTAGCACTCATGCACCCCCAAACCTCCACCACCATACCTGACTGTAGGCAGGAAACACTTGTCTTTGTCCTCATCACCTTGTTGCCACCACACGCTTAGCACCATCTTAACCAAATAAGTTTATCTTGGTTTCCTCAGAACACAGGACGGTTCCAGTAATCCATGCCATTGGTCTGCTTGTCTTCAGCAAACTTTTTGCAGCTTTCTTGTGCATCCCCTATAGGCGAGGATTCCTTCAGTCATGACAGCCATGCAGACCAATGTGATGCAGTGTGTTGTGTATGGTCTGAGCACTGACAGGCAGACCCCCCACCCCTGTAACCTCTGCAGCATTGCTGGCAGCACTCATACATCTATTTTGAAACGCCAACCTCTGGATATGACGCTGAGCACGTGCACTCAGATTCTCTGGTTGACCATGGCGAGGCCTGTTTAGAGTGGATCCTGTCTTGTTAAACCACTGTATGGTGTTGGCCCCCGTGCTGCAGCTCAGTTTCAGGGTGGTGACAATCTTCTTATAGCCTCGGCCATCTTTATGTAGAGCAACAATTCTTTTTTTCAGATCTTCAGAGAATTCTTTGCCATGAGGAGCCATGTTAATCTTCCAGTGACCAGTATGAGAGAGTGTGTGAGAGATAACACCAAATGTAACACACCTGCTCCCCATTCACACCTGAGACCTTGTAACACTAATGAGTCACATGACACCGGGCAGAGAACATGGCTAATTGGGCACAATATGTCCATTTTCACTTAGGGGTGTACTCACTTCTGTTTCCAGTGGTTTAGACATTAATGGCTGTGGGGTGAGTTATTTAGAGGGCACTAAATTTACCCTGTTATACAAGCTGCACACTGACACTGTACATTGTATCACAGGGTCAGATCTGCAGTGTTGTCGCATGAAAAGATATAAAATCCTTATAAAAATGTGAGGGGTGTACTCACTTTTGTTATACACAATAGGTGAACACATGTGAGGTCAAACACCTTCATGCAAATGAGAAGTCATAAATAATACTGATACACTCTGACTCATACAGGAATATAAGATACATAATTTCCTGGTGTTGAAAAAAAACTAAATCGCAACTTTTTATTAAAAAATTCTGTGACTTTTTTATTTCGCTCCGGCCTTTCCACTTATTAAGAAAAATTGGGGCACATCTTACTGTATGGAATTTTTGTTAATGACAGGCCTAGTAAACCCCCATTATATTAAAGGGGTTTTCTAACCCTGATTTTTTTTATTGTTTTAAATTATTATTCAGAATGTTGAAAAATAAACAAACCTAAATATAAAGCTGAGTGTATGTATGTATGTGTGTGTGTGTGTGTGTGTGTGTGTGTGTGTGTGTGTGTGTGTGTATCCGCTAAAGGAATCCTCACCATCGCATTTACAATCACAAAATTTTGCACAGACGCCCCATGTGACCCAGGGAATGTCATAGACTATGTTTTGATGGGAAAATTTAACCCCGTGCTTTACAGTTAATCTCCAAAATCCTGCTTCCATTAAACTGAATGGAGGGGGAGCTATAGGCTATTAATAGCAACTGTCAGTGGTTGCTATAGGAACAAAATAAACTGTTAGTATCAGAAGCTTATGTGTGAGGTAATAAGATGTTGGTGGGAAGATGGATAGAGAGAGACAGAAAGAAACAGACAGACAGATACAGACAGACAGAAACAGACAGAGACAGACGTGGAAAGAGACAGACAGAGACGGATGGGCAAAGAGATAGACGGGCAAAGAGACAGCCCTGGAAAGAGACAGCTCTGGAAAGAGACAGCCCTGGAAAGAGACAGCTCTGGAAAGAGACAGCCCTGCAAAGGGACAGCCCTGGAAAGAGACAGACGGGCAAAGAGATAGCCCGGCAAAGAGACAGCCTGGCAAAGAGACAGATGGGCAAAGAGACAGACAGACAAAGAGACAGCCCTGGAAAGAGACTGCCCTGGAAAGAGACAGCCCTGAAATGAGACAGACGGGGAAAGAGACAGATGGGAAAAGAGACAGACGGGCAAAGAGACAGCCCTGGAAAGAGAAAGCCCTGGAAAGAGACAGACCAGGAAAGAGACAGACGGGGAAAAAGACAGACCTGGAAAGAGACAGACGGGGAAAGAGACAGACCTGGTAAGAGACAGACGGGCAAAGAGACAGACGGGCAAAGAGACAGATGGGCAAAGAGACAGACGGGGAAAGAGACTGACAGGGAAAGAGACAGATGGGGAAAGAGACAGACCTGGAAAGAGACGGATGGGGAAAGAGACAGATGGGGAAAGAGACAGACAAAGACAGATGGGGAAAGAGACAGACGGGTAAAGAGAGAGACAGACAGACACACATATAGAGACAGACATAGAGATAGAGAGAGATAGACAGACACAGAGATGGAGACAGATAGACTGATAAAAATGCATACAGATAGTTAGAAACAGACAGACAGAGACGTAGACACAGAGAGACAAAGAAAGACACAAACAGAGAGACAGACAAACAGAGACACACAGAAAGACACTGGGAGAGAGACAGAGAGACAGTTACTATCCCGGGCAGCGCTGAGTACTACAGCTAATATATATATATATATATATATATATATATATATATATATATTGAGGGTGATGTCTTGCTAAATTCTATTAAAAAGGGGCTGAAAGCCCGTACTTACGATGCGCTCACTGATATCCTAATCTGGCATGAATACTAAGATTCTTTATAGCAAGATACTATTTATTTTAATTGCACATGAATAATCAATGGTACATAGGCATTAGAACTACTTTATAGTCATAGAATATTATACAATAACAGAAATATGCATCAACGTTACCGTTTGTTGTAGCATTCCTTTTCTCATCGGAGGGACTCGATTACTGAGAAGGAAAAACAATCCGGCCTCTACATCACAGGAGCAGTGCGTCCACTTTAGCGTCCTGGAATTGTCCCCCTTTCCAATGTATGCTAAGATTGATGTAGGGACGTTCGTCCCTTTTTATCAATAGGGGGGCTTGGCTGGCTACCTATGGTAAATCACTTCCTTCTGAACTTTCATTTACACAGACTTCAGTCTGTGTATTAGCCCTTCCTTCCGTGAACTTTGTGGCCACGGCTGCAGCCAGTTCTTCCCATGGATAAACTGACTGAAAATCTTCCCAAGACACTTTCTTTGGGGTTTTTCCCCTTTTCCTTCTGATTTCTTTACCTTGGGGTTTTTTGAGCCCCCTTCCACATTTGTAGTGGTCACTTTCTTTGCGGATAGAACTTTCTGTTTGTCCAACTTCCATAATTCTCCTGTCTCCTTTCCATCAATCCTTTCCTTATTGATCCCGGCTTTAAGCAAAGCCTGGAACATGTCTTTGCGAGACACCCGTGGGGCCTCCCCTACTGATTTCTCTTTCCAATCAGGATTGTTTGGCTTACTGTTACCAAGATGGCCTCCAGGAGATGGTTTATCCCACTGTCCCAGATCCAGTAACTCCCTCATCCTCCCTAGAACTACACCGATTGATTCTCCAGTCAGCGCTACAGTTAAGGTTAAAATAACTGTTATGTATCCTGGAGGAGCATGTTTAACCAGCTTATTTCTTATGCTGGCTGTCAATGGGTACTGGAGATAATCATCATCCTTCCCAAAAGAGGAAGAGCATTCCTCATTGCTTCTTCCTTGAGCCTTTCCATACCATCTTTTAAGGTATACCAAGGTTTATCATTGATAGGAAAGTCTACTTCTGATGGATATTTGTCCAGAAAAGCATGGGCAAAGATCATGATTAAGTTTTAAGTGCCATGCTCATTATGATCAACAAAATATTTTTTTATTGATCTCTGAATTACTGGGTCCCGAGACATGGTGACAAATTTTGCCACGTCTCCGGCGTCAAAGTGCACTCCACCTCCTCCGAGATCGTGCACCCTGACCAACCAGGGAATTTCTCCTTCTCCTGGTTTTTGTCTAAACTGTGTTAAAATGCTATCAACTTCTCCCTGAGAGTAATCTTCAATGGTTACTCGATTTTTTACAAGAGGAATCGTTCTCTCATTTGTGGTGGCATTACCATTTTCATCATATTGCAGATTTCCCTGACCATCCCGGACATGTTCCCGGATGATCTCATTCTCTGTCCTCTCTAGGTCTGTCCTCCTACTGGGTTAGTCTGAATCTTCCCTTTATGGTAATCCTCCTCATCAGATGATGAAGATGAATCCCATCCCCATCCCAAGTTTCGGGAACCCAGTTTATAGAAGCTGAGGCGATACTTTTATGTACTTTGGTTTTATTTACCTTTTCTCTCCTTTTCTTGTACTTATTTTGAGCAATTTTTGCGGTAGCTTTTTCTGCCACATTCTGATAATGTTCCAATTTATCCTTCAACAGTCGGGTATTACATTCCAGAACTGTTTTCTGGCCACCTAATTCTATCATCTTTTGTTGCATCTGGGATCCTTTCTTCTGCATCTTTAGATTACGCTCATGCATCTCGCGATATGCACTTGCCAAAATCCAGATGCGCCGTCCTAAAGACACTACATCACCTGCTTTCGCAGGGACACTACTGACTACATTCACAACATCAGTAGGTTCACTACCCTTGAGCTTATCCTGCCATTGTTCTGCCAATACACAATTGACCAATTCATGTGCTATAAGATTGTAGGGAGCCTCAGTCCAGCCGGGGATCTCCACAACAACCTCATTATTTATTATTATTCATATAACAACAACATTATTATCCTTACGTTTTCTGAACATTTTGACACTATGCAAAAAGATTGAAAAAATCTGGAAATTTGCCAAATATATGTTTTTAATTTCTTTATTACAAAAATTTGTTAATTACTTCTTATAGAAGTAATCCTGCCGACTAAGCCAATTTATGTCTTGCTAAATTCTACTAAAAAGGGGGCTGAAAGCCCGTACTTACAAAGCGCTCACTGATATCCTAATCAGGCACAAATACTAAGATTCTTTATAGCAAGATACTACTTATTTTAATAGCACATGAATAATCAATGGTACATAGGCATTAGCACTACTTTATAGTCATAGAATCTTATACAATAACAGAAATATGCATCAACATTACCGTTTGTTTTAGCATTCCTTTTCTTATCGGAGGGACTCGATTAGTGAGAAGGAAAAACAATCCGGCCTCTACATCACAGGAGCGGTGCGTCCACTTTAGTGTCCTGGAATTGTCCCCATCTCATTAGGAGTCCTGTCTTTTTTAGGAAACTTTGTACGTCGTGTGCACTGAGTGGTAAATTGGTGACCAGCATGTGACAGCTGAGTCATGTTCATGTAACTTTACCACAAGCTGCTGTGGGCACCAGTAGCTTCCTGCACATTTTGCCAGTTGACCACAGCAGCTTGTGGTCAAGTTACATGAACATGACTCAGCTGCCCGACCACAGTTTCCTGGTGATATTGCAAGGAGCTGTGAATTTTACATGCCAGTTTCCTTACACCTGTTGTCAACTAACCACAAGTTTCTTGACTGTTCAACTGTAAACGTTACTTCCTCATAATCGTTGTTTGTTCAAGATCTGCTAACACATACGCTTTGGTCATGGTGAAATAGGGTCAACCAGAGGACATCTCTCTGATACTAAATTTTGGATGGATCAAATAATACCTGTGATCACTATCTTTTGATTATGATCCCTATCTAATCACACTCATTCTTTCAGTCATATCTCATTGGTATCACAGTGGACAACCCCTTTAATTCTCAACTCACTTTCACTTTCCTGGAGTGAGTTGACAAGCGATTTGTGTTTTGTGCTTTAATGGATTCCTCGGACTCCTAAGCTCTGGAAAATATTACAACAGGACTCCTAGCTGATTCATTAACATACAGAGCACCACCCATTTGTCGGTTTATTGGGAGAAGTGAATGTGATTTCAGAACTAATAATCACATCTGTAGAGCTCAGGATCAATTTTCATGTTCACAGATTTTGTGCAAAGGGTGTTAATACTTTTGCAATTTGAGTTTTATTACTTTAATACATTGAAAGTGAAACATGAAATAGCAAAATACTCATAGAGGTAGCTAAAAATGTCAATAATAACAATACTAATAATAATACTACTAATAATAATAAATTTAATAAGAAAAAGAATAATTGCATATTACTATAATAATTACTCTATACTACATACCGTTTTACCTATCTTTTATATTGTTCTTTGTTTCCCAGCTACTACTGTATATATTCAGGCTTTATAGCACCAGAAAAAAATATACAATTCTAAAAGTTAAGATATAAAATGATTCTCTGTTCCTCACACAGTAATCTTCTTCACTGCTGCGCTGTCACACACTATCTGTAATATTTCTTCAGTGGTTTACAGATTTTTTTTCCTATGTGTATGACTGAGCTGCGAGCTCCTCTAATTATGCAGATTCACCAAAAAGTGGCAGCTGCATTCCTTGCCTTGGCTTTTATACAGCCTATTATAGTTCCTGCTTTTGAAAAATTCTGAACTTTGTAAGAAAAAAAAATTGGTTTTGTCATTAATTCGTAACATATTTTTATCTTTCCATTAAAGTTGTATGAGATCTTGTCTTTTGCGTGGAAAGGTTTAGTTTTTATTGGTATAATTTTGGGGTACATAACACATTTTGTTGGTTTTGTATTCCACCTTTTTTATGAGGCAATGTGACTAAAGAAAAAATTCTGCAGATTTTATTTTATTTTTTTATGAAATGGGTTTGAAATGTTTTGTTTTGAAACATTTGACTTTTACAGTTACGACGCTACCAAATGTTTATGCATTCTCTTCAGATTGGGAAAATTGGGCTGATTTGAACATTGAAGTTTTTTTCATTGTATGAATTTTTTAATTTTTTTTAACAATCCCGTTTGCAAATTCTGCAACTGCAACTAGATATGGAGGGGAACGAGGCACGGCTGGATTCTTAGGGCAGACACTGCTTTTTACTGTATCTGTATCTGTAAGCATAAAGGGGCTTGACTACAGAGACACACCTGATTTTCACCAGAGCCTCTGATGGTGAGGGTGTTGCGCTCCAGGTGTGAGACCGGGTGCCACTCGGGAAGACTGGTGCTGCAAGAGCTGGCCCCAGGGGAATCAACACTGACAGTCTGAAGAAAGAAGCAGCAGCCGTTGTAGTGGATTTAGCCAGGATGGATGAATGGATGCGGTAGTAGGGGCCGACATGGATACTTGTAGCAGCGGCAGCAGATATTGCAGGAGGCGGCCAGTGTAGATACTTACAATAGTGGCAGCGGATCTCGTAGGAGGTGCTGGCATAGACACTTGCAGTAGCAGCAGATATTGTGGAAGCGGCCGGTGTAGATACTTGCAGCAGGTCAGCGGATATTGTGGTAGGGGCTGGCATGGATAGTTGCAGCAGCAGTGGATTTGTCATGAGCTAAAACACAGATAGGAATCAGCTACAGCACACAGCACAGTAAGAGCAGCTGCAGCACAAAAGGAACCTAAAAACTAGCAACATACCGAACTCATTGCCCAGGCACCTCCCTTAAGGGGAAGATGCCTTAAATACCTGATGCCCCTCATCGAGCTTCCAGGTCTGGGCATACTGGTCCTTTAAGAAAAGGGACGTGTCTGTGCGCGCACTCTACAGAGGCCTTGGAAGACACCAGCAGGCACTGGGAATGGAGCAGTCACCGCTGGGCGACCAGGAGGGTGAGAGGAATAGCGTCCTCATGTGGGCAGGGGTAGTACAGCACGGGGATTACACAAAGCCTATGCTGACAATGCAAAAATTGCTAAAAATTAGGAGGAAGAAGGACTCCAATACACCCTGTATTACATATAAAGGAGGGCCTCATACACATTCTGTTAAAATTGTTTGGTAGTGGGACTCAGATAAACTCTGGAAGAGACTTAGAGGAGAGCTTCTGTAAACTTTTTTTCCCCATGTGGAAGGAGGAAGACTCCTAGACTGGTAAACCTATGGTAGCACTATGTGCAAGGGTTGACAAACATATACTGGTCAAAAAAACAAAGGGAACACTTAAACAAGGATTTTGAATTTTGTTGTTCCCTTTATTTTTTATTGTGTAGACAGACAGGGAAAGAGACAGACGGGGAAAGAGACAGATGGGGAAAGAGACAGATGGGGAAAGAGACAGACCTGGAACGCGACATTGAGGAATGAGACACATGGGGCAAGAAACAGATGAGGAACAAGATAGACGGGGAAAGAGACAGACGAGGAACGAGACAGACGAGGAACAAGACAGACGGGGAAAGAGACAGACCTAGAACGAAACAGACGGGGAAAGAGACAGATGGGGAAAGACAGACAGACACAGAGATAGACAGACAGACAGACACAGACAGACACAGAGCTAGAGAGAGACAAACAGACACAGAGAGAGAGACAGACAGACATAGAGATATCTAGAGACAGACAGAGAGGCTGATACAGAAACAGACAGAGAGATAGACACAGACAGACAGAGAGATAGACAAAGACAGACAGACATACATGGATAGAGACAGAGACCCATATGGCTAGAGGCAGACAGACAGACAGACAGACAGGGAAAGAGACAGACAGAGAGACAGACACACAGAGACAGACAAGGAAAGAGACAAACAGAGAGACAGACACACAGAGACAGACAGAGACAGATAGACAAAGACAGACACACAGAGACAGACACACAGAGACAGACAAAGACAGATAGAGAGACAGACAGACAGAGACTGAGAGAGAGACAGGGAGACAGTTACTATCCCGGGCATCGGCCAGGTAACGCAGCTAGTATATATATAAAAAAGATATTATTAGAGGTAGACCTCAAAAAATGGTGTAGCAGGGCATCACATATACCCTGGATAAATTAAGAGCGAGGGTCGCATTGTAACCCTCTTGATATGTTGGAGGAAGAGGACACAAAAAAGGATAAAAACAAGAAGTATATACCCTTATTTGGGTGTGAAGGGGTGCATGGGTATGCAACACAAAAAAGGAACATTTTAGTTGACTTGATGGTCAACTGCTGTCATCCAATGAGGCAAAGCTGTGGACACAGAGCGCAAAATAGGGTCTTACCAGATAGTAAAAATGCAGTGTGCACGATATTACACTCACCTATCAGGTTTGTGAAAGTCAAAACCCCTATGAAGGCTTATAAAGTAATGGCGGCTGCCACAGCCCCACGTGGGATAATATTCAGTGCTGTAGAGGAGAAGCGGGGTTATTGTCATGCTGCCACCGAATGAATATATTGTTGATTAAAATATTTATTTTATTCCATAGGTCTACACATTTCAAGTCCCCTTCTTCAGGACAAAGAGAAGAATCAACAATATTTGAACATACAGAGATTGACAGTTATATATACATGTAGTGAACAAGAAAGACCGCCTACTGGAAGTTCAAAAAAATCAGCGGGCAAAAATGTTTGTTTCTATGACGCAGCTTGTAACACAATAGACCTATGGAATAAAAGAAATATATTTTAATCAATTCATTCGGTGGCAGCACAGCATTAACCCCACTTCTCCTCTAGAGCAACAAATGTCATCCAATGAAGTTGAGAAATCTGGGTCAATCCAAGCCTTGTTCATTTTGATAAGAGTCAACCTGTCAGCATTTTCAGTTGACAGGTCACTGTGCCTATAAGTTATTATGCACCTGGCAGCACTAAAAGCCCGCTCTGACAACAAAAACACTAGCAGCAGGGCAGGCCAACACTTCCAAGGCGTAGAGGAACAGTTAATGCCACATGTCCAGCTTGGATACCCAATAGTTGTACGGCACAGAGGAATTACGGAGGATGGTGATACAGTCGGCTAAAGGGGGCTTTACACGCTGCGACATCGCTAATGCGGAGTCGTTGGGGTCACGGAATTTGTGACGCACATCTGGCCGCAATAGCGATGTTGCTGCGTGTGACACCGATGAGCGATTTTGCATCATTGCAAAAACGTGCAAAATCGCTCATTGGTGACATGGGGCTCCATTCTCGATTATCGTTACCGCAGCAGTAACGATGTAGTTCGTCGCTCCTGCGGCAGCACACATTGCTATTTGTGACGCCGCAGGAACGAGGAACCTCTCCTTACCTGCCTCCCGGCCGCTCTGAGGAAGGAAGGAGGTGGGCGGGATGTTCCGGCCACTCATCTCCGCCCCTCCGCTTCTATTGGGCGGCTGCTCAGTGACGTCGCTGTGACGCCGCACGGACCGCCCCCTTAGAAAGGAGGCAGTTCGCCGGTCACAGCGACGTTGCCGGGCAGGTAAGTATGTGTGACGGGTCTGCGCGATGTTGTGCGGCACGGACAGCGATTTGCCCGTGTCGCACAACAAATGGGGGCGGGTACCCACGCTAGCGATATCGGGACCAATATCGCAGTGTATAAAGTAGCCTTAAGTACTTCTTCACCATCCTACAAAAATTTTCCCTCCCTGTCAGAGTACCCCGTATGACTTGGACTGGGCGCTGGGAGGGTCTAATGAAATTCTGTCAAACGTTTGATAGTGTTACATCGCCTCTATTGGACCTGATGTGTCTCTCTCATCTCTTCTCCTTCGTTGCCCAAGAAACAATCACTTCTGTTGCCAGATTTGTCAGATAGGAATTCTTTTTACCAATTCTTCAACTATGGCCTCCTGATATTGCACCATTTTAGTAGCCCTCACTGCCGCAGGAAGGAAAGCTGGAAAGTTCTCCTTGTAGCATGGGTTGAGAGGGGTGAACAACCAGTAATCAGCATTTGCTAAAATGCATATAACACAAGGGTAATGGGAAAGGCAGTGGAACATAAAGTTAGCTATGTGTGCCAGACTCCCAACAGGCAAGACTTCCCTGTCCCCACCAGGCTGGCCACTCTCCATCTACTCCTCCTTCTCCTCCTCCTGCTCCTCCTCTTCAGGTCATCCATGTTGAACAGCCAACATGAAGCTGATCACAAAGCCTTGCCAACATATGTAATGATGAGTTCCAGCATGTGGGCAGGTCACAAACCAGTCGGTGAGCTGGGACTTGCAAGTACTGCTGCAGGACTGCCAGACCGACGGTAGCTATAGGTGATTTGCAGAAATAAGCACAACAGCGGTGCACCTTTACAAGTAGCTCAGGCAAATCTGGTTGGATTTTTAGAAAGCACTAAACCACTAGGTTGAGCACCTGGGCCAGTCATGGTACCCTATGTGTAGCAGCTCGCCAAGCTTCAGAGCCACCACCAAGTTACGGCCATTATCACATATGACTATGCCTATTTGGAGGTTTAGAGGCGAGAGCCACAGATTTTTCTGGTCTCTTAGACATTTCAACAACTCTGCAGCAATCTGCTGTTTGCCATCTACAAAAAATAGTTTCAGCAGAGCCTGTTGACACTTTACCGAGACAGTGCTGCAATTCTGCCAGCTTGCGACAGATATGGGCATTTCGGAGATGGAAGATGAGGAGGAAGGGGTACAGGAACTACTGTAGGAGCTGTGGGAAACCCTGATGGAACTAGGGCTTGTAATTCTACGAGTTAGAAGTAGGTGTGCTGCTCCAGGGTCCGGCTCAGTCCCGTCCTCCACAAGGTTCACCCAGTGTGTCGACAGGTAATTGTAGCTTCTGTGGCCACAAGCACTTGACCACGTGTCAGTGGTTAAGTGGACCTTCTGAGTATCTGCATTGGTCAGGGCATGGTGATGTTATGGGACGCGTGCTTGTGTAAGGTGAGGCACTCCAGCCACCACATCGGGAGACAAAGTGGTGGCTAGAGTCCAAGTACTCTGGGATGGCCACCGCAATCAGGTTGTGGAAAGTCTCAGTGTCACAATTCTAAACGACAACATTTCCAGGGCAAGCAGTCTGGAAATGTGACTATTTAGTGTTTGGGCCTGTGAGTAGGTGGCTGCATATTTCCGCTTGCGTTCCAAAGCCTGAGGGAGAGGCAACTGAATGCTGACCTAGGACAAGGAAGTGGATGTGGTTGCTTTGTATTGTTTGAATTTGTACCTTCAGATGCATGGCGGGAGGCATCTGAACCTACTTACTGGACAGGGGATCGACCAGCACATAGCACAGTGGGAGAGGCAGTGGTGTCACCAGCAGACACTGATTGTGGACCCAGGCGTTCGGCCAACATTGTCGGGTGCTTTAAAGACATGTGCCTGAGCATGCTGGTGATGGTCAGGCTGGTAGTGGTCTAGCCTCTGCTGAACTTGATATGGCACAGATTGGAAATGACCGTTTTCTTGTCTTTGACACTTTCTGTAAATAAATCGCCAGACTGGGGAACATCTAACCCTTGGTGTGGTATCTGGGGAACAGTTAACTGCCATTTTCCTCTTGACACCCCACTTCCTCTTCTTGCAGTGCTGTAAAACCCTCTCCCTCTGCATTGCTATGCTTGCTCTGCATGCTACCTAGCCAGGTTAGGTCAGTGACTTTGTGACATCCCTGGACTATCAGGTCGTCACAGGGTACTGCACAAGCTGCTCTTTCGTGCAGTATTCCGCCTCCCTATTGGTTTTCGGGTCCCTACTTAAGTGGTGTTGCCTCCAACAGCAAATCAAACCCTAGAGACACCCTGCACCACATCCACCTGACACACCAGTAGACGGCTTGAGTGGAATAGAGTCGAACACCTGGGGGGTCAGGGAGGGTAGGTGAGGAGTGTAGAGAGTCGGTCTGTGAGTGGAGAAAGAGTTGGAAGTAGCCCTCGAGCTGAGAGGAGCTCAGATGAAGTCGGGAGTGGTGACTCCTGAGGTAGCTGCCTAGGTTACAGATGGTAGTCTTGGCCTAGAGGAGTTAGACCCCCGGTCGCAGGGGATTGTGGCGAGGTGCTTGGATCTGTAGAGGAGGATGGCCGGCAGCCTAGCCCTATCACCAATTTGGGACCGAAGGCATGACGGGGTACATGGACCCTAGGTCGGGGAGTAGCTTCAGGCAACCCGACAATTCACCTGATGAGAACGGAGCCTTCACTATCCATTCCCACCCACTCCAGAATTGGGGCATTTGCGCAACGAAGGGGGATAGGACTTTTCCACCAAAACGGTCCAGAAAATCCCAAGTGTGAGCCCTGAGAGCAAGCTCACATACTTAGCCATAGTAGGGATCAGAGCCTGGCTAGTTCCAAGCTACCGGGCCATCAAGTTGAAGTCAAAACTAAGTGCCAGGAGGCAGGTCATGGATCACTAGGCAGCACCATTGGGGATGGGACCCGGACGAGCTCCCCTCAGCGGCAGCGGTACCCAGAGACTTGGTTTACCTGGTTGTCAGTGTCTGTCTATGAACTGAGTGAATACGAGAGTGACCCCTTCATCCCCACGGCACTCCTCACACTGAGTCCCAGGGCACCCCCTACCCGTGGAGGGTTCCAACACCTTGCTGCGCCGCTCCATCATCCCCGGGTACTCCCAACGGCAGCGGTGGTACTCCCAATTACCACACACCATGGGTGGTGTCACAAACTATAACTCCCCTGTAAATACCCCCCCTTTTCATTCGAGTGACCGCACGACCCCCGGGGTCGAACCCAGATTCGAGCAGCTCGGCTGCTTCCACGGGGGCGGTACAACTGCCTCGTTCGCCACCTTGTCTTCCACTTCCTCACTCTGGTCCTCCTCCTGACTTGTTGACTTAACATGACTTGATGGTAATTGGGTCTCATCATCATCATGATCATCACCATCATCATCATATCATCATCCACCTCTTGAGACAGTAATTGCTGTTCCCCACCTTCAGGTTCTTCTGCTCATGGCTGCTTAAATATTTGGACACACACAATCTCCTCATGACCCTCTTGAAACATGAATGGTGAGAGGCTAAAAGAAGCCATAAATGGAAAGGTAGAGTTCCTCGGAGTGGGGTCACTTGTGTCCTGGGACCCGCCATGATGGAGGAAGAAGAATCAGGCTGCAGATTATGTGGTCCAGACTCTTGGCTGGTCAAACTGGACCATATGGAAGGTGTTGATGGTAAGCAGACTGGAAGCAATATTTGCATTCCAGCCCACAACCTGCTCGCGCTGTTCTGGATTCAACAGTAGTGTTGAGCCACCCCCCTAGTGTTTGAGTTCGGTTAGTAGAACGGCAGGTGTGTTCGGCGAATGTTCGATGAACACCTTCGAACCCCATTGAAAATAATGGCAGGCAAACACAAACACATACAAACGCATTATACATGTACACACACAGTTAATAAACATTGCCATTATACTTACAGGTCCCCGCAATGCGTCCTGCACTCTGTCTCCCGCCGCTCTTCCTTCCGATCATCGCTGTGCCCTCCCGGTAACCAGCACTGATGATAGGACCTTCCGTGACGTCGTCATAGCATGTGACTAGTCACGTGTGTATTATCTCATTGGCTACAGACTGATCACATGCCTAGACGTCATGCTAGGTCCTGTCAGTGCATCTCTCTGGTATGCGGTGCTCGTTTGAGAATCTCCGTGTACCGGCGAGATGCTTGGGCACATGCTTGACTCCCCGTCCCTGCATGTTGGTGCTCTTTACAGAGTCAGCCCACATGCAAGGACTGGATGCCACAGCTGGTGAATAGCGGCACCGGGAATCAGGTGATCGGAGATCACCGTTGCTATAGTGACCCGCCTGTCAGATTGCTATTTCAAAGGTGGCAGCGGTGACGTCACCGCTTACAACCCGCAGTCTGTGATCACTCACTGAGTGATTAGACTGCACGGGAGCAGCAATGTCTTCCTCCCATGCAGTGCTGTCTGATGTAGCAGAGCTGCATGGGTTGAAGGAGAAAGAAGACAGAAGACCAGGATCGTGGAGGGGTGAGAGGGAGTAATAAACATCGAGTCTCTAAGTGTGTCTGTTTATTTATTTCTATTAAAGTATTTTTGTGTGGTGTCTTTTTTTAACCCTTTATTGGAGATTCTTATTGGCTGGATCAAACTTGCCTGACATTAAGAATCTCTGGCTTAATACTAGCTAGTAAAACAAAGCTAGTATTAACCCATTATTACCCAGCGAGCCACCCGTCACCAGGGCAGCTGGAAGAGTTGGTTACAGCGCCAAAAGATGGAGCTTCTATGAAAGCACCATTTTCTAGGGCGGCTGCGGACTGCAATTTGCAGCAGAGGTGCCCAGAAAGCTCAGGCCAACCTGTGCTGGCGAATCCAATCCCCAGCTGCCTAGTTGTACCAGGCTGGACACAAAAATGGGGCGAAGCCCATGTCAGCTTTTTTTTAATTATTTCATGAAATTCATAAAATAATTAAGAAAAGGGCTTCCCTATATTTTTAGTTCCCAGCCGAGTACAAATAGGCAGCTGGGGGTTGGGGGCAGCAGTACCTGCCTGCTGTACCTGGCTAGCATACAAAAATATGGCGAAGCCCACATCATTTTTTTGGTGGGCAAAAAACTCCTGCATACAGTCCTGTATGGAGTATGCTGAGCCTTGTAGGTCTGCAGCTGCTGTCTGCTCTCCTGCATACACTAGTGAATGGAGCATGCTGAGCCTTGTAGTTCTGCAGCTGCTGCCTGCTCTCCTGCATACACTAGTGAAAGGAGCATGCTGAGCATTGTAGTTCTGCTCCCCCTGTCTCTCCCTCCAGCATACAAAAACATGGCAAAGCCCACGTAATTTTTTGGGGGGGCAAAAAACTCCTGCATACAGTCCTGGATGGAGTATGCTGAGCCTTGTAGTTCTGCAGCTGCTTTCTGCTCTCCTGCATACACTAGTGGATGAAGTATGCTGAGCCTTGCAGTTCTGCAGCTGCTGTCTGCTCTCCTCCATACAGACAGACAGCAGCTGCAGAACTACAAGGCTCAGCATACTCCATCCAGGACTGTATGCAGGAGTTTTTTCCCCCCCCAAAAAATTATGTGGGCTTTTCCATGTTTTTATATGCTAGCCAGGTACAGCAGGCAGCTACGGGTTGCCCCCAATACCCAGCTGCCTATTTGTACCCGGCTGGGAACCAAAAATATAGGGAAGCCCTTTTTTTTAATTATTTCATGAATTTCATGAAATAATTAAAAAAAAAATATCATGGGCTTCACCCAATTTTTGTGTCCAGCCAGGTACAACTAGGCAGCTGGGGATTGGAATCGTAGCGCAGGGTGCCCAAGCTTTCTGGCACCCCTGCTGCGAATTGCAGTCCGCAGCCGCACCAGAAAATGGCGCTTTCATAGAAGCGCCATCTTCTGGCGCTGTATGCAACTCTTCCAGCTGCCCTGGTGACGGGTGGCTCGTTGGGTAACAATGGGGTTAGTGCTAGCTGTATATTATCAACTGGCCCTAAACCCAAAATTCATGGTGCCATGCCAATATTAGACATGGCCACCATGAATTTCTAGTATAGATAAAAAAAACACAACACAGAAAAATATTTTTATTAGAAATAAAACACAATACAATTAGTGACTCCATCTTTATTGAAATAAAGAACACCCCTCCGCAGTAATCCTGGGTCAAGGGTCCTGCACCGTCCAATCCGGATCCAATATCATCTGATCGGTTTGCTGGAAGGTAAAGCGATCAGATGATGTGTCAGGTTCAAGGGCCTGAATCACATGACACGTCAGCTGATTGTATAAACGACTTTTATACAATCAGCTGATGCATCAGTGCAAAAAAAAACTAACTACACTCTTTTGTGCAGACCCCTGTCCGACAGCAGCAGCTGATAGTTTAGCCAGCTGGGCAGTAAAAAGACGGCCTCACCGCTCGACTTATAGTGTCAGCTGATCCCGTCAGGTGACCACATCAGCTGATCATTGCCAGGTCTGAGAGAGAGAAAAGAGAGAGAAAAGAGAGAGAGAAAAGAGACAGAAAAGAGAAGAGAGAGAGAGAAGAGAGAGAGAGGAGAGAGAGAGAGAGAAAAAGAGAGAGAAAGAAAGGGAGAGAAAAAGAGAGAGAGAGAGAGGGAGAAAGAGAGAGAGAGAGGAGAGAGAGGAGAGAGCAATGCAGCCTCATTCCGTGAACTGCTCCGATTTTAGAGGTGTGTCCCGAGGCTCACAGCTGATGTCCGGCTCCTCCCCTCAGTGCATAATTAAATTAAATTATAATTATAAATAATAATTTAAAATTAAATTAAATTCTTTACCGTGACAGCGGGGACTCAAACTCATGAACTAATTACTTCTTAGGCAGTAGCTCTACCCATTGAGCCACTGCCTCTAATGGAAAGCATAGGAAGATTTGGTAATCTTGACCTCTGTATTGCAGTAGAGAATCCAGAAGTGGATTATTTAGCTACAAAGAGGAGGAGAGAGGGAAAAAGAGAGAAAAAGAGAGAGAGAAAGAGAGAGAAAAAGAGAGAGAGAAAGAGAAAAATAGAGAGAGAGAAAAAGAGAGAGAGAAAAAGAGAGAGAAAGAGAGAAAAACAGAGAACAAGAGAGAGAGAGAGAAGAGAGAGAGAGAGCAATGCAGCCTCATTCCGTGAACTGCTCCGATTTTAGAGGTGTGTCCCGCGGCTCACAGCTGATGTCCGGCTCCTCCCTTCAGTGCATAATTAAATTAAAATAAATAATTATAATTTAAAATTAAAAATAAATTAAATTCCTTACCGGGACGGCCGGGACTCAAACTCGTGAACTAATCCTCCTTAGGCAGTACCTCAACCCATTGAGCCACTGCCTCACATGAAACGAGAGAGGCACTACCTGAGTGAAGTCTCTGGTGACAGCGCGGCTCACGTCAGTTGCTGCGTGGATCTGACACAGAGCACGTGTTCTACGGCGCTCCCTGTCAGCTTCATGTAGCAGAGCTGAAAGCATCATGTGGACTACTTTGGACCTGGATTGTTGTTTGGGGAATAATAAAGAGGTAAATGAGGGTGTTTTTTTGTCTTTTATTCCAAATAAAGTATTTTTCGTTGTGTGTGTTTATTTACTTTCACTTACAGGTTAATCATGGAAGGTATCTCGGGGAGACGCCTGCCATGATTAACCCCTTATTACCCCAATTGCCACCGCACCAGGGCAATTCGGGATGAGCCGGGTAGAGTCCCGGGACTGTCGCATCTAATGGATGCGGCAATTACGGGCGGATGCTGGCTGATATTGTTAGGGTGGTGGGATCCCCATAATGTGGCGCTCCCCATCCTGACAATACCAGCCTCCAGCCGTGTGGCTTTATCTTGGCTGGTATCAAAATTGGGGGGGAATGCAGGTTTTCTTTTATTATTTACTAGCTGTACTACCCGGCTTCGCCCGGGTTAATAACCGTTGTTAACAAAATAGAATGTATTAACAAAAATCTATTCTGCACACAAAAACCTCAAAACAGATAGAAATGTAATTATTAAAAGGCAAAAACTAAGCTAATAGAAGCATTTCACAACATATATTTCAACACCACAGATATTCCACAAAGATTAAACTAAATTGGTCAAGTAATGTGCTCCGTCTGTCTCTTTCCTCCGTCTGTCTCTTTCCCCCCGTCTGTCTCTTTCCCCCCGTCTGTCTCTTTCCCCCCGTCTGTCTCTTTCCCCCGTCTGTCTCTTTTCCCCGTCTGTCTCTTCCCCCATCTGTCTCTTCCCCAGTCTGTCTCTTTCCCCCCGTCTGTCTCTTTCCCCGTCTATCTCTTCCCCCCCCCGTCTGTCTCTTTCCCCTCGTCTGTTTCTTTCCCCATCTGTCTCTTTCCAGGTCTGTCTCTTTCCAGGTCTGTCTCTTTCCAGGTCTGTCTCTGTCTGTTTCTATCTCTCTGTCTCTCTGTCTGTCTTTGTCTCTCTGTCTGTCTCTGTCTGTCTCTCTCTATCCGTCTCCCCACCGACATCTTATTACCTCACATATAAGCTTCTTATACTATGAATGTCTTTTGTTCCTATAGCAACCAATCACAGCTCCTACTAATAACCTGTAGTTCCAGGCTCCATTTACTTTAATGGAGCCATGTTTTTTGGAGTGTAACTGTAAAGCGCGGGGTTACATTTTCCTGTCGAAACATAGTCTACGACGTTCCCTGGGTCACATGAGGTGTCTGTGCAAAATTTCGTGATTGTAAATGCGACGGTGCGGATACACTTTTCGTTTCACTTTTTCCCCATTATGTAGATAGGGGCAACATTGATTGCTAAATTGGAACGCGCGGGGTTAAAATTTTGCCTCACAACATAGCCTATGACGCTCTCGGGGTCCAGAAGTGTGAGTGTGCAAAATTTTGTGGCTGTAGCTGCGACTGTGCAGATGCCAATCCCGGACACACACACATACAAACATACATACATACACACATTCAACTTTATATATTGGATTTATTTATTTTACTGCACGATATAGACCCGCGGCTGTTATTGGTTGCAGTGAGAAAGCTGTCACTCAGCGTGGGGGCGTGTCTGACTGCAACCAATCAGGGGCGCTGATGGGCGGGGAAAGCAAGGAGTACCAGATTGAAAAATGAGCGGCAGGCATTTTCAAAAGAGGAAAAGCCGCCGGGGCTTTGTGACAGCCGTGCAGCGCCGGGGCCGTGATCGGTGAGTAGGAAAGAGAGAGGGATTGTGCTGGAGATGCAGGACGCATGCAAATACACAATGTGCGCACATAGCCTTACTGTGAAAAGCTTTTGGTGATCGAACAGTTATCGAACGGTAACTCGAACTGCGAACTTGATGCAAATCGTTCGAGTTCGTCGAACGACTCGAACTCCACCCAAAATCACTCGAATTTGAAATTGGCGAACGGTTCGAATCGAACATCGCTCAACTCTTTTCAACAGTGATGGCCCGCACCCTTCTACAAAGCGGGTCAGGAAGCTAGATCTAGATGATTCGTGTGTTTTTCGTGGGCTCCCGCAGTTTGTCCTGGCCCAAGGGAATAGCCTCTGCGTGCACCACCATTTCCACTTCCACATCCCTTACACACATGCCTTGCACATTTTATATTATGTACGTAGATAAGAGCAGTGTTATTAGAGACTAGACTTAAATTAGCCCTCAAAAGGATTATTGGTTGTATGTAGCAGCAACAACATACGGAAAGCAGTGAACCCTGTCTTCCAATACACTGTGCATTCTCCAGAATATAATACTACACTAATTGCAGGCTCATAGTGGTGTTATTAGAGACTAGAATATATTTAAATTGGCCCTGAAAGGACTTTTCCTTGTATGTGGCAGCATCAAGGACTGTACTGCAATGAACCCTGCTTAAATGCCTCTAATACACAATCCCTACTCCAGAAACTAATCCTACACTAATTGCACACTAAAACCCCCGTCGCATGTAGCGACTTACCAGCGATCCCGAAAACGATGCGACCTGATAAGGATCGCTGGTAAGTCGCTGGGAGGTCGCTGGTGAGATGTCACACAGTCAGACCTTACCAACGACTCAGTAACGATACAGGTCATGGTAGCGACCTGTATAACGATCTCTGCTGTCATTGGGACCCTGTCACACAGTGTCAAACATAGCGATGCATCCGGCGCAGCAGGACATCGCCTTTGAAGAAAATGGTCCAGGACATTCAGCAACGACCGGCGACCTCACAGCAGGGGCCAGGTCGTTGCTGGATGTCACACAGCGACATCGCTAGCAAGATCGCTGTTGCGTCACAAAAACCGTCACTCAGCAGCGATGTCGCTAGCGATGTCACTTAGTGATACGTGGCCTTAAAGGGAACCAAACATCACGATTTTCATGTATAAGGTGCAGCCAGTGCAGTACTGGCACTATCATGCACAGTGTTTACATACCATTAGTGCGCAGTTCGGGTGTTTAGGCAGCGAAATCCAACTTTATAAAGTTTGAAAATTCGTGCACTTTTTGATTGACGTGTGCACCTCTCCTAATGTCCGGGTGTGTTATGCACTCGTATCCCCGCCCCCCGCCGCCTGTTCCTCCCTCTCTCTGGTTGTTTTCAAATTTCTCTCTTCAGAAACATGGCGCCGGAGTTGGCACCTGCGCATAGCGCTCATCTCCGGCGCCATGTTTCTGAAGCCCGCAGTACTTAGTATTTTGCAGGAGAGGGCGGCGCATGCGCCCTCGCTTCTTCAGATCCCGTTGTGACCGCGGGAGCGCACGTGGTCACAACAGGACTGCAGAACAGCTGATGGGAGGACGCGATTACCTCCTCCTCCTCCGCTTTTTCCTGTAGCGTCCCAGTGCCCTAGGCGGCTGCTGTGCTGGCACGGTGTCGTAGCTGCAGGTAATCGCGTCCTCCCAACAAGTGCAAGATCCAAGTGCATAACCCGCCCGGACATTAGCAGAGAGGTGCACACGTCAATCAAAAAGTGCATGAATTTCAAACGTTATAAAGTTGGATTTCGCTGCCTAAACACACGAGCTGCCCACTAATGGTATGTAAACACTGTGCCTTAGTGCCAGCACTGCACTGGCTGCACCTTATACATGAAAATCCTGATGTTTGGTTCCCTTTAAGAGCGATATTATTAGAGAATAGAATCAGGGGCGTAACGATCGCGGTCACAGAGGTCGCCACTGCGACCGGGCCCGTAGGGTTATAGGGGCCCGGCAGCCGCTCTGCAGAGCCGGCTGCCGGGCCCCTATGTGTAGTGCCACTATGTAGTGGCCGACTGCGCGACCGTTAGGGGGCCGGCCTGTGAGTCAGGGGGGCCCAGTGTCTGCAGGGGGGCAGAGGCGTTCCTGACCTGCTGCAGAGGAGATGTGCTCCTGCACGGCAGACGGAAACCATCCCTACCAGGACCTGCGATGATGTCACGCCCATGTGACTGTGTGGGAGGAGACACAGGATGCCGGGGAGAAAGCAGGAGAAGATACTTCCAACACATGAGTGGTAATGAGAAAAGAGGGGACATGAGGGGAGGGGCTGCAGGGTGAGTGGGATATGAGGGCTGCAGACTGTGACAGAAGCATGTGAAGGGTGCAGAGTGTTTGAGAGGGGTAAGTTGGGGTACGGGCAGGGTGAGATATGTGTGTGTGTGATATGGGGGTGCAGGCTGTATAGGGAGCAGGG
Source organism: Anomaloglossus baeobatrachus (assembly GCF_048569485.1). Taxonomy (NCBI): domain Eukaryota; kingdom Metazoa; phylum Chordata; class Amphibia; order Anura; family Aromobatidae; genus Anomaloglossus; species Anomaloglossus baeobatrachus. Next base: position 930,178,296 of record NC_134353.1, on the reverse strand, counting down.
TGTGTGACATATGGGGGCAGGGGCATAACTACCGCAGTCGCAGGGGTCAGAAGGAGCTGAGAGGTACTTGTTTTTTTATTTTGCTGGCTGCATGACACATATAGGCCCGGGGAAGCTGCCTGCATGATACATGGAGGCCCTGGTGGCGCTAGCTGGCAGGCTGCATGACACATGGAGGCCCTATGGGGGCTGGCTGCATGACACATGGAGGCCCTGGGGGGGCTGGCTGCATGACACATGGAGGCCCTGGGGGGGCTGGCTGCATGACACCTGGGGGGGGCTGGCTGCATGACACATGGAGGCCCTGGGGGGGCTGGCTGCATGACACATGGAGGCCCTGGGGGGGCTGGCTGCATGACACCTGGGGGGGGGGGCTGGCTGCATGACACATGGAGGCCCTGAAGGGGCTGGCTGCATGACACATGGAGGTCCTGGGGGCTGGCTGCATGACACATGGAGGCCCTGGGGGGGCTGGCTGCATGACACATGGAGGTCCTGGGGGCTGGCTGCAAGACACATGGAGGCCCTGGGGGGGCTGGCTGCATGACACATGGAGGCCCTGGGGGGGCTGGCTGCATGACACATGGAGGCCCTGGGGGCTGGCTGCATGTCACAGGGAGGCCCTGGGGGGGCTGGCTGCATGACACATGGAGGCCCTGGGGGGGGCTGGCTGCATGACACATGGAGGCCCTGGGGGGGATGGCTGCATGACACATGGAGGCCCTGGGGGGGCTGGCTGCATGACACCTGGGGGGGCTGGCTGCATGACACATGGAGGCCCTGGGGGGGGCTGGCTGCATGACACATGGAGGCCCTGGGGGGGGGGGGCGGCTGCATGACACATGGAGGTCCTGGGGAAGCTGGCTGCATGACACATGGAGGCCCTGGGGGGGCTGGCTGCATGACACATGGAGACCCTGGGGGGGCTGGCTGCATGACACATAGAGGCCCTGGGGGGGGCTGGCTGCATGACACATAGAGGCCCTGGGGGGGCTTGCTGCATGATGCATAGAGGCCCTGGGGGGGCTGGCTGCATGACACATATAGGCCCGGGGGAAGCTGGCTGCATTACACATGGAGACCCTGGTGGGGCTGGCTGCATGACACCTGGTGGGGCTGGCTGCATGACACATGGAGGCCCTGGTGGGACTGGCTGCATAATACATGGAGGCCTGGGGGTGCTGGCTGCATGACACATGGAGGTCTATGGGACTGCATAATAAACATGAAGGACACCTTATACATAGACTATAGCAGCGCATTATACATGGAGGTCTATGGGGCTGCATTATAATACATATAGGACTATGGGGGCTACATTATAATATATGGAGGACTATGGAGGCTACCTTACACATGGTCTGTGGGGGTGCATTATAAAGCATGGGGGACTGTGGTGCAGTATAAAATATGGAGAACTATGGGAAATGCATTATAATACATGGAGGACTATGAGGGTGCATTCTAATATATAAAGGGTTATGTGGGACCCTTTATACTATATGGAAGGCTATGTGGGGGCCATTATAGTATTTGGAGAACTATATATGAGGGAGGAAAAAGATACAAGTATGGGATGGGAATGTTTTGTGCTGAGGGAAAAGGGCTCTTTCCCATGCTCTGCTATACATCTCTCAGCACCCAGCTTTCCCATGCTCTGCTATACATCTCTCAGCACCCAGCTTTCCCATGCTCTGCTATACATCTCTCAGCACCCAGCTTTCCCATGCTCTGCTATACATCTCTCAGCACCCAGCTTTCCCATGCTCTGCTATACATCTCTCAGCACCCAGCTTTCCCATGCTCTGCTATACATCTCTCAGCGCCCAGCTTTCCCATGCTCTGCTATACATCTCTCAGCACCCAGCTTTCCCATGCTCTGCTATACATCTCTCAGCACCCAGCTTTCCCATGCTCTGCTATACATCTCTCAGCACCCAGCTTTCCCATGCTCTGCTATACATCTCTCAGCACCCAGCTTTCCCATGCTCTGCTATACATCTCACAGCACCCAGCTTTCCCATGCTCTGCTATACATCTCTCAGCACCCAGCTTTCCCATGCTCTGATATGGGAAAGCTGGGTGTTGAGGGAAAGATATATGACAGAGCATGGGAAAGCAGGGTGCTGATAGAGGGATTTTAGATCATGGGAAACCTGGGTGCTGTGGGTAAAAGCCAAGTGTCAGCATCATTATCCCGTACCCTAAGTGTTGTGTACATGGAGGGGGGCCCCGGTCCAAAGTTTGCACCAGGGCCCATCAAACTCTAGTTACGCCACTGAATAGAATGTATGTACTTAGACCTGATAAGGACTTTTGATTGTATGGGGCAGCACAAGCAGGTACTGTAAGGCAAAGAACCCTGCCTAAATGCCTCAAATTAACTATTCCTACTCCAGAAGCTTAGCCTCCACTTATTATAGTTGAGCGGTATTAGTATAGAATAAAATCTCCTGTATTTCAATTAGCCCTGCAAAGAACTGTTGGTTTAAGGTTGCACCAGCAGCAGGGCTGTATTTTGCCTTCATGCTGCCCTAGGCACTTTAAGTGGTCGCGCCCCTTATTGACAACATAAAACTGAGTTTTCGCACACGACATCTGTTTAAGGCAGATCTACTCTGTAAAACACTTGAAAAAGTATCAATGAGAAACGAAGGGCACTAACCCCCCCCCCAATGGGGATCACCACAGGCACATCAAAACATAGCATGAGTATAACATATTCCCACCACACCGTCCCCACTTATATACTGTGACTGTCACACTGCCCCTAATAAACTAAAAAAACCACACTGCCCTCCCTTATAAATAATACCCACCACACCTTCCTCGATTATGAAATATGATCTGCACATTGTCCTCATATCATGCTGCTCCCTCCTCACAATGTCCCATGCATGCTGCCCCCTCCTCACAATGTCCCATGCATGCTGCCCCCTCCTCACAATGTCCCATGCATGCTGCCCCCTCCTCACAATGTCCCATGCATGCTGCTCCCTCCTCACAATGTCCCATGCATGCTGCTCCCTCCTCACAATGTCCCATGCATGCTGCTCCCTCCTCACAAGATCCCATGCATGCTGCTCCCTCCTCACAATGTCCCATGCATGCTGCCCCCTCCTCACAATGTCCCATGCATGCTGCCCCTCCTCACAATGTCCCATGCATGCTGCTCCCTCCTCACAATGTCCCATGCATGCTTCTCCCTTCTCACAATGTCCCATGTATGCTGCTCCCTCCTCACAATGTCCCATGCATGCTGCTCCCTCCTCACAGTGTCCCATGCATGCTGCTCCCTCCTCACAATGTCCCATGCATGCTGCTCCCTCCTCACAGTGTCCCATGCATGCTGCTCCCTCCTCACAATGTCCCATGCATGCTGCTCCCTCCTCACAGTGTCCCATGCATGCTGCTCCCTTCTCACAATGTCCCATGCATGCTGCTCCCTCCTCACAATGTCCCATGCATGCTGCTCCCTCTTCACAATGTCCCATGCATGCTGCTCCCTTCTCACAATGTCCCATGTATGCTGCTCCCTCCTCACAATGTCCCATTCATGCTGCTCCCTCCTCACAATGTCCCATGCATGCTGCCCCCTCCTCACAGTGTCCCATGTATGCTGCCCCTCTCCTTGAGCTTCTAATGCTGCCTTCCTCTTTTCCATAATGACACCTCCATGCTGCCCCACTCATCATGCTAAGACCACAACACTAGGGCTTATGCTGATACACCCCCCCCCCACACACACACACTACCCCACTCTTGATATTGACTCCCCTACATTGCTCCACTCCATACTTAGCCCACACATGCTGCCCCTTCTCCATAATGAGCTCCCAATGCTGCCCCCTTCTCATTCTGAGTCCTTACACTTCCCCCCATCAATTTTGTCATTGCACTATCCCTCAACCCTTGTCCCCTGTCTCTAGCATTGGCCCCTCTCTCCCACTCCCCCAGCAGCAGCCTCTCCCCCCCGCCTCCAGCAGCAGCCTCTCCCCCAGCATCAGCCTCTCTCCTCCCAGCCTCCCCCAGCATCAGCCTCTCTCCTCCCAGCCTCCCCCAGCATCAGCCTCTCACCTCCCAGCCTCCCCCAGCATCAGCCTCTCACCTCCCAGCCTCCCCCAGCATCAGCCTTACCTCCCAGCCTCCCCAACATTAGCCTCTCTCCTCCCAGCCTCCCCCAGCATCAGCCTCTCTCCTCCCAGCCTCCCCCAGTATCAGCCTCTCTCCTCCCAGCCTCCCCCAGCATCAGCCTCTCTCCTCTCAGCATTAGCCTCTCTTCTTCCAGCCTCCCTCAGCATCAGCCTCTATCCTCCCAGCCTCCCCCAGCATCAGCCTCCCCCAGTATCAGCCTCTCTCCTCCCTGCCTCCCCCAGCATCAGCCTCCCCCAGCATCAGCCTCTCTCCTCCCAGCCTCCCCCAGCATCAGCCTCCCCCAGTATTAGCCTATCTCCTCCCTGCCTCCCCCAGTATCAGCCTCCCCCAGCATCAGCCTCTCTCGTCCCAGCCTCTCCCAGCATCAGCCTCCCCCAGCATCAGCCTCTCTCCTCCCAGCCTCCGCCAGCATCAGCCTCCCCCAGCATCAGCCTCTCTTCTCCCAGCCTCCGCCAGCATCAGCCTCCCCCAGCATCAGCCTCTCTCCTCCCAAGCCTTCCCCGGTATCAACCTCTCTCCCCCCAAGCCTTCCCCGGTATCAGCCTTTCTCCCCCCAAGCCTCCCCCAGTATCAGCCTCTCTCCCCCCAAGCCTCCCCCAGTATCAGCCTCTCTCCCCCCAAGCCTCCCCCAGTATTATCAGCCTCCCTCCCCCCACCGAATGCGCAGATCTGCATTAGAGAAACCCCCACACACGCTCCTTATGAATCTTCCACTCTGTGAGCACTTACCTGCTCCAGTGCCCGCCGCCATCTTCCTGGCTCACGTGAGTGTCCTCTTCTGACATCGGCTTCCATCGCGTCGTCTTACGCGGCATCTTGCTGTGAGATCTGCATCTGCTGTCCACACAGCATTGAACGTAGCACAGAGGAAGGAGCTGATTGGCGCGCGCATGTGACCCCGGAAGTGCTGACGCCGGCAGTTCCGGGGTCAATCAGCTCCCTGTGCCCCGCGGCCGCAGTTTGTTTGCATTTGCGCCTTAATTGACGCGGACACAAATAAATGGAGGTGCACCTCTTCCTCCGCCTCCGAAAACACAGCGGATTTAATCAACTGTCTAACAGAGGGGAAGAGGATGTGTAAAAAAAAAATAACATTTTTTTTGCTGTCAGAAGGTGTCGCCCCCTGCAACCCGCCGCCCCAGGCACCGGACCACGGGTGCCTAGTGGTAAATACGGCCCTGACCAGCAGGTACTGTAAACCTATGACACACTGTCCCTTCTCCAGCAGAAGCCCTCCCCTACACTATTTCAGGTACAGCGTGCAGAGCATGGTGTCATCGGGTCTTATATAGACCCAATGAAGCTATATCTCCAGCCAATCGCAGTATTGCCAATAGCCAACATGGTTACATGATTACTGTTATTGGTAGGCAATCCAAACTTGTTTAGTGGCTGAAAACCGACGGGAAACATGTGGGGCAGGGATACGAGCATGGCGCCTGAGTAGCAGAATACTCAATTGAATATCGAGCATGCCAAGCAACCTGATGCTCGATTGAGTACTGAGCAGTGCCGAGCACCCTGATGCTCTATTGAATACCATGCAGTGCCGAGCACCCTGATGCTCAATTGAGTACCAAGCAGTGCTGAGCATGTCCATGTTCTACTGAGTACCGAGCAGTGCCGAGCACGCTGATGCTCTATTGAGTACCAAGAAGTGCCGAGCACACTGATGCTCAATTGAGTACCAATCAATTCCGAGCATGCTGATGCTCTATAGAGTGCCGAGCAGTGTCTATCACCCTGATGCTCAGTTGAGTACCTAGCAGTGCCGAGCACCCCGATGCTCTATTGAGTACCGGGTAGTGTCGAGTACCCTGATGCTCTATTGAGTACCGGGTAGTGTCGAGTACCCTGATGCTCTATTGAGTACTGGGCAGTACTGAGCATGCTCACCCATCACTAGTAATAACCTTTTATAAAATCTCAAATGATGAATCAGTAGAACCCATCAGGAAATGCCAAGCTTCGTCCACAATGGCAAACATAAACAAACAAACAAATAGGAGAACATATAGAAAATAGATATAAAAAGGTATAATTTATAAGGATATGTGAAAATGAAAAACAGGTGAAAATACCGAAAAACTTGACAAAAAGAGGTGTGAATGCAGTTATGAATTGGGCCATTGTTTTGCACCGTAGCTGAATACTCAAAACAATTGAGAATAAAGATAAAAAAGACTTTGCAAAGTTGCTTCATTTTACATTTCGATGCATTAAAGGAATATGGTTACAAAAGTATTCAAACCAAGAATAGATAACTTCAAAGGGGCTACACTAATTGCAGACTCATAGTGGTGTTATTAGAGACTAGAATATATTTAAATTGGCCCTGAAAGGACTGTTCCTTGTATGTGGCAGCATCAAGGACTTTACTGCAATGAACCCTGCTTAAATGCCTCTAATACACAATCGCTACTCTAGAAACTAACCCTACACTAATTGCACACTAAGAGCAGTATTATTAGAGAATAGAATGTATGTAACTTAGACCTGATAAGGACTTTTGATTGTATGGGGCAGCACAAGCAGGTATTGTAAGGCAAAGAACCCTGCCTAAATGCCTCTAATTCACTATTCCTTCTCCAGAAGCTTAAATGCCTCTAATACACAATCCCTACTCCAGAAACTAACCCTACACTAATTGCACACTAAGAGCAGTATTATTAGAGAATAGAATGTATGTAACTTAGACCTGATAAGGACTTTTGATTCTTTGGGGCAGCACAAGCAGGTACTGTAAGGCAAAGAACCCTACCTAAATGCCTCTAATTCACTATTCCTTCTCCAGAAGCTTAAATGCCTCTAATACACAATCCCTACTCCAGAAACTAACCCTACACTAATTGCACACTAAGAGCAGTATTATTAGAGAATAGAATGTATGTAACTTAGACCTGATAAGGACTTTTGATTGTATGGGGCAGCACAAGCAGGTACTGTAAGGCAAAGAACCCTGCCTAAATGCCTCTAATTCACTATTCCTTCTCCAGAAGCTTACCCTACACTAATTATAGTTGAGAGGTATTAGTATAGAATAAAATCTCCTGTATTTCAATTAACCCTGCAAAAGACTGTTGGTTTAACGTTGCACCAGCAGGTACTGTAAACCTATAACACACTGTCCCTTCTCCAGCAGAAGCCCTCCCTACACTATTTTTAGGTACAGTGTGCCGAGCATGGTGTCATCGGGTCTTATATAGACCCAATGCATTAAAGGAATATGGTTACAAAAGAATTCACACCAAGAATAGATAACTTCAAAGGGGCTAGCCACGCCGTTTGTGTTCAGTTGCCCTGACTTGTGTTTAGTGGCCAATTTCCATGAGGATTAGCAGGACATATCTTAGGTTGCCCAATGGGCCAATCAATATGAGGACAAAATAGAAGGTTTATTGCAAAAGATCTGATTTGCTTAAGCAAAGATCACCATGTCTGGCAGTAATGATTCATTGGCTGGAGATTTGCTATGATATGTACCAGGTAATTGAGGCCAATAATATACAGAATCCTTGATTGTCCGTCCGTAGAAGATGCTGCAGGAAGGACAAGCAGCCATCACAGTAGCAGTTTGCACAATTCGTCCTTGAACAATTTCCTGCAGTAAACTTTTGCAACTGGGATTTTCTCCCGTTATCGACACCTTTGGACTTCTTCCTTACTGCGGCTATCTATATTTTCTATTTTACAATTACTGACAATATTTCCTGAAATCTTCTGATAAAAGAATAATAAAATGATAAGTGTCATCCAAATTTGGGAAACTTTATTTATTTAATGAAGTGACACATTTAATTTACTAGTGACCTTGGAAACAACTGTTTTGTTTTTATTTCACTAATTTTGTAATATTTTAATATTCTTTTCCAATTTTCTGAGACAAATCATTTACATATAAAATGTAAAAAAAAAAAAATTCTTGAAACCACGATTGATGAGCAAACTCTAAGGCGGGCTTTGCACACTACGACATCGCAGGTGCGATGTCGGTGGGGTCAAATTGAAAATGACGCACATCCGGCATCGCATGCGATATCGTAGTGTGTAAAGCCTAGATGATACGATTAACGAGCGCAAAAGCGTCATAATCGTATCATCGGTGCAGCGTCGGCGTAATCCATAATTACGCTGACGCGACGGTCCGATGTTGTTCCTCGCTCCTGCGGCAGCACACATCGCTGTGTGTGTGAAGTCGCAGGAGCGAGGAACATCTCCTACCGGCGTCACCGCGGCTTCCGTAGGATATGCTGAAGGAAGGAGGTGGGCGGGATGTTTACATCCTGCTCATCTCCGCCCCTCCGCCGCTATTGGCTGCCTGCTGTATGACGTCGCTATGACGCCGCACGACCCGCCCCCTTAGGAAGGAGGCGGGAGGTCGGCCAGAGCGACAGTCGCAGGGCAGGTGAGTGCATGTGAAGCTGGCGTAGCGATAATTTTCGCTATGCCAGTTATCACACGATATCGTACCTGCGACAGGGGCGGGGACTATCGCATGCGACATCGCAGCATCGGCTTGCGATGTCGCAACGTGCAAAGCCCGCCTAACTGTAAAGTTTGGGATTCGTAGTGTCCGATGCTCGAACTTGAACACGGACTTTTCACGGAAGTCTGTATCCGAGTTCAGAGTTTGGATGCATCATGGCCAATCAACAAGCTTTTCAGCTGTGGGCACTTCTAGAGCGATCAAAGTCCTGCCAAGTATTGGCATGGCTGTGATTGGCTGGTGCACCACGTGATCCGGCCTATATAACTACCATGATCATGATGATCATGGGTGGCACCAGCATTCTATTCTGAGCATGATGCAAGAGTATTGTGTAAGGGGTGGGCAGACCCCTTACAATGAAAGACAGTTTACCCGGAATGTTGTGATTAATAAAAATGTTTTTATTGTTATTACATTGTTTTAGTGGGTTCCCCTAGTGGCTGGGTGGGACGGCTGTCACCACAGAAACAGGGCAGAGGAAAGGAGGAGCCGGCAGCAGAAAGGGGAGGGAGGAGAAGAGTGTTTAGAAAAAAGTTAGAACCAGCAGGCAGACGAGTCCGGGACAGGAGAGAAGAAGAAGAAGGGGCAGAGTGTGGGAGCTGGGTAAATAGGAAAGCCGGAGAGAAGAGGAGAAGGCGGAATCTCAAGTGCGAAGCAGTACTGGTGTGGATCCGGTCTGTGGGTAGCCGTAGTGGGAGCCAGGTGAAGAAGATTAGCCGGGCACATCCCCACTGGAGAAGACGTCTAGGGCAGGTTTTTCCCCCGGCAAAGGAAGTGTGAAGTCAACTACTGTGTTTGTGGCCTTTGAGATGGAAAAGCGTTTAATAAAAATGCCTGCTGATTCAAATGATCCACGTTTACAGAGTCTCTGTGTGACTGATGATGGCGTCTGCACCACCACACTCTGCCCCACCATGACATCTCCTGTCCCCAAAGTGACGGCGGAACCAGGGGTAAGCCTGATAGCAAGGGCCACGACTACAACCCCGGAGGCACCCCTGGCTCCCCGTTACATGTGGCGTAGTCGGCAGGATCCGGACTTTATGCAAGTGGTCCCAATTCAAGAAGATGGAGACCAAGTGGTGCCTAGGGCACAGGATCCGGATTATTGGAGAAAGGTCCCGATCCCATGGTGGGAAGAAAAAGAAGTGCCTGAAGCGTTGGACCGGGCACAAGATGGCGGCAAGATGGCCGTCGTCTTTGAGAACACTGAGAGCGCGCGAAAAATTGGCGCCAAAAGAAGAGCCTGGGGCTGGCCGGTGAAGAAAAAGAAGTACGGAGTACTCCGCCCAAAGAGGGGAGGTGCTGGCCCCAGGATGCTGAAGAAGACATATGAAGTGGGCGGTGTTCCAGGGAAAAAGAAGAACCGCCGCGGAGGGGTCGATCTGATGTGTGAGACTGGGGGTGGAGTATACCCAAGAGCGAGAAAAGTAGGCCCGCCTCCACTTCCTCCAGCATCTCCACTGACCCCGCCGCCATTACCAGAGACGCTGACTACAAGCGAGATGGAGACCGCAGGAAAGCAGCAAGATGTGGTGGCCGCGCTAGCAGCAACTAACCTGGGCAGAGGACGCCCTAAGCAGACTGCGGCTGCAGCTGCGGAAGGACTTCCTCTCAACCTACCAGCTGTACCCGGAGGACTGGGGCGTCCCACGAAAGTTACCTGGGTTACGACCTGGGACGCCGCGACCGGAGAGACCACGACCGAGGTCCGAGCGACCTACACGCACAGCTGCCGTCGGGAGACAGACCCCTGGGAACTCCATACCCGTGCCCGGAGATACCCCCGCCAGTCGCGGTGGGATCTTCAACCCACGTAACAGTCCCGGCCCCGGAAGAACCATACGCCCGGGAGCTAGAAAAGGATGAGTGGGGTTTCTTCTGGGATCCAGTACAGCCATCGTCCCAGACTCGGCGGAAGTCCCCATCACCAGAACCCGACCCGGTACAGGAGAGACTACTGGCCGAGACCGTAGCCCGTGAAATGATGGCCAGTCCCCGGAGTGAGGAATTCGAACACCAGTGTACCGTCGGGACTGTGGTGAAGTTTAACCAGAAAGAAGGTTACGGTTTCATCGAGGATGAAGAGACCGGCGATCACTACTTCTACAACCGGGTGAATCTTAACACCGAGGGCCTACCACAACGCCTCCACACTTTATACCCGGGAGAGAAGGTGCGGTTCATGAGAGAGGTGGGATGCCGAGGCCTCTTTGCGGTCGGAGTGACCCGGATGCCCACTACTCAAGAGGCTGCCCAATGGCAGCAAGAAATTGAGTGGGAGGAATGCCAATACCGGCGACGTGCACAGCAAAGACCGGTACTAGCTGAAATCTCCCACCCGAAAAGCACACTGGCGGTGGCACCTGAAATCATGACCGGACCGAGCGTCGACCCGGAGAAGGGGACCCCGGCGGTGCTGGCTATACAACAGAGCCTGGTTACTCACCCGGTAATCGTCATGGGCAGCCCCCAGCCGTCCCGTGCAGCGACCCCGTCACCCCCATCGGGGGTTGAGGAGACAAGACCGGAGACTGAGACACCGGAGCCAACCGTCAATTATGAGCCCTTCCGGAGGCTGCGCCGGTTGCCTGGACAGTCTTTGTCGGACTACGTGAAGGCTCAACGGGCCGAATGACAACGTGCCTATCACCAAGAGTGAACTGGTAAGACCGGAAGAAGTAGACCTGTTTATGTTTAAATACCGGCGTTGTTCAGAGCCGAAGAAGTTCTGCTGTTGTAATTTGTTCAAGCTACTGAGCCCGGAAGGAACCTGACGCTGGACTGAGCCAGGGGTTCCCTCCGTGTGGTTAAAGGAAACTTTACTATTTTGTGCTTCTGCCGCCTAAGACCGGGAGTGCTGCAAAAGCCTCCGGGCAGAAAATCTACAAAGACCGGGAGTGCTTACTGAAGGCCTCCGGGCACGTACCCTGCTAAGACCGGGAGCTCCAAGGAGGGACTCCGGGCGCCGGACTGGTGCGCCCCTTGCGGGTGTCATAAGGTGGACATGTTTATAATTTTTATTATCGTGATTTTATTACACGAATGTGTTTTTAGGTTTGTGCCTTGCCGGGAGGCTTAGGCTTAAAGAGGGGAGGTATGTAAGGGGTGGGCAGACCCCTTACAATGAAAGACAGTTTACCCGGAATGTTGTGATTAATAAAAATGTTTTTATTGCTATTACATTGTTTTAGTGGGTTCCCCTAGTGGCCGGGTGGGACGGCTGTCACCACAGAAACAGGGCAGAGGAAAGGAGGAGCCGGCAGCAGAAAGGGGAGGGAGGAGAAGAGTGTTTAGAAAAAAGTTAGAACCAGCAGGCAGACGAGTCCGAGACAGGAGAGAAGAAGAAGGGGCAGAGTGTGGGAGCTGGGTAAATAGGAAAGCCGGAGAGAAGAGGAGAAGGCGGAATCTCAAGTGCGAAGCAGTACTGGTGTGGGTCCGGTCTGTGGGTAGCCGTAGTGGGAGCCAGGTGAAGAAGATTAGCCGGGCACATCCCCACTGGAGAAGACGTCTAGGGCAGGTTTTTCCCCCGGCAAAGGAAGTGTGAAGTCAACTACTGTGTTTGTGGCCTTTGAGATGGAAAAGCGTTTAATAAAAATGCCTGGTGATTCAAATGATCCACGTTTACAGAGTCTCTGTGTGACTGATGACGGCGTCTGCACCACCACACTCTGCCCCACCATGACATCTCCTGTCCCCAAAGTGACGGCGGAACCAGGGGTAAGCCTGATAGCAAGGGCCACGACTACAACCCCGGAGGCACCCCTAGCACCCCGTTACAATTGTACAGAGCCTGGTGAACAGTAGCCTAATGGAGCCTAGTGCAAAGTGCCTTAATAGATCCTGGTGCACAGTACCCTAATTGAGCCTGACTCTGAGTACCCACATAGAGCCTTTATTCAGAGTACCTCCACAGAGCCTGGTGCACAGTACCTTAATAGATAGAGCCTGGTGCCCAGTACTCTAGTACAGCCTGGTGTACAATACCTTAATAGAGCCTGGTGCAGAGTATCCCCACAGAGCCTGGTGCAGAGTATCCCCACAGAGCCTGGTGCAGAGTACCCCCACAGAGCCTGGTGCAGAGTACCCCCACAGAGCCTGCTGCAGAGAACCCACACAGAGCCTGGTGCAGAGTACCCCTACAGAGCCTGCTGCAGAGTACCCACACAGAGCCTGGCACAGAGTACTTCCACAGAGCCTGGTGCAGAGTACTCCCCACAGAGCCTGGTGCAGAGTACCCACACAGAGCCTGGTGCAGAGTACCCCCACAGAGCCTGATGCAGAGTACCCATACAGAGCCTGGTGCAGAGTACCTCCACAGAGCCTTTATTCAGAGTACCCTAACAGACCTTGGTGTAGAGTACGCCCAAAGAGCCTTTTTTAAGAATTCCCTATACACAGAGCCTTTGTGATGCCCTGGATTAGCCAGGTCGTCACAGATAACACACAAACACCCCACCCCCATTAGACAGGGACACCAGCCAATCACAAAACCCTTGTTGCCTTCCTCCAGTGTCTAATGTCCACACCAGGTGGGGAGGAGCCAAGCAATTGGCCCCACCCACCGAGGAGTTCACAGGCCTGGAGGCGGGAAAAGTGACAGTTTTAGTCCAGGAGGTGGAAGTGAGAGGAGTAAACACTTGGGTGTCTGGGTTTGTGGCCCAGGCACTGACAGCAAGGTTGGCAGATGGTGGTGGCCGTCTGCAGGAGTAGTGGAGCAACGCAACGCAAACCATAGGACTGGGGTCGGGTGTTGGCCCGCCGGTACCGACCGGGGAGCGAAGTGAAGCCAGCACACACAGGCAGGGCCATCGGACCCGACCAGGCTTGGAGCCGCCGACAATAGTCAAATCCGAATGTGACCGGAACACCAGGGGTTTCCTAACAGCAAAAGTCCCAATTGAAGGCAACCACCCACATCGTGAGGGTATACAGCTACCGCCTAAGGCTAGAGACCCAAGGGCCAGCGCCTGCGGGCAAACGGGCTCCTCCGGTACCCATACACCGGGGAGCGGACTACCGTTGGGGATCCATAGTAGTCAAACGAGAACATTAAGGTGCAGGGAAAGACAGCCGCCATCACCTGTCCGGGGAGAGACACAGCAGCCGGCTGCGGGACCCGTCCATCCAGCCGTTTGGTTTACCAAGGACTTGGTACATTTCTTACTGAGTGAGTACACCCGTGCCATCCGGCACCGCGCCGCGCTGTCCCTGCAACCCTGCACCTCACCAACCCTGCCTCCCCGTCACATCATCGGGCCCCGGGACCACCGACCCCTACCCACGGAGGGGGAAAATAACATCCCAGCTGCTCCCTACCATCCCTCCCGGGATCCCCGTCACCAGCAGCGGTGGTGCCCATCTTCACCACGACCCGTGGGTGGCGTCACGGACTAAATCCCCCAAACCAACCACCCTTTTCACTCACGGGCGAAGAGCACCGCTCGAGTCCCCGGATCCGGCCCACCGCTCGAGCCACCGAGCAGCAGCCACAGCAGCGCCGGACCCGAGCGTTAGCAAGAGCGCAGCAGCGGTGGCGTCCTCCCCGCCCGCGACAACTTGGCATCATGAACAGGATTGAACCCATCTACTTACCAGTAGAAGTGCACCTTGTGATCTCCGCCGGCGGTGTCCGACCAAAAATTTTGCAGCGCCGCCATCTTGGCGCGAAAATCTCCCGCTCGAGCGTCTTCTCCAAGCAGGGAAGGCGTGAAAGCGAAGCCCTGCCCCCAACAAGCGGAAGTGCTGAAGAGAACCAAGGGGGGACGGGAAAAAGATGTCTACGCCCGACGGAGCTGTTTGAGGAGTGGCGGTTGCGGCTCCCGCCGCACCCGTAGTTGGAAACGGGATAGACCCTGCTCCGGTCGCAGGAGCGGGGGGGGGCGCGGGTCCTGCGGTCGCCCAGGTGATGCCGTTCTCCCTGCCCTATGTGCCCGGTGCTACCTGGCTACCGCAGTACGATGGGAAGCCTGATGCTCTGCAGGTGTTCCAGAAAAAGATTAGCCCAGTCCTCGATTTATATCCCTTGGCTGATAGACAACGGGCAGCTGTAGTGCTAGGGCAGCTAACCGGCGTGGCTGAGCAGGAGGCGGAGACCTGGACCGACGCGGACCGGGCCTCGGTGACTACCATTTTCGAAAAACTACAAATCACTTTTGAGACTCGCACCGAAGCGGAGCTGAGGATGCAGTTTTATCAGTGCCGATGTCGTGGGCGGAGGAGGGGACGCCGCGCTCTCCCACTGCTCGGGTCCTGCTGCCGCTGCTGCCGCGGCCTGCTGCTGCTCGGTGGCTCGAGCGATGGGCCGGATCCCGGGGACTCTAGCGGCGCTCCTCGCCCGTGAGTGAAAGGGGTTTGGTTGTTGGGATAGTTTATTGTCCGTGACGCCACCCACGGTTGTGGTGATCGAGTGTACACCACCGCTGCTCTGGCTGGGGAACCCGGGAGTGATGGTATGGAGCAGCCAGTTGTTGTTTTGCCCCTCCGTGGGTAGGAGTTGGTGATCCCGGGGCCCAGTGATGGAATTGGATGGTGGACAGGCGGGTTATGGGGCCTGTGGATGTGCAGGGGCACAGGGGCAGCGCTGTGCCGCACGGCACGGAGGTACTCACTCAGCCAGTAAACACGACACAGTTCTCGGTAAACAAACGGCTGGTTGGACGGGTCCCTCAGATGGTTACGGTGCTGATGTTCCCTGCAGTTGACATGTGACGGTCTCTTCCCTGCACCTATGTGTAGTTGTTTGGTAGCGATGGGTTCCCACCAGTAACCCGCTCCCCAGCTTGGATATGAGCCGGAGGAGCTCCACTCTTGCCCGCAGGCGCTGGCCCTGGGAAACTGGTGCCTTGGCGGTGGCGGTGTCTCCCCTTAACGGTCGGACTGTTGCCTTCAATCGGGACTTGGTTGTTGGGAGACAGTCGTCCCCTTCACTGACGGATTTGGCAAATTATGGCGACTCCTAGCCTTGCCGGGATCCGAAAGTCCCCTGCCTTGGTGCTGACTGTTCTTTGTATACCGCTCCGGTACCGCCGGGTCACCACCCGTCCACGGTCCTTTTGGCAACCTCCGAGCAATCTCTCCTGCAGACGGTCACCCCCGTCTGCCAACCTTGCTGTCTCAGTCCAGGGCACACACCCGGACTAACTTCAGGCTTCTTGCTGTCACTTTTCTGTCACTTTCAACTCTCCTCTTACTCTCCCTGTTTACTCCTTCACTTCCCTAGCTTATCTCTCTTCTGCCTGGTTTTCCCGCCTCCAGGGCTGTGAACACCTCGGTGGGTGGAGCCAACCGCCTGGCCCACCCCCTGGTGTGGACACCAGCCCCTGGAGGAAGGCAACAAGGATTTTAGTTTTGACTTTGTGTGTACCTGCAGGAAATGTGGGGTGCGTGTGGTGTTGTGACCTGTGACCCCTGGCTTGCCCAGGGCGTCACACCGACAACGGCCTGCAGACAACGTAAGAGACTATGCCCTGTACCTGCAAACGGCCCTTCGGACGCTGAAGCGAGTGGACACTATCAACGATGTGGACAGTAATAAGATGCTAGTAGAGCAATTCCTGCAGGGGCTGGGGTCCGTGGAAGACCGCAAGCAGCTGCGGCTGTGGACCTTGGAACACCCCAATCTGGACTTTGCAGTACTGAAAGAGCGGGCCATCAAGGCCCTGCAGGCCCCAGCGCCAGACGCTCCTGAGGCGGCTCCGTGGACGGCTGAGACCGCTCCTATCACGGTGGCGCCTCCACTCCCGGCTCTACCGGCTCCTGCAGCACCCATCGGGATGATGGAGGAACTAGCAGCCCAGGTCCGCCGCATGGATGGAGACCTAGCCAAGATCCTCGCCGCACTCCAGCTTCCGACTAGAGTCAAGCCCCTGGGAGGGATCCAGCTCGCCGACAGCCCGGAGGACGTCCCCTGGATGCAGCGGAGAAGGACCAATGACTCACAGTATAGGCCTCCTATCTGTTACAGGTGCAGCAAGCCTGGCCACTACTCTAGGCGGTGCCTGTTAAACGAGCAACCCCTGGGGCCAAGGGCCAATCCTCAGGAGTAGACACCAATGGCCCCCCTGATTGGCGAGACCGGTACATCTGAGCTCGCCCCATCATCCCCCTGGCAGTGGACGGCATCCCGCTCATGGCCCTCTTGGACACAGGATCACAGATAACCACTATACCATATACACTGTACCAGCAGTATTGGGGCACTGACGAACTTGCCCCCTCTGATGATAGCCTGACCCTGATCGCAGCTAATGGACTCCCGCTAACCCAGGTGGGCTACAAGCAAGTGACCCTGACTGTGGGATGTGCGGAGTTAAAGAATCAAGGGATGATTGTGGTAATGAATGAACCCAGTGATCACATCCCGAAAGTAATCTTGGGGACCAACGTGATGGAACATTGTATGAGTGAGGTGCTGAATCTGTTGCAGCAGTTGGCCGCCACAGCAGGAGAGGCCGGCAGAGGGCTGTGCAGCGTGAGATCCGGGCCCTTCTGTATCGGCAGCAAGTGAGCTCGACTGGCGGAGAGATTGGTGGAGTGAGGGTGATGGATGTGGCCCCCTTGCTAGTGCCACCCCGAAGTGAAATGATGATCTGGTGCAGGGCAGCAGTAGGCCCCCAGGGGCGCGACTACCCGGCGATGGTGGAACCCATGCCTTCCGAACACTGGCCCACGGTGATGGAGGCCAGAGGGGTGGTTGATGTTAAAAAGGGGAGAGTGCCTGTAAGAGTGCTGAATTGTGGAGAGGAGGAAGTCAGGCTCCCCCGTTATGCTGCCCTCGCCAAGTTGCTCACCTTAGACCCTCACACCATTCACGAAGCTGTCCCTCCTACCTCAGCATCCCCTGCCGGTAACCATACACCCTCCGCACAGTTAGAGGGGTGGTGCCAGGAACTACACGTAGGTACTGAAACCACACCCACGCATCACAAAGAGGGGGTATACAGGGTAGTGCAAGAGTATGAGCAGGTTTTCAGCAAGCACCCATTAGATTTCGGGAGGATTAAGGGGATTCAACACCATATCCCTACAGGCCTACACCCACCCATCAAAGAGAGGTATAGGCCAATTTCGCCAGCACACTATCAATGCGCTAAAGACATGTTGAGGAACATGAAGGAGGCAGGGGTCATTCGGGATAGTTGTAGTCCCTGAAGAATTTTTTCTCTACCCTTGACCTCACTAGCGGGTACTGGCAGGTAGCGGTCGCGCCAGAGGACCTTGAGAAGACGGCATTCGCCACCCCCATGGGACTCTGCGAGTTTAGCAGAATGCCGTTCGGGCTGTGCAATGCCCCTGGGACCTTCCAACGGCTCATGGAGTGCTGCCTGGGACATCTCAACTTCGAAACGGTCCTACTGTACCTGGACGATGTGATCGTGTACTCCCAGACGTACGAGGCCCATCTGGAACATCTGGCTGAAGTATTCGCATCCCTAGCCAAATATGGGATGAAATTGAAGCCCTCTAAGTGCCACCTACTGAAACCCAGGGTGCAGTACCTCGGACACGTGGTGGGCGCGGAAGGCGTCGCCCCAGATCCTGAGAAGATCACTGCCATTCAGGACTGGCCGAGGCCGACCACGGTGAGGGAGGTGAGACAGTTCCTGGGCCTGGTGGGCTACTATCGTCGCTTCATTAAGGGGTACACGAAGATGGCCGCCCCCATGCAAGACCTCCTTGTGGGACAGACCAAGGGTGGCAGGCCCTCTGGAACCCCATTGGCATGGGAAGAGAAGCACGAAGAGTCCTTTCGCCAGCTGAAGACGGCCTTGACCGGGGAAGAAATCCTGGCGTACCCCAACTATAATCTCCCATTCATCCTCTACACCGATGCCAGTAATGTAGGCTTGGGAGCCGTCCTGTCCCAGGTCCAGAACGGAAGGGAAAAAGTGATCGCCTATGCCAGCAGAAAACTCCGGCCCACGGAGAGGAGCCCTGAAAATTACAGCTCCTTCAAGCTTAAGCTCCTAGCACTGGTGTGGGCCATTACTGAGCGATTCCGCCATTACCTCGCAGCTGCTAAGTTCACCGCCTATATGGACAATAATCCGCTAACCCATCTGGACACGGCCAAGCTGGGCGCGCTGGAGCAGCGGTGGATGGCCAGGCTGTCTAATTATGACTTCACGATCAAGTACCGAGCCGGCCGCAAGAACACCAACGCGGACGCGCTATCCCGGATGCCCCACCTATCGGATGAGGGGCCGGAGGGCGCTGATCTGGAAGAAATCGAGCTGCCTGCATTTCACCGGCCACCAGTCAAGCAGTTGCATTTTAAGCAGCAGCAGGCGAACCTGGACCCGCTGCACAGTCAGGGATGGCAAGAAGCCCAAGACCAAGCGCCTGCTGTCCAAGTGGTCAAGACCATGATTGAACAAGGTTCCACTAGACTGGACCCTGCTGCTCCGCCTGAGGCCCAACGGCTGTGGAAAGAACGAGCCCGGCTGCATCTGGACCATGGGAAACTGTATCGGGAACTGATCAACCCGAAGACCCATGAGAAGGTTCGTCAGCTGGTGGTTCCACAGGCTAGTGTGCCCACAGTCCTACGGGCTTACCATGACGGTGCCGGGCACTTTGGGTGGAAAAAGCTGGAGATGCTGTTGAGAGAGCGATTCTATTAGAGTGGGATGCGGGAGTCAGTGGAGGCCTGGTGCCGAGAGTGTGGTCCCTGTGCATTGAGAAGAAGGGACGAGGCCATCCAGAAGGCCCCTCTACGCCCAATCATCACTCATCAGCCGCTGGAGTTGGTCACCCTCGACCACGTTAAACTCACCCCTAGCCGAAGTGGGTACACCTACGCCCTGACCATTGTAGACCACTATTCGAGATTCATGGTGGTTGTCCCAGTCAAGGACCTGACCGGCTGTACCGCCGCTAGAGCATTCCAGGCCTATTTCTGCCGACCGCACGGGTACCCGGAGAGGGTGCTTACCGACCGGGGCCTGGCTTTTGAAGCGGAGGTGTTTCAAGAATTCTGCCAGTTGTACGGCTGCAAGAAGATTCGGACCACGCCTTACCATGCCCAGACTAATGGCATGTGTGAAAAGATGAACCATCTGGTTCTGGGTCTCCTCAAGACGTTATCACTGGAACAGTGGAACCTGTAGCCAGAAAAGCTGCCTGACCTGGTATGTACAATAACATCCCTTTCAGCTCTACCAAATGTACACCAGCGTATTTGATGAGAGCTCGGCCAGGCCGGTTGTCGGTGGACCTAGAAATGGGCTTGGAAGCTCCAGAAGCCCTCCCTTCGACTGCTGGATGGGACACTCGGCGGAGAGCGCAGTACCGACAGGTCCAGGAGTACGTAGAGAGGAACCTGTGTCGGAGCCGGGAACAGCAGGAACAGTACTTCAACAGGCGGGCTCCAGCTGGCCCCTTTAAACCTGGAGATGTAGTGCTGAAACGAAAAAGAAGAACCCATAAGCTTGATGACCAGTGGGAAAAGATCCCGTATGTCATACAACCCACTGAATGGGAGAATGGAATGAGAAGGCCTACCAGATTAGTCATGACCACGGGAAAACTTCGGCCACGGTGTCCAGGGACCACCTGAAGAGGTGCCCATCGCCGTTGATGGTGGCAGCTGAAGTTCCAAACCCCAGACCAACCGGGGAGAAAGAAAAAGAGGTGATCCACACAGTAATGGGTGATTTCCCAGCGGACTGGCCTACACAGAACGGCGCGGTGCTTATTCCGGTAATAATGTTCCCACAACCCGTGGAGGAAAAGGAGAAGGAAGTAACCGCCAGTGAACCAGTGCCCAGGGCTGCACCTGTACCCAGTCCCCCTGAGTCTCCGCCGGCCCCACACAGTAGACGGGAAGAGGAGCTGACTGTCTCTTCTGTCCCCTTGCCCTCCACTGATAGGACTGATAGGATTGGGCCCAGAAGGTCCACACGCCCCAACCTAGGCCAACCCCCGCCTAGGTACAAGGAAACTACCATTTAGGGGTGTCATATGTTAAGTATGTAAATATGTGATTGAATGACATTAATCAACCGTGACATTCACCTGATTGACTACCTGATTATTCCGGCCGTTGCCGGCAAGTTGTCCCCGGAGGGACTCTATGTGTTTGTACAACCTGCATGAGAGACTAATCATGGACATGGCCGAGAACTGGCAGGCCACCCACGAACTGGTGGGCATGTAAATAATTTTATGGGGTGGAAACCGTTGCCGCCTCTGGAGAGGCAGACTGGAGGAAGGGCCCGCAGCAGAGCAGGCTGGGGCCCGGCCACCACCAGGACCGGTGGCCATCCTCCGGGGGTCAGGGGTTCCCCAAGGATGTGGGGTCCCCTGAAATGACAGCCGGGTGTGAGTAACCATACCCGTTCCCGCTCGGGCAGCCTGAACCTGGACTGGGGTCAAGGGGTGCTGCCCACTTCTTAGGGGCAGCATCAGGGCTAGGTTGCTTGGGTGGGAGAGCAGAAGACATCCGTCCGTCCGTCAGTATTAAAAATGTTTTGTTTTATATGTGCAACGTTTAAGTGTTCTCACAAAAATGCTTATATGTTCAAAATGTTTATATGTTATTTATATTTTTACAGCTTTTGAAAAAATAAAATAAAACTGGTGATGGACGGGCAGCCCGCGGACGGTCTGCATTTCACCAAGGGGGAATGTGGCGCCCTGGACTAGCCAGGTCGTCACAGATAACACACAAACACACCACCCCCATTAGACAGGGACACCAGCCAAAAACAAAACCCTTGTTGCCTTCCTCCAGTGTCTGATGTCCACACCAGGTGGGGCAGAGCCAAGCGGTTGGCCCCACCCACTGAGGAGTTCACAGGCCTGGAGGCGGGAAAAGTGACAGTTTTAGTCCAGGAGGTGGAAGTGAGAGGAGTAAACACTTGGGTGTCTGGGTTTGTGGCCCAGGCACTGACAGCAAGGTTGGCAGACGGTGGTGGCCGTCTGCAGGAGTGGTGGATCAACGCGGAACCATAGGACCGGGGTCGGGCGTTGGCCCGCCGGTACCGACCGGGGAGCGAAGTGAAGCCAGCACACACAGGCAGGGCCATCGGACCCGACCAGGCTTGGAGCTGCCGACAATAGTCAAATCCGAATGTGACCGGAACCCCAGGGGTTTCCTAACAGCAAAAGTCCCGATTGAAGGCAACCGCCCACACCGTGAGGGTATACAGCTACCGCCTAAAGCTAGAGACCCAAGGGCCAGCGCCTGCGGGCAAACGGGCTCCTCCGTTACCCATACACCGGGGAGCGGACTACCGTTGGGGATCCATAGTAGTCAAACGAGAACATCAAGGTGCAGGGAAAGACAGCCGCCATCACCTGTCCGGGGAGAGACACAGCAGCGGGCTGTGGGACGCGTTCTTCCAGCCGTTTGGTTTACCGAGGACTTTGTACATTTCTTACTGAGTGAGTACACCCGTGCCATCCGGCACCGCGCCGCGCTGTCCCTGCAACCCTGCACCTCACCAACCCTGCCTCCCCGTGACATCATCGGGCCCCGGGACCACCGACCCCCTACCCATGGAGGGGGAAAACAACATCCCAGCTGCTCCCTACCATCGCTCCCGGGATCCCCGTCACCAGCAGCGGTGGTGCCCATCTTCACCACGACCCGTGGGTGGCGTCACGGACTAAATCCCCCAAACCAACCACCCTTTTCACTGACGGGCGAGGAGCGCCGCTCGAGTCCCCGGATCCGGCCCACCGCTCGAGCCACCGAGCAGCAGCCGCAGCAGCGCCGGACCCGAGCGTTAGCAAGAGCGCAGCAGCGGCGGCATCCTCCCCGCCCGCGACACCTTTTATAAGTGTATCTCACAGAGCCTGGTGCAGAGTGCCCACACAGAGCCTTTTTCAGAGTACCCCCACAGAGCCTTGTGCAGTGTAGCTGTGACGCCCTGGACTACCCAGGTAGTCACAAACATGCCAACACACACACCCCCCACCCTAGGCAGTCACAACAGCCAAACCAAAAGCCCTTGTTGCCTCCCTCCAGAGTCTGATGTCCACACCAGGTGGGGCGGAGCCAGGCGGTTGGCCCCACCCACCGAGGAGTTCACAGGCCTGGAGGCGGGAAAAGTGTCAGTTAGAGTTTGGAGGTGAAAGTGAGAGGAGTGAACATTTGGGTGTCTGGGTTGGAGCCCAGACACTGACAGCAAGGTTGGCAGATGATGGTAGCCATCTGCAGGAGTTAGTGGAACTCCGCAGAGCCGTAAGGACCGGGGTCGGGCGTTGGCCCGCCGGTACCGGACCGGGGAACGGAGTGAAGCTAAGCACACAGGCAGGGCCATCGCACCCCAACCAGGCTTGGAGCCGCCGTCAATTGTCAAATCCGAATGTGACAGGAACCCCAGGGGTTTCCCAACTACTAAAGTCCCGATTGAAGGCAACCGTCCACCCAGAGAGGATATACAGCCACTGCCACAGGCTAGAGATCCAAGGGCAAGCGCCTGCGGGCAAAACGGGCTCCTACGGCACCTATGCGCCGGGGAGCGGACTACCGGTGGGCAACCACAAGAGTCAAGAACATTCTTAAAGGTCCAGGGAAAGACAGCCACCATCAGCCGTCCGGGGAGAGCACAACAACAACACTGCAGCCGGCTGCGGGACCCGTCCATCCGGCCGTTTTGGTTTACCAGATACATAAGGCTGCTTTACACAGTACGACCGATTGTGCAATTTCACAATTCGATCGTATCTGCCCCCGTCCTTTTTGCGTCACGGGCAAATCGCTGTCCGTGTCGCACAAAGTCAGTAACCCCCGTCACACATACTTACCTCTCGTACGACCTCGCTGTGGGCGGCGAACGTCCACTTCCTGGAGTGGGAGGGACGTTCGGCGTCACAGCGACGTCACACGGCCGCCGGCCAATGGAAGTGGAGGGGCGGAGATGAGCGGGACGTAAACATCCCGCCCACCGCCTTCCTTCATATAGCCGGCGGCGGCCGCGTGACGCAGGTGAGCTGCTGTTCATCGTTCCCGGGGTGTCACACGGATCGGCGTGTGCTACCCCGGAAACGATGAACAACTAAATTAAACGATATTATAGAACCTAGCGAGCAGTACACGACTCACGATTTGTGAGCGATACTGCGTCGCTAGGAGGTGTCACACAGGCCGGCATCGCCAGCGATGCCGGATGTGCATCACAAAAACCGTGACCCCGACGATCTATCGCACGATAGATTGTCTGGTGTAAAGCAGCCTTTAGTCAGTGATTGTCTGAGTGAGTACACCAGTGCCGTCAGGCACCGCGCCACGCTGTCCCTGCAACCCTGCACCCCAGCCATCCAGTCTCCCCGTTACACCGTCGGGCCCCGGGACCACCAACCCCTCGGAGGGGACAATATCTCAGCTGCACCCTACCATCTCTCCCGGGATCCCCGTTACCAGCAGCGGTGGTGCCATTATCACCACGTCCCATGGGTGGCGTCATGAACAATCTCCCTAACCAAACCACCCGCTTTTCACTCACGGGTGAGGAGCGCTGCTCGAGTCCCCGGGTCCAGTCCACCGCTCGAGCCACCGAGCAGCAGCAGCAGAAGCCCTGGACCCGAGCGTGGCGAGTGCGTCCCCTCCGCCCGCGACAACTTGGCGTCACGAACAGGATCGAGCCGATCTACTTACCAGTAGAAGTGCGCCTTGCAGTCTCCGCCGGCGGCGTCCGGCCGAAAGATTGAAAGCGCCGCCATCTTTGGCGCGAAAATCTCCCACTCGAGCGTCTTCCCCGAGCAGGGAAGGCTCGAAAGCGAAGCCCCGCCCCCAACAAGCGGAAGTGCTAGAAAGAACCAAGGGGGGGGGGCGGGTGAAAGCCTGCCTAATGTAGCCGAGGGCATAAAAAGCGGGGACGCCAGGACTCTGCAACATATCCGGTTCCTGGAAACCTACAAGCAGCATGTCTGTCTCGTCTGGTGATGCTGAGATTCCCGAGCCCACATCAGGAACGGCGGCGTGGGTGGAAGCCCGGACCACACAAATGTGTTGCCGCTTTCAAACCCAGGTCCGGTTCTTGATGGAGCGCTGGGTGGCCGAGATGGAGAAAGAGGCGGCGGCCGTGCGGAGACGCGAGGTGGAGGCAGTGCTGGAGGAGCGGGAAAGCGACCCACGCCCCTGTGTCCGAGAAGGACCGGCCGCTGCGGCTGAGGGGCCCGGCCTGCGCCCGCTCACCCTCCTGCCTCCCCCACCATCCGTACCGGTTGCTGTTGACCCTCCGTTTGGACCGCTACCCCCAACACCGGTAGCGGAATCAAACCTGTCCGCCCTAGAGGACCGACCTGGGGGCGTTGTCCGTGAACGGCCCGCATCCCTCCCGCTGCCATGGAAGATCCCGCGGGAGGTACCCGTCCGCGACAAGAAGCCGTCAGCCCCGGAAGTGGCTGCACCCGAGATTGTCCCGGCTCCGGCAGTCCGCCCGGCCGTGGAGGAACCGTCCGCTGCGGGCCCGAAGGCCCAACCGGTGAGGCCAACTGCCCCTGAGTCCCACGCCTCAGCTGAGGCTGCACCGGGCCGCCACTGCAAAGCAGCAGTCCAGGCCATGTCACCGCAGGACCCCCACAAGAGAGTACTGGTTGTGGCTGGTGTGGGCGCGGTCCAGCGGGGCCCGACCCGAGCGCAGGGGTCTGCCAATGCCCATTATTGGGACAGGGAACCAAGCCAGTTGGGCCGAGAGATTGCCGCCAGGGAGCAGCAGAGGGCTGAAGTGATGGTGCAAGTGATTAAGGAGAAGGATGCACTCCGCCATGCCACCTTTTGGGTGCGGGGCCCGGTGTATGAAGGCCAAGTCCGGCAGTTTGACACGCGGAGGGGGTTCGGTTTCATCTACGAGCCGGGCCTGGGGGCCGAAGTGTTTGTGGCCCGCCGCGATGTAAACTCACACCTTCCCACGGGTCACCCAGGTCGCGATCTGTTGCTTGGCGAACTGGTAACTTACACCCGCCACTGCAGGGAGAGGGTCTGGTTCGCCCTGGACGTCAAACAAAGGTAGAGCTGCGGTGTGCAGATGCGGCCCCAGCCCCCTCCTCCACCGTGCGTCCGAATATCGAGCTGGAGGAGGTCCTGGACGAGTGCGACCTCAAATAGTGGCAGCGGTCCTCCGTTGCAACCAAGTTGTCCCCGTTGGGACCCTCAGCAGTTTGAATGAATGAAAAATAATCCAACCGAAGCTTCACCTGATTATCTACTGTGATTATTCCGGCCGTTGCCGGCAAATTGTCCCCGGAGGGACCCTATGTGTTTTACTGTATGCATAAGGAACTGCTCATGGACATGGCCGAGAACTGGCAGTCCACCCACGAACTAGTGGGCCTGTAAATAGTATTGTGGGATGGATATCGTTGCCGCCTCCGGAGAGGCAGATTGGAGGAAGGGCCCGCAGCAGAGCAGGCTGGGGCCCAGCCACCACCAGGACCGGTGGCCATCCTCCGGGGGTCAGGGGTCCCCCTTGGACGTGGGGTCCCCTGAAGTGACAGTCGGGTGCGAGTTACCGTACCTGTTCCCGCTCGGGCAGCCTGAACCTGGACTGGGGTCAAGGGGTGCTGCCCACTTCTTAGGGGCAGCATCAGGGCTAGGTTGCTTGGGTGGGAGAGTGGAAGACATCCGTCGTCCGTCCGTCAGTATTAAAAATGTTTATATGTGCAACGTTTAAAGTGACCTGAAAAAAATGCTTGTGTTTTAAATGTTTACCGTTTTACATGTTATTTATATTTTTACAGTTTGAACAAAATAAAACCGGTGATGGACGGGCAGCCCGCGGACGGTCTGCATTTTACCAATGGGGAATGTGACGCCCTGGACTAGCCAGGTAGTCACAAACATACCAACACACACACCCCCACCCTAGGCAGTCACACCAGCCAAACCAAAAACCCTTGTTGCCTCCCTCCAGAGTCTGATGTCCACACCAGGTGGGGCGGAGCCAGGCGGTTGGCCCCACCCACCGAGGAGTTCACAGGCCTGGAGGCGGGAAAACTGTCAGTTAGAGTTTGGAGGTGAAAGTGAGAGGAGTGCACACTTGGGTGTCTGGGTTGGAGCCTAGAAACTGACAGCAAGGTTGGCAGACGGTGGTGGCCGTCTGCAGGAGTTAGTGGAACTCCACAGAGCCGTAAGGACCGGGGTCGAGCGTCGGCCCGCCAGTACCAGACCGGGGAACGGAGTGAAGCTAAGCACACAGGCAGGGCCATCGGACCCCGACCAGGCTTGGAGCCGCCGTCAATAGTCAAATCCGAATGTGACAGGAACCCCAGGGGTTTCCCAACTACTAAAGTCCCGATTGAAGGCAACCGTCCACCCAAAGAGGATATACAGCCACCGCCACAGGCTAGAGATCCAAGGGCCAGCGCCTGCGGGCAAAACGGGCTCATACGTCACCTATACGCCGGGAGCAGACTACCGGTGGGCAACCACAGGAGTCAAGAACATTCTTAAAGGTCCAGGGAAAGACAGCCACCATCAGCCGTCCGGGGAGAGCACAACAACAACACTGCAGCTGGCTGCGGGACCCGTCCATCCGGCCGTTTTGGTTTACCAGAGACTAAAGGCTGCTTTATACGGTACGACCGATTGTGCAATTTCACAATCGATCGTACCCGCCCCCGTCCTTTTTGCATCACGGGCATATCGCTGCCCGTGTCGCACAAAGTCAGTAACCCCCGTCACACATACTTACCTCTCGTGCGACCACGCTGTGGGCGGCGAACGTCCACTTCCTGGAGTATGAGGGACATTCGGCGTCACAGCGACGTCACACGGCCGCCGGCCAATGGAAGCGGAGGGGCGGAGATGAGCGGGACGTAAACATCCCGCCCACCTCCTTCCTTCACATAGCCGGCTGCGGCCGCGTGACGCAGGTGAGCTGCTGTTCATCGTTCCCGGGGTGTCACCCCGGAAACGATGAACAACTAAATTAAACGATATTATGGAACCTAGCGAGCAGTACACGTCTCACGATTTGTGAGTGATACTGCGTCGCTAGGAGGTGTCACACAGGCCGGCATCGCCAGCGATGCCGTATGTGCGTCACAAAAACCGTGACCCCCGACGATCTATCGCACGATAGATTGTCTGGTGTAAAGCAGCCTTTAGTCAGTGATTGTCTGAGTGAGTACACCAGTGCCGTCAGGCACCGTGCCGCGCTGTCCCTGCAACCCTGCACCCCAGCCATCCAGCCTCCCCGTTACACCATTGGGCCCAGGGATCACCAACCCCTGCCCACGGAGGGGACAACATCTCAGCTGCACCCTACCATCTCTCCCGGGATCCCCGTTACCTGCAGCGGTAGTGCCATTGTAGGGGGTGGGCAGACCCCTTACAAAGAAGCCCGGAATGTTGTTATTAATAAAAATGTTTTTATTATTATTGTATTGTTTTAATGGGTCCCCCTAGTGGCCGGGTGGGACGGCTGTCACCACAGTGGAGAGGAGGAGCCGGCAGAAGCAAGGGGAGGGAGGAGAAGTGTTGTGGAGAAAAGTGTGAGAGAGGAAGGCAGTTGGTTGTGGGACGGGAGAGAAGAAGCAGAGCAGGGGCAGAGTGTGGGAGCTGGATAAAGGAGAAGCCGGAGAGTGAAGGAGCGGGCGGAATCTCAAGAGCAAACCAGACCGGTGTGGGTCCGGTTTGTGGGTAGCCATAGTGGGAGCCGGGTGAAGCAGAGTAGCCGGGCACATCCCCACTGGAGAGGACGTCAAGGGCAGGTTTCCCCCAGCTAAAGCAGTGTACAACCATCTGAATCTGCATGTCTGCCGGTTGTGTGAAGAAGCTGTGAACAATAAAGCTGCTTTCTGATTTCACTGGAACATGTCTGAAGAGTGTTTTGTTACGTCGGACGACACCTGCATCACCACACTCTGCCCCACCATGACATCTCCTGTCCCCAAAGTGACGGCGGAACCAGGGGTAAGCCTGACAACCAGGGCCACGACTACAGGACCCGAGGCACCCCTGGCACCCCGTTACAAGTGGCGTAATCGGCAGGATCCGAATTCCATGCAAAGGGTCCCGACCCAAGAAGACGGAGACCAAGTGGTGCCTAGGGCACAGGATCCGGATTATTGGAAAAGAGTCCCGATCCCTTGGTGGGAAGAAAAAGCAGTGCCTGCAGCGTTGGACCGGGCACAAGATGGCGGCAAGATGGCCGTCATCTTCAAGGACATGGAAAGCGAGCGAAAAATTGGCGCCAAAAGAAGAGCCTGGGGCTGGCCGGTGCCGAAAAAGAAGTTCGGAGTACTCCGCCCAAAGAGGGGAGGTGCCGGTCCCAGGGCACGAAGGAAGATAGGTGAAGTGGGCGGTGTTCCAGAGAAAAAGAAGAACCGCCGCGGAGGGGTCGACCTAATGTGTGAGACTGGGGGTGGAGTATACCCAAGAGCGGGAAAAACAGGCCCGCCTCCACTTCCTCCAGCATCTCCACCGACCCTGACGCCCTTACTTGTGACTTGTGCTACAGGCAAAATGGAGAATCCTGAGGGACAACACGATGCATTGGTTGCGCCTGGTCTGGAGAGGAGCTATCAGAAGCAGATCGCGGCTGCGTCTGCGGAGGGATTTCCCTCCCACTTGCCGGCTGTACCCAGAGGACCGGGACGGGCCACCAAAGTGACTTGGGTGACAACGTGGGACGCGGTGACCGGAGAGACCACGACTGAGGTCAGAGCGACATACACCGCTCAGCTGCCGTCAGGAAACCGGCTCTTGGGAACCCCATACCTGGAGACACCCCCGCCCGTCGCAGAGAGACCCTCGACACCCGCTCCAGTCCCGGCTCCGGCAGAAGAATACGCCCGGAATCTAGAAAGGGACAGTTGGGGCTTCTTTTGGGACCCAGTGCAGCCGTCACCCCTACCTCAACGGAAGTCCCCGTCACCAGAACCGGACCCGGTACAGGAGCGACTGCTTGCCGAGACTGTGGCCCGGGAGATGATGGCTGGTTCCCGGAGTGAGGAGTTTGAGCAGCAGTGCACCACAGGGGTTGTGGTGAAGTTCAATCAGAAGGAAGGATACGGCTTCATCAAGGATGAAGAGACTGGCGATGACTATTTTTATAACCGGGTGCACCTGGACGTTGAAGGCCTACCCCAGCGCCTGCACACGTTATATCCGGGGGAGAAGGTCCGGTTTATGCGAGAGGTGGGATGCCGAGGCCTCTTCGCGGTCGGCGTAACCCGGATGCCTACCTCACAAGAGGCTGCTCAATGGCAGCAAGAATTGGAGTGGGAGGAATGCCAGTACCGGCGGCGGTCGCAGCCAAGACCGGTGCTAGCTGAAGCCTCCCACCCGAGGCGCACCTTGGCCGTAACTCCTGAAGTGAAGCCCGGACCGACCGCTGACCCGGAGAAAGGAACCCCGGCTGTGCTGGCCATTAACCAGAACATCAACACGCATCCGGTAATTGTCATGGACATACCTCAGCCGCCTCGTGCAGCGACCCCGGCACCCCCATCGGGGGTTGAGGAGACCAAGGCACCGGAGCCCACCGTCGGCTATGAGCCCTTCCAGAGATTGCGCCGGCTGCCCGGGCAGTCCTTGTCGGACTATGTGAGGGCCCAACGAGCGGAATGGAAATGGGCTTTGCACCCGGAGTGAAGTGTTCTGATCGGCTTGTTTGAAGACCGGCGTTGTTTTGAAGACCGGAAAAAAAGTTGTTATTGTTTATCACCGTTCAAGCTGCTGAGCCCGGAGAGAGCCTGCTGCTGAACTGAGCCAGGGGCCCCTCCGCGTCGTTAAGAGGAAGTTCTTGCTGAGTTGTATTCATGCCGTTTATCATCTAAGACCGGGAGTGCTGCAAAAGCCTCCGGGCAGAAACTCCACTAAGACCGGGAGTGCCTGCCAACGGCCTCCGGGCACGACTAAGACCGGGAGCTTCCAGGAGGAACTCCGGGCGCCGGACTGGTGCGCCCCTTGCGGTTGCCCAAAGGTGAACTTGATTGTAATTTTATGGAAGTGATGTTGTTTCCTTTTTATGTGTGGTTTTGGATGCATGCCTTGCCGGGAGGCTCAGGCTTTAAGAGGGGAGGTATGTAGGGGGTGGGCAGACCCCTTACAAAGAAGCCCGGAATGTTGTTATTAATAAAAATGTTTTTATTATTATTGTATTGTTTTAGTGGGTCCCCCTAGTGGCCGGGTGGGACGGCTGTCACCACAGTGGAGAGGAGGAGCCGGCAGAAGCAAGGGGAGGGAGGAGAAGTGTTGTGGAGAAAAGTGTGAGAGAGGAAGGCAGTTGGTTGTGGGACGGGAGAGAAGAAGCAGAGCAGGGGCAGAGTGTGGGAGCTGGATAAAGGAGAAGCCGGAGAGTGAAGGAGCGGGCGGAATCTCAAGAGCGAAGCAGACCGGTGTGGGTCCGGTTTGTGGGTAGCCATAGTGGGAGCCGGGTGAAGCAGAGTAGCCGGGCACATCCCCACTGGAGAGGACGTCAAGGGCAGGTTTCCCCCAGCTAAAGCAGTGTACAACCATCTGAATCTGCATGTCTGCCGGTTGTGTGAAGAAGCTGTGAACAATAAAGCTGCTTTCTGATTTCACTGGAACATGTCTGAAGAGTGTTTTGTTACGTCGGACGACACCTGCATCACCACACTCTGCCCCACCATGACATCTCCTGTCCCCAAAGTGACGGCGGAACCAGGGGTAAGCCTGACAACCAGGGCCACGACTACAGGACCCGAGGCACCCCTGGCATCCCGTTACACCATTATCACCACGTCCCGTGGGTGGCGTCACGGACAATCTCCCTAACCAAACCACCCCCTTTTCACTCTCGGGTGAGGAGCGCTGCTCGAGTCCCCGGGTCCAGTCCACCGCTCGAGCCACCGAGCAGCAGAAGCAGAAGCCCCGGACCCGAGCGTGGCGAGCGCGTCCCCTCCGCCCGCGACATAACCACACAAAGCCTGGTGTCGAGTTCTCCCAAAGAGCCTGGTGCAAAGTGCTGCCATAGAGCCTTGTGCAGAGTGCCCCCACAGAGCCTGGTGAAGAGTGCCCCCACAGATCTTGGTGCACAGTACCTCCACAGAGTCTGGTGAAGAGTGCCCCCACACATCTTGGTACACAGTACCTCCACAGAACCTGGAGCAGAGTGCCCCCACAGAGCCTGGTGCAGAGTACCCCCACAGAGCCTGGTCCAGAGTACCCCCATAGAGCCTTTATTCAGGGTAACCCCACAGAGCCTGGTGCAGAATACCCCCACAGAGACTGGTGCAGAGTATCCCCACATATCCTGGTGAAAAGTGCCCACACAAAGCCTGGTGCAGAATGTATCGACAGAGCCTTTATTCAGATTACCCCCACAGAGCCTGGTGCAGAGTACCCCCACAGACACTGGTGCAGCGTACCCCATAGAGCCTGGTGCAGAGTACCCCCACAAAGCCTGTTTTATGAGTATGCAGACAGAGGAGTTAAAGGAGAATCCTAACTGTAGCACCGGCATCCCTGCGGGGACACCGACTTATCGCCCCGGCCATGTCATGTCCTTCCCTGCACTCTCCCAGCTATCCATGTGTGCTGCTGCCTCCTTCCCCTCCTGGGGCCCGTGCACGCAGCCCAGGTCTCTAGGAAATGCCTCTAAGCCTATGGCTGAGAGACAATATGTATTTAAGGCATCCTCCCATCCTCCCTTTAGTTAGTCATTGTCCTATCTGTCTAGATAGTTGTCAGGTCCCGTTATCTCTGTGTCCGTCACCTGTACCTGAGTCTGCCTTCCCATACCTATCTGTCTCTGCTGTGCCCACCATACCTGCCTGTGTGCCTTAGTCATCCAGCCTGTGCCTGTGTCTATACCAGAGTCCATCACCTGTCCTGGGGGGTCAGCTGCCACAGTTCTGGTCACTGCCCTGGGAGTGGTACCTGGCATCCACCTTGCAGTAGGCACTTAGTTAAGCCCACCAAAGGATAAGCACTGGTCCCCACTGTGGTCCTGTGGGTCCACTTATCCCACTCGCTGCCCCTACACCGGCTGCGAGCGTTACACTAATACTGTCCGTGAAGAAAAAACAAAAAGCCAGCACTAAATGTGCACTTCAGCACTAAACATTCCAAACTGTCCGTGTTATTAGTTATTTGGCCCTTCCAAGCCTAAAAAATAGCAGCCCGCAGCCACCATTGGTTCATCCATTATATGCGCCAACTCCGGCACTTTACCTGACTCATCCCAGTTGCCCTGGAGTGGTGGCCATCAGGGTGATATAAGGGGTTAATGGCAGCTATGATTTGTCAAAAAAAAATCACAGCTGTCATCAATCCCAAAATTAGTAATTGGAAGGACTCTGTGAGACCCTTCATTACCAACTGTGAGGTAAATCCTGGGATATGAAGAGGAATTATGACTAGAAGTCATAATTGCTCTCATCACTCCCTGGCAGTGCCCCCCCTCCATTCTTGTTCTCAAATGTCCAGCATCTGTGAAGGTGTCACATCCCACCGCTGCCACCAATATGTCACAAACCACCGGGGGGGTCACTCAGAAATCCCCCGCGCTGGCTACCAGTACGTCACAATCGGGGGGTAACAACCAACGGTCCCAGCTGTGGGCCACCCTACACCCCTTCCGGGGGTTGTTTACCAACCAGCCCGGAAGGACTGACTTGGCTGTCCATCACGTGGACACTGGGGATCATCCCCCGATCCGGCGTTCAGCATATCGGGTCTCCCTGGAGGTGCAGCAACACATGCGCCAGGAGATTGACGAGATGCTGAAGCTGGGGGTGATCCAGGCATCCAACAGCGCTTGGGCCTCGCCTGTAGTCCTCGTCCCTAAGAAGGACCGAACCACTCGGTTCTGCGTGGACTACAGGGGGCTCAATGCGGTCACGGTCGCCGATGCGTACCCAATGCCACGCATCGATGACCTGCTCGATCAGTTGGCCGGGGCTCAGTACCTGACCATCATGGATCTGAGCCGGGGATATTGGCAGATCCCCCTGACTCGCAAGGCCAGGGAACGCTCTGCCTTTATTACCCCATTTGGACTGTACGAGTCCACGGTGATGCCATTCGGGATGAGGAATGCCCCTGCCACTTTCCAGCGGATGGTCAACACCCTGCTCAAGGGACTTGAAGGGTACGCGGCCGCGTACCTAGATGACATTGCCGTCTTCAGTCCCACCTGGGAGGACCACCTAGAGCATCTAGCACAGGTGCTCAGGCGGATCCACCGGGCAGGTTTGACCATCAAGCCGGGAAAGTGTCAGCTGGCCATGAGCGAGGTCCAGTACCTCGGTCACCGGGTAGGTGGGGGAACGCTGAAGCCCGAGCCTGAGAAAGTGGAGGCCATCGCATCCTGGCCCACCCCCAGGACCAAGAAGCAGGTGATGTCCTTCTTGGGGACCGCTGGGTACTATAGGAGGTTTGTTCCATGCTATAGTAGCCTGGCAAAGCCCTTGACGGACCTCACCAAGAAGAAGCTGCCCTCTGCAGTCGATTGGACAGTGGACTGCGAGACAGCCTTCCGGGCCCTAAAGGACGCCCTGTCCAGCCCGCCCGTGCTACAGGCAGCCGACTTCACGCAGCCGTTTGTAGTACAGACCGACGCCAGTGACTTCGGCCTCGGTGCGGTGCTCAGCCAGGTGGACTCTGCGAGCCAAGAGCACCCAGTCTTGTACCTGAGCAGGAAGCTGTTACCAAGGGAAGTGGCCTATTCTACAATGGAGAAGGAGTGCCTGGCCATAGTGTGGGCCCTGCAGCGTCTGCAACCCTATCTATACGGGCGCCACTTCATCGTGGAGACGGACCACAATCCCCTCAGCTGGTTGCACACCGTCTCTGGGACGAATGGGCGATTGTTGCGATGGAGCCTTGCGCTCCAGCAATACGACTTCACCATTCGCCACAAAAGGGGCCGTGACCACGGTAACGCAGACGGGCTGTCCCGACAAGGAGAGGTCGCGGACGGGCGCACGGGGGAACACCGGAGTGTGCTGCCCCCTAGCGCCCTCAAAAGGGGGGAGGTGTGAGGTAAATCCTGGGATATGAAGAGGAATTATGACTAGAAGTCATAATTGCTCTCATCACTCCCTGGCAGTGCCCCCCCTCCATTCTTGTTCTCAAATGTCCAGCATCTGTGAAGGTGTCACATCCCACTTACACCTCCAACAGCCATCTCCTCTGATATGGAGATGAGATGATGTGAGGACAATGGACCCAGGATGACTCCCTGCCGTCACCCTGTAACAAGAGTTGTATCTCATTAGCAAGGCTTGGAAGTAGCCAGACAGAACGACTCCAGTAAAAAATGGTTCATATCTCGCAAGCCATATCTCCGATAAATATGGCAACCATAAAAATGGTGTTTGCGCAGGCGGACGATGCTGGCACACCTTTTTTATGGAAGGGGGAGCTTGGGAAATACCCCAGGCATGATATCAGCCATATGGGAACTCGTAGACAGGTCATGAGTCCCCTCGTTCTGTAGCTAAATTCATAACTGTCACAATGAGAGCATTGGCGTCCGCCTACGACGCTCCCAGGCAAAGTTATGGCCAATATCCCCTTTGCTGGATAATTCTGATCCATGCAGGGGGAGTGGCAGTGCTTCCCTGTGAGGTCACTAAGGTAGGAGGGGACCTGGATCTGCCCAGGTTGATAACCCTACTTCGGCCATTTTCCAGTGTTCTTCTCGCTGGGGGCACGTGTAGGAAACATCTGTGGGAGTTCCTGGAAACCTGGTCTACAGCGCCCCCCTGTGGCCAGACGCAACAAGGTAACTGCTGGAACTGTGTATGCCTGTTTGTAACCCATGCTTTGATTGTAACTGTACTCTGACATATGTATATTCTGTAGATTCCCTATTGTATATATTGTAGTTTCTAGTGTGCTTTAGGCTGATTAAATTATATAATTAATCTTGGGCTGTTCTGTTATCTCGATCTTGAATCCCACGTCTGTGTGTTCGGCTAATAGTTACCGTAAATCGGTTGGTGGCAGCGAATTGTGCCAAGGATTATTGTGGGGAGGCCAGTGAGATTCGGGAAGATATTATATATTCCGCCCGCGGAGGTCGGGGGAATATATACCCTACTCTCACCGGGGACCCTTCAATAATCGGCATAAGTAGTATAGCGGCCTCCTTGCTTATTGTCGGGCAATTCCATAATTGGCCTGACTATAAGAGGGGCGCTAGAGAGCGCGTCACGTGCTCTGTCTGTCGGTCGGGAGGTATAAAGGAGGGGTGACCCCCACTTGTTACCCCCCGATTGTGACGTACTGGTAGCCAGCGCGGGGGATTTCTGAGTGACCCCCCCGGTGGTTTGTGACACCAACCCTGTAAGTCAAAAGAATGAAACACAAAACAGAAAAATCCTTTATATAAAAAAAACAAAAACAAAACCTCTTTCTCAAATTTATTTACCCCCACAACACTCCTACAGGTCTGACGTAATTTACACCACGACGATACCAGCTTTGCTACATCTGAGGTCATAGTGCGTGATCACATTAGAAAATGTCACTGAGCACTGCAGCATCAGGGACACACTGATGCAGCTGCAGCCGTGAGTGGTCACGTCAGTGAGTTCACTTGATGTCACGGCTGGGGTTCCCCAGGCAGCCAGCTGTGTGCTCAAGTGAGCTCACCTCAGGTGAACTCATTGAACTCAGTGACCTCACCTCAGGTGAACTAATTGAAGTCAATTCAGGATTACTGGATTAGGTGATGGGCACACTTTGAGTATTTGGTTGCAAACTTTTATGAGCCAAATCTGCATCTCCTGGCAGAAAAATGCACCAAAACTGCATAAAAAAATGTATGCAGTTATGGTGTGTTTTTCTGCCAGGAGATGCAGATTGTGAATAGAAATATCTGCACCCAAATACTCAACATGGACACATCTCCTAATCCAGTAATCTAGCATTGACTTCAATAAGTTCACCTAAGGTCACAGCTGGGGTTCCCACAGTACCCCAGCTGTGACCTCAGGTGAACTGACCTCAGATGAACTCAATGAACTCAGCTGAGGTAAGTTCACTGCATCTCCTGGCAGAAAAACGGACCAAAAACACGTTAAAGGCATCGTGTTTTTGGTGGTTTTTGCCAGGAAATGCATTAAACTCTGTGGACTCACCTAAGCTGAGTTCATCTGAGGTGAGGTCACTGAATTCATTGAGCTCACCTGAGGACAGTTTACCTGAGGTTACAGCTGGGGTACCATGGGAACCCCAGCTGTGACCTCAAGTGAACTCATTTTTCACTGTGTTTTGTGTTTATTTCTTTTGAATT